>NC_135817.1:24879780-25538187 GCF_964213995.1 Mustelus asterias | reverse complement strand
TCAGTCCTTAACAATGTTAACATGCTTTTGTGATACTTGTGTTGGAACTGCCCAAATTCGCACCATGATGAATCAGTTAATCATATTAATCTTTTGTTGCTGGACATAGCAATGGAACTGCTGCCTTTTCAGTTGCTCCGTTGCTTCAGTTGAAATGAAAAGTTAATTAAATTCCGCTTTAGAAGGTTTGATGGTAAATGTCAGGGAGCTCAGATGAATAACAAAAAACAAGAACAAAGAACAAAGAAAATTACAGCCCAGGAACAGGCCCTTCGGCCCTCCAAGCCTGCACCCACCATGCTGCCCGACTTAACTAAAGCGCCATATCCCTTTATTCCCATCCTATTCATGTATTTGTCAAGTCACCCCTCAGAAGTCACTATTGTATCTGCTTCCACTACCTCCCCCGGCATTGAGTTCCAGGCACCCACCATCTCCTGTATAAAAAAACTTGCCTCGTACATCTCCTTTACACCTTGTCCCTCGCACCTTAAACTTATGCCCCCTAGTAATTAACTCTTCCACCCTGGGGAAAAAGCTTCTGATTATCCTCCCTGTCCATATCCCTCATAATCTTGTAGGGACCTATAGGTCGCCCTGAGAACAAACTGATGCGCGATTAATTCACTCGGGAGGCTGGATCGTACCCGGGAAATAAAGGCTTTTATTAGCAACAAGAATGGAGCTTACTGCTTAACAATACAATCCCAGACTAAAGGGTCACCAGGCAGTGCAGTGACCTTTATACTCCTATAGGTAGGCGGAGCCAACCGGAGTGTACCACAGAACAATACCAACAGGTGGAACACCCCAACCCTAATCCCAACAGTAACAAGAGTAACATATGTACAAGTACCCATAGTGATAACCATCTATGGTTCAGTACCCATAGTGGTAACCATCTATGGTTCACCACATTCACCCCTCCTTTAAAAACAAAGGCCGGTGGGGCAAAAAAACAGTCCGAACTGTCCATATATTCACAAGTTCAGTCGTATCGGAGGGCCGCACCTTCTCTGCGACCTCCTCAACACTGGCGGTAGCGCCGGTTCTGGTGACCGTGATGACCCTCTCTCCAAGGCGGTGTCCAGTGACTCCTCCAGTTCCTCACGGACAGGTGGACCACGAGGTGGCGACAATCTCCTGGACTCAGGCAAGCGTAACACGGGAGTAAGAGGATTAAGTGGCGGTCCTGATACTGCCCGTGCCGTGTCAGGAGGGGAGATAAAGGGCAAGGGGTCCCTAACCAGGGGTGCGGGAGCGACGGGGGTTTCCAGGTCCCCTGCAGGCACCAGATCTCGAATAGAGACCGTGTCCTCTCGCCCGTCAGGATATGCTACATAGGCATATTGAGGGTTGGCGTGGAGGAGATGGACCTGTTCAACCAAAGGGTCGGACTTGCGGGTCCTAACATGCCGCCGCAGGAGGACAGGTCCTGAGTACGTCAACCAAGATGGTAGTGAAGTCCCAGAGGAAGACTTCCTAGGGAAGGTAAACACCCGCTCATGTGGGGTAGCGTTGGTTGCCGTACACAGGGGGGACCGGATTGAATGGAGCGCATCAGAAAGTACCTCTTGCCAACGGGAGACTGGAAGACCCTTAGACCTCAACGCCAGTAAGACAGCCTTCCAGACTGTAGCGTTTTCTCTTTCGACCTGCCCGTTACCCCTAGGGTTGTAACTCGTAGTCCTACTTGAGGCAATCCCTTTAGAGAGCAGGTATTGCCTCAAGTCGTCACTCATAAACGACGAACCCCTATCGCTGTGGATATAACTGGGGTAACCAAACAGGGTGAAAAGATCCCGCAAGGCTTTGATAACCGTGGCAGCGGTCATGTCTGAACAGGGAATGGCAAAAGGGAATTGGGAGTACTCGTCAACCATGTTGAGGAAGTACACATTCCGATCTGTCGAAGGAAGGGGGCCCTTGAAATCAACACTCAGTCGTTCAAAAGGGCGAGTGGCCGTAATGAGGTGTGCCCTGTCAGGTCGGTAGAAGTGCGGCTTGCATTCAGCACATACCTGGCAGCTTCGAGTTATCGACCTGACATCCTCTATGGAGTAGGGCAGATTCCGAGCCTTTACAAAATGGAAGAGCCGAGTGATCCCCGGATGGCAGAGATCATTGTGGAGGGCCTGTAGCCGGTCCTCCTGCACACTGGCACATGTTCCACGCGACAGGGCATCTGAGGGCTCATTGAGCTTCCCCGGACGGTACATGATATCATAGTTGTAGGTGGAGAGTTCGATTCTCCACCTCAAGATTTTATCATTTTTGATCTTACCCCTTAACGTGTTGTTGAACATGAATGCCACGAACCGCTGGTCCGTGAGCAGGGTAAATCGTTTTCCAGCCAAGTAATGGCGCCAATGCTGGACGGCCTCCACAATGGCCTGAGCCTCTTTTTCCACAGTGGAGTGCCGAATTTCAGGGCCTTGGAGGGTGCGAGAGAAAAAGGCGACGGGCTTGCCCGCCTGGTTAAGTGTGGCGGCCAAGGCGAAATCAGATGCATCACTCTCCACCTGGAAGGGGATGGACTCATCGACAGCGTGCATCGTGGCTTTCGCGATGTCAGCTTTTATTCCTTCAAAGGCTAAGCGAGCCTCTGCTGCCAGGGGAAAAGAGGTAGACTTTATGAGCGGACGGGCTTTGTCCGCATAATTGGGAAACCACTGTGCGTAATACGAAAAGAAGTCTAAGCATCTTCTCAGTGCTTTGACGCTAGTGGGTAGGGGAAGTTCAAGGAGGGGGCGCATACGGTCTGGATCAGGGCCGAGGACCCCGTTTTCCACCACGTATCCGAGAATTGCTAGGCGGCGCTTGCTGAATACACACTTCTCCCTGTTATAGGTCAGATTCAGGCGAGACGCAGTGCGTAAAACCTTTAGGAGCTTGGCATCGTGGTCCTGCTGGTCATGGCCACAGATAGTGACGTTGTCCAGGTACGGGAAGGTAGCCCGTAGCTCGTTTTGGTCCACCATTCGGTCCATTGCACGCTGGAAGACCGAGACCCCATTAGTGATGCCAAAGGGGACCCCTAAGAAGTGGTAGAGATGACCATCCGCTCAAAGGCCGTATATTTTCGGTCCTCTGGGCGAATGGGGAGCTGGTGATAGGCTGACTTCAAGTCAATGGTGGAGAACACCCGGTACTGCGCAATCTGGTTGACCATGTCAGATATGCGCGGGAGAGGGTACGCGTCCAGCTGCGTGTACCTATTAATGGTCTGACTATAGTCTATGACCATCCGGGGCTTGTCTCCAGTCTTAACCACCATGACTTGTGCTCTCCATGGACTAGTGCTAGGTTGAATGATCCCTTCCCTGAGGAGCCGCTGAACCTCAGATCGAATAAAGATCCGATCCTCAGCGCTGTAATGCCTGCTCTTAGTTGCGATGGGCTTGCAGCCTGGCACGAGATTTTCAAATAAAGACGGCGGGGTGATTCTGAGTGTCGAGAGACTGCACGTGGAGCGCGCTGGGCAATTTGGAGGCTACTGTTTTCCCACTGAAAGTGGAGGGAGTGGCCCATCGTACTGCAGGGTCACACTCCTCAGATGGACCATAAAGTCTCGTCCCAGGAGTATCGGAGCGCAAAGGTGCGGTAACACGAGGAGCCTGAAGTTCTCATAAACTGTGCCCCGCACCGTTAGGTTTACCATGCAGCTCCCAAGAACGGTAACAGATCGGGACCTTGACGCCATAGAAATTGTCTGTCTGACAGTCTGTACTCGGAGACCGCACCGTTTCATGATGTCTGGATGAATGAAACTCTCCGTGCTCCCGCTGTCAAACAGACAATGTATCAGGCGTCCGTTTACCTCTATGTCCATCATGGACTTGTCGACTCTGTGAGGCTTGGCCTGGTCCAGGATGATTGACGCCACTGTTGAATCTTGAGTGCAACTGCAGGCAGCTGAGATAGTCGATGATGATGACCCCTGCTGGTCGTCTGCGGTCGGTGTCGACCAAAATGGCTGCGCCCATGGATCACACGTGGTCGATGGCGTTGATTTGGCGGCACTCGCAGGTCGCATGTGTCTTGCGTTGTCGTCCTCAGGAATGGCGGCGCTCGTGAATTGCACGTGGTTGAAGACCTCAACGAAGCCGGAGACGAGGAGACAGATCTGGAGAGTCACACGCAGCACTGCTTGGCTTCGAAGGTGGTTTCGCTCGGCACACTTTAGCATAGTGCCCTTTCTTCCCACACGCGGAGCAAAATACCGTTCTGGCCGGACATCTCTGACGAGGGTGCTTCGCCAACCCACAGAAATAGCACAGCGGGCCACCTGGAGCTGCCGCCGCCGTCAGGTCCGAGGTTGAAAGCACGATCGTGCAGTTCCTAGGAGCCGCTGGGTAGAGTTGAGTCGGTGGCTGTATGTGCCACGATATTCCCACGTGGTCGGTGGGGTAACTTTCAAGACTTCTGGAGGCCGTTTCCATCGCATCAGCCAATTCCACCGTCTTAGCTAGGTCTAAGTTACCTTGCTCTAGCAGCCGCAGACGAAGATAGGATGAGCCGATTCCCGCCACGAACGCATCTCGGATCAGATCGTTAGTATACTGAGTAGCCGACACGGGCTTGCAATTGCAGGCTCTGGCTCGCTGCTGAAGTTCGCGCAGGTACTGTCCCGTCGTTTCGCCGGGCTGCCGCCGTCGAGTGGCTAGTAGGTGCCGAGCATGAATCTCGTTTGGCGGTTTGTTGTACAGCTTCTTAAGTAGCTCGGTGGCCCCTTTGTAGTCTTGGGCATCACGGATTGTTGCATACACAGTGTCGCTTACCCTTGCGTGGAGGACCCGCAATCTATCGGCGTCGTTTTGGACTGCTGTTGAGGCGTCGATATAATCCTGGAAACACTTCAACCAATGGTCGAAAGTGTTCGACGCTCCAGCGGCACGCGGATCTAAGGTAAGCCGATTGGGTTTTAACATTTGCTCCATGGGTTTTTTTTCTCTTCAACCAAAATTTGTTGCAAATAAAATTGATGCGCGATTAATTCACTCGGGAGGCTGGATCGTAGCCGGGAAATAAAAGCTTCTATTAGCAACAAGAATGGAGCATACTGCTTAACAATACAATCCCAGACTAAAGGGTCACTAGGCAGTGCAGTGACCTTTATACTCCTATAGGTAGGCGGAGCCAACCGGAGTGTACCACAGAACAATACCAACAGGTGGAACACCCCAACCCTAACCCCAACAGTAACAAGAGTAACATATGTACAAGTATGGCGAATGTTGTTCCTCTGTTTAAGAAAGGGAATAGAAATGACCCTGGTAATTATAGACCGGTTAGTCTTACTTTGGTGGTTGGTAAATTGATGGAAAAGGTCCTTAGAGATGGGATTTACGACCATTTAGAAAGATGCGGATTAATCCGGGATAGTCAGCATGGATTCGTGAAGGGCAAGTCGTGCCTCACAAATTTGATAGAATTTTGTGAGGAGGTAACTAAGTGTGTTGATGAAGGTAGGGCAGTTGATGTCATATACATGGATTTTAGTAAGGCGTTTGATAAGGTCCCCCATGGTCGGCTTATGATGAAAGTGAGGAGGTGTGGGATAGAGGGAAAGTTGGCCGATTGGATAGGTAACTGGCTGTCTGATCGAAGACAGAGGGTGGTGGTCGATGGAAAATTTTCGGATTGGAGGCAGGTTGCTAGCGGAGTGCCGCAGGGATCAGTGCTTGGTCCTCTGCTCTTTGTGATTTTTATTAATGACTTAGAGGAGGGGGCTGAAGGGTGGATCAGTAGATTTGCTGATGACACCAAGATTGGTGGAGTAGTGGATGAGGTGGAAGGCTGTTGTAGGCTGCAAAGAGACATAGATAGGATGCAAAGCTGGGCTGAAAAATGGCAAATGGAGTTTAACCCTGATAAATGTGAGGTGATTCATTTTGGTAGGACTAATTTAAATGTGGATTACAGGGTCAAAGGTAGGGTTCTGAAGACTGTGGAGGAACAGAGAGGTCTTGGGGTTCATATCCACAGATCTCTAAAGGTTGCCACTCAAGTGGATAGAGCTGTGAAGAAGGCCTATAGTGTGTTAGCTTTTATTAACAGGGGGTTGGAGTTTAAGGGCTGTGGGGTTATGCTGCAACTGTACAGGACCTTGGTGAGACCACATTTGGAGTATTGTGTGCAGTTCTGGTCACCTCACTATAGGAAGGATGTGGAAGCGCTGGAAAGCGTGCAGAGGAGATTTACCAGGATGCTGCCTGGTTTGGAGGGTAGGTCTTATGAGGAAAGGTTGAGGGAGCTAGGGCTGTTCTCTCTGGAGCGGAGGAGGCTGAGGGGAGACTTAATAGAGGTTTATAAAATGATGAAGGGGATAGATAGAGCGAACGTTCAAAGACTATTTCCTCGGGTGGATGGAGCTATTACAAGGGGGCATAACTATAGGGTTCGTGGTGGGAGATACAGGAAGGATATCAGAGGTAGGTTCTTTACTCAGAGAGTGGTTGGGGTGTGGAATGGACTGCCTGCAGTGATAGTGGAGTCAGACACTTTAGGAACATTTAAGCGGTTATTGGATAGGCACATGGAGCACACCAGGATGATAGGGAGTGGGATAGCTTGATCTTGGTTTCAGATAAAGCTCGGCACAACATCGTGGGCCGAAGGGCCTGTTCTGTGCTGTACTGTTCTATGTTCTAAGTACCCATCGTGATAACCATCTATGGTTCAATACCCATAGTGGTAACCATCTATAGTTCACCACACAAACCAAATTTCCCCAACCTCTCCTCATAGCCAAATTTCTCCAACCTCTCCTCCATATCAGGCAACATCCTGGTAAATGTTTTCTGTACCCTCTCCAAAGTCTCCACATCCTTCTGATAGTATGGCGACCAGAACTGAACACTATATTCCAAGTGTAGCCTAACTAACTTCTATAAAACTGCAACATGACTTGCTAATTTTTAAACTCAATGCCCCAGCCGATGAAGGCAAGCATGTGTATGCCTTCTTGCTATCTTCTCCACCTGCATTACCACTTTCAATGACCTGTGTACAAATACACCCAGATCCCTCTGCTATCAATACTCTTAAGGGTTCTGCCATTTACCATCTGTATTAGAACTTCCAAAATGCATTACCTCACATTTGTCCAGATTAAACTCCATCTGCCATCTCTCCGCCCAATTCTTCAACCGATCTATATCCTGCTGTATCCTCTGATGGTCCTCATCACTATCTGCAATTCCGCAACCTTTGTGTTATCCGCAAACTTACTAACCAAACCAGTTACATTTTCCTCCAAATCATTTATATATATTACAAGCACTGATCCCTGAGGAATGCCACTAATCACAGCCCTGTGAGATCCACATTTCCTTCTCCCCACTATGTAACCTTTAGTCACTCCGTTAAAAAACGCAGCACTGTTGTTGCAAAGCATCATGCTCTATATTCCTCAATTTACAAAACAGAAGTCCAATAATGAGCAAGACAGACACTTGGGGCTTTTCCCTGAGGAAGGTTCTTCTGGAAGAGGTTCTGCAAAGGTGTGAAACAAAGTGGAAACAATTGCTGCATTTGCCCTCGTTTTATGGTGGGTTTCATGTCCCAGGGTAGGCAAGTAAGCTCCATCAGGAGGGTCGGTGCAAAATCCAGTATATAATTTCTACATCAATGTGTTCCAGGATCGAGCCTTAGTAACAGGTCCCCAGACAACACTCAAGACTGAGGATAGTAAAGTCAATAATAGTTCTCCTGCCAGTAATCCGAGACTCCTTGTTAATAAGATGTACAATGATTAAGTCACTGTAAAATTCTGTAAAAAAAACTGAAAAATGTCTAGTCACGAAAATGATTGAACGATTTTTGAATATGATCAAATATTACCTGGAACGCAACAGTCCCCATACTGCTGAAACCAGGACAGTATTGATGAATAGGTAGAGATTTATAAGAACTCATGAATAATTACCACTTGATTTGCTTGGAAGCTCATTTCTTTTCCAAATCAGAAGAATATGGATTTAGGCTCTTCTCCAAGATTTGAACATATAACGTTTCAGTGTAGTATTGAGAAAATGATTCATTGTATGGGTTGAAATGTTAAACTGAGGCATGGTTTGGCTCTTTAGGGAACTGTTAAAGACCAAAAACAAAAGCTGAAGCTTCCTATTGGGTTTGCACTGAATTGTGCGTCTACGAGAAACCCTTTCATATCCTGCCAGAGTTCCCCATCATATTCCGGCCTGGAATTCCTCTCATCATAAGTCTATCACAGTCACACTTACTCTGCCTTACCTTGACTAGTAACAGCTTTTATACATTCCAATGTGTAAAAATAGCAAATAATAGGCCAATGGATTCCAAGGGATTTTCCAGCCCTTCCCACAGGCGGGATCTGCTGAAGGCAGATGGCCAAGCCATACAAAATGCCATAGACCTTGGCGGGACTGGAAGATCCCACCAGCAGCTAATGGCGAGCCACCTCCGCTGTTGGAAAACATGCCGGGGGTGGAAGGTCCCAGCCTAATGACATGGGGAAAGTGTAGTGGGAGACTTGAGATACTTTGCTTGCAAGGCAGTGAAAAACTATAAGTACACAATATCCTTAAACAATATACTGGATCTTTGTTATTGAGAGAACTTTTGGAGCACGGAATGTTTGTGAGGCAGACGTCATTCACAAGAGGAGGATCAATATTTTGAAGCAGTGCAAGATGGAGTGATATAGGTGATATGCCTTGGCACTTTCTAGTAGAGAGTAGCAATGACACAGTGGCCGGAACTCTACCACCTCGTCCACCACGGAATCGGCACGGGCGCGGGTCCGGCAATGGAAATCTCCATTGACCTCAGGTGTGAATTTACGGTCTCGCCTGAGCAAAGCTGTAAAATCCCACCCAATGAGCCAGTTGGTCTCCTTCCTTTCTTATCAACATCTGTGATTTAAATCATTATTTAGGGGGTGGGGGTGGAGCTGAGGAGCGTGTGCCCCCAGCAATGTTTCCAGTATATTCTGCAGTGAGCACAGGGATTTCATTCTTTAATGCAAAAACTCAAATTCATTGAAATGAATTTTCTATTTGGGATTTGGAAATTAGTTATTTTTTATAGATTAAAAGTTATTGGTTTAGGCTGATCTTCAGAGTGTTGGTCTCCCCTGTTTTCAACCTGCCCAATTTGTCATCATGTAGGATACCAGACATAGAGGATTCTCAGGGGGCTCAACAGGGTACATGTTGAGAGTAAGGGGGGTCATCCATTTAAGACAGAGATGAAGAGGAATTGCTTCTCTCAGAGTGTAGTGAATCTGTGGAATTCTTTACTGCAGAATGCTGTTAGAGGCTGGGTCGTCAAGTATGCTCATAGAATCATAGAATCCTTACAGTGCAGGAAGGGGCCATTCAGCCCATTGATTCTACACTGACAACAATCCCACCAGGCCCTATCCTGTAACTCCACATATTTAGCCAGCTAATCCCCCTGACACTAAGGGGCAATTTAGCATGGCCAATCAACCTAACCTGCACATCTTTGGCCTGTGGGAGGAAATTGGAGCATCCGGAGGAAACAGACGTAGACATGGGGAGAATGTGGAAACTTCACACCGGCAGTCCCCATAGCCGGAATTGAACCCAGGTCCCTGATGCTGTGTGGCAGCAGTACTAACCACTGTGCCACATGCCACCTCAAGGCTGAGATTTTTAATCAATAAGGGTATTCAGGGATATGGGGATAAGGTGGCAAAGTGGAGTTGAGTATTATCCGATCAGATCAGTCGAGATTTCATTGTGTGGCGGAGCAGACTCAATGGGCCGAATGGCCTACTTCTGTTCCTACGTCTTATGCAGATTGAATGGGGACCGAGCAGCATTTAACCAAGTATGGCATCTAGGAGCCTCGCAAAACTGAAGCAAATGGGAATTAGTGGGAAATTCCCCAATGGTTGGAGTTATACCTGGCACAAAAGAAGATGGAGGTGGTTGTCAAGAGGCCAATCAACTCAGCCAAAGGACATTGCTGCAGGAATTGCGAAGGGTAGTGTTTTCCACCCAACCATCTTGAGCTTTGGCAAGGGCCTTCCTTCCATCATAAGGTCAGAAGTGGGGATGTTCGCTGATTGTTGCATAATGTTGAGTACATTCACAACCCCTCAGGTATGAAGTATTCCGTATGGACCTGAATAACATTTAGGCTAAAACTGATAAGTAGCAAGTAACATTCATGCCGCACAAGTGCCAGTCAATGGACCATCTCCAAACAGAAAGAATCTAACTAATCCCCTTGACATGCAACAGCAGTGCAATCACTGAAACCCCAGGATCAACATCTTGGGGTTAACATTTCTCAGAACATTAATTGGACCAGCTAAATAATTACTGTGTATACAAGAACAGGTCAAAAGCAAGGAATCAAGTAACTCCCCTCCAATGCCTCAAATATCTTTCCACGATCTACAAGGCACAAGCCAGGAGTGTGATGGAATACTGTCCACTTGACTGATTGAGTAGCTCCAACAACATTCAAGAAGATCAACACCATTCAAGACAAAGCAACCTGTTTGATTGGCACCTCATCCAGATCCTCAAATATTCACTCCCTCCACCACTAATGCACAGTGGCTAGAGGGTGTACCGTCTACATAATGCACTGCAGCAACTTGCCAATCCTCCTTCTGCAGCACCTTCCAAACCACAACATCTACTACCTAAAAGGACAAGAGTGGGAGATTCATGTGAACGCTACCATTTCAAGAACGCCTCGTGTTAATCACCATCCTGGCTTGGAACTATATTACTGTTGCTTCACGATTGCTGGGTCAAAATTCTGGAATTTTTATCCAGGCCTCCTTCTGCACTGTAGGGACTTTATGATCCCTTCTAAATATAAAAAATGTCATATGCTTATTTGTGCCTGTATCGCTCAGAATTCCATGTGGACTGTGAAGAAAATTATCAACACGGCGGCACGGTAGCAGAGTGGTTAGCACTGCTGCTTCACAGCTCCAGGGTCCCGGGTTCGATTCCCGGCTCGGGTCACTGTCTGTGTGGAGTTTGCACATTCTCCTCGTGTCTGCGTGGGTTTCCTCCGGGTGCTCCGGTTTCCTCCCACAGTCCAAAGATGTGCAGCTTAGGTTGATTGGCCAGGTTATAAATTGCCCCTTAGAGTCCTGGGATGCGTAGGTTAGAGGGATTAGCGGGTAAATATGTGGGGGTAGGGCCTGGGTGGGATTGTGGTCGGTGCAGACTCGATGGGCCGAATGGCCTCCTTCTGCACTGTAGGGTTTCTATGATTTCTATGAACAATGTAGGCAACACATAGAGAGACATGCAGTGAGGCAATTTCTCACCTAGAATCTATTTCTGAAGCAATGATTTTCTTAGTTGCCTCATTTAAAAAAAACAATTTTTCCTGACCATTCTCATCTAGCACGAATGGCTTCTTTGTGTGAATGCAAAGATTGTGACAACTGCATTAACCTGGCATGAGGTAATGCTTTGTATAAACGCTATCTTTTTGGAAAGATGTAGTGTCAAAGTATCAAAGGGGTTGATTTTCATCAAAGGCTTTAGACGTTGCAGAAGTACCGAGGTGGCCAAGACGATGTCTTAGCCTGTATTTAGCACAAGGTGTTACTTGGCAAAGCTACTGTTAGGAACAGCCACCTGGAGAATTGTTATAGTTGATTGCACTTAAATTGCCTGCAAGCACTCATTAAAGCGACTGCACAGCATTTCAATGGCTAGTGCGTCAATCAATGCCCTCTCCTAACAGAGACCAGCTGTTTAAGACTAAACATGGAGTTGATGTTGAT
Source organism: Mustelus asterias (assembly GCF_964213995.1). Lineage (NCBI taxonomy): Eukaryota > Metazoa > Chordata > Chondrichthyes > Carcharhiniformes > Triakidae > Mustelus > Mustelus asterias. Next base: position 25,526,414 of record NC_135817.1, on the reverse strand, counting down.
TTCAAGAGCTACTTAAAAGAATACTCACTAGTTAAAGGGACACTCACCATGTCATGATCATCGCTGCTGTTGTGATTCGAAGACTTTCTGGGACAGTTCATAGAATCATATAATTCTTACAGTGCAGAAGGAAGCTATTCTGGTCGCCACATTACCAGAAGGATGTGGAGGCTTTGGTGAGGGTACAGAAAAGATTTACCAGGATGTTGCCTGGTATGGAGGGCATTAGCTATGAGGAGAGGTTGGAGAAAGTTGGTTTGTTCTCACTGGAGCGACGGAGGTTGAGGGGAGACCTGATGGAAGTCTACAAGATTATGAGAGGCATGGACAGAGTGGATAGTCAGAAGCTTTTTCCCAGGGTGGAAGAGTCAATTACTAGGGGGCGTAGGTTTAATGTGCGAAGGGCAAGTTTTAAAAAAGATGTACGAAGCAGATTTTTTACATAGAGAGTGGTGGGTGCCTGGAACTTGTTGCCGAGGGTGGTAGTGGAAGCGGATACGGTAGTGACTTTTAAGGGGCATCTTGACAAGTACATGAATGGGATGGGAATAGAGGGATATAGTCCCCGGAAGCGTAGGGAGTTTTAGTTAAGTCGGGCAGCATGGTCGGTGCAGGCTTGGAGGGCCGAAGGGCCTGTTCCTGTGCTGTAATTTTCTTTGTATTCACCGATCAAGTCTGCACCAACAACAATCCTACCCAGGCTCTATCCCCATAACCCCACATGTTTACCCTGCTAATCCCCCTGGCTCCAAGGGGCAATTTAGCATGGTCAATCAACCTAATCGCATATCTTTGGAGTATGGGAGGAAACTGGAGCGCCTGGAGGAAACCCACGCAGACACGGGGAGAATGTGCAAACTCTACACAGACAGTTACCTGGGGCTGGAATTGAATCCACAGTCCTGGTGCTGTGGGGCAGCAGTGCTAACTACTTTGCTACCGTGCCACCCTATTCAGGATACGGACATTACAGCACAAGGAATGATAGGGCAAAGAAAATAAATTCTGAAAGAGAGGGAGGGTCATGTTTTCAAAATAAGAGAGGCTAGGCTCATGCTAATCAATAAGCAGCCCCATGCACCCATTTGTATGCATAAGCTTATCCCATGATGCATTGTCTATTGATTCTATTTCCTGCTTCATGCGCCTAGACATTCCTGTCTCACTGGCTGCAGCAGTGACATGAAACACAGTACTAGCATCTTTAATTATTTATAACCCACTTTTAGGATAACACAGCAAAGCCATGAAAACTGTCACCATGGCAACATTAGCATGACACAGATTGCCCCGGGTATTTGTGGTTTACACATCTGTGACTGCAGACAAAGGCATGCAGCTGCTTCCATGTAACACAGATAAATATAGTCTGCGAGCATTTGGAATGGTATAATGAATAATTATCAAAACACGTTTCCTACTTTACGGTCAATCAATTGCCTGAAATCATTTTTTTTCCTCATTTTTCAGGCACAATAAAACAAGTTTTGAATGTTACAGTACATCAAAATGTCACCCGCTCCAAATTAGATTTACGCATTATATGCGCGAGACAAATCATCTTGCCCAAGTAATCCAAACTACTCATACAGTCAATCAATCAGTCGTCACAACTGTACGGATAGTTGATAAGCCGTAACCTGTAGACCTTATAAACATGTCCCATTTATACAGAAGACCATTTTCTGGCCATTAAGGATTTAATGATGCTCACCAGAATTCCCTAAATAACCTGAGATGTAGCATCCCCGCTTGCTTGTTATAATATGCAGCCTGATAGACTCAGTCCTGTCACTAACGCTGTAAGACAGCAACATACCACATTGCCAAAAAAGCCTCAGTGGTAGCCAAACATATAGGGAGAATTCTGTCACAACTTCAAATGTATTGGCATCTGTGTATATACGTGCCTTGAAAAAAAATCACAACAATGATTTGTAAGACATGACTGAGTGCTTGAGTACCATGTGACTGGTTACTTATCCCATAGTTTCCAAAATTCTCCAGAGATTAGTATCCATGTTCCAATCCTGTGCTGACCTCTTTTTTCCAGTCTCCTTAGTCTCCCAAGTTCTGGCCACTGTTAAGAGCCCTATAATCCTATGTCGTGAGCTAGATACATTGGTTTTGATTTTAATCCATCTTATACCCTTCCCCCACACCCCCACCAGCGATGGGAGGAGGTGGGGGGGTGGGGTGGGGGGGGGGGGGGGGGGGTTAGCGGGGCAGGAAGTGGGCTTTAAAATATCAGAATCAAGTGACCACACCACAGACCAACCCTGTTTAAATAACAAAATACAAATCAGGCACCGATAAGACTCCCTCATAAAGGCAGCTGGAGACTAATTATCCTTCAAAAGGCACAACCCGATCATTGGCACCGTGTCTTAAGCTTAGCTGCTTGTTGAGTGGTGGTCTGTGTTGTTTGCTGCCCAAAGTAGATCTCAGATGGGAGATGCGACTGTCGAATATAAATACATGATTGGCTCTTTATGGCACTGCTTGTGACCCAGAAGGAGCAGCCCCATGAGTGGCTGGGAGCTCAGCCTCATTCGCAGAGCTGATCAGTCAGCTTCCCCCTGCCTCCCCAACTTGCAGAATCCCCAACCCCAACCGAGGACGGCCCTGATCACTCAACCCCTACACCAACAACCTTTTCTGACCCTGATTATGATTGACTGCCTATACCACAACGCCATTGCTGTGGCCATCTGTCGCGACTTATCCCATTGCCCACTGGGCAGGCAGTCAACCTATCAGGTTGTCGGGGCAAATCATCACCTGCTACTAGGCCCCTCAACATCCACAGCTACCGCCCCCCACCCCCACAACCTCCCTATTGCTGTGATGGAGATTGTGATCTATTTTAAAAAATTGAAAACATCCATTTTGTTTCTATGGGTAAGAAGGATATATACCAATGTTTTGTGATAGTGTGGTGCTTTGTTTCAGAATCTGCAGCTGGATCTTTCAACTTCAGCAGCAATGTGAAATCAGTGGCAGTAGGTTCGGCAGTCCTTAAATATCCTGTCCAAATTTCCATTCAATTGTTGCCATTGAGCTGCCAGATGAGGGAATGGTGGAAAAGCAGAGTTGCACACTTCCTCTACCCTCCCACACCTACCTCCAGGACACTCCAGCAATTCTCAATCTGCTGGAAGCAACGGGGACACATTGCATCAGGGTTAGCAATGGCCTCAAGGACAGGCAAGGTCTCCAAACCAGTTATGGATACAAAGGGTATCTCCATTTCTCCAGTTCGACCAACGTAACTGTTGGAGGAGAGCCACAGACTGGGGAATCAGTGGAGTCGGATTTAAGTCTGTATTTAAACTTGGTGAAGAAAGTCTCCCGACAAAGAGGGTTGAGGGAGCTGTCATCCTTTCCAAGTTGATGGAAAGTCAATCTTCTGCTCTTGAGGCTTTAGGAAGGAGGGGGTGCCATGAATTATGGCTTCCAGTCTCTTACTAGCCCCTTGCAGGATCCGACAACTGCTACCAAGACAGCTATCAGGCTGCTGACTAGGACTGCAGTTCAAGAGTGTAGAGGAAAGGTGGCATCTGCTGTCCAAGTGCCTCAATGGGTGGCAGCACCAGACCAGGCTCTACCTTTTCAGTAGAGAGGTGAAATTTTTATTTCAACTTGTCCAAATTTACCAATGTTGTAACTTTTGCTAAAGTTTGTACGCTTCAGCCTGTGTTTCCAATAGTTTCTAACACTGATTAATGTTTTTCAAAGACCAATTGCCGTAAATAATTGTTCAAATTTCTAAAAAAAAAATTAGTTTAACACTGCCGTACAACATTGATTATAATTAACATTTTTCCGGATCTGGTTAAAGTTTAATAGGCTATAATTTGTGGTGACTCTGAGGCTTCACATGATTCCACTGATTGAGTAAGTCCACGGGCAGCGGCCCACCTAGAAGAAAGCTGTCAAACCAAGTGAAAGGGCAGGAAATTCCATGCCGGCAGCCATTTTGAGATGTTTGCGTTGTGACATGAGAACTTAGCATAGACTGCCCAGCAGGGGGCACTGAATGCTTCCAGCAGCAAAACTAGACCTTTCAAATGTTTCTGCAAATCCTTTAATTGAAGACATTAATGTCTACTTGAAGTCAAAGACAAGAAAGTATTTATGAAACACATTCCATCCAAGAAATGGAAAATCAAAAAAAACCCAAAATGACATCCAAGGGGGAGTTGATGATCTTAGTTCAGATTATTGGTCAGTTGCAATTCAAGTTCAGGGCTTCAATACATCACTTAAAATTGATACCAAGCTGATGTTAACATATTAGGAGATGATCTCGATCAGCTTCAACCAACTTCTTCCATCAGACATCAAATTACAAGGTCCAGACAGCATTGACCTTCCCATTAAAGGCAGGATTATTGCTCTTCTCAGCTACAAAGGGCAACGGATCATTGACTCTTTCTACGCCCTTTTACATGCAGCCAAGAGATGCAAAGACGAGATTGTCAGCATGGAATTCATGTGCAAGTACATCCTTATTGAGTGACAATATTGGCATAATTCTAGGAACCATGGAAAAAACATGATGCTCATCATTTGAATGATTCGCCGTCTTTCAAGCAACAATCTTTAATCTTTTATTCAGATGTAGTGGAACGTCAGCCTTCAAAAATCATAGAAATCATAGAAACCCTACAGTGCAGAAAGAGGCCATTTGGTCCATCGAGTCTGCACCGACCATAATCCCACCCAGGCCCTACCCCCATCTCCCTACATATTTACCCGCTAATCCCTCTAACCTACGCATCTCAGGACACTAAGGGGCAATTTTAGCACAGCCAATCAACCTAACCCGCACATCTTTGGACTGTGGGAGGAAACCGGAGCACCCGGAGAAAACCCACGCAGACACGAAGAGAATGTGCAAACTCTACACAGACAGTGATACAAGCCGGGAATCAAACCCAGGTCCCTGGAGCTGTGTGGTGAACCATCGTTGGTTCCCACTGGATAGTACTGAGCCAGGGCTGGCCAGTACTACAAGGATGTATATATGTTACTGTTGGATTGTACTACTGTTGCTGTTGGGTTAGGGTGGGGTTGTTACACCTGTGTTTGTTACTGTTGTGGCCCATCCCAGTCGGGCTCCGCCTCCTGGGAGAGGTATAAGAGTCCCTGCTCTGGCCGGGACCCCTTCAGTCTGGGATAGTGTACTTAAGTTCTGATAGCTTCATTAATAGTAAATAAAAGCCTTCATTTACTGAAGCTTCGAGTCTCGTGTCTAAATTGATGTGCATCAATTTTATTTACTATTATTAAACTATTATTATAAACTATTATTATGGGTGGCACGGTAGCACAGTGGTTAGCACTGCTGCTTCACAGCTCCAGGGACCTGGGTTCGATTCCCGGCTTGGGTCACTGTCTGTGTGGAGTTTGCACATTCTCCTCGTGTCTGCGTGGGTTTCCTCCGGGTGCTCCGGTTTCCTCCCACAGTCCAAAGATGTGCGGGTTAGGTTGATTGGCCATGATAAATTGCCCCTTAGTGTCCTGGGATGCGTAGGTTAGAGGGATTAGTGGGTAAAAGATGTAGGGATATGGGGGTAGGGCCTGGGTGGGATTGTGGTCGGTGCAGACTCGATGGGCCGAATGGCCTTTTTCTGTACTGTAGGGTTTCTATGATTCTATGATAAACTCTCGACGGAAGAATAAAAAGAAGGGAGTGTATGGAGCAAATTCTCAAGCCAGAACGTCTGACGCTAGATCCACGTGCGGTGGGCGCTTCTAACACCTTCGACCACTGGCTGAAGTGTTTCGAAGATTACCTAGCAGCCTCCGCAGCGGTCACCACAGATGATGACAGACTCCGGGTCCTCCATGCGAGGGTAAGCGACACAGTCTACCTCGCAATCCGTGCGGCCACCACTTACCCAAGGGCCCTCGAGCTTCTCAAGAAGCGCTATACAAAACCACCTAACGAGATACATGTTCGTTACCTCCTCGCTACACGACGTCGGCAGTCGGGCGAAACCATGGAGGACTATGCCAATGAGCTCTTACAGCTAGCCAGGGGCTGTGACTGCAAAGCCGTGTCGGCTGAGCAGAGCATGTACGACCTCGCCCGACATGCGTTTGTGGCCGGGGTCGGGTCATCATACATCTGTCTCAAACTGCTGGAAAAGGGTAATCTCAACCTTACCCAGGCCATCGAATTGGCTGAAATGCTCGAGTCGGCTTCAAAGAGCTTAGTCTTATATCCAGAGGACCACGTGGAGACAACGTGGCAGGAGCAGTCGCAAATCCCTCCTCGCCCCTCGGGCTCGAAGTGCTGTGTTATGGCGTGCTCCCATTTGGGCCAGACGACAGCTGCAGCCCCATGCGGCCCGCGGTGCTATTTCTGCGGAGGAGCAAAACATACCCGACAAAAGTGTCCCGCGAAAGCGGTAATCTGCACCGCATGCGGTAAAAAAGGTCATTATGCAAAGGTGTGCAGATCGAAACCCAGGAACGGCAGTGCGGCCTGCGACTCTTCGGAGCTTGGATCATCACCATCGTCGTCGAAGTCGTCGCGGGGTTCGTCCACGTGCGAGTCCAGGACGACGCCATTACGGTCGACGGAGTCGGAGGAGTATGACCACCAGGGGTCGCTGAGTTTGGCGCCCTCACCCACGTGCGATTCATGGGGGCGGCCATGTTGGTCGACGATGACCACGAGCGACCAGCAGGGGTCCTCAGCATCGACTTCAGCTGCCTGCAGTGGCGTTCATGAACCAACGGTGGCGTCGATCATCCTGGACCAGGCTAAGCCTCATAGGCTCGATCGTTCAATGATGGATATCCAGATAAACAATCATGTGCTTTATTGTCTGTTTGACAGCGGGAGCACTGAGAGCTTTATCCACCCTGACACTGTGAAGAGGTGTGGACTCCAGATTCAACCTGCCAAACAGACAATATCTATGGCATCAAGGTCCCGGTCTGTTGCCGTGCTAGGGAGTTGCGTGGTAACCTTGAAAGTACAAGGCACAGTTTACGAGCGTTTCAAGCTCCTTGTGTTGCCGTATCTTTGCGTGCCAATTCTTCTCGGACTAAACTTCATGGTCCACTTGAGGAGTGTGATCCTACAGTACGGTGGGCCACTCCCTTCGCTGGCAGTGGGAGAACAGCTGCAGTCTCCAAATTGCCCAACGCGCCCCGTCTGCAATCTTTCTACGTTAAAGATCACCGCACCCTCTTTATTTCAGAATCTGGTACCAGGCTGCAAGCCCATCGCGACTAAAAGTAGGCGTTACAGCACTGAGGATCGGATCTTCATCAGATCTGAGGTTCAGCGACTCCTCAAAGAAGGGATCATACAGCCCAGTGTTAGTCCGTGGAGGGCACAGGTTGTTGTGGTCAAGAGCGGGAACAAACCCCGGATGGCCATTGATTACAGTCAGACCATTAACCGATATACGCAGCTGGATGCGTATCCTCTCCCGTGCATATCTGATATGGTCAATCAGATTGCGCAGTACCGGGTGTTTTCCACCATAGACCTCAAATCCGCCTACCACCAACTCCCCATTCGCCCAGACGACCGACAATACATGGCTTTTGAGGCGGATGGTCGCTTGTATCATTTTCTTAGGGTTCCCTTTGGTGTCACCAATGGGGTCTCGGTCTTCCAGCATGCTATGGACCGAATGGTGGACCAGAACAGGCTGCGGGCTACCTTCCCGTACCTGGATAATGTCACCATCTGCGGCCATGATCAGCAGGACCATGACACAAACCTCCAAAACTTCTTACGCACTGCATCTCGCCTGAACTTGACCTACAACAGGGAGAGGTGAGTGTTCCGTACGCGCCGTTTAGCCATCCTGGGATACGTGGTGGAAAACGGGGTCATTGGCCCTGATCCAGACCGGATGCGCCCCCTTGCTGAACTTCCCTTGCCCGCTAGCACAAAAGCACTGAGAAGATGCCTAGGCTTCTTCTCCTATTATGCGCAGTGGGTCCCGAACTACGCGGACAAAGCCCGTCCGCTTATTAAGTCCACGACTTTTCCCCTCACGCCAGAGGCCCGATTGGCCTTCAAGAAATTGAAAGACGACATCGCGAAAGCCACGATGCACGCGGTAGACGAATCCATCCCCTTTCAGGTGGAAAGCGATGCATCTGATTTCGCCCTGGCCGCCACACTTAACCAGGCGGGCAGGCCCGTCGCATTTTTTTCCCGCACCCTCCAAGGCCCCGAAATTCGGCATTCAGCGGTGGAAAAGGAGGCCCAGGCCATTGTGGAGGCCGTCAGACACTGGCGCCATTACCTGGCGGGAAAGCGGTTCACCCTGATCACGGACCAGCGGTCCGTGGCGTTCATGTTTAACAACACGCAGAGGGGCAAGATCAAGAATGACAAGAATTGAACTCTCCACCTATAACTACGATATCATGTATCGTCCAGGGAAACTCAATGAGCCCTCGGATGCCCTCTCGCGTGGAACATGCGCTAGTATTCAGGAGGATCGTTTGAACGCCCTCCATAATGATCTGTGCCATTCTGAGGTCACTTGGCTCTACCACTTTGTAAAAGCCCGCAACCTGCCTTACTCGGTGGAGGACGTCAGGTCGGTAACAAGGAGCTGTCGGATTTGCGCGGAATGCAAACTGCACTTTTACCGACCTGACCGGGCACATTTAGTCAAGGCCACTCGTCCCTTCGAGAGGCTGAGTGTTGATTTTAAGGGCCCCCTTCCCTCAACAGATCGGAACGTGTACTTTCTAAACATAATCGATGAGTACTCCCGGTTCCCGTTTGTTGTCCCCTGCTTGGATACATCCGCTGCCACGGTGATCAAGGCATTCCGTGACCTTTTTACCCTGTTTGTGTACCCCAGCTATATCCATAGCGACAGGGGCTCGTCGTTCATGAGCGATGACTTGAGGCAATTCCTGCTCTCATACGGGATTGCCTCTAGTAGGACCACGAGTTACAACCCTAGGGGTAACGGACAGGTGGAACGAGAGAATGCTACAGTCTGGAAGGCTGTCCTACTGGCGTTGAAATCCAAAGGTCTTCCAGTCTCCCGTTGGCAGGAGGTCCTCCCTGATGCGCTTCACGCTATTCGCTCCCTCCTGTGTACGGCAACCAATGCTACTCCCCACGAGAGGATGTTCTCATTCCCTCGGAAGTCTTCCTCGGGGATATCTTTACCAGCTTGGTTGACGTACCCAGGACCCGTCCTCCTGCGGCGACATGTAAGGGCCCGCAAGTCCGACCCCTTGGTCGAACAGGTCCACCTCCTCCACGCCAACCCTCAGTATGCCTATGTGGCATATCCTGACGGGCGAGAGGACACAGTCTCGATCCGAGACCTGGCGCCTGCAGGGGACGTAGCAACTCCTGTCGCTCTCATACCCCCAGTAACAAACCCATTATCTCTCATTTCTTCCCCGAACACGGCGCGGGCAGCATTGGGACCATTGCTTAACAATTTTACTCCAATGCACAACTTGCCTGAGTCCCGAAGATGGTCGCCACCGCAGGGCGTGTCAGGATCCCCTGCACTACCGTCTGATCAGGGTCAACCGGCCTGTGAGTCCGTGGAAAAACAGCTGCGCGCCGTTTTGGGGAGAATGCCACCGCAAGTGCCTACTCCGGTGTCACCGCCGGTATTGAGGAGGTCGCAACGACGGTGCGGTCCCCCTGACCGTCTGAACTTATAGACTGCTGATACCTTATTCTGTTTTGTACCCCGCCGGCCTTTGTTCTCAAAGGAGGGGTGAATGTGGTGAACCATCGTTGGTTCCCACTGGATAGTACTGAGCCAGGGCTGGCCAGTACTACAAGGATGTATATATGTTACTGTTGGATTGTACTACTGTTGCTGTTGGGTTAGGGTGGGGTTGTTACACCTGTGTTTGTTACTGTTGTGGCACATCCCAGTTGGGCTCCGCCTCCTGGGAGAGGTATAAGAGTCTCTGCTCTGGCCGGGACCCCTTCAGTCTGGGATAGTGTACTTAAGTTCTGATAGCTTCATTAATAGTAAATAAAAGCCTTCATTTACTGAAGCTTCGAGCCTCGTGTCTAAATTGATGTGCATCAAGCTGTGAAGCAGCAGTGCTAACCACTGTGCTACCGTGCTGCCCAAGCTGAGAACATTTCTATAATCAGCAGTAAGGTTCCTTTTTTTCACAGAGACATCATCCACCACTGCCTACCGGGAGAGTAAAGTTATGAATCTCCCAGTTCTTCAGGAAGTAAGGCCAGAGGTAGGTGGATACCGAAGGCACTGCAGCAGACAGTGATCATCCCCCATGAAGGCCTGCTGGACCTGAATTGACTCTTCCTAGGGAGTGATGAGGAAGAACCCCTTGAAGCACTAAGTAATCTCTTGGAGGTTGAAGTCCTAGAGGATGATTCTCTAGGTACACCTTATGAAGTCTCTGTCGTCCTTTGAGAAGAATCAGCTGAGCCTTTATTGACCGAGCAGCATTCAGATCTTAGTTCCAGTGCATCTACTAATATATTGCCGACTTTATCTCCTGCTGCCCATGAAGAGTCTTCCACAGAGAATGCCTTGCCTGGGTCCAGATTAGAGTCTGTAGAGGATCACACTGCTCAAGAGTTGGTACCTTCCAAGAGTGAAAGTCAGTTGACACCCATACTTCAGTCCCAGCGCAAAGTCTTCTTCCCTCCAGAGCTGGAGATCAGCACAGAAGCTGCAGTAGATTCTTGAGCACTTCTGAAAATGCAGAATCCTGCACAACAATCTTACCCCTGAGTTGATTGTCCACAAGAAATTCATCTCATTACAGAAGATGAGGCTGTCTTGCCTCCATATCCTCAATAATTCTTCCCATTGCTCATAGAGCGGAAACCTTGTATAGAGAGAAGTGTGGCTCCACCACTGCATCCAGAAAGTATCCTGAAATATCACTGAGCTATCCATTGGAATTCTCCTGCCCCGCCCACCACAGGAATCAAAGCGGGCAAAGAGCAGACAATGGGAAGGTCAGTTGACCTTGGGCAGGATTTTCTGGTTTCAGGTCGAGCAAGGCCATAAAATCCCACCCACCATCTCTTCTTTTCCTGACAGTCTTACAGGAAATTGGTCAGTTACTTTATCATTAAAATCTTTAATGCATTTTCACTCATCGCTACAGTTTTTAAAGTTTATTTATTAATGTCACAATTAGGCTTACATTAACACTGCAATGAAGTTACTGTGAAAATCCTCTAGTCGTCATACTCCGGTGCCTGTTCGGGTACACTGAGGGAGAATTTAGCATGGCCAATGCACCTAACCAGCACATCTTTCAGATTGTGGGAGGAAACTGGAGCACCTGGAGGAAACCCATGTGGACGTGGGGAGAATGTGCAGACTCTACACAGACAGTGATCCAAGTCGGGCATCAAACCTGGGTCCCCAGCACTGTGAGGCAGCAGTGCTAACCACTCTGCCACCCGAGTGAATGATATAGCTGTGACAGTGTTCCCTGGAGTTGAATTTCATTCCTCTTCTCAAGCTATTTTCCTCTGTGCTTTGAGGGAGGAACAATTTCCTCAGAGCATGCTGAGTTCTTCTCTTCTCACTCCAGAGGTTGATTTTTTTCAATCTTCTCTCTTGGATCATATTGAAAAGCCTTCATTATCCTTGCAGTTCAGTCATTCTGAAACCTACACTCTGCATCCCAGCAATGCTGACGGCAATGTTGCTAAGCTACTGTCCTTTCTGTGAATGATAGTGTCTTACTGAATGCAGAAGAAAGCTCTCATGTCTCTAAGACATCTTCCCTAAGGGCTGAGAATACCGAGGGAGATTGAAGCCCAAAAGACTGTGACTTGGGGAGGGGTAGAGTCGGAGCTGAACTTGGGTAGAATCTGTAGCTGTAAAAAGGAAGTTATAGAAATGTTAGGTAGGATGTTGTGGTGGTGGAGGTGACCAGTCCATTGTCAACGGGTTTTCCTATTGTTCACATCCTCTGCCACCAGGGAACCTGCCTGGGATTTTGGTGTCACAGCAAGGCCAACATTTACAGCCCATCATTAATTGCCCTTGAACTGAATGGCTTGTTAGGCCACTTTAGTGGGTAGTTAAGAGTCAACCACTTTGCTGTGGATCTGGAGTCACATGTAGGCCTCACCAGGTAAAAACAACAACATTTCGTTCCCTAAAGGACATTAGTGAACCAGATGGTTTTTGACAAAATCGATGATAGTTTCATGGTCACCATTACTGAGACTAGCTTTACATTCCAGAATTATTAATTGAACTTAAATTCCCCCAGGTGGTACTTGAACTTATGTCCCAGAGCATTAGCCTGAGCCTCTCAATTACTAATGCAGTGACATTACCACAATGCCATCCATCTCCTTTAAGCTCTGACTAATACAAAGGAAGATGATGACAAAATAAAGAGGGTATTGATAAATGTGCAGAATTGGTATTTAACTGACAAATTAATTTCACTATAGATTATGCGGTGACGAGGAAATCTAGCGATACAGATTCAGATATCTCTAAAAGTAATGATGCAGATTGATAAGGCTTTAAAAAAAACACAGTTCTGAGGTACATTTTTTGACAAGTAGAATTACAAAGAATTCAACTTGTTTAGTATTTTGGTTAGACCGCACTTGGATTTCTGCAAAGATTTCTGCTCTCCATATTACAAAACAAGGACATAAAGCACTGGAGAAGTCACAAAAAATGATATGAATGATACTAGAACTGAAAGGTTATAACTATCAAGAAAGATTAAACAGATTGGGTTATGGTGTTCAAAAGGGTAGACCTAAAAAAAAGTGTTCCATTTGTAGATGATTCAGAAATGAGAGACCATACCATAAATTGCCATGAATAAATCCAACGGTGAATTTGGAAGAAACATCTTTACTGTAAGGATGACAAGGTCGCGATACCACATGTCATCATTGAAATGGATTGTTCTGTTTCAAGGGAGTTGAAATTGTTCTATTTCAAATTGTTCTATTTCAAGCACGAGGGAGAGAGATTAGAGGGTTATTCTGATAGAATTAGATGAAAAAGGGTGATAGGAGGTCCCCATACAGGAGTCTGCAGGCTGTAAAGTCATAAATCTAGTCTGAACCTAGATTCGAATACATGTGGGCCAACAGCATAGTGTCTCCTGCAGGCTTCGGCAAAATATATTAAATCAGATGTACATTGTGCTTTGAAGAATATACCTTTCCTGCCCAAAGTACAATGGATTAGAGGATTATGATTTTAACAAAATACAGTAATTCTTTATTGCTCATGGATATTTGAGTGAAGCTGGCAACACTGACATTTGTTTATCTTTCCTAATTGCTGTTGAGAAGGTAGTGGTGAGCTGCCTTCTTGAACCACAGCAGTCCATCAGGTGTAGATACAACCACAGTGCTGTTAGGGTGAGAGTGCTGGGTTTTTGACCCAGCAACAGTGAAGGAGCAGTAATATGATTCCAAGTCAGAGTGTTATCTGGTTTGGAGGGGAACTTCCAGGTGAGGCTGTTCCCATGCATCAGCTGGCATGAATTTTACTGCCTCAGGCCTTGAGCGTGATTTTACGAGCCTCGCCCAAACGAGGTCATTAAATCCCAGCACAAGTGTTAGGAAGACACTGTCAAAGGAAGATTGGCGAGTTACTGCAGTACATTTTAAAATGGTATGCACTGCTGCCGCTGTGCGTTGATGTGGAGGGAATGAATGCTTAAGGCAGTGAATGGGGTGTCAATCAAGTGGGCTGCTTTGTTCTGGATAGTGTCAAGTTTCTTGACTGTTGCTAGAACTCCATTCCTCCATGCAAATGGAGAGTATTCGATCATAATCCTGCCTTGTACATTGTAGATGATGGGCAGGCTTTACGGGTCAACATCCTGGAGATTATTATTGACCAAAAACTGAACTGGACCAGCCATATAAATTTGTGGCTACCAGAGCAGGTCAAAGGTTGGGAATTCTGTCCAGAATACCTCCCCTCCTGACTTGCTAAAATCTGTCCACCATCTACAAGGTACAAGTCAGGAGTGTGGTGGAATATTCTTCACTTGTCTGGATGAGTGCAGTCGAACAACACTCAAAAGGCTCAACATCATCCAAGACAAAGCAGCCCACTTGATTGGCACCCCATTCACCACCTTCGACATTCACTTCCTCCACCACCAGTGCAGAGTTGCTGCAGTCTGTATCATTCACAAGGTGCCCTCTAGCATCTCACCAAAGCTTCTTTGACAGCACCCATCGAACCCGTGACCTCTACCTAGAAGGGCAGCATGGGAACAATACCACCTGAAAATTCCCCTCTAAGCCACATACCATCCTGATGTTGGAAAATATTGCTGTTCCTTCACTGGTGCTGGGCCAAAATCCTGCAATGTCTTCCCTTAGTTTATTATGGGTATATGCACATTGCAGTGGTTGAAGAAGGCAGCTTATCACCACCTTCTCAAGGGCCACTAGGGATGAGCAATAAAAAATGTTGGCGAAGCAGTGATGCCCATGTCCCATGAAAGAATTTAAATAATGAAAATTTGAGCCATTATCAATGCAGAGAAGCAAGATCTTTTTCTTATCAAAAACTCATAAGGTCATCTGCAGAGCAAATCTTCCTTAGAAGAGAATAAATACTTAGCAGGTCAGTTAGTCCCTCCCCAAATCCTCAGAAACACATATACACCAATCCCACACTGCCAGAACTTACTGCCAGAGAGAACAGAGGAAACATATTTAAAATACATTAAAGTTGCTAAAGTTAATGTTAAAGCCAAAGGGCTGAAAAGTACCCAATAAAAATAATACGTGCTCTTATCTCAATAAGTTGTGCTTCACTGGAAAAGTGTGGAAGACCAAAGATTGGTTAGAGTGGATTGAGATTTGAAATGGCAAGAAGGAACATATTCGCAGTAAAGATCAGAACGTTTGTTTGTGGATTTTCAGTCTCTGCAGTATGTTGAATTTTCTTCTTTGAATCATAGAAAGTGTACAGCACAGAAAGCGGCCACTTGTCTGAGAAATGAGCCACTTAGCCTAATCCACTGTCCAGTATTTGGTCTGTAATCCTGCAGGTTACAGCATTTGAGTTGTACATCTTTTACATCTTTTGTAAGTTGTACACCTTTTAAATGGTTTCTGTCTCCGCTACCCTTTCAAACAGTGAGTTCTAGAACTCCACAACCATCTTGGTGAAAAAGACTTTCCTCATCTCCCTTACAATCTTTCTACTCATTGTGCTCAATCTATACCTCCTAGACTTTGAACTCTCTGCCAAGGTAAATAGGCTCTTCCCATCCACTCCCTGCATGTCCCGCACAACATTTGTACATCACAATCAAATCTTCCCTTAGCCTCCTCTGCTCCATAGAGTCATAGAGGTTTACAGCATGGAAAAAGGCCCTTTGGTCCAACTTGTCCATGCCGCCCAGTTTTTACCATTAAGCTAGTCCCAATTGTTGCATTTGGCCCATATCCCTCTATACCAATCTTACCTATGTGACTGTCTAAATGCTTTTTCAAAGACGAAATTGTACCTGCCTCTACTACTACCTCTGGCAGCTCATTCCAGACACTCAAAACCCTCTGTGTGAAAAATTGCCTCTCTGGACCCTTTTGTATCTCTTACATTAAACCTATGCCCTCTAGTTTTAGACTCCCCTACCTTTGGGAAAAGATGTTGACTATCTACCTTATCTATACCCCTCATTATCTTTGTAAGATCACCCCGAAGCCTCCGACACTCCACGGAAAAAAGTCACAGTCTATCCAACCTCTCCTTATAACTCCAACCATCAAGTCCTGGTAGCATCCTAGTAAATCTTTTCTGCACTCTTTCTAGTTTAATACTATCCTTTCCATAATAGGGTGCCCAGAACTGTATACAGTATTCTAAGTGTGGCCTTACCAATGACTTGTACAACTTCAACAAGACGTCCCAACTCCTGAATTCAATGTTCTGACCAATGAAACCAAGCATGCTGAATGCCTTCTTCACCACTCTGTCCACCTGTGACTCCACTTTCAAAGAGCTATGAGCCTATATCCCTCGACCTCTTTGTTCTATATCTCTCCCCTACCATTAACTGAGTAAGCCCTGCCCTGGTTCAAACTACCAAAATGCATCACCTTGCATTTATCTAAATTAAACTCCACCTGCCATTCATTAGCCCATTGGCCCGATTGATCAAGATCCTGTTGCAATCCTAGATAACCTTCTTCATTGTCCACTATGCCACCAATCTTGGTGTCATCTGCAAACTTACTAACTATGCCTCCTAAATTCCCATCCAAAGCATTGATATAAATGACAAATAACAGTGGACCCAGCACCGATCCCTGAGGCACACCGCTGGTCACAGGCCTCCAGTTTGAAAAACAACCCTCTACAACCATCCTCTGTCTTCTGTCGTCAAGCCAATATTGTATCCAACTGGCTACCTCCCGTGTGATTTAATCTTCTGTAACAACCTACCATGTGGTGCCTTGTCAAAGGGCTTGCTAAAGTCCATGTAGACAATGTCGACTTCACTGTCCTCATAGAATCATAGAATCCCTACAGTGCAGAAGGAGGCCGCTCAGCCCATGCACTGTCCATAATCCCACCCAGTCCCTATTCCCATAACCCCTCATATTTACCCTGCTAATCCCCCTGACACTATGGTTAATTTAGCACAGCTAACCAACCTAACCCACACATCTTTGGACTGTGGGAGGAAACTGGAGTACCCGGAGGAAACCCACGCAGACATGGGGAGAATGTGCAAACTCCACACAGACAGTGACCTGAGGCAGGAATTGAACCCGGGTCCCTGGCGTTGTGAGGCAGCAGTGCTAACCATTTTGCCACTGTGCCACCCTCATCTACCTTCTTAATTTGTGAGACATGATCTTCAACTCACAAAGCCATGTTGACTGTCCCTAATCAGTCTTAGTTTCTATAAATGCCTGTAGGTCCTGTCTCCCAAAATACCTTCAAACAACTTACCCACTACAGACGTTAGGCTTACTGGCCTCTAGTTCCCAAGCTTTTCCATGCAGCCATTCCTAAACAAAGGCACAACATTTACTCCCTCCAATCATCAGGCATCTTACCTGTGGCTGTCGATGATTCAAATATCTCTGCTAGGGGATCCGCAATTTCCTCCCTAGCCTCCCACAACGCCCTGGGATACACTTCATCAGGTCCTGGGGATTTATCTACTTTGACGCACTTTAAGACTTCCAGCAACTCCTTCTCTGTAATATGTACACTCCTCAAGATATCACTATTTATTTCCCCAAGTTCTCTAACATCCATGCCTTTCTCAACAGTAAATGCTGATGAGAAATATTAATTTAGGATCTCATCCATCTCTTGCGGATCCGTGCATAGATGACCTTGTTGATCCTTAAGAGGTCCTATTCTTTCCCTAGTTATGCTTTTGCCCTTTATATAGTTGTAGAAGCTCCTTGGATTCTCTTTTTCCTTATCTGCCAAAGCAATCTCATGTCCCCTCTTTGTCCTCCTGATTTCTCTCTTAACTCTACTCCGACACCCTCTATACTCTTCAAGGGATCCACTTGATCCCAATGCATGTCAGATGCCTCCTACTCCTTTTTGACCAGGGCCTCAATATCCCGAGTCTACCAGCCTTGCCCTTCACTCTAAAAGGAATGTGCTTACTCTGAACAAGTAAGCACTTGTTAACACAATTTTGAAAGCCTCACAGACATATCCCTTTGCCTGCCAACAGCCTCCCCTAATTAACTTTTGAAAGTTCCTATCTGATACCATCAAAATTGGCCTTGCCCCAATTTAGAATTTTAGCTTTTGGGCCAGACCTATCAATCTCCCAAAGCTATCTTAAAACGAATGAATTATGGTCACTGGTTCCAAAGTGATCCCTCACTAACACTACTGTCACCTGCCCTTCCTTATTTCCCAAGAGGAGGTCAAGACTTGCCCCCTCTCTAGTCGGGCCATCCACAAACTGAATGAAAAATTCCTCCTGAATACACTCAACAAATTTCTCTCCATTCAAGCCCCTAACATTATGGCCGTCCCAGTCAATGTTGGGAAAGTTACAGTCATCTACTATTACCACCCCATTTTCTTGGCTTAATCAGTAATCTCCTCATATATTTGCTCCTCAATTTCCCGCTGACTGTTTGGGGGCCTCTAGTACAATCCTATCAAAAGTGATCTCCCCTTTCCTATTTCTCAGTTCTACCCATATAGACTTGATGGGTGATCCCTCAGCAATATCCCCTCTCAGCACTGACGTGATATTCACCTTGAACAAAAACGCAACTCCCCTCCTTTCTTTCCTCCTGTTCTATCTTTCCTATAGCATCTGTACCCTGGAACATTGAGTTGCCAGTTCTATTACTGACATTGCCTTTACTATTAAACGTGCTCTGTTTAACTTCCGTGCTGTCCTCAACCTTCTCTTCTATCTCCCTACTGCTTTGGGTTCCACCCTACTGCCAAACTAGTTTATTAAACCCTCCTGTGTGCTTCTAGCAAATCAGTCCACCAGGATATTAGTCCCCTTCCAGTTCAGGTGTAACCTGTTCCTCTTGAACAGGTCACCCCTGCCCCAGAAGAGATCCCAATGATCCACAAATCTAAATCCCTGCCCCCTGCACCAGCTCTCAAGCCATGCATTCATTTGCCTAATCTTCCTATTCCTACTTCGGCTAGCACGTGGCACCAGCAGTAGTCCAGAGATTACTACGCTCGAGGTTTGCACTTTAGCCTTCAATGGAGAATAACCTCAGTCTATCCAATCTTTCCTCATAGCTGCAATTTTCCAGACCTGGCAACAGCTTCTGTACCCTCTCTAATGCAATTATTTCCTTGGGTGAGCATCCATAGGGCAGAATTATGAATAGATCCAGTTCGCACACCAACAATCCTTACCAGTTTTCAAAAGTTTACAAACATTTCTGAGTGGGTAATAATTGCTACTCTTCCATGGAGAATCTATCCTAACTTCCACAAAGTAATCAGCCACCCAAAGCCACTTATGTTTAATCCTCCAATTCACCCTTTCATACATCATCAAGGCAACACAGCTATGTAGAATAGGCATTAAGAATAATTGCCTTTTGATATTAAGTATTTATTTTTCTTACACTCTTTTCATTGCTGAATTGAAATTTCAGCATACATACATTTGAGGGTTGGATTTCCTACTTCTTTGACAGAATGGGCAGAAAATCATTGCGTATGATTTTGTGTCGAGGTTTAAAATTGCAAATGAAGTTATGGAGAACCACATCATCTGTAATTTAATCAGACATGGTTAATAAAAATAGTTCATGATCGAGTCTTCTTTTCACTTTCCATTTTAAAGTTTACTTATCAGTGTCACAAGTAGGCTTACATTAACACTACAATGAAGTTACTGTGAAAATCCCCGAGTCGCCACACTCCAGCGCCTGTTCAGTTACACTGAGGGAGAACAGAGATGGTATACATTTTCTATCATTCTACTTTCATTTTCTCACTTTTATCTTCCTGACATGAAGATAAATTGGAATCAATTGCACATGGAAACGAGGAGTCAATGGGCAGGGTTTTCCGGTGTCTCCTGCTGGTGAGATTTTCCGATTTCGCCGAGATCAACGGGGTTTTAAATAGATTGCCACATCCTCCATGTGAAAATCCAGCATGAGTGAGGCAAGAAAGTCTTGGTGTATGTCTCAGTCTTGTTGATGCTGAAATTAGCAGTGGAATTGAAAATTATATTAGATTAATGTTCAGGAGGGACTTTGACAGTGAAATCATCGGAAAACTGAACACATTATCCTTGGAACACCAAGGAACACTGCAGCACCAGGTTATATTTTTGGGGGTGATTCTGATGTAAAAAATATGGGCTGGAATTTTTCGGTCATTCATACCTGCCACTGCAAGCAAGGATGGAGAATTTGGAATCTCCATTCACTGCAGTGGGACTGGAGAACCCCGCTGGCATGAATGGCTGGAAAATTCTGGCCATGGACTTTAACCATTGAGGTAAGCAAGATAAAGAACGCAATAGAAACAGAAAATTTGGAATTTCTCAAAAGTCAGTTAGCAACATTTGTGGAGAAAGGCACAGAATAGAGATGGTGACACAGTGGTAATGTCACTGGGCTAGTAATCCAGGGGCCCAGGCTAATACTCTGAGGACATGGGTTCAAATCCCACCAGCTGGTGAAATTTGGATTCCAGTAATAAATCTGGAATTGAAACCTAGGCCGGAATGTTACCGCAGAATGGCATTCTCTGTTGGCCTTGGGTGGGATTTTACGAGCCTCGGGCGGACAAGGCAGTAAAATTCCAGCACTAGTCTTAGTAATTGTTGTAAAAACCCATCTGGGACACTAATACCCCTTTAAGGAAGGAAATTTGCCATTCTACACTGGTCTGGCCTACATGTGCCTCCAGACTCACAGCAATGTGATTGACTCATAACTGTCCTCTGAAATAGCCAGCAAGTCATGCAGTTCAAGAAGAATTAGGGTTGGGTAACAAATGCTGACTGTGGTGAACCATTGTTGGTTCCCACCAGGTAGTGCTGAGCCATGGTCTGGCCAGTACTATGAGTCTGTAGATATGTTACTGTTGGGGTTAGGGTTGGGCTGTTCTACCTGTTAATATAGTCCTATGGTACACCCCAGTTGGCTCCGCCTCCTGGGAGAGGTATAAAGGTCACTGCTCTGCCTGGTGACCCTTTAGTCTGGGATCGTATACTGTATATAGTAGCTCTGTTATTGTTGGCAATAAAAGCCTTTATTTCCCGAGTACATCCAACCTCTCGTGTGTTATATCGCGCATCAATTTTATTGCCAACAAGTAAATTCTTTTTTTTGAAAAAAAAACGACAAAAGAAAACATGGAGCAAATGCTTAAACCCGAACGGCTTACGTTGGACCCACGTGCGGCGGGAGCATCGAACACTTTCAACCACTGGTTGAAGTGTTTCCAAGATTACCTCGACGCCTCCACAGCGGTCACCGACGACGCCGACAGACTCCGGGTCCTCCACGCGAGGGTAAGCGACGCTGTATACTTAGCGATCCGTGGGGCCACCGACTACAAAGCGGCCCTCGAGCTTCTCAAGAAGCGATACAGCAAATCGCCGAATGAGATCCATGCTCGACACCTTCTTGCCACTCGACGGCGGCAGCCCGGCGAAACGATGGAACAGTACGCGTGCGAGCTTCAGCAGCTAGCCAGAGCCTGCAACTGCAAGTCAGTGTCGGCAGACCAGTACATGAGTGACCTAGTTCGAGATGCGTTCGTGGCGGGAATCGGCTCGTCGTACATCCGCCTTCGGCTGTTGGAGCAAGGTAACCTCGATCTCACTAAAACCATAGAGTTAGCTGACGCTCTAGAAACGGCCTCCAAAAGTCTGGAGATGTACCCCGACGACCACGTGGAGACAGTGTGGCTGGGGCAGTCGCAGACTCCACTTTATTCAGCGGGACCGAAAAACTGCGCGATTGCGTTCCCAGCCTTGGACCTGACGACGGCAGCAGCTCCAGGTGGCCCGCGGTGTTACTTCTGTGCGGGGGTTGAAACACCCTCGGCAGCGATGTCCAGCTAAAGCGGTGTTGTGCTCCGCCTGCGGCAAGAAGGGGCATTATTCCAAAGTATGCCGGTCCAAACCTCCATCCAAAAACAGCAGTGCGGCGTGTGACTCCTCGGAGCCGGCCTCCTTGTCTTCTGCGTCTTCAAGGTCTTCTACCACGTGCGATTCCAGGATGTCGCCATTCCGAACGACGGAGTCGCAAGACACGTGCGACCTGCAGGGGCCGCAGGTTTTGGCGCCATCGTCCACGTGCGACCTATGGGGGCAGCCATTTTGGTCGGCACCGACCGCGAATGACCAGCAGGGGTCGTCATCAACCATCTCAGCTGCCTGCAGTTGCACCCACGAACCAACGGTGGCGTCGATCATCCTGGACCAGGCCAAGCCTCACAGACTCGACAAGTCCATGATGGACATACAGCTTGCCTGAGTCCAGGAGATGGTCACCACGTCAAGGCGTGCCCGAGTCCAGCGGATTGTCACCACCTCGTGGTCTCCCGGCCCGTGAGGAACTGGAGGAGTCGCTGGACACCGCCTTGGAGAGAACGTCACCGCGATTGCCTGAATCGGTGTCATCGC
Organism: Mustelus asterias; assembly: GCF_964213995.1. Lineage (NCBI taxonomy): Eukaryota > Metazoa > Chordata > Chondrichthyes > Carcharhiniformes > Triakidae > Mustelus > Mustelus asterias. The sequence goes on along the minus strand of NC_135817.1, from coordinate 25,504,316 downwards.
CGGTGTTGAGGAGGTCACAGCGACGGTGCGGTCCCCCAGACCGTTTGAACTTATAGACAGATGAACAATTGTTCTGTGTTTTGTACCCTGCCGGCCTTTGTTTTCAAAGGAGGGGTGAATGTGGTGAACCATTGTTGGTTCCCACCAGGTAGTGCTGAGCCATGGTCTGGCCAGTACTATGAGTCTGTAGATATGTTACTGTTGGGGTTAGGGTTGGGCTGTTCTACCTGTTAATATAGTCCTATGGTACACCCCAGTTGGCTCCGCCTCCTGGGAGAGGTATAAAGGTCACTGCTCTGCCTGGTGACCCTTTAGTCTGGGATCGTATACTGTATATAGTAGCTCTGTTATTGTTGGCAATAAAAGCCTTTATTTCCTGAGTACATCCAGCCTCTCGTGTGTTATATCGCGCATCACTGACCTTGCCAGCGATGCCCACATCTCATGAAGGCATAGATAAAAATAGGAGAAACAGAATTAACAAAAGATCATTGATCTGAAATTTTTATTTCTCTGCATATTCTGGTATTTTCCCAATGTTTTCTGTTTCTTTTATTTCAGATTTCCGGCATTTGCAGTATTTTGCTTCTGTGAGATTATAAAAAGAATGAGTTGACTGAACTGCTCAAGTCTACAGGGAAAGCTGCTACCTGTAGTTCCATCTGTCTTTGAGTTAAAATTGGATTGTTGAACTCTTCATAGATGTATCATGAGCTTCCTACAGCGGTACAGTCCAAAGCCATTAATAGTACTTCACTGAATGAAGCTGCCAGATTCCATCATTGAAGAAGAATGGTTGGGATATCAATTTGCAGCAAGACCCTGACTGCATCAGTGTCACAAGACTTACTAATTTTTAAGCCACTTATGTCAATGTATTTAAAGCCTCTGCTGCTGTCACGCTTTAAAGCACTGTAACAAAATATCCCAATGGACAAACAACAGCAGATTTTTTTCTTTTTACCTAGATGGTTTCTCTGCTCAGGGAAGTCTTCCCTTGCCATTTTTTTCCCCTTTATTTGCTGGGATTTTAGGATATCACTTCAGCTTCAGCAGAAGATGCAGGGAAATACTGGAGAAACAGCACTTGTGCCATTTCCCCAGAGATTTCAAAGATGTGCGGGTTAGGTTGATTGGCAATGCTAAATTGACCCTAGTGTCAGGGGATTAGCAGGGTAAATATGTGGGGTTACAGGGATACGGTCTGGGTGGGATTGTGGTCAGTGCAGACGCAATGGGCCAAATGGCCTCCTTCTACACTGTAGGGATTCTATGATTCTATGATTTCCTGGATCTTTTGCTGAAGCAACAGCCAATAATTGGGAGAGATCACACGGAAATTCATCTCTTCCGTTCACTGCATCTCAAAGTTTAGGTGCATAGATAATCACTGCCTACTGAACTCAGGTACTCACAGCACCCATCACAGATAGAAAGGGGAATCCAGTAGGATCAACCAGTTCAACATTTTCAAATCCCAGTAAAAATTAGTAATACTGGCACCAGTGACACTGTAGTTCCATTTTAAGGTATATAAGACCAGATTGGACAAACTTGTACTCTGTATTTCCAAGTTTTACTAATTCTTCCTTCTGGGATAGCTCCATGCAATATTACATTCTGTACTAACATATGCATTAGAATAAACAGTATAGAAAGAGGATTTCCACTGATCAGCTTGGATAGCGTCCTTAGAGGTAAAGGTTATGCAGCCATTCACCAGCTGAAATGTGTTCTTTATTTGTCTGCAGTCAGTTCTGCCTTAGATATTTTCATAGTCACCCCTTAGTATTCTATGTGTGGGAATTTTAAGGTGGGTAAGGGGAGAAGGAAGGGGGCACAGCCTCTTGAGGATGTCCCAGAAGAACACCCGAACTGCCTTCTTCATTTCACAACAGCCCCTCACCTTGTGTGCTTCTATCATTCTGTAGGAGTGTTAGAGTAGTCAGGAGCCCTTAGCGGGCTAGCCGGGGAAAGTATCAGGATGAATAGTTTCATATTCAGATGGTACTGTTGGTTATGGCATGTTTTTATTATTTTTAATCATGAGAAATACCTTCGATAATGACACAAAAAGTTAACCTTTGAAAAATCCTTCCAACAACAGGGGTTGGCTTGTAGAATCATAGAATCATAGAAACCCTACAGTGCAGAAGGAGGCCATTCGGCCCATCGAGTCTGCACCGACCACAATCCCACCCAGGCCCTACCCCCACATATTTACCGGCTAATCCCTCTAACCTACACATCTCAGGACTCTAAGGGGCAATTTTTAACCTGGCCAATCAACCTAACCCGCACATCTTTGGACTGTGGGAGGAAACCGGAGCACCCAGAGAAAACCCACGCAGACACGAGGAGAATGTGCAAACTCCACACAGACAGTGACCCGAGCCGGGAATCGAACCCAGGACCCTGGAGCTGTGAAGCAGCAGTGCTAACCACTGTGCTACCGTGCCGCCCCTTGTAAGGCAAGTATAACACGTGAATCGCTGGTATCGCTGTAGGTGGTTGTCATTTTGCAATGTGACTAAAGATAATACTGGTAATTCCAATTAAATCAATGTTTTACATTTTCATTAATGACATAATTCTATTATTAAGATATTTTTAAAACCATCAAGTCCATCAATTTTGGCATCTGGCACAGAGTTCATTGAAATCATCCAAGTCGCTTTGGCTCTGGCATAATTGTAAGGATCCCAACCTGGATCACATTTGAGGCTTTCAATTTCAGAATCATCCCTCCACAACAGCTCACCTCCCTCTCCATCCACTGATTTGGATATGCTCCATTTTTTGAATGAGCTGATGGCAATTTGTGCATTGATAGCTTCCCATGATTTGATGATGAAACAGCACAAAACAAAGCAGGGAAGCATGCATACTTCTACACTTTGTGAAGGCTTTTCCTCCAACAACCAGCTACCTATTCCATTCGATGATACTTGGACATTTGAACACATCCAAAGTGTTGAACAATGGACGTTAGGCCTCCTGATATAAGCATGTGAGTGATATTTCTTCACAGGTGCCACCGGTTATCTGGGATCTGACCATGGCTCACAATAATAAGCTGCGTTCTGTTCATAGATCACTGGGAGACCTGTTCCACATAGATTTACTCCATCCTCATCCATCCAACTGTTACCACAGACTATCACAGGAGCTCCTGCGAGAACTTGATGTTCGGCAAAGTTTCATGTTTAAATATTACCACGGGCTTCAAATTCAATCCATCTGCCGCCATGCAGGCTAGAACCGCCTTTAATCTTGTCTTCTCATGTCCTGTGGTTTTCACTATAGCTGTTTCGAAACCTTTCCACTTCACAGTTCAGTCGCTGGGCATATCAAAACTCATGGCCACTTATGTAGCCAAATGTGGTGTAGTGGGTACTTGCGTCTAAGCCGCTGTTTGATGATAAATATCTGGAAACTGGTTATTTATACATTGAAGTTTTTTGATAATCTCTGAGTGATCTTGGTTTTCTGCCACAATACTATGGCTGGAGTTCTCCATTGACAGCGACAGGACCAGGGAATCCCGCCGCTAGTAAACAACATGCCGGCGGGAAACACGGTTGGGAGGCCGGAGAATTTTGCCTAATATCTGCATTCCATAAAGTGGCTACACCAACTAACTGATGCTGGCAAACCTTTGCTGGACACATGTGAGTACAGCCCTAAATACACATTTATTCACTGAAAAATTGGGTGGGGGGAAGTTGCTTTATGTATTGTGTACAGGCCAAACACTAATGTTGGAGCTGAAAAATGGGGTAATATTATATGCCAGATAACCTACGCACCATGATCTATGGTAGTGATGATGGTAATTGGGTAGTGACGGAATTATTGATCTTTTTCACTGTGTTCTTCATGAGGAAGCGGTTGAGAGGATTGAGTGAAGATAATAGACTTCATGATGAATCCTCAGTCCAGGAAGGTAGGTGCATGTTAACAGTCCCTGATGTCTGATAGTGGAGGGCCTCTCTCAAAAGCAGTCATCAATTAGATGAGCAACACTCTCAGATACAATTTGAAAACAGGGATTTCCCTATTTTCCTCCTCCTCCTCTCATGGCTCCTGAGCTTGGACTCTGGCACAATTGATGGAGGTAGTGGTTGGTCTCTCATGCTCACCAGATTATTGAACATGAATCTGGGGCCATCCTCACCCTCCTGCAGCAACTGCTGCTGCTCTGCCAATTCTCACCTCTTCTTCCCATTCCTCCTGTAGCCAAGGCTGATGTACATTAATAAGATTCCACTGAGCAAGTTCCCCTTTCTCCTGGTGATTCTTATAAGGTCTCCAATATGCTAGAATAGCCCAACACTCATTCTCTTTAAGATAAATGGTCAGAAAATTTGCTTCATAAATGCTGACAATGTGTTGGTGCAGTCTTGACAGAGTGCCCCGGGATGTCTCCTGATATCAAAATTATTCTTCAAACTTGGTTGATTTCCAATGACAAGTGAACAGTGAAGGCTTTAAGTAGCACTTGAAATCCTTGCCAACAGCTTCTTTACACCTGTTCAGATGGTCGTTCTTGGGATTATAGAAACATAGAAAAACTACAGCACAAAACAGGCCCTTCGGCCCCACAAGTTGTGCCGAACATATCCCTACCTTTTAGGCCTACCTATAACCCTCCATCCTATTAAGTCCCATGTACTCATCCAGGAGTCTCTTAAAAGACCCTATTGAGTTTGCCTCCACCACGACTGACGGCAGCCGATTCCACTCGCCCACCACCCTCTGTGTGAAAAACTTCCCCCTAACATTTCCCCTGTATCTACCCCCCAGCACCTTAAACCTGTGTCCTCTCGTAGCAGCCATTTCCACCCTGAGAAAAAGCCTCTGAGAGTCCACCCGATCTATGCCTCTCAACATCTTATATATCTCTATTAGGTCTCCTCTCATCCTACGTCTCTCCAAGGAGAAAAGACCGAGCTCCCTCAACCTATCCTCATAAGGCATGCCACTCAATCCAGGTAACATCCTTGTAAATCTCCTTTGCACCCTTTCAATCATTTCCACATCCTTCCTGTAATGAGGCGACCAGAACTGAGCACAGTACTCCAAGTGGGGTCTGACGAGGGTCTTATATAGCTGCATCATTATCCCCGGACTCCTAAACTCAATCCCTCGATTGATAAAGGCCAGCACACCATACGCCTTCTTAACCACCTCCTCCACCTGCGGGGCCAATTTTAGAGTCCTATGAACCCGGACCCCAAGGTCCTTCTGATCCTCGACAGTACTAAGAGTCTTTCCCTTTATATTGTACTCCTTCATCCCATTTGACCTGCCAAAATGGACCACTACGCATTTATCTGGGTTGAAGTCCATCTGCCACTTCTCCGCCCAATCTTGCATCCTATCTATGTCCCTCTGTAACTTCTGACACCCTCCAGATTATGTTGGATTACAAAGGATATACAGCACAGAAATAGGTAATTTGGCCCAAACAGTCCATGCCTGTATTTGTGTTCTGTTTGAGCTTTCTCCCATTTTTCCTTATCTAAATCGATCAGCTTAACTCTCTATTTTATTCCCCGGCATATGTCGGTCTAGCTTCCCACTAAATGCATCTGTATTACTTGCTTCAACTCCTAGTGGAAGTAACTTCCACATCCTCTCCACACGCTGGGTAGAGAAGATTCTTGTGATTTCGCTATTAAATTTCTTGTTGACTAATTTCAGAGCTAGCCAGTAAAATGAATTTAGCCTCATTAATGAGCATTCAGAATCACTTCAGCTTGACATTAGAAGCTTAATCATCCTTGCAGTGGCCATTCCTAACATGTACTTAAACTCTGAAGCCTAAATTTTACCAACATAATATCTGTTCCAAAGGCCTATCAGTGCCAAAGCTACCAGTGCTGCAGCAGGGGAAAAAAATCCAAATTTGTTTGTTTGTAAAACATCCTCCCTTATATCTTCGACGATGATCTTAAATTTATGCTATATATTTACTTACTCACTGACCAGAAGAATTTTCTTTCTATTCAGTAACTGTGGTGATTGGAGGTTAATCATCTCAGCTCCAGGACATCACTGCAGGAGTTCCTCAGGATAGTGTCCTCAGTCCAACTATCTTCAGCTGCCTCATCAGTGAGTTTCCTTCCATCATAAGATCAGAACTGGGGACGTTCTCTGATGACTGCACAATGTTCCATATCATTCGCAACTCCTCAGATACTGAGGCATTCCATGTCCAACTGTAGCAAGACCTAGGCTTGGGCTGACAAGTGGCAAATAACATTTGTGCCAATCAAGTGCCAGGCAATGACCATCTTCAACAAGAGAGAAGCTCCTTGACATTCAATGGCATTACCATCGTTGAATCCTCCACTATCAACATCCTGGGGGTACCATTGATCAGAAACTGAACCGGACTAGCCAAATAAATACGGTGGCTGCCAGAGCAGGTCAAAGGCTAGGAATTCTGCGGCGGGTAACTCCCTTCCTGACTTCCTAAAGCCTGTCCACCATCTACAAGACATAAGTCAGAAAAGTGATGGAATACTTTCCATTTGCCTGAATTAGTGCAGCTTTAACAACACTCAAGAAGTTTGACACCATCCAAGACAAAGCAGCCCACTTGATTGCTATTTCTTCCACAAACATTCAATCCCTCCATCACCAATGAACAGTGGTAGCCATGTGTATCATCTACAAGACGCACTGCAGAAATTCACCAAGGTTCCTTAGGCAGCATCTTCCAAACCCACAACCACTACCATCTAGAACAATGGTTCCCAAATTTTTTTCACTGGGCCGCACTTTCGGAATAAAAATTTGCTCACGCCACACCAAATTTTTTATTGATAAGAAATACATTCAAAAACAAAAAAAACACCTCCTAGCAGTGCGTGATTCATGACATAGAACACAACTACTTTATAATATGATCATGGGACATCCAGAAAGTATAAAACAATGCTTGTTTAAACCATGTTTAAATGTTTAATTGATTGTCCTTGAATCTTTCCGCCACACTTGCCATCCTCTCTCGCTGCATCAGTGTGGCGCACCGCACCCTTTGGGAACCACTGATCTAGAAGGACAAGAGAAGCAGATACCTGGGAACCCATCACCTGGAGGTTCTCCTCCAAGTCACTCACAGTCTTGACTTGGAACTATATTACCGTTTCTTCACTGTCACTGGATCAAAATCCTGGCACTCCCTCCCTAACAGCACTGTAGGTGCACCTACACCAGAGGGACTGCAGCAATTCGAGAAGGCAGCTCATCATCATCTTCTCAAGGACAACTAGGGCTGGACAGTAAATGCTGGCCTAGCCAGTGACACCCACATCTTGTAAATGAATTTTAAAAATCTTTTCCAAACTACTTAACCAGAAGGAAAAAAATAAGTCAAATTTGGAAATGACTGGTCTGAACAGGTCTGTTATATTTTAAAATTGCACTGCAGTTCACACCAGTCATTGTCAAATTTTATTGTTTTTTCCTTCATCAGATCACCTCTGGAATTCTTCATTTTGATTAAAATATTCCCTTTTCTGTAGCATTATCTCATAATTAAAGCCTCTCATCTCTTAAACCACCTTAGTTAAAATCTTTTGTACCCTTTCCAAGGCCGTGACATCCTTCAAAAAGAAAAGTGCACAAACTGAACCAAATATTCTGACTATGGCCTAATCAATGTTTTGAATAGGTTTAGAAATATCTATTTGTTTTGTTCAGAAAACCTAGGATGTCATGTAACTCTGTTATGATGAATTTGTTACATGCATTAGCCTCAGATTCTAGAAGAGATCTCATTGGCAGAAAAGGGTCTTTCTTCAAAAATTATTCAGGGTGGAATTTTACAAAATTGATTTTGGGCATCCAGCTCACATGAAAATGGGGTGATCCATTTTTCAATGGAAAAATGATCCATTTTTGGCCAAATTTTCATGCCCAATCTTATGCACTGAGTGACTGAAAAAATGATGTGGACTGTTTCTAGCTGCTGCAGGCAGTGGGCTGGGCTTATTTCACCAGCCAGCCTGTAGCGGGAACTACTGCACATGTGCAGACTCTGATTCTGCACATTCTCTATAGCAACTGCAGAGGTCTGACAAACAGAGCAAGAGCTGTCAGGCCCCTGCTACTGCAGAGAGCCTCAACCACCTTCTCCCCCTGCAATTGCGGGGGCCCACAGCCGATTGTGAGCCCCACAACACATGGGCATCTTGCCCCTGCTGCTCACTCCCCCCTACTGCTGCTCAGACCGATCGGGCCCCCCCCTCCCCTGATTCGATCGCAACTGCAGAGTGGTAGCGGGCCCCCTCCTATCGATGGGTATGGTTCTGCCCTTAATTACACACTAACTATTTACAAACATAGTCCAGCATTTTTATTGCCGATCCCTAATTGCCCTTGAGGAGGTGGTGATAAGTGCCCTCTTGAACCACTGCCGTCCACATAAGACTAACCTATAACCAGAGCTGTTCTCTGAGGTGTTACTCAGACATTCTCCCTCAGTTTATAACAGCACTGTGACATAGCTGAACACGCTCAGGAGGACCTCTCGTATAATAAACATTCTTGATCGCAGACCATAGCAGTTTCTTATCCATGCTCCCACATTTTATTTAATATTGTGCATCTTCTTTTATCAACAACAATCCATAGAGATGACATGACAAGTTGATAAGTTTGCTTGAAAAGGATATTGGTTACTTGGGTTTATAAATAAAGGAATAGAGAATAAAGTTTAAGGATTGTGCTCGAACTTTCAAACAGCTACAGAGGAGGTTTATCAGGGATGAGGTATTTCAGTTACGAAGAGAATTGAAATAGAGTACATTAGGGCATGACCAAATAGAGATTTTCCAGATGATGAGAGGGTTTAATAGAGCAGATAAAGAAAAAAATGATTCTCTCTGGTGAGTGGGTCAATGCGAGAGATCAAAGATTGAAAATCATTGGCAAAGGATCTAGAAGAGGGACAAAGAGAATTTCTTTCACTCAGAGAGTTGTCAGGATTGGGTACAGCTTGTACGAAAGGCAGTTCATTTCATAAGTAATTTTAAAAGGGAGTTGGAAAGAAACTTGCAAGAGACTTATAGGGTCATGGAGAAAAAGTGGTTATCTGGGACAAAGAGTGACTAATTTATTGAAGAGCCAGCATATTTTGATGGGCCAAATGGCCTCCATCGTTGCTATAAGTTTATATGATTCTATGATAAACAACTTGCTTTGCAACACCTGACCAACCTGATTTTTGATCATTATCAAAAATGTGCAACAATATTTATATCACTGCATTTACTTTAAGAAGTCATTCCACTATTTCCTCAAAGAATTCTACTAAATTTATCAGACATAACGGGCAGAATTTTCTCAGAAAAATTCTCAGTGTCGAACTGGTGAGAAAACAAGAGATTTTCTTGCCTGTTTTTCCTCAGTGATTGTATTTACGGCACTCTCTGCAACTTGTCTTTCGCAAATCTACATTGGTCCTCATTCATTAATCCATATCTTTCCAAGTGAACATGAATTATATTTTGCATTAATACCAACAGAAGTTTGACCATATTAAGCTGCCTGTTACATTGGCAACCATTCAGTCCTCCAGCAGGTACGGTGGCACAGTAGTTAGCACTGCTGCCTCACAGCGCCAGGGTCCCAGATTCAATTCCGGCCTCGGCTCACTGTCTGTGTGGAGTTTGCACTTTCTCCCCATGTCTGCGTGGGTTTCCTTGGGTGCTCTGGTTTCTTCCCACAGTCCAAAGATGTGTGGGTTAGGTTGATTGATTATGCAAAATTTTTCCTACTGTTAGGGAGATTAACAGGGTAAATGTGTAGGGTTATGGCAATAGGATCTGGGTGGGATTGTGGTCGGTACAGACTCAATGGGCCAAATGGCCTTGTTCTATACTGTAGGGATACTATGATTCTATGAGGTCTGTACTATCATGCTTGTTGCTGTTGCCCCTGAGTCACTTGATTCAATGAGTATCCCAACATTATCCCCATTTTACCCAGCACTAATGCAACCAGGACAGCCTCAGTTAGAACTCAGCTATCCAACAACTCTTGTATTAAAAGTTTCCCAATCTCAATCAAAAAAATGAACCAAAAATCCCTGGCAACCTTGGTTGACAATTCATTGACTTACCTAAACAGAGCAGGGGATCCACTGTGCAGCCTAGGGACTGAGGGACAATTTTCTCAAAAGAGTTTGAAGTGCTGAATTTGCGGGAAAACTGGTGTAAATCACGATTGTTTTTCCAGTGGGAGTTCAGACAAGAATCTCCACACTCTGTGTAATGCAGAGGTCACAATCATGAATATCATTAAAAGCTGAGGGGTGGGGCCTATTCAAGCCGGAGTCTGACAGTTCCGGGCCTCTGTGCATGCGCAGTGACCCCGAACTGTCAGCCTGCACTTTGTTGGCCACTTCGATCACCCCCACACCCACCAATCGACCACTAGGTCCCATTCCCAGCTGGCCCCGCCTGCTCGGCCTGCCCCTTGGCACTACCCCCTAGGCCCCGCTCCCTTGGCACGATCTCCTAAGCCCCTCTCCTTGGCCCTGCCCCCTTGGACCCACCCTTAGGACCCACCCCCTTGGCACTACCAATGCCTGATGGACAGTGCCAAGGTGCCTCCTAGGCATGGGGGCACCTTGGGCAGTGCCAGGAAGACAGGCTGACACTTCCAGGGTGCCCATGCCCAGGGGGCACCAACCCCCTGCCACCCCCTGGCTCAGTACTATCCAGTGGGAACCAACGATGGTTCACCACAGCTTGTATCCGCGGTGGAAGTGTACACAGAATGCAACCATCAATAGGTTGGTTAGGGCATTCATTGGGCATCTGAGGCAGCTGCCTAAAATGAGTACTGAGTTGATTATGAGGTGTAAATGGTCGACCTACATTTGTTTCAGGACCCTTTTGGGAAATTGGTGCCTGGCAACACCAGAGTCAATCTTTCCTAATCCCGCCCAGCAAAATATGACTCAGGGGGCAATTCTCCCATTCCGACCCGCTTTGTTTTGGCGGGTCGGGCCAGGAGATTCGCGCATGTGCCAATTCACGGGATTCACGCATACGTTCCCGACGCATGCGCATCTCCCACCACCGGATATCCGGCGCGGACCCCGATTGCCTCCCTTCACTCCAGCAGGATCTCCCGCTAGTTCCTCAAAAGTGGGAGTTACTCTAAACCCTGCCAGAGTGAAATTGTACTGGCAGTGTGAGAGATGCTATCAGGCCTGGAGAATTCAGTCCCGGGCCCACAATCACATTTAAATCACATTAAAAATAGATTAAAATGACTTAGCTGGCATTCCCGCAGGTTTCCTGCATGGTCACGACCGCGCCGGATATTCGGTGGTGGGAGATGCGCATGCGTCGGGAACGTATGCGTGAATCCCGTGAATTGGCACATGCGCGAATCTCCTGGCCCGACCCGCCAAAACAAAGCGGGTCGGAATGGGAGAATTGCCCCCTGAGTCATATTTTGCTGGGCGGGATTAGGAAAGATTGACTCTGGTGTTGCCAGGCACCAATTTCCCAAAAGGGTCCTGAAACAAATGTAGGTCGACCATTTACACCTCATAATCAACTCAGTACTCATTTTAGGCAGCTGCCTCAGATGCCCAATGAATGCCCTAACCAACCTATTGATGGTTGCATTCTGTGTACACTTCCACCGCGGATACAAGCTGTGGTGAACCATCGTTGGTTCCCACTGGATAGTACTGAGCCAGGGTCTGGCCAGTACTACAAGTATGTACATATGTTGCTGTTGGGTTAGGGATGGGTTGTTCTACTTGTTGCTGTTGGGGTTAGGGTGGGGTTGTTACACCCTTGTATTGTAGTATTGTGGTACATCCCAATCGGGCTCCGCCTCCTGGGAGAGGTATAAAGGTCCCTGCTCTGGCTGGGACCCCTCAGTCTGGGATCGTGTATATAATTGGTAGCTGCTTTGTTACAGCAAATAAAAGCCTTTATTTCCTGAGCATCAATCCTCGTGCATGATAACGCGCATCAATTTTATTTGCTGTAAATAAACTCTCGTCGAAGAAAAAAAAAGAGAGTATGGAGCAGATACTGAAGCCGGAACGCCTTACACTAGATCCACGTGCGGTGGGCGCCTCTAACACCTTCGACCACTGGCTGAAGTGTTTCGAAGACTACCTGGCAGCCTCTGCAGCGGTCGCCACAGATGATGACAGACTCCGGGTCCTCCATGCGAGGGTAAGCGACACTGTCTACCTCGCGATCCGTGCGGCCACCGATTACACAAAGGCCCTCGGGCTTCTGAAGAAGCGTTATATCAAACCGCCCAACGAAATACACGCTCGTTACCTCTTAGCCACTCGACGACGGCAGTCTGGCGAAACGATGGAGGAATACGCGAACGAGCTCCTACAGCTAGCCAGGGGCTGTAACTGCAAAGCTGTGTCGGCTGAGCAGAGTATGAACGACCTCGCCCGAGATGCGTTTGTGGCGGGAGCCGGATCGTCGTACATTCGACTCAAACTACTGGAGAAAGGTAACCTTGACCTTACCCAGGCAATAGAGCCAGCGGAGATGCTGGAGACGGCTTCCAAAAGCTTAGTATTGTATCCTAAAGACCACGTGGAGTCAACGTGGCAGGAGCAGTCGTCAATCCCTCCTCGTCTCTCGGGTTCGAAATGCTACGTAATGGCGTGCTCACACTCGGGCCAGACGACGGCAGCAGCTCCGGGCGGCCCGCGGTGTTACTTCTGTGGGGGAGCGAAGCATACTCAGCAATGGTGTCCCGCTAAAGCTGTGTTGTGCTCCGCCTGCAGTAAGAAGGGGCACTATTCGAAAGTGTGCCGATCCAAATTTAGGAACAGCAGAGCGGCCTGCGATTCCTCAGAGCCCGGTTCTTCGTCGTCGAAATCGTCGAGGGTTTCGTCCACGTGCGAGGCCAGGACGACGCCATTACGGTCGACGGAGTCGGAGATGTGTGACCACCAGGGGTCGCTGAGTTTGGCGCCATCACCCACGTGCGACCTATGGGAGCGGCCATGTTGGTCGGCACCGACCGGGAACGACCAGCAGGCGTCATCCTCGTCAATTTCAGCTGCCTGCAGTGGCGCTCATGAACCAATGGTGGCGTCGATCATCCTGGACCAGGCCAAGCCTCATAGACTTGACAAATCTATGATGGACATTAAGGTAAATGACCACTTGATTTATTGTCTGTTTGACAGCGGGAGCACTGAGAGCTTTATCCACCCAGACGCTGTGAAGGGGTGTGGACTCCGGATTCAACCTGTCAAACAGACAATTTCTATGGCATCGAGGTCCCGGTCTGTCACCGTGCTAGGGAGTTGCGTGGTAACTTTAACGGTGCAAGGCACAGTTTGCGAGCGTTTCAAGCTCCTAGTGTTGCCGCACCTTTGCACGCCAATACTTCTCGGACTAAACTTCATGGTCCACTTGAGGAGTGTAACCCTACAGTACGGTGGGCCACTCCCTTCGCTTTCAGTGGGAGAACTGCAGCCTCCAAATTGCCCAACGCTTCTCGACGCTGAAGATCACCACACCCTCCCTGTTGCAGAATCTTGTGCCAGGCTGCAAGCCCATTGCGACTAAGAGTAGGCGTTACAGCGCTGAGGATCGGATCTTCATTCGATCTGAGGTTCAGCGGCTCCTCAAAGAAAGGATCATACAACCCAGCGCTAGTCCGTGGAGAGCTCAGGTCGTGGTGGTCAAGAGCGGGAATAAACCCCGGATGGTCATTGACTATAGTCAGACCATTAATCGCTACACGCAGCTGGATGCGTATCCCCTCCCGCGCATATCTGACATGGTCAATCAGATTGCGCAGTACCGGGTGTTCTCCACCATAGACCTCAAGTCTGCCTATCACCAACTCCCCATTCGCCCAGAGGACCGACAATACACGGCTTTTGAAGTGGATGGTCGCTTGTATCACTTTCTCAGGGTTCCCTTTGGTGTCACCAATGGGGTCTCGGTCTTCCAGCGTGCTATGGACCGAATGGTGGACCATAACGGACTGTGGGCTACCTTCCTGTACCTGGATAATGTCACCATCCGCGGCCATGACCAGCAGGACCACGACACGAATCTCCTGAATTTCCTACACACTGCATCTCGCCTGAACCTGACCTACAACAGGGAGAAGTGTGTGTTTCGTACACGCCGTTTAGCCATCCTAGGATACGTGGTGGAAAACGGGGTCATTGGCCCTGATCCAGACTGTATGCGCCCCCTTTCTGAACTTCCCCTGCCCACTAGTGCAAAAGCACTGAGAAGATGCTTAGGCTTCTTCTCTTATTATGCGCAGTGGGTTCCCAATTACGCGGACAAAGCCCGTCCGCTCATTAAGTCCACTACTTTTCCCCTAACGACAGAGGCCCGATTGGCCTTTGATAAATTGAAAGCCGACATCGTGAAAGCTACGATGCACGTGGTTGATGAGTCCATCCCCTTTCAGGTGGAAAGCGATGCATCTGATTTCGCCCTGGCCGCCACACTTAACCAGGCGGGCAGGCCCGTCGCAATTTTTTCCCGCACCCTCCAAGGCCCCGAAATTCGGCATTCAGCGGTGGAAAAGGAGGCCCAGGCCATTGTGGAGGCCGTCAGGCACTGGCCACCGCAAGTGCCTACTCCGGTGTCACCGCCGGTATTGAGGAGGTCACAACGACGGTGCGGTCCCCCTGACCGTCTGAACTTATAGACTGACGACAAATTATTCTGTTTTTGTACCCCACCGGCTTTGTTTTCAAAGTAGGGGTGAATGTGGTGAACCATCATTGGTTCCCACTGGATAGTACTGAGCCAGGGTTTGGCCAGTACTACAAGTAAGTACATATGTTGCTGTTGGGTTAGGGATGGGTTGTTCTACTTGTTGCTGTTGGGGTTAGGGTGGGGTTGTTACACCTTTGTATTGTAGTATTGTGGTACATCCCAGTCGGGCTCCGCCTCCTGGGAGAGGTATAAAGGTCTCTGCTCTGGCTGGGACACTCAGTCTGGGATCATGTATATAATTGGTGGCGTTCATGTTTAATAACACGCAGAGGGGCAAGATCAAGAGTGACAAGATCTTGCGGTGGATAATTGAACTCTCCACCTATAACTATGACATCATGTATCGTCCAGGGAAACTCAATGAGCCCTCGGATGCCCTCTCGCGTGGAACATGCGCCAGTATACAGGAGGACCGTTTGCAGGCTCTCCATAATGACCTATGCCATCTTGGGGTCACTCGGCTCTACCACTTTATAAAAGCCCGCAATCTGCCCTACTCGGTGGAGGACGTCAGGTCAATAACAAGAAGCTGTCGAGTATGCGCGGAATGCAAACCGCACTTTTACCGACCTGACCGGGCACATTTAGTCAAGGCCACTCGTCCCTTCGAGAGACTGAGTGTCGATTTTAAGGGCCCTTCCCTCAACTGATCGGAATGTGTACTTCCTCAACCTCATTGACGAGTACTCTAGATTCCCTTTTCTTGTTCCCTGCTCTGATACATCCGCTGCCACAGTTATCAAGGCATTCCGTGATCTTTTCACCCTGTTCGGGTACCCCGGCTACATTCACAGTGACAGGGGCTCGTCGTTCATAAGCGATGACTTGAGGCAATACCTGCTCTCATACGGGATTGCCTCTAGTAGGACCACGAGCTACAACCCTTGGGGTAACGGACAGGTGGAACGTGAGAATGCTACAGTCTGGAAGGCTGTCTTACTGGCGTTGAAGTCAATAAGGCTTTCCTGTCTCCCGTTGGCAAGAGGTGCTCCCTGATGCGCTCCATTCTATTCGCTCACTCCTGTGTACGGCAACCAACGCTACTCCCCATGAGAGGATGTTTTCATTCCCTCGGAAGTCTTCCTCGGGGACCTCGTTACCGTCTTGGTTGACGTACTCAGGACCTGTCCTCCTGCAGCGACATGTAAGGGCCCGCAAGTCCGACCAGTTGGTCGAACAGGTCCATCTCCTCCACGCCAACCCTCAGTATGCCTATGTGGCCTACCCTGACGGGCGAGAGGACACGGTCTCGATCCGAGACCTGGCGCCAGCAGGGGACGTAGCAACCCCTGTCGCTCCCATACCCCCTGTTACAAACCCCATAACTCTTGTTTCCCCTCCGGACATGGCGCGGGCAGCATCGGGACCATTGCTTAACCCTTTTACTCCCGTGTACAGCTTGCCTGAGTCCAGAGGATGGTCGCCACTTCAGGGCGTGTCGGGACTCCATGGATTACCGTCACCTTAGGGTCAACCGGCCCGTGAGTCTGTGGAGGAACAGCTGGACATCGCCTTGGGGAGAACGCCACCGCAAGTGCCTACTCCGGTGTCACCGCCGGTATTGAGGAGGTCACAACGACGGTGCGGTCCCCCTGACCGTCTGAACTTATAGACTGATGACAAAGTATTCTGTTTTTGTACCCCGCCGGCTTTGTTTTCAAAGTAGGGGTGAATGTGGTGAACCATCATTGGTTCCCACTGGATAGTACTGAGCCAGGGTTTGGCCAGTACTACAAGTAAGTACATATGTTGCTGTTGGGTTAGGGATGGGTTGTTCTACTTGTTGCTGTTGGGGTTAGGGTGGGGTTGTTACACCTTTGTATTGTAGTATTGTGGTACATCCCAGTCGGGCTCCGCCTCCTGGGAGAGGTATAAAGGTCCCTGCTCTGGCTGGGACCCCTCAGTCTGGGATCATGTATATAATTGGTAGCTGCTTTGTTACAGCAAATAAAAGCCTTTATTTCCTGAGCATCAAGCCTCGTGTACGATAATGCGCATCACAAGCCACCATGAAAGTGGTTGATCTAAAGGCCAAATACCGGACGAAAAACCACTGAACTCCAAAGAATTTCATAGTGTAATCGGTTGGCTCCCTCACGTTTGATAGAAAACTTCCCATCCACAGATTTACAAACCTGTGAACCATCAAAGTCCAGGGACTATTGCACCTGATTGAACACCTTAACTTCATTCCATTGTTGTGACAATGGTCGGAATTCTCCGGTCTCACACGCCCCACTACTGCTGCCCGCAAGAACGGAGAATTTAACGCTCAGCCAAATCTCCATTCACTGCAGTGGACCAGAGAATCCCAGTCACAGGTGAGGTTGGAGACTTCCAACCATTAACTTTGATTAAAATGCCCTGGATAACTAATGTAGGCTTAGAGCAAACTCTGGAAAATAAATTAAAATGGAAAATGTGCAGCAGATTCTTATATTAATGAAATGGCTAGTCATTTTTCTGCACATTGTTAATAGTGTCTCTTTTTAGTGGTTCTCCCTTCATTTTGTGTTTCTCTTTTCCAATATCTCACACTTACAGTTCATGGTGGGTGTTTAGGTGTTGGAGTTGGAAATCTCATCACAGCACTTCACATTGAAAGGATTTAAGTGAAATAAACCTGCTGTGAGAGGTTTAACAGGCTTACTGATGTCTGAACTACAGGAATGGGGAAGGAAAATCAGTCAGTGGGAGTTCAAGCTGGAATGTAAGTTAACCCAGAAAAGGTCAGCAGGAGCAACTGTGTTCAACATGGAAAGGTCTTGGTTTAATTTTAGACATTTTCTTATTACAATTTGACATTTTTCTGATTGTATTAAAAAATATTAATCTACCGACAGTAAAATTATGAAGAAATTCTGTGTTTGGATTCCAGTCTAAATCAACTAAACATCCATAGAGTGTCCCAGCATGATTTCACCATCACATAAAGCAGCACCTGTTTTTATCTGGCACAGATCTTTACGGGTCCTGCCTACTCACTTGTGACAGTATTTATCTTGAATCAATGCTGGCAATTTAAATGTCAAAATCAATGTATTTTCACGTGTGAGAGTCAACTTCTCATCTCGACACTAACACAGGTGGATATCATCTTAACTTATCTTTATAGACTTGCTTCTGACTAATGTGATGGTGATGTTCATGGAGTACTGTTGACTATAGTATAAAAAACTTGGAGCGTGCCCAAAAATTCCCATGACCAATTCCTACATTGAAAATTGGGGTTACCATTTCCTGCCTGCTCCCCGAAAATCAACTAAGTTCCTGAGGAGAAATTCCTAAGAGGAGATCCTAAAGCAGAAGAAGCTAACAGGTTGTTTTGAGATTGTGAATGGTTTGATCCAATATATTGGTAATTTCCACTAGTTAGTGAGTTAGTTATGTTTGGCAATCGTCGATCATAAATTTGAGCAGAGAGCTAAAGCATAATTTTTCTCCACAGAGGCTGTGAAAGCAGTGTCCTTTACCACAGAGAAAAGGAAGCAGAGACCTGGCATCTCTCAAGGGAGGAGTGCATTTAAAGCAGAAACAGAAACAGGATAAGAGAAAGAAAACAGGTCAGGGAATTCATTTTCAGTTCGGAGCAAAAACAATCAGTATAGCAAGGCTTGGCAGAGTGGTCATGTGGATATAGCTTTTTTGCAACAATTGCAAGAGTAAAATTGACAAGTCCAGGATTGGGAGTGAGTTGGGTGTGTTTGTGGGAATATCAGAGGAGAAAGGCCATCACTATCCAGGGCAGCGAAGATACGCTGTACTGAGATCATTTGTACACAGGAGAGACAGAGACGGGATAGAGCTGTACAGGAGGCAGATGTACAGGAGGTGTACAGGAGAGAGGTATTCAGGAGGGAGCTGCACTGGAGGGAGGTGGACCATATGACATAGGAGCAGAAGTAGGCCATTCGGCCCATCAAGTCTGCTCTGCAACGGAAATGTGATGTGAATGGCCGGTAAGATTGCGCCCAGAAACTGTTGCCATTGTCGCCAAGTGTAAAAACCTTGCATCATCTTCTCAGTAAAATAATCTAAGCCTTCCTTTGATCTCTAATAATCAAACCACTTGCGTTTACTGTCAGACAGATTCCAGAACAAAGTCACAAGATCCTTTCCTTTATCATATATTTAAATCTACATCCCAAAATATAGCAATGTTATACAATGCAAGATTGCAATGTCGGTCACTGATGGACTGTTTGTCGGGCCTGACAACTCTGTCAATTTCTCATGGTAGCAATAGCGGGATTGGGGTGGGGGGGGGCAGAGCGGGGGAACAATGGTGTGAGGCGGCACAGTGGCACAGTGGTTAGCACTGCTGCCTCACAACTCCAGGGACACGGGTTCAATTCCGGCCTTGGGTGACTGTGTGGAGTTTGCACGTTCTCCCCGTGTCTGCGTGGGCTTCCTCCGGGTGCTCCGGTTTCCTCCCACAGTCCAAAGATGTGCAGGCTAGGTGGATTGGTCATGCTAAATTGCCCCTTAGTGTCCCAAGAAATGTAGGTTAAATGTATGGATTTACAGGGATAGGACGGGGGAGAGGATCTGGGGCAGATACTCTGTCAGACTCAGTGTGCCGAATGGCCTCTTCTGCACTGTAGGAATTCTATGACTCTAGGAAGAATGGGCTCTTGCATTTGTTTCTTAGGCTGGATTCTCATAGGTGCATGCTGCCATCCACTGCACACATGGCAAATTCAGCACCACTCCAGCAATGAATTTTATAAGCTGCAATGAATATTTATCCATCAATGCACAGTTGCAGGGATCACCAATGAGTTGATGGAGCACCACAATGCAAGTCAAAGAGATGTGTCATCAAACAAGCCAGTGAAAAGTTGAGAATGCGTTTCTGATACCCAGCTAGGTTTAGAAGCACTCACTGGTCAGGGTGTCCAGTGCTGTGGTGTGTCCTGCACAACATTGCACAGCACAGAAGATTGCAGGTGGCAGAGGACAAAGAACAAAGAACAAAGAACAAAGAACAGTACAGCACAGGAAACAGGCCCTTCGGCCCTCCAAGCCTGTGCCGTTCATTGGTCCAACTAGACCATTCGTTTGTATCCCTCCATTCCCAGAATGCTCATGTGACTATCCAGGTAAGTCTTAAACGATGCCAGCGTGCCTGCCTCCACCACCCTACTTGGCAGCGCATTCCAGGCCCCCACCACTCTCTGTGTAAAAAAGTCCCTCTGATATCTGAGTTATACCTCGCCCCTCTCACCTTGAGCCCGTGACCCCTCGTGATCGTCACCTCCGACCTGGGAAAAAGCTTCCCACTGTTCACCCTATCTATACCCTTCATAATTTTGTACACCTCTATTAGGTCTCCCCTCATTCTCTGTCTTTCCAGGGAGAACAAGCCCAGTTTACCCAATCTCTCCTCATAGCTAAGAGTGACAGTCACGGGCATTCAGCCTTGGATCTTCAGGTAAGCGTTCTCCAAGGCGGTCTTCACGACACATGACAGCGCAGAGTCGCTGAGCAGAAACTGATAGCCAGGTTCCGCACACATGAGGACGGCCTAAACCGGGATGTTGGATTTATGTCACATTATCAGTAACCCCCACAGCTTGCCTCCTGGGCTTGTAGAATCTCACTAGCTGTCCTGTCTGGAGACAATACACATCTCTTTAACCTGTGTTGAATGCTCCCTCCACCCACATTGACTGTACCTTTAAGACCTGGCTGGCTTTAGAGATTCGCATTCTAATTAGTGTTCTGTAACTTGATTTCTGTGTCTGTGCACTGTTTGAGAGCAGATATCCACTCCATCTGACGAAGGAGCAGTGCTCCGAAAGCTTATGGTATTTGCTACCAAATAAACCTGTTGGACTTTAACCTGGTGTTGTGAGACTTCTTACTGTGCTTACCCCAGTCCAACGCCAGCATCTCCACATCCTGTGGCCAAGCCAGTTTTCTACCCATCTAGCCACCTCTCCTTGTATCCCATGAGCCTTAACCTTCTTAACCAACCTGCCATGAGGGACTTTGTCAAATGCCTTACTGAAATCCATATAGACCACATCCACGGCCCTTCCTTCGTCAACCGTTTTTGTCACTTCCTCAAAAAACTCCACCAAATTTGTAAGGCATGACCTCCCTCTTAGAAAACCATGCTGTCTGTCACTAATGAGATTGTTCCGTTCTAAATGCGCATACATCCTGTCTCTAAGAATCCTCTCCAACAACTTCCCTACCACGGACGTCAAGCTCACTGGCCTATAATTACCCAGGTTATCCCTGCTACCCTTCTTAAATAACGGTACCACATTCGCTATCCTCCAATCCTCAGGGACCTCACCTGTGTCCAATGAAGAGACAAAGATTTCCGTCAGAGTCCCAGCAATTACATCTCTTGTCTCTCTGAGCAGTCGAGGAGATAATCACTCACCTGTGGATGAGGAGGAGCTAGAAGAGGATGAGGAGGATTAAGATGGGGCACCAATCACCAGACTAAATACTGCATTGCTGCCTGGGATGGAGGGATGTCCTAGAGATGAAACCCTGCATCCACTACCATCTCCAGGAATAACCTTTGCATAAATAGTGCTTCAAACATTCCTCTTCACATTGAACATCCACCCAATGCATCCAGTTAGACATCAATATTCCTTGCGAAACAAGGCAAAGGCCAGATGACCCTCAGGATGCAATAATGGGAAGATATGGAAGTGGGGCTATTCAGTGGATTATACTATATTTTCAAAGAGAAAAGCTAAAATAGCGTTTTGTTAAGCATCCAGGTGCATGTTTTTGGTGAATTGCATTTTAAATTGCTCAGACATTGTAAGGCCACAGTCTGCCACCTTGTTTAAGGTGACAGCCAAGTTGGCATTGAATGTCTGTATTGGCCCTTCAGTGCAGGTTCTCTACAGCTGTCCCTGTCACCAGTGTCTGTTTGTACACCCTTGTGCTGTATGAATTACCAGGTGAAAACCCAAGTGGAGTTACTGTACGGTGAGTATCTGTGCTGGTGTGTGGCTTTATGTTCTATGAAGGTGCACCCTCAGTAAGAGTGAGGTGCTTTGAGGAATTGTCCTCGTGCATGTCCTGCATCACTTGTTTTACATGTGAGGGTCCTTTAAAGAAAATGATATGATTTAATTGTGGCAAAGTCACAATCTTGATAATTATCATATTCTTCTCATTGTTCAGTCAGTGCTGAAATGACCAAAGCATGTCTGAGTGTTAGGGCTTGGCTATCTTTACCCTCCCAGCAAGATAAATTTGTTCAGTCAAACTTATTGATCCTTGACTAAGAGTAATTTTAAATCATTATTGGAGTTTCGTCAGCTAAACTAGCTAAAGACATAAAGTAAAATATCTTCAGTTCCAGAAACATTTAGGCTAAACAAAGATATCTCAAAATAAAATATAATTAATACTATACTGTGGCAGAAATAACTCCGATGAGTTAGCCACTCTTGGTGCATACAATTCCCCATTGAAGAATTCCAGAGATGTCCTGTGGTATAAAGGGTTTGTCTATTAATTTTATAACGATTGCTTAATTATATTTTAATCAGCGTTCAACACCCTGAATTGCATTATAGTGATGGCTGCAAAGATAGTAAAATAATCAAATCCACCTAAAATATAAATACAGAATAGTAAATCGTCCTAGAAATGAAAGGATGTTGAAATTCACCGAGCTGACAAAACTCACAAAATATAAAGCACAGTTTTATTTTGTCTCAGTCCAAAGATGTGCGGGTTAGGTTGATTGATCATGCTAAAATTGCCCCTTAGTGTCCTGAGACGCGTAGGTTAGAGGGATTAGCGGGTAAATGTGTAGGGATATGGGGGTAGGGCCTGGATGGGATTGTGGTCGGTGCAGACTCGATGGGCCAGATGGCCTCTTTCTGCACTGTAGGGTTTCTATGATTCTATGAGGGAAATTCACCTAGAAATAAACGCAGAATAACAAATCAATCTCAGAATAAATACAGGATATTCAAACAAGTAACATACTACATTTATACTCACAAAATATAAAACACAGTTTTATTTTGTCTCAGCTATGAGGGAATCTTATCTATAAGATGGATCTATAAGATGGGTGGATAATGAGAACCTTTTTCCTCGGATGGTGATGGCTAACGCGAGGGGACATAGCTTTAAACTGAGGGGTGAGAGATATAGGACAGATGTTAGAGGTAGGTTCTTTACTCAGAGAGTAGTAAGGGCGTGGAATGCCCTGCCTGCAGCAGTAGTGGACTCGTCAACATTAATAGCATTCAAATGGTTATTGGATAAACATATGGATGATATTGGAATAGTGTAGATTAGAGGGGCTTTAGATTGGTTTCACTGGTCGGCGCAACATCGAGGGCCGAGGGCCTGTACTGCGCTGTAATGTTCTATGTTCTATGTTCTATAAGATCTTAACTCACTTAGTCAGTTATCACAAAGTTTGACATTGATGCTTACCTAAAGGTCAAATTTAAATAAAATCTTCACTTTAAGAAAAGAATGAACCATTGATGTCTGTTATCAGGTTTTTCTGGAGTCTATTGACTTAGAAATTGACTTAAAATTTTGAAGATCAATCTGTGTGTGTGTGTGTGTGTTTGTGTGCGTGTTTGTGTGTGCTTGTTTGTGTGTGAGTGTATGTGTGTGTGTGTTTGTGTGCGTGTTTGTGTGTTTGTGCGCGTGCATGCGTGTGTGTGTGTCGGTTTTTCGCAGCTTGTAAGAACAGTCTCAAGGCTGTCTATGTTTTGTATAAAGTTGTTTTGCATTTTGCTTTCCCTGCTCTTGGCACAGATTCAAATTCTTCATTAGTCAAGTTAAATCTTTAACCTGAGATCTTTGTAATTCTCTCTTCGGTTATCTGTGAGCTCTCTGACTATGTCTTTGACTCAGAGGGATGCTTTCTGCGTGACTTACTGTGGCTAAGATGCTCATTTAGTGCCTGAATACAATAGGCACTTCAACTTCAAGGCTATAATCTTTTGATCATTTTCCTCAATTCTTACCTTTCCAAAATATAATATTAAACTTTGTGAATGAGCATCAACTTAATTTGACGAAACAGATGTTAGGAAGAGCTTCTTTTCTCAAACAGTGATAAATATTTAGAATAATTTGCCACTTGGGCAGTGGCAACAAAAAACATCTGTGATATTCAAAATACATTGGTGGCTATAATGGGAAAGTTAGGATGCTAAGGATAGGAAATTAAATGGACCTTCCTTATTCTGCGAAAGCATCCTATTCTAATTTTAATTTATTTCCTTTGCAAAATTTGGCAATACATTTTGAATTAGGCTCACAATAGAAAATAATTAAAAACTCAACATCCTCAGGCCAGACTACCTGCTGAATTATTGATAGCCAAGCAGAAAGTTTCCTTCACTTTATTTTTAACTCCAAATTAATATTAAAGGAACTTCTTAATACTGCATTGCCCTGTTACAGGAGAACATAGAACATAGAACATAGAAAGCCACAGCACAAACAGGCCCTTTGGCCCACAAGTTGCGCCGATCACATCCCCACCTCTAGGCCTATCTATAGCCCTCAATCCCATTAAATCCCATGTACTCATCCAGAAGTCTCTTAAAAGACCCCAACGAGTTTGCCTCCACCACCACCGACGTCAGCCGATTCCACTCACCCACCACCCTCTGAGTGAAAAACTTACCCCTGACATCCCCCCTGTACCTACCCCCCAGCACCTTAAACCTGTGTCCTCTCGTAGCAACCATTTCAGCCCTTGGAAATAGCCTCTGAGAGTCCACCCTATCCAGACCCCTCAACATCTTGTAAACCTCTATCAGAGGATGAGCCTGGCTGGAATCCTCACAGCTGTTCCAGTAGAATTACAACCCTGGCTAAGTGGAAATTGCCCTGGAATGTTCTGTCCACAGAAAGCAGGACAAAATCATCTGGCCAATTACTGCCACATCTGTTCATTGTCAATCCTCAGTAAAGTGATGAAATGTGTCATGGACCATGTTATGAAGTTGCACTCAATCAGCAATAACCTGCTCACCGATGCTAAGTTTGGTTCAACCAGGACAATTCAATTCCAGATTTCATTACAACCTTGACCAAACTTGAACGAAAGAACTGAATTCAAGACATGAGGCGAGAGTTACATCAGGACAGTATTTGACTGAGTGTGATATCAAGGTGCTCTAGTTAAAATTAAAGTCAATTGTAATCGGAGGAAACTCTCCATTGGTTGGTGTAATACCTAGCATAAAGAAAGATAATTATGGTTGTTAGAGACCAACTAGCTCAGCCACAGGACGTCACTGCAGGTTTTCCTCAGAAGAGCGTCCTAGACCCAACCATTGTCAGCTGCTTCAACAATGACCTTCCCTCCATCACAAGGTCAGAAATGGGCATGGTTGCTGGTGATTCCACAGCGGTGGCCATTTGTAACTCCTCAGATAATGATGCAGTCCACGCCGCATGGAACAAGACCTGGACCACATTCAGGCTTGGGCTGATAAGTGGCAAGTAACACAAATGCCAGGCAATGACCATTGCCAACAAGAGGGAATCTAACCATCCCTTCAATGGTATTACCACCATTGAACATCTGGGGAGGGCTGCCATTGATTAGAAACCTTAACTAGCCCAGCCAAATGAATACTGTGCTTGCATGAGCAGTTCAGAAGTTGGGAATTTTGTGGTGACTAATCCACCTCTTGACTTCCCAAAACTTGTCCACTATCTACAAAGCTCAATTAAAGAGTGTGATGGAATGCTCTTCACTTGCCGGGGATAAGTGCAGCTCCAACAACACTCAAAAAGTTCAACACTATCCAGGACAAAGCAACCCTCTTGATTGGCCCTCCATCCATCACCTTAAACATTCACTGTCTCCCATCAATGGTGCACATTGATACAAGTGTACACCATGTACAAGATACACTTCAGCAACTCACAAACCACCTTTGACAACACCACTCAAACTATGACCTCAACTACCTAGAAGATCAAGGTAAGCAGGGCAAGGGAACACCATTACCTGTAAGTTCCCCTTCAACTTCACTGACCATTCTGGCTTAGAACTATATCATGATGTGGAGATGCTGGCGTTGGACTGGAGTAAACACAGTAAGAAGTCTAACAACACCAGGTTAAAGTCCAACAGGTTTATTTGGTGGCAAATGCTCCGAAAGCTAGTGGCATTTGCTACCAAATAAACCTGTTGGACTTTAACCTGGTGTTGTTAGACTTCTTACTTGGAACTATATCACCATTTTTTTACTGTTGCCTAGTCAAAATCCTGGAAACCCCTTTCAAAGAGCACTCTGTGTGTGCCTTCATCACTTGGCCTGCAGGTGTTCAAGAAGGCCACTCACAATGACCTTGCCAAAGGGAATTAGGGATGGGGAATAAATGCTGGCCCAGTCAGCAATAAGCACATCCATGAATGAATAGTAAAAAGTTACATTCCCTCATGAACACATCAGAAAGAAAGAACTTACATTTTTACAATGCCTCTCTCATTCTCAGTGTGCATCAAATTATTTCACAGTCAATTAAATTATTTTGAAGTGTAAGTGTTCAGTAAGCAAATATGAAAACTGATTTGTAGATGTGAGGCCCCACAAACAGTAAATGAGATGAATAATGAATTAATCTGTTTTGTGTACGTGTTGTTTGAGGGAATAAATACAGTAAGGATCTCTCCTGTTCTTCTTTAATTCAGGGGTATTTTTTACATCCACTTGTGCAGGTAGATAGAACATTGTTTTTACATATTGTTAAAGACAAGGACCAGAATTTTCCTGTCCCACCCGTCTCAGAAATTGTAGCAGGTGGTGGGGGTGGGGGAGGGGGGGAGGGGGGGGGGGGGGGGTGGGGGGAGGGCAGCGGGGGAGGTGGGGGAACCATGCAAAGATTCATCGACCTTAGGCAGGATTTTCCAGTCTTGGGGCGAGCGCGGCCAGAAAATCCCACCCAAGGTCTGTGTGCAGCAAATCGGCACAAGTGCGCCCATGGAGGGATCCTGGACTGCAGCTGCAGTGCACCACAATCAATGACTCACATCACAGAAGATGGCCCCCAGACAATATTCAGCGGAGGGTTCAGAGAGCTCCATTTAATGGCTGTGGAAGCTATTGGCTGGCTTGTGGATTACTGCACGTGCTAAAACACAAACAGACAGGAGTGGCATTAATTTTAACATTAATTTCTGCTCTCACCACCCCTCCAAAAAACAGAAATGTGTTTTTGATTTGCTCCCCCTTTATAAACAGTGGTGTATTTCCCAAACCCTTGATTTTGATATGATCCAATTTTCTATTAATAACTCCACAGGAAACTTGAGATAAGATGAACTCAAGGGGTTAGTTTATTTGCACACTCTCAAAACATGGGAGGGGGTGTCCCACTGTTACCTTTTGTGCATTCACTAAGTACAAGAGGGATAGAGAAAAGGAAGATTTATAAGGCCTAGACAACTGAGAAAGGAAATAGTGTTTCACATGGGTTCCAGAGTCCAGGGCCAATGAGGTAATTCTTCATGGATGTTGGTGCACTAGAAACCAATGCTGATTAATTCGCTTTTCATGAGTGTTGAATTCACTCAATGAAATAGGCACGCAGATATGAATCAGTCTGTAGGCAATTGCATAGAATTTCTAGTAGAAGCAATTCAGGTGAGGCCAGGTATTCAAACCTTGACCAGAGCCCCTTGTCTGTGGGGCTGCTTATAGGATGGTAGACAGCAGATTGACTTTGAACTCCCACAAACTACAAGTCCATGAAACATGACTCCCCCCTCTCCACCTTGTCTTTGACAAAGGATGTATATCCCTTTACTGGGACCCTGAGATTGTTAAATGTCTCAAACATTAAGAATTGAAAGGAAGGTGGCGGGGCCCTGTGTCTTAGCAGACAAGCAGATTCTGGTTGGCCAATCTGGGTTATGAAATGCAGATGGCCTTCATATAGGTCTCTTTAATTTGGTCTGTGCAGCCCACAAAGGAGGAAATAGTGTCTATTCGGGAATAACGAGGTGAAAGTTTCTCTAATATGGCCAGGTGGCTTCTTTTGTTCAGGGGTCACAGACAGACATAGATTCAGCCATTTTAATATCTTTGTCAAATGAGCATAACTCTTATAAAAATATCTTATAAAAATGTACAGGGTGAAGTCTTAAACCCTCACAATATCATCCAAAGGACTGCTCCATTGACAATGCAGTGTAAATGCAGTACTGCATGACAAATCAGCCTCGGTTATGTGCTGAAGTCCTGGAATGGGATTCAACTGAATTGGAGGTGAGATTGCTCCCATGGAGACAAGTTGACACTTGGCGCACCTGTATTTGAATGACCATCTATTTTCACAGTTCCTCACATTTAATGGTCTGTGACTGTCACCCTGTGGCAGACTAACCCTAGAACAGAAGAGTTTGATTGGCAGGCACCCTTGAAATGTTGTTGTAGCAAAACGCTTTAATTGGCTAATGATGGAAAAGCTATAATCAATTGAAATCAGTCTGTGTTTAGTTGCCTGAAGTAAATTCAAACAGTTCACTCTCTTAGCATTGAACTCCCTGGAACTGACCCTATTGCAGCACTATTGTAATGTTTAGCGCTGTAACACAAAGGAAAAAGCCTGCAGTATATGGAAGATAAACAATGTCTTGAAGATGTCCTACTGCATGTACAGAGACTTTGAATGAGGCAAGATACAATTATAATGGGATAGTTCATGTTATTCTTTCTAGGTAGTTGAACCTTACTTCTCTAGGTAGACTAACAAAGTGAACTTCAGCATTCAGCATTAATAGCCAAATCAGCCAAACCTCCTGCACAGCCAGACATATGTCCTACAACGTTTCCTGATGTACAGGAAAATAGTACACCAATGCTTTCTCCTATTTTTTGCACAGCTAAGTAAGCATCATTCTGCAAGACTTGAAGTTCAATCTTGTCAAAGTGATATAATATGTGCAGGAAACCTGTACTCTCCACCCAAGTGATGTCTGCACTCATGAGTCCTTAGGCACAAAATGCCATCCATTATGTCTTAAATAAATTCACTTGGATGACATATGTCGTAAGAGTTTTTGATGAAAGATTAAAAGCCATTCTAAAGGTAGACCAGGAGGAATTGAGAAAACCCTAGTTAGTAGGATTAAAAGGATATACAAGTGAGGTCAGGGAGAACTAAGCATCTAATACTCAAGTTTTCTATCAGCCTTTGCTTCAGCTTTTTCCACTTTGCTATTAGACTTTTATTTGAAAGTTGTCTTTTGAGTTGTAGATTAAATTATACAGCAAAGCTACAATATGGAAATCAATATTAGTACTATTTGGCTGTGACACAATAAACCCAAGAGTCTGAGGCATGTTGAGGCCTTAGGAACATATTAGAAAATGCAAAAGACAACTCAAAGTGTAAACTTAATCAGTTTATTATGTTTAAGATAATTTATATTTTCTTTAACTCTTACTTTGGACTAAATGGGCTGGAATTTGATCCACGGGGCTCCAGATGTCTTGTGTTGCTCTAAGTCTGCCAGACTGGGTGGCACAGTAGTTAGCACTGATGTGTCACAGTGCCAGGCACCCGGGTTCGATTCCCGGCTTGGGTCACTGTGCGGAATTTGCACGTTCTCCCCATGTCTGCATGGGCTCCCTCTAAGTGCTCTGGTTTCCTCCCACAGTCTGAAAGACATGCTGGTTAGGTGCATTGGCCATGCTAAATTCTCCGTCAGTGTACCCGAACAGGCGCCAGAGTGTGGTGACTAGGGGATTTTCACAGTAACTTCATTTCAGTGTTAATGTAAGCCTACTTGTGACACTAATACGTAAACCTCATTCTTATCCATGTGTATTTTATATTGTCTTGCAACAACATTAGTAAATGTGAATGCTCTCCCATGCATCCGAAATTTTTACAAAATAACCACTTCAAATGACTTTTCGGACCTTGACCCCAATTCTTGGAAAACTGTTTCGAATTTTTAGAAAGAGAGCAGACAGTCAAAGCTGGAGACATTAACCAGAAATAGTTTGGCAGGTTAGACTTATCTTCAAATGCAAATTGAATTTGAACTCTGGATGATAGGCAGCCCATGTAAATAACAGAAAGGTCAGAAAAATACTCCGAGGATCAGCTGCAGCAACTTGGAATTGTAGGGGGATGAACAATAGTAAAATTAAACATCAGCAAATTTTGCCTGAGACTTGGGTCAGTATCAACATATGACAAATTAGTGGCGAAAGATGATAAATGTTCGGTGTAGGACTGTATGTCACTTCAGTCAGAAGATAATCAATAACATTCTCTAGTGGTTTAAGACCAGTGGCAATTGATACCACCACATGCTTGAAGTCATTAAGGTTATAATGTCTGCTGACACTTAGATCATTATTGATTTCTGTAGTACGATCTAAATCTGAAACACTCTATAGATTAGCAGTCTCCAATTCCTCAGCTTTACTCTCATTTGAGTTACTTTTCTCTTATATTAGGTGCACCAGGCGATAATCACTTTTCTAGAAATATGCCATTAAACTTTAGTAATAGCGGCTAGATGTATGGCATTCTAATGATGTTCTTGTGGCGTTGTAGGGTAAATTATTTAGATCCCAAGGTGGATTTTCCAGCTGCGCTCGCCCCAAAACTAGAAAATCCCACCCAAGGTCAACGGACTTTTCCCCTCCCGCCTGCTATGATTCCTGTGGTTGGCGGAATGGGACATTACGTGCAGACCACTGATGGACTTGTGTTCAAAAGTATTTTTTTGCCATCTTCTGCCCTTGATAAAATTGGACTCATCCAAAGTCTGTTGCTCATGTCCTAACTTGTACCAAGTCTTGTTTGTTGTGGTACACCCTTTAAGTGGGGGTGAGAATGCTTTCTGTGTACGTTAATGAGAGGGGAAATGATGCAATGTATCATGTGACCCAGACTCGGGCTACTGTGAGGGAGAAAGTCAATCAGGCACGTGTTCAAGTTCGTAATGCTGCTGCCAACTCCTTGTTAAATCAACCTACGTATTTTTGTGTTAACCAATCCCTTGTGGGTGGTTGGTGCCTTGATGTTTACCTGCTAGTCAACACAGGAAGAAAACACAGCACCGTTCACCCATCATCCCTCTGCTTGGTGTTCTACATTCGCTCCCGCTCTGGCAACATCTGAATTTCAAAGTTCTCATCATTGTTTTCAAATCATTCCACTGTCTTGTTCTTCTCTATCTCTCAACTTTACTCCAGCTCCCCAATCCTTTGAGATATCTTCAATTTTGGACTCTTGAACAACCCAGTTTTAATCACTGCACCATTGGTGGACATGCCTTCGCTGCCAAGACTCTAAGCTCTGGAATTCCCTTGCAAAACCTCTCAGTTTCTTCACCTCTCATTTCCTCCTTTAAAAAGCCCCTTAACATCTATCTTTTTGACCAAGATTCTGGACATTTCCCCCAATGTCATCTTATGTGGTTCTGTGTCAAAATTTGTTTTATAATGCCCCTTTGAAGTGCCTTGGAATGTTTTAATTAAAAGCCTTACCTAAATGCAAGTTGTTGTTGTTAACCAATCTCTGGTAGACAAAGAAAGTAAAGATTGGCACAAAATATGTATTCAACAACCTGGAAAAGATCATGCAGGTAGCTCACTATCAGATTGTTTTTTGCAAGAGTCAACACAACCCAATGGGCTGAATGGCCTCTTTTCATGGTGTGCTCTTCCATGATTCATTGAAGGTTGCAACACAAAGGCCTGGCATGAAGAAATGGCCCTCAAGGAAATATTAACTTTAACAGAGTAGAGAGTGAGTTGTGGGCAGATCACTAAAACAAAGTGAGAGCATTAGAAACAGGAGCAGGAAATATGGTCCATTGAGACTGCTCCTCCATTCAATAAGGCCATGATGAACTACATCAACTTCACTTTCCCACACCCTGCAATTCTGTGAGTATGGAAAAATCTGCAAGAAAGCTCAAAGTGGTGTCATTCAGGGAGAAGATGAAGTTCGTGGACACGAACATACGTGTGAACAAATGAACCAGGAACAGAAGGAGGCCATTCAGCCCCTCAAGCCTGTTCCACCATTCAATAAGGTCCCCTAGTTCTGGACTCACCCAGAAGAGGAAAGATCCTTTCAATGTCCACCTTGTCAATAACATTCAGGATCTTGTATACTCCAACAAGTCACCCTTCACTGTCCTAAACTCAGGTGGAAACAAGCCCAGACTTTCTAATCTGTCCTCATCAGACAACCTGCTTATTCCAGGAACTGCCTGCAAGACATTTACATCCTTCTTTAAATAAGGAGACCAAAAGTGCTCATTGTATTCAAGATACGGTCTCACCAATGCTCTGTATAACTGAAGCATAACATCCCTTACTTTTATATTCAATTCCTCTCATCATAAAGGATAGCATTCTATTAGCCTTCTTGATTACATGCTGTACCTGCATACCTAATATTTGGTGACTCATGCGTAAGAACAACTAAATCACACTGCACCTCAGCATTCTGCAGTCCTTCTCCATTTAAGTAAAACTTAGCATTTTTATTCTCCTTGTCAAAGTGAACAACTTCACACTTCCCCACATTATACTTCATCAGCCAGATTTTTGCCTTCTCACATCCTATCTCTATCTATCTGCAAACTCCGTATGTCTACTTCACAACATACTTTCCTACCGATCTTTGTGTCATCTGCAAATGTATCTACCATGTCTTTGCTCTCCTCATCTAAGTCATTGATGTAAATTGTGAAAATTTGAGCCCCCAGCACAGACCACTGTGGGACTCCACCGTTGGAATTCTACCGCCTTGCCCGCTACGGAATCAAAGGGGGCATGTGGAGGACAATGGAAATGTCTGTTGACCTCGGGTGGGATTTTCCAGTCTCAGGTTGAGCGAGGCCGTAAAATCCCGTCCCACATGAAACATCCTGCCAATCAGACAAAGACCCATTTATGCATACTCTCTTTTTTCTGTCAGCCAGACAATCTTTAATCCAGGCTAATATATTACCCCCGACACCATGAGTTTCTACTTTTTGCACTAACCATTGATGTGGCACCCTGTCAAATGCTTTCTGGAGATCCAAGTACAGTACATCCACAGCTTCTCCTCTATCCACATCACGTGTTGTTCTTTCAGAGAACTCAAGTAATTAACACGACCACGCAGTATGAGCCATACAAAACCCTTTGTACGGCTTCCAGGATTTTTGAGTTATGGGTCAGAGAAGTAGACAAAATGAATCAATGAAAGAAAAGGAGGGTGGTCACCATTGGAGACAACTGCCCTGCCCACCCTGACTTTGCTGGACTGAAGCACATCAAAGTGATGTTCTTGCTTCCTAACGCTACAACTAAGCTCCAACTAATGGATTGATGGGGTGCTGGCGGTGGGGGGATTTGGTGGTGATTAAGAACTTGAGAACCCAATACTGGCAGCAATTGATCTCTCAGCTTATTGCAGACTGAATAACTTTTGGGGGGAGAAAATAAGGGACACTTAGGCATGGGTGATGTTATGAGTTTGTTGTTGAGAGAGGTGTTGGTGAGACTGTGGGACCTGAGGTTCAGAGACTGGGGAACAGTGGGGGCTTCAGGGAGGGGCTGGCAAAACTGTGGAAATAGGTGGAGGAGTTGAGACAATGGGGGGGGGGGTGGTGGAGGGGGGAACTGTGAGATCATGGGGATGGGGCTGTCAGCAGCATATGAGTGGGGGTGGAGGAGGGCTGCTGGTGAAACTGCAGGAAGCGAAGTAGGTTATTGAAACCATAGGAGTGGGAGTTGTTGCATGCTGTAGGAATGGGGTGGAGGGGGTGGGTGTCAAAATCTGCAACGGTTGGTCACCTTGTCTCATCTTATTGTACTAGAGGGCATGTTGGTGCTGGAAAAGTACTGGAAAATGGTGAAGGAAACCAAGCTCACAAACTGCTTCATCCACACTGAGTCCAAACAGGTTAGAACTAGATAAAGTGATGAGAACAGGAGACAGGTATGGAGCTCCTACAGAGATAAACAGGGAAACCTACGTGGAGATGGATAATGCTATATGCTGCACGATAGAACTGGCAAATGTTGCCATTGTAGATGCAGTATGTTCTTCAGCCGAGGAGGCCGATGACCCAGAAGATTCCAATGAATGCCCAACCACTTAACCCATTTGTATCTCTAGATTGCAGAGCCAAGGCCTTAGAGATGCTCCGAGATCTCACACTGTTGCACAAAAATATCAAAAACGTGTTTGACCACATTGATGACATCGCGGACTGTATCACGCACGTCCGAAAACAGCACGCTAAGCAGAAAAAGGCAGACTTCTTCTGGCCCTATTCCCAAACTTTTTCAGGCCAACCCCTGGTCTTGTTCAAGGCCAGCACGTGATACCATCACGTGGTATGGTGCCCCTGTTGTGGTGCCGGAAATATGCTGAGCTAGTAAGCTGTGATGCGTGGCTAAATTTCACAAAAGAAATAAGAAGCACTGTCCCTGAACAAATGGGATAAAGATTTTTTGGTCTTTTCACACATTCGTAACACCACATTAGGTTGGTGCTCAATGCACCGCAGTAAGAGTTCGATGTACAGCATTTCAAACGGACCAGGTTTGTAGGCATATCGAGTTACAAATAGACGTATACACGTGGCACATTGTGACTCTACGGCTATCGTGAAGCTCTGCCTAACCTGAATGTCAAGACAGCTCACTTGGATCATTGGAAGTCGACTGTATTTACTGGTTTCTCACCTTTTAAAAATATTTTGCTATTCAATTCTTTCTGCCAAACATAAATTCATAGAGTCATAGAGGTTTAGAGCATACAAACATGCCCTTCGGCCTAACTTGTCCATGCCGTCCTTTTTTTTAAACCCCGAAGCTAGTTTCAATTGCCCGCATTTGACCCATCTCTCTCTATACCCATCTTACCCATATAACTGTCTAAATGCTTTTTAAAAGACAAAATTGTACCTGCCTGTACTACTACCTCTGGCAGCTTGTTCCAGACACCCACCACCCTCTGTGTGAAACAAATTGCCCCTCTGGGCCGTATTGTATCTCTCTCCTCTCACCTTAAACCTATGCCCTCGAGTTTTAGACTCCCCTACCTTTGGGAAAAGATATTGACTATCTAGCTGATATCTGCCCCTCATTATTTTATAGACCTCACAAGATCACCCCTCAGCCTTCTATGCTCCAGAGAAAAAAGTCCCAGTCTATGCAGCCTCCCCTTATAACTCAAACCTTCAAGTCCCGGTAGCATCCTAGTAAATCTCTTCTGCACTCTTTCTAGTTTAATAATATCCTTTCTATAATAGGATGACCAGAACTGTACACAGTGTTCCAAGTGTGGCCTTACCAATGTCTTGTACAACTTCAACAAGACGTCCCAACTCCTGTATTCAATGTTCTGACCAATGAAACCAAGCATGCTGAATGCCTTCTTCACCACTCTGTCCACCTGTGACTCCACTTTCAAGGAGCTATGAACCTGCACCCCTAGATCTCTTTGTTCTGTAACTTTCTCCAATGCCATTAATTGAGTAAGTCCTGCCCTGGTTCAATCTACCAAAATGCATCACCTCGCATCATCTCTCACTTCCTCATGTTATATTCTATCTGTTACCTTGTTTCCCACCCATTTAACCTCTATTTTTTGCAGCCTCTTTGCGTCCTCAGAAAACCTGCATATGTTACATTTGGATTTTTCATCCAAGTCACTGATATAGATTATAAATAGCTGAGGGCCAAAGACTGATTTGTTACATCTTGTCCTTTGACAACAACCTGTTTATCCCTACCTTCTGCTTTCTGCCCATTAATCATTCCTCAACCGATGCTAATATTTTACTCTCAATGTCACAATAGGAAGGCATGGTGGCACAGTGGTTAGCACTGCTGCTTCACAGCGCCGGGGACCCAGGTTTGATTCCTGGCTTGGGTCACTGTTGTGTGGAGTCTACACGTTCTCCCCACGTCTGCGTGGGTTTCCTCCGGGTGCTCCGGTTTCCTCCCACAGTCAGAAAAATGTGCTGGTTAGGTGCATTGGCCATGCTAAATTCTCCCTCAGTGTACCCACACAGGTGCCAGAGTGTGGCGACTCGGGGATTTTCACAGCAACTTCATTGCAGTGTTAATGTAAGCCTGCTTGTGACACTACTAAAAAAATGAGCTGTAATTTTGTTTGGCAACCTCTTGTTACCTTATTGGATATATACTGAAAATCCAAATATACTACATTCACTGGTTTCTCCTTATCTACTTGACCAGTTACACCCTCAAAAAACTTTAATAGAATTGTCAAATACAAATTCCCTTTCATAAAACTGTGTTGACACGGCCAAAACATATTTTGATTTTCCAAATATCCTATTTATTCTTAATAAAAGAAATTACATTTTCCCTAATACTGGTGTCAAGCTAGCTGGCTTATTGTTTCCTGCATTCACCCTCCTGAAAATTTAACGATCAACTCTTTAACAGGATTATTAATATTTATTTCCTTGACATACAGACTTTTAGATTCCGGTAAATACATTTCTAAAATGTTGATATATGATGTGATATAAAATGTTGATATATGATGTGATATATATAAATGATTTGGAAGAAGGTGTAACTGGTGTAATCAGCAAGTTTGCGGATGACACGAAGATGGCTGGAATTGCGGATAGCGAAGAGCATTGTCGGGCAATACAGCAGGATATAGATAGGCTGGAAAATTGGGCGGAGAGGTGGCAGATGGAGTTTAATCCGGATAAATGCGAAGTGATGCATTTTGGAAGAAATAATGTAGGGAGGAGTTATACAATAAATGGCAGAGTCATCAGGAGTATAGAAACACAGAGGGACCTAGGTGTGCAAGTCCACAAATCCTTGAAGGTGGCAACACAGGTGGAGAAGGTGGTGAAGAAGGCATATAGTATGCTTGCCTTTATAGGACGGGGTATAGAGTATAAAAGCTGGAGTCTGATGATGCAGCTGTATAGAACGCTGGTTAGGCCACATTTGGAGTACTGCGTCCAGTTCTGGTCGCCGCACTACCAGAAGGACGTGGAGGCATTGGAGAGAGTGCAGAGAAGGTTTACCAGGATGTTGCCTGGTATGGAGGGTCTTAGCTATGAGGAGAGATTGGGTAGACTGGGGTTGTTCTCCTTGGAAAGACGGAGAATGAGGGGAGATCTAATAGAGGTATACAAGATTATGAAGGGTATAGATAGGGTGAACAGTGGGAAGCTTTTTCCCAGGTCGGAGGTGACGATCACGAGGGGTCACGGGCTCAAGCTGAGAGGGGCGAAGTATAACTCAGACATCAGAGGGACGTTTTTTACACAGAGGGTGGTGGGGGCCTGGAATGCGCTGCCAAGTAGGGTGGTGGAGGCAGGCACGCTGACATCGTTTAAGACTTACCTGGATAGTCACATGAGCAGCCTGGGAATGGAGGGATACAAACGATTGGTCTAGTTGGACCAAGGAGCGGCACAGGCTTGGAGGGCCGAAGGGCCTGTTTCCTGTGCTGTACTGTTCTTTGTTCTTTGATGCAGTGATATTGTACTAGAGACTAGCTGCATATAGATAGCAATTTCACTTTATTATCAGATCAGTCATTATCTTATTGAATGGTGTAACAGGCTCGAGGGGCCGAGTGGCCTACTCCTGCTCCTAATTTATATTTTGGTCATACATCCTAAGATTTGCTTTATCTATTTTTAGCAGCTTCCACACTTAATATTAATTGGAAAAATGTAGGGCTGAATTTTACCATCCTGCCAGCCACGGAAATCGTAGCGGGTGGGACACTGACCAAGCAAAGGTCCATTGGCCTCATGCGGGATCTTCCGGTTTTGGGGCAAACGTGGTTGGAAAATCCTGCCCATAATTTGTCTTACTATTATCAGAATAAATTTGATTTGATTTGATTTGATTTATTATTGTCACATGTATTGGTATTCAGTGAAAAATATTGTTTCTTGCGCGTTATAACGACAAAGCATACCATTCATAGAGAAGGAAAGAAGAGAGTGCAGAATGTAGTATTACAGTCATAGCTAGGGTGTAGAGAAAGATCAATTCAGCGCAAGGTAGTTCCATTAAAAAGTCCCAAGTGTAAATTCTAACCTGTCCATTGCTTGTCCTATCTAAATTTTTAGCAATTGCTGTGATACACTCTGAACTCTTTCACTGATTGGCAACTTTCACTATCCGTCTCTTTCACGGCAACAAGACCTCCTCCACGATCATTCTCAACACCGGTGCCCCACAAGGCTGTGTCCTCAACCCCTTACTATACTGCTTAAACACTTATGACTGTGTGGCCAAATTCCCCTCCAACTCGATTTTCAAGTTTGCTGATGACACCACTGTATTGGGTCAGATCTCGAACAATGACGAGCCAGAGTACTTCTGAAAGATATTTTCTTTCACCTTATCCGCTTCTGTTGAAATTGGATGGCTCCCAGACTTTTGGAAGCACCGTAATGACTTTGTAATTTCAGCATCGTCAACTGCAGGACTGAAGCTATTGACTGTTCAACAGAATCATTAGCATTTATTTCATAGAACATAGAACATAGAACAGTACAGCACAGAACAGGCCCTTCAGCCCACGATGTTGTGCCAAGCTTTATCTGAAACCAAGATCAAGCTATCCCACTCCCTATCATCCTGGTGTGCTCCATGTGCTCCATGTGACTGGCTGAATGAACACTGATATCTGGAGGTTACTAAGATAGTCAACTCCTGTCTCCAAAAGCTCAGTTTGAAATACTTTGCGGCCATTCTGAGTTTCTTATCAGTTTAACATTTGCTTTATAATACAAGGTAGAATTTTACACTTCCCCAGACAGCAGGGATCTCGTGGGGGAGATCTCCACTGTGTACAGACCATTCTGATAAGTCCCCAGTGCCTCTCTTGGATGGTAAGAAGAGAACATGCAAGAGATCACTGAGGATATCAGCTGTCTCGGCATTCAAAATAATTACTTGAGGTTCAGCGACAGAAAGTGAGGAAAAACATTCCCACAGGTAAGGAGGCTGTGTGGTGAGAACTGGAAGGACAGAATCAGCAAAGAGACAGAAGTTGGAATATTCCATTCTGGTGACTAAGTCTGACGGCGGGTGAGAAAGTCGATGTGAATCCTGCCAGATAGCGGAGTGGATGAACATGCGACATCTTCCACTTTTCAGCTCATTAACTATGCATCACTGAGGAGCTTGGCGAATCTCGTAGTGGGTGGGCAGGAAGTCATCCGTGCAGCCATTACTTCAGGAGGGCAAAAGTCGTGGCACCATTTCTAAAGCGCACATTCACTCAATGCAGGCCAGGAGCTCTGTATTACCCCTCTAGAGTCCTTGCAGTTTGTACTGGAGAAGCTGTCAACCACATCTTGGGACATACGAGGGCACCTCTGGCATTGCCACTCACTCATCTCTAGATAAGAAAACTGCCAGTCCATGGTCAATGCTCGCCATTGCAGTGGTTCTTGTCCACCAGCATCCTGACCGTCTTGAAGCCTTGCTGCCTGTTGCTGCTCAGGCCCTTGCTCCTTCTGGCCTGTGCCAACCTGCAATGGGCCCTCCTTTTCAGCTATGTGAGAGTCATTATCAAAGTAGGTATCCCTACAGCGTGCTTCATCGATGCCTCAGTGGATATCTGAATGAACTGGAAGTGATGCAGTCAGTGAGAATATCTTGTACAGATTTCCCTCCATCTCAAAGCCAGCAGGAAAGTACTAAACCCTTTACCTGGCAACAATCTAGACATGGCATCCCAACCCCAGCCCATCCAGGTAAAAGACATGCTGCAAGACCAGAGATGGGTGATCCTCCTGATCATACATAAATGAGTTTGCAGGTATTGTTCTTTGACCAGGGTGATGAGAGCCTTGTGCAAAAAGCCTCCTTTGGACACTTTTCTGCTTGTCTCCACCACCCTCAAAACTCTATTGAGAGACTATTGCCTTGGCAGCATTGAAAGACCGAACACATAAACCCTTGTCAGCCATGACCATTCCCCAGGAGGATGGAGGTTTGGAGTGATGAGTTGGCTGCCCTCCACCAGCCATGCCTCTTGGAGGTATCCATCTCCCCCACTCTCTCCCTCCCTTCATCTCTGCCTCTGACGGCAGCCAGTGACAAATGCCACAGAATGAACATCAGCTCCAGCCCTCATTGTTATGAGACCCATGGGTTGGGAACAAACCTTCTGCAATGTGGGCTTCACCACAGAGAGAAAACAACTGAAACATCTTTGACATTGAGTTGCTTCATAATCATTAGGGTGTTTCTTTAGTCAGCCACTTGTGCTGACCTTGAACTCCACCCACCCAAAAAGACCCTCCCCCCTTTGAGGCATCCTTACTGACTGGCTAACTGTGTGGTCAAGGTCAATTTGGTAAAAGGTGCGTGTCACCTTTCAAACTCTCTCCAACACATTCCGCCCTCCCCCTGTCACCTACTAACTTTTTCCCATCACCATAGACCCACACGATACTACCATTCCTCTCCCCTCTGAACCTCTTCTGGATCCTATTACAGTCCACATGACCTTCCTTCTTCAGAGCCGACATCCATTATCAACTCCATGCCCATCTTGAATCTGCCACCTACCGTTATCTGAGCCATCTATCTTGTCCCCCTCCATGATCCACCAGATAAGACCTTCACCGAGCAGACTCTCACCCTGGATTTGCCACCCTACTGCATTCCACTCACCCCTCTGACTGTGACTGTTTCCTCCTATCACCAATACCCTGACTAATACCCCAGGCATGACCATCAAACACCACTGAACTTATCCTCTAAGACACGCCCCTCCCCCCCACACTCTCCACTTCATCAGACAATCTACCCCCCACCCCCTTCCCAGGACATTCTCCCCACACTTCGCAGGACATTCCCTCCCCCTTCCTCAGACACTTTCCCCACCCATCCCCCATAAGCCTGCCTGCCCCGTCCAGCCCTCGCACCACCCCCTCTCCACCATATGCAAACCTCTGCTTTCCAACCTTGACCTGGTGCCCCTGTCCATGATTGCTAATGACTCGAGTGAAGTTAATGAGGTCCCCAAGAAGGAGAAAGCAGCATCTATAGACCTCATGGAAGAGGTGAAACTTGTTAAGTTCACATCACTCATATACAGTCATAAAACTGAACGTTCTAAATTTTAGAATGGCGGGGAACTTACTTTGATGAGGGCAAACTTAATTCTGGTGAGGGAGTTCTTTTAATGAGCATGCATGGGATGCTAATGCATGCAGATGGCACTCCCAACATTCTTCATCTGGAACTTGGATCCATCTTTGGCCCACCCTGAAAATCTAGAGAACAAATTTCACGGTTTATTCTGCTGTCTTAAAACAGATGTTTTGCCACCCAACAAGTTAAGTGGCCTGCTTGCCATGATTCCAGTTGCTGGTGGAAGTGGAAAATATATATTATGGAAAATATATATATATACATATTATGAAAAATATATAGATATATTACTGCCTTTTGTAATATAGGGCGGCACGGTAGCACAGTGGTTAGCACTGCTGCTTCACAGCTCCAGGGTCCTGGGTTCGATTCCCGGCTCGGGTCACTGTCTGTGTGGAGTTTGCACATTCTCCTCGTGTCTGCGTGGGTTCCCTCCGGGTGCTCCGGTTTCCTCCCACAGTCCAAAGATGTGCGGGTTAGGTTGATTGGCCAGGTTTTAAAAAATTGCCCCTTAGAGTCCTGAGATGTGTAGGTTAGAGGGATTAGCGGGTAAAATGTGTGGGGGTGGGGCCTGGGTGGGATTGTGGTCGGTGCAGACTCGATGGGCCGAATGGCCTCCTTCTGCACTGTAGGGTTTCTATGATTTTGACCATACTCTGTCGTGTGCCAGATGCAGTTTGTACTTTTAACAAAGTTAGTATTTTTGACATGAATGGACATCTCAGGTGTACTGCTTGGGGGTAACTTTGATCTTGCACAGAGGTGTCAAATGGATGATAGTGAGTCAGCAGCCTGGTTTACAACCCTCATGATTTTTATTTCCATTGACTTCCATCAGGAAAGATGTAAAACAGGCTGCTGACTCGCTGTCACCTATTGATATAGTTTGCAAAAGTTGAAATCCTGTTCTTCCAAACTCTGGAGGAAATTGAAACCTGTGTCTTTGATCATTGGCCGGAATCGCGGTGGAAACTCAAATGAACTGAATTTCTTCAACTGCCTCGTTTGAGAGATGTTCCTAATGTACGAGAAGGTATTGTAAGGTTTCCTTAATTCAGCCTCGGAATGATAGAAGCAAAGCAATTGGGAGACAGAGGTCAAATAATCAGCTGATTCAAATTATAAATAATGCAAGACAATACAAGCAGGATTATATTAAATGTCAGAGCCAGAGAAGAAATAATAAATTGAAGTGGTTTTTTCTGTTCAGATGAGATGAATATGCCATACCAATATAATACATAGACAGTTTCTCTTATAGGTCTGTATTGGCAAAACATCAAATAGTCTGGAAAGTCAGATGTCTGAATGCCTGCTTACACTTTACATTTGAACTTGTCTGGCTTTATTGTGCAACTTTTTGTAGTTCTCGGTAGGGCCATTAGTTGCAGAATCTTGTGCTGTAACATGAGTTATTTTAAGGAGGAGGAGAAAAATAAATAATCTCTCTGTCTTGCATTGGCTTTTCATGGAGTATAGCCAAGAACAAAATCTGCTGTCAAAATATCTCCCCTTCACAGCTGAAGTAACAACTTAAAAGCGGGAGATGACAATAAAATGCAGGTTAAAGTCGTGGCAAATGTAAATGAGAAAAAAATACATTTAGCCCGTCTGCTTTGCATTATAATCCATACGGAACTTTTTCTGAGTCCAGTAACAGTGCATGTTTCTATCTGATGTTTCTGCTTCCTTTGAATAGTTTCCTCTGCTTGATGGTTTACTGCTTTTTCTGTGCAATTTATGTCCTGTCCTTTCAATTTTTCCTTGAATGCTAGGAGCGATCGACTGAATTTTGCTGCTGTGCGGGTATCAAATGTCATTTGCTGCTAATTAGACTTGACCCTGCACCCTGCAACTCAAAAGAATTGTGCCTCACAAAGTTACTGAAAGTGCGGCCTGATTAAGTTGCAGCAAGAAAAACAGCATCTAGGAGTGAGTGAGGAAGGCAAGTTATAAGGCGCAAGATTTAAGGATGTGGACATATACACATGGGGAAGGAAGGTGAATCCAATGTTAGATCAGGTACAAAAAAAGAAATAAGGAGAGGGAAATAAAGATTGGATTAAGAGAGAGAACATAAAGAGAGAGTTTATTCATTAGTGTCACAAGTAGACTTACATTAACACTGCAATGAAGTCACTGCGACTCCTAGTCGCCACACTCCAGCACCTGTTCAGGTACACTGAGGGAGAATTTAGCATGGCCAATGCACCTAACCAGCACGTCTTTTGGACTGTGCGAGGAAACTGGAGGATCTGGAGGAAACTGACACAGACACGGGGACAACGTGCAGACTCCGCACAGACAGTGACCCAAGCCGGGAATCGAACCTGGGTTCCTGGTGCTGAGAGGCAGCAGTGCTAACCACTGTGCCAGAGAGACGCGAGAGATGAGGAAATAAATTTTAAAATTTGATAGTTGTAAAATCTACCTGAGAAATTCAAAGCTTGAAGGACTGAGACTCCACACCGATTTCAGAGAGACACTCATTAACACCTATCACTTCATTAAAAGGATACTTATGTTTTTACGACTAGAGTTAACTTGCTGCGGTGAGCTTAATGGGAAATTAGTGGATAGATATCACAAGTTCAACATGAAAGGGAAGAGAGTAAGGGTGAAATAATTTTCATGAAGCTAATGATGGAATTGTGTAACTTGGCTATCACATTTAACTGTGCATTCACCCCCTCGCCTGAAGTTGCTGTACCATTTTTTAGAAATATTGGTGTACTCCATTGGCCTCAATGTTGTTTTGACAGCAAATTTTGGTCCCTTTACATTAATTACCAGGAGCAGGTGGATTGTTTTGCTAAACAGAGGTTGGTGAACCATGAACGTGTTGAGTTCCTCCAAGTGCGGCAAGTTTAATTCTAATGGATGCAATGTGACGATTACACACATTGCACTGAAATAGCAAAACAAGGCTTCAGTAACACTCAAGTGTGTGATCGCAGCATCAACATTTTAGCTCTCTAATAGAAGGGGACATCAATTATCATTTATTGCTCAGGCTCTAATGGTTTAAAATAATATTTTCTAAAAGCAGTACAGGATTCTAGTCTTTCATTTGGATTGAACAGAACTTAGATATTATAATCATTAGTGTTAGACAACCTATAGCCCAAATATTTCTGTTAATGTTGATTCAGATTGGTTGAGAAAGTTGATCTCATGGTAGTCAAAGATGATGGGCGTGATCTTACCGCCTGCTCACGCTGTACTCCCGCTGCAGCAAATACGGAGATTTTGGCGCCAGGCCAAACCTCCGTTCACTGCAGCGGGATGGGAAAATCTGCTGGCGTGAATGGGCGGAAAATTGCGGCCAATGACTTTTAATTGGTTCATCACTGTTTCTGTATCTATCTTGGTCAATATGGACATTGTTAAGTTTTTAAACTTTTGCATTGGTGGTTGGGTTAATCTGTATTTTTATTCTTATGCAAAGAAATTCAGTAATTTTATAAATCTTTCAAACCTATGTTAATTATAATCTGGCAAAAAGTTTCCTTAAAAATCAACCTATCAAGTATCTTAGAACACCTGAAACTCTGAAAAGAAAGTGAAACTGCACCTCTTTCTCTTTTTCAAACATTATCAATAGAGTTGCCAGAGAGACGCGAGAGGTGAGGAAATAAACTTTAAAATGTGATAGTTGTAAAGTCTACCTGAGAAATTCAAAGCTTGAAGGACTGAGACTCCACGCCGATTTCAGAGAGACACTCATTAACACCTATCACTTTATTAAAAGGATACTTATGTTTTTACGACTAGAGTTAACTTGCTGCGGTGAG
Organism: Mustelus asterias; assembly: GCF_964213995.1. NCBI lineage: Eukaryota > Metazoa > Chordata > Chondrichthyes > Carcharhiniformes > Triakidae > Mustelus > Mustelus asterias. The sequence continues at coordinate 25,459,604 of NC_135817.1, read as the reverse complement.
CTTAATGGGCAATTAGTGGATAGATATCACAGGTTCAACATGAAAGGGAAGAGGATAAGGGTGAGATTCCAACTGTTCTCCCCAAAATATTAGACCCATAGAATCCCTACAGTGCAGAAAGAGGCCATTCAGCCCATCAAGTCTGCATCAACTCTCCGAAAGAGCACCCACCCAAGCCCTCCCTTCTGCTCTATTTCCTAAACCTGAGCATTTACCATAACTAATCTATCCAACCTACACATCTTTGGGCTATCGGAGATAACTGGAGCACCCAGAGCAAACCCACGCAGACACAGGGAGAACGTACAAACTACACAGTGTCAGGGACCCGGGTTCGATTCCCGGGTTGGGTCACTGTCTGTACAGAGTTCTCTCCGTGTCTGTGTAGTTTCCCTGGGCGCTCCGGTTTCCTCCCACATGCTGGTTAGGTGCATTGGCCATGCTAAGTTCTCCCTCAGTGTACCTGAACAGGCGCAGAGTGTGGCAACTAGTGGATTTTCAAAGTAACTTCATTGCAGTGTTGATGTAAGCCTACTTGTGACACTGATAGATAAACTAAAAACTGAAAGTCATTTCAGAGAGATGATCCCAGATTTACACTATTTATTGTGGGAAAACATGTTTCCCGATTACTTTCCTGAATGACCTAGCTCTTATTCCACGATGTTGGACTGGATTCTCCGACCTTGCCCACAGCTGCGATTCTCCAGACCTGCTGCATTGAACGGAGATTTGGCTGAGCGCCAAATTCTCTGTTCCCGCTGCCAGTGGTGGGATGCGAATGGCTGGAGAATTCCGGCCAATATCTCCTTGTTCTGAATTCTCCCCACCAGAGACAACAGCTCCTCTGTATTTTACCTGACTGTATCCCTTCCCTATACTTAACAATGCAACTATTCACTGTATTCATTAACACTAAATGGTGGGATAGAAAACTACAGATTCAAACTTGCTGATGACACACAGATAAATGGCATGGTAAGCAATTTAGCTGGTTCAGGGGTCAATTTCTTTGTGGGCTCTGCCACCCAACAACTGTAATGCTTGCAGGAGAGTCATGGAAACCAGGAAAAAATAATAAAAACACTGTTCCTTTCTGTTTTCCCAGGGTCCTCAGAACGCTCTTGCTGGAGTTATAACAAATGAATCTGAGAACTCTGCACCCACCCCAACCCCCTGCACCTCTCAACACCCTCACCTACAGAAATTCACCCCCATTATGTTTTTGATGAGATATTAATTTGAGGCCCAATTGTTCAGATGGGCATAAAATATCACAAATAAGGAAGAGAGGGAAATTTTCTTGGTGTCTTATCCAATAGTTGCTACAATCCACCCAGATCAGATGATCAGTTGTCTCACATGCTGTTTGTGAGACCTTTCAAATTGTCTGCTTTATTTCTAACATGACACTTGTGACTGCCAATCTAAAACAGTTGTGGAGTACTACTTTGAACATCTTGAGGAACGATGCAATATTCCACCAAATAGGACGTATGCTTGGGATTGAGTTATCTAGCTACGTGGCTGTAACACAGGAGCTCTCCACATTACATGCCATTTATGAACTCAATTTTAAGTTAATTTAAATGTGTGTTATTTTAATTTTATTTTGAACTGTTGTTTTACTTTAGATTTAGTTGCCAAGAAATAATTGCCCTGATATTTATTTTCACTGCAGTGACTATAGTGCTAACAAGGCCATTAAAATAAAATTAACCAAGCACAAGGGTACATTTCTAGAGGAATAGATTTGAAAAATAGGGAAGTTCAGCTAAACCTGTATTGAACCTTGGTTTGACCACTCTTAGGGTTGGCTTTAACATTGTGCAGTGGGATCAGGAAGGCTAAAGTGACAGTGGGTGGCATGCAGACTTCTGTCCATTTTGGCCACCCCGCCATGAGTAATTTGCATCATGTGCAAAATCAGCCTTAGACACTGATGTCACAATCTCTACATGCTTCCTCTACATGCATAGCACACCTATGCAATCACTCTTCTAATCATGCACAGCAGGGACCAAGCAGGAAGTAGCTGGAAATCGTCCAGTGGACATTTTTTGAAGTCCTGGCCTCTTTGGCACTATCGAGTCAGGATTTCATGGCTTGTGCATCTACGCTGGCATATCAGGGTTTGGAATCTGCTATTGGAAATGACTGACGCCATTGAACTAAAAAATAATATCTACAGCAGACAATAAATTTATAACAGACTGCCATTGTTTAAATAATTATAGCATTTGCTACTTTATCGAGCAACAAGTGCTTTCCTGACAGTGTTTTTCAAAGTGTCCTATTCAGATATGTCAAGCTTCAGTTCTAAATCTGACTATAAACCTTTTCATGTTTGAAGAGATAGTCCCTAAAAAGAAATTAGCCCGTTTTACCATAAATAAATATTAATAGGGTAAAAATCAGTTTAATGTCGCACTCTTTGAATGGCTGGCCTTCTGTTCTTTGTCACATAAATATCTAGATTTATTATTCATGTATTACAGTGGAACCCTGATTTTACGCGCCCCGATTTAGCGTGAAATCGGATATGACGCGATGACGCGATGGACCCTTTTTTTTGCTATTTCCAGTTTAGTGATTTAGCGCGATCCCGATAACATTCGCGATAACATTTTATGGACCCCAACCATCGCGCCACAACGGGGCTGCACTGTATTTAATTTCATTTTCTATTAGACACATTTGTGCACACACATGGAATTAATCTTCTTGGGTCTATTGTGGCAGGTGTTCGTTTATGCAGCAATATGTTCTCAACCTGTTTGAAATGTTATCGGATGTGCTCCACAGCGAGGCATATTTTAACAGAGGTCCATTTGCTCTTTGTGGATTACTCTGCCAATCTGCATTGTATCTTCCCACACACTGTTCAGTTAGATCAGTACACACCACACTCAAATAAATAAGTCTATTCTTAAAACAGCCTCAGCAAAAGGCAGTGGGCAAAGGGCTGTTCACAGAGCCCTCCACCATCCTCAGGTATTTTCAGAAGTCATAGAAATCATAGAAACCCTACAATGCAGAAGGAGACCATTCGGCCCATCGAATTTGCACCAACAATAATCCCACCCCAGGCCCTATCCCCACAACCCAACACATTTACCCAGCTGATCCCTCTAACCTACACATCCCAGGACACTAAGGGGCAACTTTGCATGGCCAAACAACCTGACACACACATCTTTGGACTGTGGGAGGAAACCGGAACACCCGGAAGAAACCCATGCAGAAATGGGGAGAATGTCCAAACTTCACACAGTGACCCAAACCGGAAATCGAACCCAGGTCCCTGGAGCTATGAGGCAGCAGTACTAACTGCTGTGCCACCGTGCTGCCCAAGTATTTGTTATTGAAGAGTCAGAGGCACAAATATGTTTAAAAATGTATGAATTGTTTATCTTGTCTTTAATCAACTCACCAATCAGCTTTAGTTAACGACATTTGAGGTTTCAATTATTGCCAGTTCAGTCTGGTGGTGAGTTAAAAAGCTACACAGCTAAAGATATAAAGATTTTTTAAAAAGTAAACCCTTTGCCCCAAACACACGCACGCACACAGAGAGTGTATTGTTGGTGCATCCTTCATTGGCATCCATAGAACATAGAACATTACAGCGCAGTACAGGCCCTTCGGCCCTCGATGTTGCGCCGACCAGTGGTACCAATCTAAAGCCCCTCTAATCTACACTATTCCAATATCATCCATATGTTTATCCAATAACCACTTGAACGCTCTCAACGTTGACGAGTCCACCACTGCTGCAGGCAGGGCATTCCACGCCTTTACTACTCTCTGAGTTAAGAACCTATCTCTAACATCTGTCCTATATCTCTCACCCCTCAATTTAAAGCTATGTCCCCTCGTGCTAGCCAACACCATCCGAGGAAAAAGGCTCTCACTATCCACCCTATCTAATCCTCTGATCATCTTGTATGCCTCTATTAAGTCACCTCTCAACCTTCTTCTCTCTAACGAAAACAACCTCAAGCCCCTCAGCCTTTCCTCATACGATTTTCCCACCATACCAGGCAACATCCTGGTAAATCTCCTCTGCACCCTTTCCAACACTTCCACATCTTTCCTATAATACGGCGACCAGAACTGTACGCAATACTCCAAATGTGGCTGCACCAGAGTTTTGTACAGTTGCAGCATGACCTCCTGGCACCGAAACTCAATCCCTCTACCAATAAAAGCTAACACACCGTACGCCTTCTTAACAACCCTATCAACCTGGGTGCCAACTTTCAGGGATCTATGCACATGGACACCCAGATCCCTCTGTTCATCCACACTACCAAGTATCTTACCATTAGCCCAGTACTCTGTATCCCTGTTACTCCTTCCAAAGTGAATCACCTCACACTTTTCTGCATTAAACTCCATTTGCCACCTCTCAGCCCAGCTCTGCAATTTATCTATGACCCTCTGTAACCTGCCACTTCCCTCCGCACTGTCTACAACTCCACCGACTTTAGTGTCATCCGCAAATTTACTAATCCATCCTTCCACGCCCTCATCCAAGTCATTAATAAAAATGACAAACAGCAGTGGCCCCAAAACAGATCCTTGCGGTACACCACTAGTAACTGAACTCCAGGATGAATATTTCCCATCAACCACCATCCTTTGTTTTCTTACAGCTAGCCAATTCCTGATCCAAACCACTAAATCATCCTCAATCCCATGTGTCCGTATTTTCTGCAAAAGCTTACCATGGGGAACCTTATCAAACGCTTTGCTGAAATCCATATACACCACATCAATCGCTTTACCCTCATCCACCTCTTTGGTCACCTTCCCAAAGAACTCAATAAGGTTTGTGAGGCACGACCTACCCTTCACAAAACCGTGCTCACTATCCCTAATCAAATTATTCCTTTCTAGGTGATTATAAATCCTATCTCTTATAATCCTTTCCAATACTTTGCCCACAACAGAAGTAAGGCTCACCGGTCTATAATTACCAGGGTTGTCCCTACTCCCCTTTTTGAACAAGGGGACAACATTTGCTATCCTCCAGTCTTCTGGCACTGTCCCTGTAGACAATGACGACACAAAGATCAAAGCCAAAGGCTCTGCAATCTCCTCTCTAGCCTCCCAGAGAATCCTAGGATAAATCCCATCCGGCCCAGGGGACTTATCTATTTTTGCCCTTTCCAGAATTGTTAACACCTCCTCCTTATGAACATCAATCCCATCCAGTCCAACAGCCTGCATCTCAGTACTCCCCTCAACAACACTGTCCCTCTCCAGTGTGAATACCGACGAAAAATATTCATTTAGTGCCTCTCCTATCTCTTCAGACTCCACGCACAACTTCTCACTCCTGTCCTTGACTGGCCCTAATCTTACCCTAGTCATTCTTTTGGCTGAAGCAGAATTTTTCCACTATGACCTTGAAATTTCAAGTTGATGTAAACTGTAATTTCTGGAGACAGTCTTTTTTTGAAGACATTATCCGGCTTTCTAAAAGTCCATCATTTTTTCACTTGAGCTTCCTTTCAATGGGAATTTTCTATCTCTGTGCTGAATTTCAAACTGTAATAGTAATAAGGGCCAGAACATTATGGCTGTTCATGCTGGTGGGGTCTTCTGGTGCCGGCGACAGCTTACTCCCACTATAGGTTTCACAGTGTCGAGGGTGCATTCAATGGGAAACCCCTTGCCAATGGTGGGAGCAGGAGATCCTGCTGCTGGCCAATGGTGGGCTGTCTCCCTCGCTGCAAAACACACAATAGGGTACGGGGAAAATCCTGCAGGTTCTTGAAATTGAGAGAGGGAGGAGAGAAAGCAGTACTGATCCATTAGCAGATCTCTTCCAGACTCGAGGTTTAGCAACTTGGGTGTTGTAATAGAAGATATCTGAGAATTGGTATTCCAGTCACCTGACCTCTCTCCTGTAGTGATTTCCAAAGGTCATGTCTGGACAGACCATGGCTATTGTTTTATGACCTCGGTGATTAGATTCTGTAATGTCCCAACCATTAACTCCTGAATGATCCATCCTCCACCTTGATGAGATAGGAAGGACATCTTCCACATGGCTATTGTCCCAGTAAACATCCTGTCTACATTTGAAAGGTCACTTTATAAAAATGTAAATAGTATGAAACAGTAGTTTCAGTTCACCTTTTGAAGTAATTTTTGACATAAGCAGGTGTGAAATTCCAATGGAGGTTGTATTAGCATGTCTTAATTGTAATCCACATTGGAACCATCCAGAAACTAGTTAACTCGTAATACAGATGTCAGGTGGCTTGTGGCAGCCATTTTAAGTGTGTGCCTGTCGTTGCTGCGTTTTTTAAAGTCTTTTTAAAACAGGTCAATATATATTTGATCAGCATATGGAATTAAAAATAAATATCACACATGCACACAGCACATCATCGTGACACGCTGATTTCTAATAATACCTATGCTAACACTTAAATATTCTTATGGCTTCTAGTTCATTAAGTCTATATTTTGTTGATCTCAAGTTTACCAACACTTGTTAGCTCTGGTTCCATGTGCAACTAGCATTTTCTGTAAACTTAGTTAGATAGTTGTTCATCATCTGCAAGCTTAGGCAGTGAAAGTCAAAGCTATTCTTCACGGAAGGCATTGTATTCAAGTCCAAATCTTTTCTAATCAAGGCCACACACATACCTACATAAATTTCATCAGGAACCTACCGCATGGTAGGTTGTTGCATAAAGTTAAATCTCACGGGATCCAGGGTGAGGTATCTAAATGGATACAAAATTGGCTTCTTGACAGAAGTCAGAGGGTGGTTGGAGAGAGTTGTTTTTCAAACTGGAGGCCTGTGACCAGCCGTGTGCCTCAGGGATCAGTGCTGGGCCCACTATTATTTGTCATTTAGATTAATGATTTGGATGAAAATATAGGGGGCATGGTTAGTAAGTTTGCAGATGACGCCAAGATTGGTGGCATGGTGGACAGTGAGGAAGGTTATCTCCAATTGCAGCGGGATCTTGATCAATCGGGCCAGTGGGCTGATGAATGGCAGATGGAGTTTAATTTAGACAAATGCAAGGTAATGCATTTTGGTAGATTGAACCAGGGCAGGACTTACTCAGTTAATGGTCGGGTGTTGGGGAGAGTTACAGAACGAAGAGATCTAGGGGTACATGTTCATAGCTCCTTGAAATTGGAGTCACAGGTGGACAGAGTGGTGAAGAAGGCATTCAGCATGCTTGGTTTCATCGGTCAGAACATTGAATACAGGAGTTGGGACGTCTTGCTGAAGTTGTACAAGACATTGGTAAGGCCACACTTGGAATACTGTGTGCAATTCTGTCACCCTATTATAGAAAGGATATTATCAAACTAGAAAGAGTGCAGAAAAGATTTACTAGGATGCTACCGGGACTTGATGGATTGAGTTATAAGGAGAGGCTGAATAGACTGGGACTTTTTTCTCTGGAGCGTTGGAGGCTGAGGGGTGACCTTATAGAGGTCTATAAAATAATGAGGGGCATAGACAAGGTAGATAGACAATATTTTTTCCCAAAGGTAGGGGATTCTAAAACTAGAGGGCATAGGTTTAAGGTGAGAGGGGAGAGATCCAAAAGTGTCCAGAGGGGCAATTTTTTCACACAGAGGGTGGTGAGTGTCTGGAACAAGCTGCCAGAGGTAGTAGTAGAGGCGGGTACAATTTTATCTTTTAAAAAGCATTTAGATAGTTACATGGGTACGATGGGTATAGAGGGATATGGGCCAAATGCGGGCAATTGGGATTAGTTTAGGGGTTTTTAAAAAAAAGGCGGCATGGACAAGTTGGGCCAAAGGGCCTGTTTCCATGCTGTAAACCTCTATGACTCTAACATTCAAAATCAATCAGATACAGGTACTCTGACACTTCCTCCACTTCCTCTTTTTGGGGGCCCTGGAACCAATTGTGCTAACTCCAGCTGGCATAATGGTAAGATTGGCAAATTCAGCACCAGCCAGTTGTTTATCAACCAATGAATTTAGTTAAGTTTACTTGTACTTAAAACATACAAATCTGATACAGAGTCATAGAGATATACAACATGGAAACAGGCCCTTTGGCCCAACTCGTCCATGCCAAAAAGATTTCCTAAACTGAACTAGTCCCATTTGCCTGCGTTTGGCCCATATCCCTCAAAACATTACCCATCCATGTACATGTCCAAATGTATTTTAAATGTTGTAATTGTACCTGCTTCTACTACTTCCTCTGGCAGCTCATTCCATATACGCACCATCCTCTATGTGAAAAAGTTACCCTTCAGGTTCCTTTTAAATCATTCCCCTCTCACCTTAAACCTATGCTCTCTAGTTTTGGACTCCCCTACCCTGGGGAGAAGACCTTGACTATTCACCTTATCTATACCCCTCATGATTTTTTAAACCTCTATAAGGCCACCCCTCGTCCCCCTATGCTCCAGGGAAAAATGTCTCAGCTGATCCAGCCTCTCCTTATAATTCAAACTTCCTAGTCCTGGTAACATCCTTGTAAATCTTTTTTGCACCCTTTCCAGTTCAATATCATCCTTCCTATAGCAGGAATGTAAGCCATAAATTCCACCTTTGTCCAAATCCCAAAGAAGGTAAATGTGTTATGCAGATAAATAACTAGTTAAGAAGAAAAAGCTTATGGTAAGTCAGGTTAGATCCTATAAGGAAATGTTATTGTTTTCCTTATTCCCCCTCCAGATTCCTGAATTTAGGATATCAAGCACTTCCAGCTCATAAATGTGCATTTGTTCCATAAACCTGCCATTAGTCTAACATATTTCTCCCACTCAATCACGTAAATGTTGAGGTTTTTTTAGCCTCCGCATCCAATGTTGGCACTGAAAACTTTGTTTATCTTTCTGAAACAGTTATACTTTAAACCTTGTGATGCGCGTTATTGTACACGAGGCTTGATGCTCAGGAAATAAAGGCTTTTATTTGCTGTAACAAAGCAGCTACCAATTATATACACGATCCCAGACTGAGGGGTCCCAGCCAGAGCAGGGACCTTTATACCTCTCCCAGGAGGCGGAGCCCGACTGGGATGTACCACAACACTACAATACAAAGGTGTAACAACCCCACCCTAACCCCAACAGCAACAAGTAGCACAACCCATCCCTAACCCAACAGCAACATATGTACATACTTGTAGTACTGGCCAGACCCTGGCTCAGTACTATCCAGTGGGAACCAACGATGGTTCAGCACATCTTGCACCCTTGGTGCCCATTTGGTGTAGGGAACTGATTTTCAGAGATCATGAGTTCATTTGTTCTTTTTTCAAATTGTTTATGGATCTCAAGCTTACGAAAGTGCAAATTGTGTGGATGGTGGTTTAACACAGCATTTTATTCCCTTCAGTGTCATCAGAAACTAACTCAGATTCCTTAATAAAGATCCAGTGCCTCATCCCCAGTAGTTAAGCTGCATAACCTTGCAGAGTTATATGCATTCCCCTGTTTTATGTAAGCACTCAGTACTGAGGTTGTGTTGCACTGCTGAACGGTCAGAACTGAGGGAGTATTGTACTGTCAGAGGGTCAGTACTGACGGAGTGCTGCACTGTTGAAAGGACAATACTGAGGGAGTGCTGCACTGTCTGAGGACAGTGCTGAGGGAGTGCTGTACTGTCAGAGCGTCAGTACTGAGGGAGTGCTGTACTGTCAGAGCGTCAGTACTGAGGGAGTGCTGTACTGTCAGAGGATCAGTACTGAGGGAGTGCTGTACTGTCAGAGGATCAGTACTGAGGGAGTGCTGTACTGTCAGAGGATCAGTACTGAGGGAGTGCTGCACTGTCAGAGGATCAGTACTGAGGGAGTGCTGCAGTAATCAGAGGGTCAGTACTGAGCGAGTACTGCACTGTCAGAGGGTCAGTACTGAGGAAGTGCTGCAGTGTCAGAGGGTCAGTAATGAGCGAGTGCTGCACTGTTGGAAGGTCAGTACTGAGGTGGTGCTGCACTGTCAGAGCATCAGTACTGAGGGAGTGCTTCAGTATCAGAGCGTCAGTACTGAGGGAGTGCTGCACTGTCAGAGGGTCAGTACTGAGGGAGTGCTGCACTGTCAGAGGGTCAGTACTGAGGGAGTGCTGCACTGTCAGAGGGTCAGTACTAAGGGAGTGCTGCACTGTCAGAGGGTCAGTACTGAGGGAGTGCTGCACTGTCAGAGGGTCAGTATTGAGGGAGTTCCGCACTTTCAGAGGGTCAGTACTGAGGGAGTTCTGCACTGTCAGTGGGTCAGTACTGAGGGAGTTCTGCACTGTCAGAGGATCAGTACTGAGGGAGTGCTGCACTGTCAGAGGGTCAGTACTGAGGGAGTGCTTCAGTATCAGAGCGTCAGTACTGAGGGAGTGCTTCAGTATCAGAGGGTCAGTAATGAGGGAGTTCTGCACTGTCAGAGGGTCAGTATTGAGGGAGTTCCGCACTTTCAGAGGGTCAGTACTGAGGGAGTTCTGCACTGTCAGTGGGTCAGTACTGGGGGAGTTCTGCACTGTCAGAGGGTCAGTACTGAGGGAGTGCTGCACTGTTGGAAGGTCAGCACTGAGGTGGTGCTGCAGTGTCAGAGGGTCAGTGCTGAGGGAGTGCTGCAGTGTCAGAACGTCAGAGGATCAGTACTGAGGGAGTGCTGCACTGTCAGAGGGTCAGTACTGAGGTGGTGCTGCACTGTCAGAGGATCAGTACTGAGGGAGTGCTGCTCTGTTTGATGGTCAGTACTGAGGGAGTGCTGCACTGTCAGAGGGTCAGTACTGAGGGAGTGCTGCAGTGTCAGAGGGTCAGTGCTGAGGGAGTGCTGCAGTGTCAGAGCGTCAGTACTGAGGGAGTGCTGTACCGTCAGAGGATCAGTACTGAGGGAGTGCTGTACTGTCGGAGGGTCAGTACTGAGGGAGTGCTGCACTGTTGGAAGGTCAGTATTGAGGAAGTGCTGCACTGCCAGAGGATCAGTACTGAGGGAGCGCTGCACTGTCAGAGGGTCAGTACTGAGGGAGTGCTGCAGTGTCAGAGGGTCAGTGCTGAGGGAGTGCTGCAGTGTCAGAGGGTCACTGCTGAGGGAGTGCTGCAGTGTCAGAGGGTCAGTACTGAGGGAGTGCTGCAGTATCAGAGCATCAGTACTGAGGGAGTGCTGTACTGTCAGAGGGTCAGTACTGAACGGGTGCTGCACTGTCAGAGGGTCAGTACTGAGGGAGTGCTGCAGTGTCAGAGGGTCAGTACTGAGGGAGTGCTGCAGTGTCAGAGCGTCAGTACGGAGGGAGTGCTGCAGTGTCAGAGGGTCAGTACTGAGGGAGTGCTGCACTGTCAGAGGGTCGGTACTGAGGGAGTGCTGTACTGTCAATCCCTATACCATGCTAGTGACTTGCTCAAATATTTTAACAAAACTATTCAGACAGCATAGTGATGACTCTCTTTGTGAGCATTTCATACTTGCGCAAAAACTCTGCCAGACTGTCCCTGATGAAAGATTTCAATAACTTTCCTACAACTAATATTAATCTGACAGGAATATAGTTCCCAGGTCTTACTTCCCTTTCTCATTCTCTCTGCTAAATAAAGAAGTGACTTGTGCAATTTTTCAATCGAAAGGCACAATTCAAGAGAAATTTGACAAGTTATGAATAATGCATCTGCAATTTCCTAATCTATTTCTGTTAATACCCTAGGGTGGAAACTGCCAGTCCTGGAGATTTGCTTATGCCAAGCTTCATTATTTACTACATTATCTTCCTTTTACTTATATTAAATACAATAACTTCCTCCCATTAAATATTTTTAAGGTCTTTTACATCACTGTGAAAATTATTCATTTAACAAGTCAGCAATTTCCTTATTATCCATTATAGTCAGACCTGCATCTGTCTTTAAAGGGTCCGTGGGTCACTGCATTAGGACTTCTGCAGGGTCCCGACACACATCTTGGGTCATACATCTGGTCCCGGACAATATAGAGACTGGAAGACCCAAGCCATATGATTTTCACCTGATTCTTGGTGTTTGAGCACTTACATAATCAAGGCTAGTGGTATTATCTCTAGAGTATTAATCCAGAAACTCAGCGAATGTTCTGGCGACGTGAGTTCGAATCCTGCCACAGCAGGTGGTGGAATTTGAATTCAATAAAAATATCTGGAATTACAAATCTGCCAATGACCATGAAGCCATTGTTGATTGTCAGTAAAACCCATCTGGTTCACTAATGTCCTTTAGGGGAGGAAATCTGTTATCCTTACGTGGTCTGGCCTTCACGTGACTCCAGATTGACAGCAATGTGGTTGACTCTCAACTGCATTCTGAAATGGCCTAGCAAGCCACTCAGTTCAATGACAACTAGGGATAGGCAATAAACGCTGGACAGCCAGCAATGCCCATGCCTCAGGAATGAATAAAAGAAAGTCCAGTGCAATACTGAATGAGTGATGCTTTTTCGGAAGTGGTGCCTTTCCTAAGAGCCCTGGGCAGGATATTCCAGCCGCGTTTGCCCCAACTTTTGCATGGTCCATGTCCTGCCCGCTACAATTCCCGGGGCAGGTGGGACAGTAAGCTGTGACAGACTATCTCCTTGTTGGAGTGGATCAGAAAGATCCCGCGGCACTCTTTAGAGGAGGACAGGGGTGTTCTTCTGCTGTTGTGCCCAGCAGGTTTGCTGTGCCCTTGTATTAATGCAGATCAATTAGTCAGTTATCTTGATGTCATCCGTTAGACATTGCTGTGCACGAAATAGCCCCAGTATTTGCCTCCATAACAACAGTGAGCATACTTCAAATTGATTGCATTGGCTGTGGATAAGAGACACCATGTAAATGTATTAATTTTCCATTGTTTTTTCAATTGTTAGCATGGCTTTTATTACCTTGATTTCCAATCTGATACAACTAGAGATATGAAATACTACACAAAAAACTCTCAGTAGAAACTGGTTTGTCAACTAATTGTACGGAAGCTCTGGTTCTTACGACAAGACTCCAAGGTGGGTTGCAGTACTCATGACACTTTAATTTAAATTGAAATGTTAACACCAGTGGTGAATACTAATTGTTTACCAACGCCACAATTTTATTTGGCATGATTAGAACAGATTTCTGAGAAAATGATTTTCTGCCACAGTTGGTTCAAGAAGATTAGTTCAAAGTTGTGTGCATGACATGACTGACAACCTAAACATAGCCATATCTGATCTTTATAGTGACCAAGGTAGGCTTAAATTTAAATGGAGTAATGTTCACAGAATGTCATACAAGTTCACAAGCATTTTTCCACCAACAGCAGCGAGTGTAATTTTGATCCTCATATTAAAGTTCCTGTCATTATAATGAACTTTTAAACAAAAACATAATGCTGCTTTTAAAGTACATTAGCAAATTTGTTGGTGGATAGAAAGGCAGTAGGGTACTTTTATAGCAAAATTCTGCTGATTACAATTGCCTTCATTGTATCATGAGCCCCAGGAGCGAGCATATATTGGGATTGAAATTCCTTTGTGCACAGCATCTAATCCATGTCAGAAGCACAAATTAATGCACAATAATTTGGAGCTTTCACAAATGTTTATCCATGCTTGCAGACTTGCTATGGGGTAATAATTTGGCTTAATGCACGATCAACCCACAGACCCAATGTTACCACTTTTATAGTTTGTTACGGTCTATTAAAAGCCAATTAGGAGTGAATGTTTAAAGTAAGCTTCCTTCTGATATATTGTGATTCATGATACTGGGAGGATAATTGCAGCATGCATCATTTCATTAAACAAGGGTTCCATGGCATGACTACTTAACTTAATGGGAGTGACTACTATTCCAGGTCACATCAAGTTGCTGTTGCTCGGCTATGACTATAGCATGTAAGTTGGCTGGAGAGCTGGCTAGTGATGCCAACAGTGCAGATTCAATTCCCATACTGGCTGAGGTTATTCATGAAGATCCACCTTCTTCATCTTGCCCCTTGCCTGAGGTGCGGCGATCCTCAGGTTAAAATCACCACCAGTCAGCTCTCCCCCTCAAAAGGGGAGAGCAGCCTATGGTCATCTGTGACTATGGCAACTTTACTTTACCTATGGCACATAATGCAGTGAAGAGTGCGAGCAGAACTCCAACATGGACCTGAGAAAGATTGATTGTAAGGAATAATTCCACTGTTTCAGCAAGATGGATGCATGAGAAAATTCCACTTTGCTGGAAGTGCTAAAGGCAAAAGAGCTGTAGAGGAGCACCAGGAAGAGCCAAGGGCATCGAGGGCAATCATTACAACTTTCTACTACTCAGGGCAGCAAGTCTGTTTCGGGTAACATACTCACCATGACCACACAAGGAAGACATTGATGAACTGTGCTATCTGCTGGAGAGAGACCTATGTGCCAACTTTTTGGCAACAAGATCCTCCAGCAACATCAGTCAATTTGGCAAAACACAACCAGTTTGTATTTCACTGCATTTCCATAGCCACAGGTGCCCTGTTTTGACATGCTTTTATTTAACTTAGATATCCAGGACAAAAAATCACCGTGGGCAGTAAAAGTATATATAATACTATTCAAGATTCGGCATTTCTAAGGGCACAGCTCCATTCAAACAAGTGCAACATTCCATGATGTTCATCAACAGAAATTTAATCCTCATTTCAGGAGATAATTTGAGTGAATTGACATTATTTGGAGAGCATTCCAGAGTTCCTCTGGGTTCCTGTTGCATAATCGCTAAGCTGGTGTTTCTGGTTTAGTTTGGGGCATTCCAAGTATGCAGATGAGGACTTAAAGTGCCCACAATGTGTGACTGCACCCCCCCCCCCCCACCCCCACCACCGCCCTACATACAGAACATAATTTATATTGATTAAAGAATGACCTGGTGGAAGTGTTGTACTTTGGAATCTGCAATTTGGAGATAATTTGAAGAATGTTGGGTGGAGGTAAAATGTACTCCAGCAACGTAAAAGATTCTCAGTTACAGTTGAGCAGGAGAAGCAATAAAGGATGGGAGATATAAGGTGATGTGGTGATTTTGAACCATAGAATTGTTACAACACCAAAGGAGTCCATTTGGTCTGTTGTATCTGTGCTGAATCTCTGTAAGAGAAATTCACTCAAGGACACTCCCCTGTCATTTACGGGTAACCCTACAAATAATTCCTTTTCAATTAATGATCCAATTCCCTATTGGGAGCCTCAATTGACCCTTCCTCTACCACACCCTCAGGCTGTGCATTCCAGATCCTAATCACTTGCTGCACAAAATGATTTTTCCTCATGTCACTATTGCTTCTAATGCCAATCACTTCAAACCTGCCCTCTCATTCTCAATCCTTCCACCAATTGGAGCAGTTTCTCCCTATCTACTCTGCCCAGACTCCTCGTGATTTTAAATCCCTCTATCAAATCTCTTCTCAGCTTTCTCTTCTCCAAGGGAACCCGGCCTAACTTCTCCAATTTAAGTAACTGAAGTTCCTCATCCCTGGGGCCATTCTCATTGATCGTTTCTGCACTTTCTCTAATGTCTTCACATCTTTCCTAAGTGTGGTGCCCAGAACTGGACTTAATCGCTGGAATTCTACTGCCTCACCCGCCATGGGATTGGAGTGGACGAGGGGCAGACGATGGAAATGCCCATTGACCTTGGGTGGGAATTTCCAATCTCGCTGGAACAAAGCCATAAAATCTTGCCCAATATTCCAACTGTGGACTGAACCAGCGTTTTAAACAGATTTAACATAACTTTCTTGCTTTTGTACTCAGGATACCCGGGATACTCCCTGCTGTATTATCTGCTCTCTCAACCTGTCCAGCCACCTTCAATGATTTATGCACATGTACCGCCAGGTCCCTCTTCTCCTAAACCCTCTTTAGAATTATACCCTTTATTCTATATTGTCTCTCTGCATTCTTCCTGCCAAAATCAATCACTTCACACTTCTCTGCATTAAATTTCATCTGCAACTTTTCTGTCCACACCACTAACCTGTCTATGTCCTTCTGATCTTCTACACTATCCTCCACAATACTACATGTCATCTGCAAATTTTGAAATTGTGCTCTGTACACCAAGGTCGATAGCTCATTAATATGATTCAGGAAGACCAGAGTCCTAACACCAATTCTTGGGAACTTCACTATAAACCTTCATGCATTCCAAAAAACTATTGTTCATCACTACTCTCTGTTTCCTGTCATTCAGTCGCTTTCATATCTATGTTGCCATTCTTCCTTTTATTCCATGAGTTTTAACTTTACTCACAAGTCTGTTGTGTGGAATCTTATCAAATGCCGTTTGGAAGTCCATGTACACCATATCAACAACATTACCCTCATTCTGTTACCTCGTCAAAAAAATTCAAGCAAGTTAGTTAAACATGATTTGCTCGTAACAAATCCATGCTGGATTTCCTTAATTAACTGCATTAGCCTAAGTGACCATTAATATTGTCGTGAGTTCTTTCTAGAATCTTCCCTACCACCAAGGTTAAACTGATTGGCCTGCGGCTGCAGGCTTATCTTTACCCCCTTTATTGAACAAGAATGTAACATTCGCAATTCTCCAGTCCCCTGACACCATTCCCAAATCCAAAAAATATTGGAAAATTTTGATGAAAGTTTATTCAAGTTGTTGTGAACACCAGGTAACAGCATGAGCGACCCATCCAGACGACTGGGTTACTCAAAGTGCAGGATAAAATAGATAGCACTCGTCCGAAAGACATGCTGGTTAGGTGCATTGGCCATGCTAAATTCTCCCTCAGTGTACCCGGACAGGCGCTAGAGTGTGATGACTAGGGGATTTTCCCAGTAACTTCATTGCAGTGTTAATGTAAGCCGACTTGTGACACTAATAAATAAAGTAAATAAAAATAACATAGCATTGCATTATTCACTAATTTGTTCGTTTTGTGGGTTCCAAAAGAGCATGTAGTATTGCATTCTCCTCCATTAAACACTTTTTAAAAATCTGAATATAAAAGACATCCACGCAACTCCTGAGGCTTCATTTCTAATGAAGAGGAAGCATACTTGGGTGCAGATCTAGACATAAGAGGAAGTCTAACCATTGCCTTGGGCCTAGAAGATTCTACTGGGGAAGATATTGTTAAAGGCCCATAAGAGTCCAAAGATATGCGGGTTACGTTGATTGGCTATGCTAAATTGGCCCTTAGTGTCAGGGAGATTAGCTGGGTAAATGCATGGGGTTACGGGGCCTGGCTGGGATTGTGGTCGGTGCAGGCTCGATGGGCCAAATGGCCTCCTTCTGCACTGTAGGGATTCTATGATAAATAAAGCCAAAGAAATTTATATTTTCAGGTTACGGGGCAGATTTGTAATTTATCTATCAAAAACTGTTGCATGTTGATTACATGTTGCATGTAAAATTTTGATGTGACTGTTATCCAGAATGTTTATTTAGCCTCCTCTTTGCAGTTTTGTAGCCTAAAATTTGGTTAGTATAGAGTCAGTTGCAAAATGATGGCATTTGCTGCAAGAACACTCGTGGACATTTTGCATGTTATAGATTCCAACCACCATGGCAATCGAGACCGGGAGAATGGCATGCTGCCCAGTGTCACCGCATTATATCTGTTCTCAAAGGGCCGTATATACAATATAAATGACCATTTGGCATCAGGTTTCTGCTCCTCTTCACCTGTGCATTGAAATTCAACCAGTGCAACCTTCTCAAGTTCACGAGCTGCATCCCCTTTGCTTCCATTTACAAATGTCAGCAGGAGCAGTGGAGGCTGCTGCAAGGTACAGGTTTATTCTGTTTTGCTCCTTCAGGCTTATAATGACAGAAAATGAACAAATATGAGATGTTGGTTCAAGGACACTTCCAAATAGAACGTAAATTGCAATATGTTTGTGACATTTTGTGCACTGTCTATGTTGCAGTCAATGAGAAGTCAGCAGGTGGATGGGGGTAGGACATAGGAGTAAGATAATACAAGCCCTAAATCTCAGCTTGGTATGGCTCCTGCTGTGTCCAAGACCACAAGAAACTACAAACTGAATGTAGCCCAGTCCATCATGCAAACCAACCTCCCATCCATGGACTCTGTCTACACTTGGCGCTGCCTTGGCAAAAAAAAACGAGCATTATAAAGGACCTCATGCCCCCAGACACACTCTCTTTTACCTTCTTCTGTTGGGAAAAAGATACAAAAGGTCACATACCAACTGACTCAAGAACAGCTTCTTCCCTCTGCCATCAGACTTTTAAATGGATCTATCTCATATGAAGTTGATCTTTCTCTAAACCCTACTTGTGACTGTAACACTACATTTTGCATTCGCTCCTTTCCTTTTCTATGAATGGTATGCTTTGTCTGTATAGCACACAAGAAACAATACTTTTCATTGTATACTAATATAGTCTATGGCAGGCTCCTGATAACCTGTACCTGTGGGCGACACGCTGGCACAGTGGTTAGCAGTGCTACCTCACAGT
Organism: Mustelus asterias; assembly: GCF_964213995.1. Lineage (NCBI taxonomy): Eukaryota > Metazoa > Chordata > Chondrichthyes > Carcharhiniformes > Triakidae > Mustelus > Mustelus asterias. Next base: position 25,441,187 of record NC_135817.1, on the reverse strand, counting down.
GCCAGGGACCTGGGTTCGATTCCTGGCTTGGCTCACTGTCTGTGCGCGTCTGCATGTTCTCCCCGTGACTGCATGCGTTTCCTCCAGGTGCTCCAGTTTCCTTCCTCTTCCTTCCTTCCTTCTGAAAGACGTGTTGGTTAGGTGCATTGGTGTGCTAAATTTTCCCTCAGTGTACCCGAACAGATGCTGGAATATGGCGACTAGGGGATTTTCACAGTAACTTCATTGCAGTGTTAATGTAGGCCTACTTGTGACACTAATAAATAAATAAATGAATCTTTTCTCTCTTTGCTGCTTCTATCAGTTTTGTTTTTCCATTCTCTTCTTCTTTGCTGAAATAATGTTTTCCATTTATCCAGACTTATCACATCTTGGATCACTTCAAACAGTGAAGTTCATTGAAGTGTCGTTATTTGCATAGAATCGGCAGTCTTATGTGCACAGCAAGTTCCCCAAAGTGTCAGTGAGATTATTCATTCGAACCCACTGTCACTGTTTCATGTGGAGTCAGTCTCTGGAAAGCCCAGCCAGTGGGTCAGCTTTTCCCCTCCACTTCTCACCCTTTGCTCTCCCACTGCTAATCCAGCATAGCCTCTCCTCAGTTTGGTTGCAAGTGCATTGCAATATGTCTCCTCTCTATGCAGAGCACATAATGAGGCCTCTGGAGGGAATTGCAATGGGTTCACAGCAACGTGACATGGACAAGCCAATGGGTGGACAATCCAGATCATTGGGGAGGGGGGGGGGATTTTCTGACCTCACCGTGCCTAGTACAGATCACGCCAATCCTGGAAATAGCATGCGGGCCTAAAAATTGGTTTCACGCCCAGCATTAAATGACTTGCAATCATCCCGGCCCATTTCTAATGGTGCTAAACGGATCCAGAAAGGATGCGAGGCTGATGAGCATATTTAAAGAAACATGTAAATACGCATCGGCCATTCAACGCTGGATTCGCCCAACGAGAATCACCATTGGTCTCCACTAGCAGAGACCAGGCGCGATGGCCACGCTGGGGGTTTCAGAGGCCATTGAAGCCCTCAGGTGGTCAGGGACATGGCTGGGCAATGCCAATCTGGCACCCTAATAGTGCTCAGTTGGGCACTGCTAGTGTGCCAGTGGCAGTGCCAAGTAGTTGGAGCCTGAGTGGGAGTGGGGCCTGAGCAGGGGCTATGATGCGGGGCCTATGATGGGGAGCTATGCATGGGGAGTCATGCAGGGGTGGTGCATGAAGGGGTGGTGCATGAAGGGGTGATGTAAGGAGTCATGAAGAGGGGGGGGGGGGCATGTCAGTGGTCATGAAGAGGAGCCCCAATGCTGGTGATCTGTGTTGGGGAGGGGGTGAAGAAATATGTTGCTGATGATGGGGTGGGGTCCCGATGTCTGTGGGAGGAGGGGAGGGCAGGGGTCCCCTAGTGCACTGTGAGATCGGGGTGTCAAAATGGTGCTCGATTGCTTTGCAGCCAGGCTCACTGGCATATTTAGGCCCCTCCCCACCCTCCCCCCAGCCCTGAACTGGTGCATGACTCACCGCTTTCCAGTGTAGGATGATTGCGGTCTGGACTCCGCCTGAAGGACAGCATGAATTGCTCGGGTATTCTCGCTATTATGACACTTTAATTTTTTGTGGGGAAAATCGCAGCCTTCTTGTTTATTGACAGTTCAAGATAGGAAGGCTGCGTACATACTGCTTTGACATGTCAGGAGCCTTTACTGAGTGTTCAGTATTTTGGTGACTATGGCAGCTTTTATGAAGCTGTTTGCCAATTCTTGTTATTTCCTAACCCCGCAAGTATATGGAAAGGTCAGAATGCAAAATGCTGGCCAAGAATTTACTTTAAATTAAATTTCAATCATTTCTAGTTTTGGCTGATAAATTAAGTTTACAGTTGTGTACTCTAGGATAACATTTATGTCTACTTCTCTCAATTCAACATCTCTGAATTCAAATTTTCTAATAATTCAATTTTTAGTGCTACTTTCATTTATATTCATGCTGCTTTACTCAAATTATTAGTTACTCCATTTTTGTTCAGCCCAAAAGTGACTTTGAATTGTCAGGAATAGACTATAGATCAGGTTTGTTAAAAATGTTTCTGAACTGCTGTTTCAGTAAAATGCTGGTACTGACTTATCTGTTACTTGTAGTGGAAAACTAGAAAGTGGGTGTGGCTGGGGGGGAGGGGCGGCGGGGGCATGGTGGCACAGTGGTTAGCACTGCTGCCTCACAGCACCAGGGGACCTGGGTTCAATTCCGGCCTTGGGTCACTATCTGTGTGGAGTTTGCACATTCGCCCTGTGTCTGCATGGGTTTCCTCCGGGTGCTCCGGTTTTCTCCCACACTCCAAAGATGTGTGGGTTACGTGGATTGGCCATGCTAAATTGCCCCTTAATATCAGGGGGACTAGCTAGGGTAAATGCATGGGGCTATGGGGATAGGGCCTGGGTGGGATTGTGGTCGGTGCAGACTCAATGGACCTAATGCCTCTTTCTGCACTGTAGGATTCTAAGGGTATAATGCATTTGAGAACTTGCTGGAGTGGGACATTTCACAGTACATACCATTCGTTAGATATTGTCTTGCATCCTTCAACCCAGTTTTTATTTTTGTATTGTAACTTATTGGAAGGCAAGCTGAGGGGAGGTGATGGCCTGGTGGTATTTTCGCTAGACCACCAATCCAGAAAGTCAGCGACTAAATTCAGTTTGGTTAACGAGTTGCCATCATGGCAGATAGTGGAATTTGATTTCAATTAAAAAAATCTAGAATTAAGAATTTATTGATGACCATGAAATCATTGTCGATTGTTGGAAAAACCTATCTCGTCACTAATGTCCTTTAGGGAAGGAAATCTGCTGTCCTTATCTGGTCTGGCCTACATGTGTCTCCACAGCAATGTGGTTGATTCTCAACTGCCCTCAGGCAACTAGGGATGGGCAATAAACGCTGGCCAGACAGCGAAGCACATGTCCCATGAATGATTTTAAAAAAAGTATAGTTCAGCAGTCAGGGCAATGGAACATCTGAGACCTCAGCAATTTTTAAAAAAACTTTATTCGTGTCACAAGTAGAATAGCAGGATTAAAAGTCTATTTCCTTAACCCAATGAGATTTCTAAGTTGAAAAATGAACAGGGGAATGACTGAGAAGCAGCCAGATCATGTACAGAAAGCAAAATAACAAAAAGACAGATCAGAGAGAGAGAGAAAAACAGCCAGAGAGGAAAAATAAGAAAATAATATTACAATTAAACTTATCCCGTTTCTGGACCAGAGAGTTGTCTGACACTGCATTAACAATGATCACACCATTAAAAGGCAGTTACAATTTAAATGACTGTACTTCCGCGGTGTGTTTAATGGGCAATTAATGTGAAATACTGATGATGAAATTCAAATGACAAATCGAGCAGCAATCTCTGGAGATTCCCAACTCGCAACGTTCCTCTCAGTCCCCTGAATCTGCTGACCGGCATTCATTGTAATAACACCGTGCATCATTAAAACATTGTGCTTTCAGCCAAGATTCTTTCATTCATACGTTATGATTTTCATGAAATAAGTGTTTTCAGTCATTCAAACATTTGTATTGTGTAAACTCTGCAGGCTGATCTGAGATTGCTCTTCCACAGTTTGTATGGAGAAGCTACTTTGAAGAACATGGATGCAACAAAGGTTTATTTAACAGAATATTCAATTGGACCATCAATTTGAATGCAATCAATAGAGTTGGAAATGGCAATAGATCATTTCAATTGTAGAACGTTACATGATTTATTCTGAAGAATCATATGCACTTGAAACGTTTAACTGTTTCTCTCTCCACAGATGCTGTCAGACCTGCTGGGTTTTTCCAGCATTTTCTGTTCTTGTTTAAAATTCAAGCATCCACAGCATTTTGCTTTTATTTTACATGATTTACTTCATTTCCAATAGCTACTCCTGATGAGTACAAATGTATTTTCTGACACAAATGCTTTTTCTACAGTATAGGCCTAGAAGTCTTTGGCCTGTTGATTCTGGTGTAAGTGCTGGAATTCATCCGCTGGTGACTTCCAATTTGGCACAACCGAAGTTTGTGAGCCAGAGAAGATCATCTCAATAAAATGTCACCAGTAAGCAGCCATGCTGCTAGAACAAATCATAACCCCACCGAATGAGAGAGGACAGAATTGCCTGCAGGGATTTATTGAGTAAGAAGTTTAACAACACCAGGTTAAAGTCCAGCAGGTTTATTTGGTAGCAAATGCTACTAGCTTTCGGAGCGCTGCCCCTTCGTCAGGTGGAGTGGAGAAATGCTCACAAACAGGGCATACAGAGACACAAACTCAATTTACAGAATAATGATTGGAATGCAGTCTTAACCTGCTGTTGTTAAACTTCTTACTGTGTTTACCCCAGTCCAACACCGGCATCTCCGGATTTATTGATCCAGGGAAAGTGCTGGCAGAACTCCAACACAAAAATCTTCTTTGATTCCTTCATGGAATGTGGGCATCGCTGGCTCCAGCATTCATTGCCCTTGAGAAGATGATGGTGAGCCCCCTTCTTGAACTGTTGCAGTCCATGTGGCGTAGGTTCACCCACAGTCCAGTTGGAGAGGGAGTTCCAGGATTTTGACCCAGTGACGGTGAAGGAATATATTTTCAAGTCAGAATGGTGTGTGTGACTTGGAGGGAAATTTGCAGGTGCTGGTGTTCCCCTACGCCTGCTGCCCTTGTCCATTTAGGTAGTAGAAATTATGGGTTTGGAAAGTGCTGCCAAATGAGCCTTAGTGAGTTGCTGCAGTGCATCTAGATAGCACACACTGCTGTCACTGTGTGTCAGTGATGGAGGGAGTGAATGGGTCGATTACAAGAGGGCACAGGTTTAAGGTGAGAGGTGATATGGTTAGGGGAGACGTGTGGGGAAAGTTTTGCACACAGAGGGTGGTGGGTGCCTGGAATGCACTGCCATGGAGGTGGTGGAAACAGGCACGTTAGCAACGTTCAAGGTGTACCTTGATAGACACATGAACGGGAGGTGAATAGAGGGTTTGAAATTGAGTATCGGCGTGGGCTTGATGGGCCGAAGGGCCTGTGCTATATTGTTCTTTAAATCTCAACAATTTCTCCAGCTTCCCAAAGAATTCCAACTTGAACAGAAATAGTCAGATAGTGGATTAGAAACTGGGAACAGCTGCAACACTGTTTGAATAGTAAAATGTAAATGCTGCAAAATTTCTTTCGCTTTGCAGTCTCAGTGATGAAGAGATAGCAGATGAACATGACCAGGTGTGCTTCTTTAAAAACAGTTGGTGTTCACAGCACAAAGCAAGCAGCAGATTCTTATTTTAGTACATTGTCTGCACTGTAACATTCGCATTTGCTTTTAACATATTAACTGGCTGCATGTGGCGCAGCCAGCCTTCTGCTCTTAAAGGAAATCTGTCCCTGTTAAAGCTTTTGCAGAATAATATTGCTGCGAGTCTGATCAAGGAAAGTGTAACACCAGGACAGAGAGTGGGTTCCAGGGAATGGATGTGATGCTGGAGGCCCGGTGGAGGTGGACAGCAGGAGAAACACTATGGGCCCAATTTTACCATTTTGATTCTAAGTGCTGGGTGGACCTGAATCTGGGAGTGTTTCAGATCCGGCTTTTACACCCATTCCCCGGTGCCCCCATACGCACTCTGCCTGAAAATATAGCAGCAATTCCCAATCGTGCCGCACAAACTTGTGGGTGGGGCTTTCCGCGCCTGAAACCTTGCTGCTCCAATCAGTGCCTCCAACTGTGCGTGCGCAGAAAAAAAAATAGAATGCTGCTCCCCTACCACATTGTGCCTGGGCCGGATAATGCCCCCCCCTGGCCCAACAGACATCGCCCCACCCCCACAACATTACTGACTCCCTTATCCACCCACTCCCCACGACCCAGACCGATCACGGCCCCCTCCCCCGTGTTGATCCATCGTTGGTTCCCACTGTGGGGTTGTTCTAATGTTGTTGTTGGGCTAGGGTGGGATTAATACACCTGTGGTTGTTACTGTTGTGGCACATCCCAGTCGGGCTCCGCCTCCTGGGAGAGGTATAAGACCCTCTGCTCGGGCGGGACCTCGTCAGTCTGGAGTGGTGTACTTATGTTCTAGTAGTTCCATTGTTAGGCAATAAAAGCCTTCAGTTACCGAAGCCTTGTGTCTTGTGATCGATTGACGTGCATCAATTTTATTGCCTAACACTAAGCTCTCGACGGAAAGGAGAGTATGGAACAAATACTAAAGCCAGAGCGTCTGACGCTGGATCCACGTGCGGTCGGCGCCTCTAACACCTTCGACCACTGGCTGAAGTGTTTCGAGGACTACCTGGCAGCCTCTGCAGCGGTCATCACAGATGACGACAGACTCCGGGTCCTCCATGCGAGGGTAAGCGACACTGTCTACCTCGCGATCCGTGCGGCCACCACTTACCCGAGGGCCCTCGAGCTTTTAAAAAAGTGCTACACGAGACCTCCCAACGAGATCCACGCTCGTTACCTCCTCGCTACACGACGTCGGCAGTCGGGCGAAACCATGGAGGATTACGCCAATGAGCTCTTGCAGCTTGCCAGGGGCTGCGACTGCAAAGCTGTGTCGGCTGAGCAGTATATGTACGACCTCGCCCGAGATGCGTTTGTGGCAGGGGTAGGGTCTTCGTACATCCGTCTCAAGCTGCTGGAAAAGGGGAATCTCAACCTGACCCAAGCTATGGAGACGGCTGAAATGCTTGAGGCGGCTTCGAAGAGCTTGGTCCTGTATCCGGAGGACCACGTGGAGACAACGTGGCAGGAGCAGTCACAAATCCCTCCTCGCCCCACGGGCTCGAAGTGCAGTGTTATGGCGTGCTCCCATATAGACCCGACGACGGCGGCAGCCCCAGGCGGCCCGCGGTGCTACTTCTGCGGAGGAGCCAAGCATCCACGACAAAAGTGTCCTGCTAAAGCGGTGGTCTGTAATCAATGCGGTAAAAAGGGGCACTACGCGAAGGTCTGCAGATCGAAGCCCAAGAACGGCAGTGCAGCCTGTGACCCTCCAGAACGGGGATCATCACCATCGACGTCGAAGTACCCACGGGGTCCGTCCACGTGCGAGTCCAGGACGACGCCATTGTGGTCGGAGGAGGATGACCACCAGGAGTCGCTACGCTTGGCGCCCTCAACCATGTGCGATTCATGGGGGCGGCCATTTTGGTCGACGGCGACCAGGAGCGACCAGCAGGGGTCCTCAGCATCGACCTCAGCTGCCTGCAGTGACGTCCAAGGGCCAACGGTGGCGTCGATCACCCTGAACCAGGCTAAGCACCACAGGCTTGACTGTTCAATGATGAACATTAAGGTAAATGGTCGTACCGTTTATTGTCTGTTTGACAGTGGGAGCACTGAGAGCTTTATTCACCCTGACACTGTAAAGAGGTGTGGACTCCAGGTTCTACCTGCCAAACAGACAATTTCTATGGCATCACGGTCCCGGTCTGTCCCTGTTCAAGGACGTTGTGTGGTAACTCTGAAAGTGCAGGGCACAATTTACGAGCGATACAGGCTCCTTGTGTTGCCGCATCTTTGCGCACCAATTCTCCTCGGACTAAACTTTATGGTCCACATGAAGAGTGTGATCCTACAGTACGGTGGGCCACTCCCTTCGCTGACAGTAGGGGACCAGCTGCAGCCTCCAAATTGTCCAAAGCGCCCCGCATGCAATCTTTCCACATTAAAGATCACCACACCCTCTTTATTCAAGAATCTGGTACCAGGCTGCAAGCCCATCGCTACTAAAAGTAGGCGTTACAGCGCTGAAGATCGGATCTTCATCAGATCTGAGGTTCAGCGGCTCCTCAAAGAAGGGATCATACAGCCCAGTGTTAGTCCGTGGAGAGCACAGGTCGTGGTGGTTAAGAGCGGGAACAAACCCCGGATGGTCATTGATTACAGTCAGACCATTAATCGATATACGCAGCTGGATGCGTATCCTCTCCCGCGCATATCTGATATGGTCAATCAGATTGCGCAGTACCGGGTGTTCTCCACCATAGACCTTAAGTCCGCCTACCACCAACTCCCCATCCGCCCAGAGGACAGACAGTACACGGCTTTTGAGGCGGATGGTCGTCTGTATCAGTTTCTTAGGGTTCCATTTGGTGTCACCAATAGGGTCTCGGTCTTCCAGCGTGCTATGGACCGAATGGTGGACCAGAACGGGCTGCGGGCTACCTTCCCGTACCTGGATAATGTCACCATCTGCGGCCGTGATCAGCAGGACCATGACACAAATCTCCAGAACGTTTTGCGCACTGCATCTCGCCTGAATCTGACCTACAACAGGGAGAAGTGTGTATTCCGTACGCGCCGGTTAGCCATCCTGGGATACGTAGTGGAAAACGGGGTCATTGGCCCTGATCCCGACCGTATGCGCCCCCTTGCTGAACTTCCCTTGCCCGCTAGCGCAAAAGCACTGAGGAGATGCCTAGGCTTCTTCTCCTATTATGCGCAGTGGGTCCCCAACTACGCGGACAAAGCCCGTCCGCTTATTAAGTCCACGACTTTTCCACTCACGCCAGAGGCCCAATTGGCCTTCAAGGCATTGAAACACGACATTGCGAAAGCCATGATGCACGCGGTGGACGAATCCATCCCTTTTCAGGTGGAAAGTGATGCATCTGATTTCGCCCTGGCCGCCACACTAAACCAGGCAGGCAGGCCCGTCGCGTTTTTTTCCCGCACCCGCCAAGGTCCCGAAATTCGGCATTCAGTGGTGGAAAAGGAGGCCCAGGCCATTGTGGAGGCCGTCAGACACTGGCGCCATTACCTGGCGGGGAAGCGGTTCACCCTGATCACGGACCAGCGGTCCGTGGCGTTTATGTTCAATAACACGCAGAGGGGCAAGATCAAGAATGACAAGATCTTGCGGTGGAGAATTGAGCTCTCCACCTATAATTACGATATCATGTATCGTCCAGGGAAACTCAATGAGCCCTCGGATGCCCTCTCGCGCGGAACATGCGCTACTATGCAGGAGGACCGCTTGAACGCCCTCCATAATGACCTGTGCCATCCTGGGGTCACTCGGCTCTACCACTTCATCAAAGCCCGCAACCTGCCTTACTCGGTGGAGGACGTCAGGTCAGTGACAAGGAGCTGTCGGATTTGCGCGGAATGCAAACCGCACTTTTACCGACCTGACCAGGCACATTTGGTCAAGGCCACTCGCCCCTTCGAGAGGCTGAGTGTGGATTTTAAGGGCCCCCTTCCCTCAACAGATCGGAACGTGTACTTTCTTAACATCATAGACGAGTACTCCCGGTTCCCGTTTGTTGTCCCCTGCGCGGACACGTCGACTGCCACGGTGATCAAGGCATTCCGTGATCTTTTTACCCTGTTCGGGTACCCCAGCTATATACATAGCGACAGGGGCTCGTCGTTCATGAGTAATGACTTGAGGCAATTCCTGCTCTCATATGGGATTGCCTCTAGTAGGACCACGAGTTACAACCCTAGGGGCAATGGACAGGTGGAAAGAGAGAATGCTACAGTCTGGAAGGCTGTCCTATTGGCGCTGAAGTCCAAAGGCCTTCCAGTCTCCCATTGGCAGGAGGTCCTCCCAAATGCGCTTCACTCCATTCGCTCCCTCCTGTGTACGGCAAGCAATGCTACTCCCCACGAGAGGATGTTCTCATTCCCTCGGAAGTCGTCCTCGGGGATATCTTTACCAGCCTGGTTGACGTACCCAGGACCCGTCCTTCTGCGGCGACATGTAAGGGCCCGCAAGTCCGACCCCTTGGTCGAACCGGTCCACCTCCTCCACGCCAACCCTCAGTATGCCTATGTGGCATATCCTGACGGGCGAGAGGACACAGTCTCGATCTGAGACCTGGCGCCCGCAGGGGACGTAGCAACTCCTGTCGCTCCCATACCCCCAGTCACGAATCCCTTATCCCTTATTTCTCCCCCGGACGTGGCGCGGTCAGCACCGGGACCAGTGCATAACAGTTATACTCCACTGTACAGCTTGCCTGAGACTCGGAGATCGGCGCCATCGCAGAATGTACCGGGATCCCCTGCACTACCGCTTCATCAGGGTCAACCGGCCCGTGAGTCCGCGAGAGGACAGCCGGACGCTGTTTTGGAGAGAACGCCACCGCAAGCACCTGCTCCGGTGTCACCGCCGGTATTGAGGAGGTCACAACGACGGTGTGGTCCTCCAGACCGTCTGGACTTGTAATCTGTTGACTTTTTTTTATATAGTCTGTTTTCGCACCCCGCCGGCCTTTGTTCTCAAAGGAGGGGTGAATGTGGTGAACCATCGTTGGTTCCCACTGTGGGGTTGTTCTAATGTTGTTGTTGGGCTAGGGTGTTTACACTGTGGGATTAATACACCTGTGGTTGTTACTGTTGTGGCACATCCCAGTCGGGCTCCGCCTCCTGGGAGAGGTATAAGACCCTCTGCTTGGGCGGGACCTCGTCAGTCTGGGGTGGTGTACTTATGTTCTAGTAGTTCCATTGTTAGGCAATAAAAGCCTTCAGTTACCGAAGCCTTGTGTCTTGTGTTCGATTGACGTGCATCACCCCCCTTCCACCCAACAATTTCAGGCAGAGTGACAGCGGACGCCCCCCTTCCCCCTCACTCATCTCAGGTAGAGAGATCCACCCTCCCCACTCCACCCTACACATATCAGGCAGGGTTGTTCCCCCTTCCCCCCACCCCGGACCCTCCCGTCCAAGGCCACCATCTCCTCCAGACTCCGATGGCTGTGTGACACCTCCCTCTCTCTCTCTCCCCTGTCCCCAATCATTGAGGCACTGATCCCTCCCCACCAGCACACCTGCATGTGCTCACTTGCCTTCCCCTCAATGCTAACAAGCAAACTGCACGTACCTTGCTGGAATGCTCTGCCAAACTGCCTGCAGCTGTTCTGCCCTAACGAGGGGCAGCTCCATTAAAATCACAAGAATGGACAGGCAGGCAGGCAGGCATTCTTGCACAAAATGTTCACACGACCACCTCCCCGATTTTCTGAGGGTGACCTGAGAAGGTTACTGGATGCAGCAGAGGCGAGGCGGGACACCCTCTTCCCCCCAGGAGGACACAGACCAAGGAGGGCTGATATTAATGCGGACGTGGCCGCCTCAGTCAGTGCCAGGGCACTGGCCCCCCGAACCAGGAAGCAGTGCCAGAAAAAAGTCAATGACTTCATCCATGCAGCAAGGGTTAGTGCTGAACCCCATTTTGCATGTTCCCCCATATCTTCCCCAGATCCTCCCCTCCCCAGCACTCTGCATGCTTCCAGCTCCTGTACCCCAAGCGTCTCCTTCCTTTCCCCCCAATGAGCCCCACTGTGCTTGCCCTCTAAGGGCCACCACCTGATATTCTGCAGAAGTCATGCCACCATTTCTTTCATGGCTCCTTCTGCCTCCACAGGAGAAGACCGAGCACAACAACCGTGAGAGGGCGAAGATAGGGGGTGGTGAGCCAGACCTCCGGGTCCTCACCCTCTTTGAGGAGTGGGCACTGGAGCTCTCAAGAGAAAGGGAGATATGGGCTGTCAGCGACAGATGGTTGGGCTCCCGTCAAGACACGAGTACCTGTCATTCCTTCAATCACTTTGAAGCAACTTCTCGGGTGCGAGGGGCAAGGTTTAAAGGAGATGTATGAGGCATGTTTATTTGCACAGAGAGGTTAGTGGGTGCCTGGAACTCGCTGCTGGGGGAGGTCGTGGATGCAGATACGATAGTGACCTTTAAGAGGCATCTCTACAGCTATGTGAATGGGATGCGAATTGAGGCATATGGTCCCCGGAAGAGTGGGGGGGTGACAAAGCAGATGGCCAGACTGGTCCCTACAGGCTTGGAGGGCCGAAGGGCCTGTTCCTGTGATGTAATTTTCTTGGTTCTTTGTTCCATGTTCAATGGAGGAATGTGAATTATGTGTTTGGCATCCTGGATTCCTCTCCCTCCCCTGCACTTAACCTCGTGTCCTGTGTTGCAGGGGCAGATCCGGACGACCCGGGACGTTCTGGACTCCAGGCCCTGGCTACAGCTCCTGCCCCTCCTGGTCCAGACAGCTCGGATTAGTCCTTGGAGGATATTATGACTAAAGGGACCTCCGAGGATGGCACCATTTTGGTGTCAGCTGCCACCTCACAAATCACCATCCCAGATACTCTCACGTCTGTGGGTTCAGTTAGTGTTGAGATTTCTGGGTCACTCTCTGGTGAGCACGACACATCTCATAATGTACATCGGGTGGAGGAGGGAACATCCGAAGCCTCTGGCACGTGGGGGTCGGCCGGAGGCGAGAACTCAGCTGGCCCCAGGCTACATGCTGGGCCTCTGAGATCACTTCTCCCTCAGCTGCTGGAGATGCAGCAACAGAGCCAGGGAATGCAGGAGGGACTGACGGCCACACTGGACCGACTGCGAGGCGATTGGGAGGAGTCCCAAAGCTTTCAGGCAGACCAGCTGTTGCCTGTCTTGCGTGTTTCCCAGGCCAACACTGCAAGGGTGACACCTGCAGTGGAAAGCCTGGGGCAGGGGATCCTCACCATGAGTGGCAGGCTCCAAGCGATGGCCGAGTCACAGCAAGCCACAGCTGAGGGTCTGAACAGGCTTCTCGAGATTCTGCGGCCCATGGCTGAGAGGCTCGAGAGCTTGCAGGAGACCCAGTGGGACAGTGCTGAGAGACATTGGGCTATGGCAGCAGCCCTTGAGAACGTGTCACAGTCTCAGAGGGTCATGGCTGAGGGCTTGCAGAGCGTGGCCCAGTCTCAGAGGGCACTTGCTGCAGCCATTGAGAGGTGGCCCCTGACTCAAGTGGCCATTGCAGAGGGCTCGACCATGGGTAGGACACAGGTGGTCCTCCAGGACGGGAAGGGCCAGGTGACGCCGAAGCTTCTGGAGCTCACTGCAGAAGCACCGCCGTCCCATGGAGTGACCCAGAGGCCCACAGGAACCCCAAGGGAGGAGGAAGGGCTCGAGCCCATGCCGGGGCCTTCCAACCAGGAGACTATGGCTGTGGCTACACCTTCTGACTCCTCCCTTCCTGACATCGGGGCACCTCAGGGGCAGCGGGATAAAGAGGCTGTCATGGAAACATCCCAGACACCTGGAAGCAAGCCAGGGCCCTCAAGGTTCAGGGTCTCCAGAGGACACCCGCCACGCATATCACAGGCTATGGGGCGAGGTAGGCAGCTGGCTCCCGCCGCCTCTGATGTACATTCTGGGGAGTCACTGAGATGTAATGGTAGGCCACGTAAGGTTGGGAAGTTGTAGTTGCACTGAGATGGCACGGGTGAAGGGCTGCACTAGTTAGAAAGATATTTAAGCACCTTAACGTTTTCTGTTCACAAGTTTTTATGTTAGAACATCTTATTTAAACACCTTTATTGTAAATAAATGTTTTTTCACCACACACCTGTGACTAAATTGTCTCGATTATGAATCCTCTTCCATTGGTGATCGCCGGAGGGATGCTTCATGTTGATGTCAGTTGGGGGGGGGGCCTCAATGCGGTCACTGACAAAATGAAGCCATTGGTTCCCTAGAACCCATGAGTGATTCCCTCCCGTCCCCCACCCCACCCACCCCAAAGCCCTGTATGGGGGTTTCAAATCCCTTACCCACCGCACAGACGTGGGCTCAGGTGCCAGCGCGCATGCGGAGCTCAGGTAGGAGTCAGACCAGTTTGCACCAGGACATCATCATAATGGTGCTTAGTGAGTCATCATCACCCTCCTGCTAACACAGAGTACCCAGTCTCTCCACTCTGATGTGACAATGTGCAAGATATAGAAGGAATTTGGTGGAGGGGGGATGGAATTCACAGACACAAACCCCTAGCAAGTGAACCGCCTGGTGATCAGGCCTTCCCTTGCTGTCCTTGCATGCCTCATTTGGGCTGCCAGCCCTCGGGTGCCTATTTGGTGTTCCTCGGTATGCTCTTCCTCATCTTCCTCTTCCTCCTGCTAGTCATCCTCCCCAGGGATGGCCGGCTGGTCAGCCTCCATGTCCTCCTCCATGAGGTCACCTCTCTGTAGAGCCAGATTGTGCAAGGCACAGCACGGGGGAACGGATCACTGGACTGTATTGGAGGGCCCTGCCAGATCGGTCCAGGCACCAGAATCACATCTTGAGGAGCCCAATGTACCTCTCCACTATCTTGCGGGTGGCTACATGAGCTTCATTATAGGGGTCTCTGCCTCAGACACAGGCCTCCACCTCAGACACAGGCCTCTGCACAGGCGCCATCAGCCATGTCCGAAGCAGGTAACCCATATCACCCAGGAGCCAACCTCACAGCCTGGGCTCCTCCTCAAATACCTCCAGGATGTCCAAGCTCTTGACAATGAAGCTGTCATGGCGCATGAAGATGTCTGGCGCAGACATGCGTGATAGTCATATTATGGTCGCACACTAGCTGAACATTCAGGGAGTGGAAGCCTTTCCTATTGTTCATGGATTCTGTAGAGGGGCCTTGAGGGTGATGTGTGTGCAGTCAATCGCCCCCTGCACATTAGGCATCCCCGCAATGCTACGAACCCTGCAGCCCAGGCTTCCTGATGGACCTGGTCCAGGTTGATGTTGATGAACTGGCCAGCCCCGCTTCCCCCCTCCCCCCCGCACCTCCAGAAGACCAAGTCCTGCAACAGGTTGCACAGGTGTTGGACGGTCTCCTTTCGGAGTCGGAGATGTTGGCACACGATGTCCGACATCTGCTCGAAGGACACTCGTGCACGGAACTGCCGGGATCTCTGCTCCCGCCTTCTCCTATGCCCTATGCGTCCCCCTCTGGGTACATGGCGGCCACTCCCTGCCTTTGGTGATCATCTCCCTTTGGTCCTGGAAGTGGTAAGACCCGGGCCTCCTGTGCCCGCAATTCTTCCTCCAGCTCCTCCTCCTCAGCTCCAGCAGCAACCAAAAGGACAGCTAGATCTATTTGTTGCATCGCAAAAGCCATTTCATCACTCTGAAGGGAGGAGGGGAGGAGAGATGGAGAGGAACAGATATAGAGGTTAAGGAACGCTGTTTGCCCCTAGCACATCAACAGTCACTGTCCATAAACTATAAACATAAACTGTCCAATTCCCCCAGCCACATGCTCCCCACAATCACAGCCCCCCCAATTCCACCCAACCACATGCTCCCCAAAATTACAGCCCCCCCCAATTCCCCCAGGCACATGCTCCCCAAAATTACAGCCCCCCCAATTCCCCCAGCCACATGCTCCCCACAATCACAGCCCCCCCAATTCCACCCAGCCACATGCTCCCCAAAATTACAGCCCCCCCCAATTCCACCCAACCACATGCTCCCCACAATCACAGCCCCCCCAATTCCACCCAGCCACATGCTCCCCAAAATTACAGCCCCCCCCAATTCCCCCAGGCACATGCTCCCCACAATCACAGCCCCCCCAATTCCACCCAGCCACATGCTCCCCAAAATTACAGCCCCCCCCAATTCCCCCAAGCACATGCTCCCCACAATCACAGCCCCCCCAATGCCACCCAGCCACATGCTCCCCAAAATTACAGCCCCCCCCAATTCCCCCAGGCACATGCTCCCCACAATCACAGTCCCCCCCCCTCCCCAATTCCTCCAGCCACATGCTCCCCACAATCACAGCTCCTTGCAAAGTTGAGAGGCTGCAGCAGTGCAATTTGCAAGGGCTTTGTGCACATCCTTCAGCTGGAAGTGAGCTGAGTGCACTAGGATCCAACAGCACCGCAAGACCCGAGGTCAGTGCTGAGACCCGGGACCGTGCTACATATCGGACATCGGAGACCCTGCTGAGCAACAGCCCCCCCCCCACACACTCGCAGAGCCGCCACCGACCCGAACACAAAATGGCTGCAACAACAGGACACCCATGAGTAGCAGAGAACCGTCAGATGCTTTGCACTTACCTCCTCACTAACGCTTACTGATGGAGCTCGTGAATCGGACTTTTATTGAGCATGTCTGATTCGAGCCGATTCCCGATTGGCGAATGCGGTGATAAAGGGGGAAATGCTGGTAAAGTTGGATGTCCAGCCCATTAATTCAATTTAAATGCATTCAAATACATTTAAATTGCTGTTGCGCTCGTTTTGGGCACGGTCCTGATTACGGCCATTCTAGGCGCTTGGTAAAGGGGGAATGTGCGCGGAGGCAGTCGTGGATTGCGCTACTCACCTCACGCCCGACTTTACCAAGTTTTCGCGCCCAAAAATGGGCGCAACTTGATGGTAAAATTGGGCCCTATGGCTTGAGGAGGCCCTGGGAACCTCGCAGAAGAAATTGGGAGGAAAAGGCCAAGGAGGTCAAATCCCAGAACCTGAGCAGCGTAACAAGAAGTCTAATGACCTCAAGTGAGTGGTCAAGGCCAGTGAAGCATCTTCCCACGATACCTCCAATCCAGTGCCCCACTAGCCTCACACACCTACCCATAACCATAAGTCTCACAGTCACTTCTTGCTACCTCCACAAAGCACCTAAGTACCTAAAAACATTGGGACACAATCATTGACATTCTTCTCTCTTTCTTGCAGGATATGGTGGCACAAAACAAAAGGAA
The DNA here is from genome assembly GCF_964213995.1 of Mustelus asterias. Taxonomy (NCBI): domain Eukaryota; kingdom Metazoa; phylum Chordata; class Chondrichthyes; order Carcharhiniformes; family Triakidae; genus Mustelus; species Mustelus asterias. The sequence goes on along the minus strand of NC_135817.1, from coordinate 25,424,628 downwards.
GTAGAGCAAAGCCAGCAGGGAACAAGCATCTACAAAGCTCTACACAAGTGATGCTTATCCTCTGGCTGCACCAATCCCATGGCAACCGACATCATTGAGAGCATTGAGGATGACAGTATGTTCCTGCCTAATGCCCCTTTACAACTCCCAGCTCACCCTCATCCTGTTATCCAGCATGATGAGCAAGCTGCACATGGTGTTACTATGGATACCTTGCTTTACAGCTCGCCTTTCTTGCCTCTGCTTTCAAAAACCCAAGAATTCACACACCTGTGAATGTGCTACAGTGAAAGCAGAGACCTCAGCCATCAGCTGCTGCAAAATGTTGGCGTCCATCTTCATGGAATAGGGCACCACTAGAAAGAATGGACTGTAAGGTGTTTGTGCCAAGCCATGTGCCAAGCCTTCTGGCAGAGCTGCCAATGCCCAGAGCATTTCTGTTGCAGGTCCATTATCCTTTTCCTGGAGCTGGCTCCTACGCTACCTTTTCCCCTTGCACTGGCTGCAGGCCATATGTGTTCTGTAACTCACCACATGGGATCTCAGCTCTCCATGGAACATGCAGTGCCAGTATGCAAGCTGGTGGCTGTGAGTACGAGATTGAGTGATCATGGTCATGAATTTCCGGCCACATTGCGCCCGGCACAGATCACGTTGGAATGGAGCGGGGTAGGAGAACCGCGGGTGAGGGGTCTAGGGCATTCAGTGCCAGCACGAAACCCCATTGCGATCCTCCCAGCCACCGTGCCAAGACGTAATCTGGTTCCTGCCCAGTAAGGGTAGGAACCAGATTAGCATATTAAAAATGCTAGTTTGAGCCGGATTCTCCCTGTTCCCAGGATTCTCCGATCCTCGGGCACAGCGGGAACCTGACAAGAATCACTACTGGTCTCAACAAACGGAGAGCAGGCACGATGGCAGCACCTGGGGAGAGGGCTTGGAGGGTAGTGAAGCCCCTAGGTGGTCGGGGAAGTGGCTGGGCAGTGCCCACCTGGCAGAACTACCTGGCAGTGCTAACTGGCACCCTGGCACTGCCAGGTTGGCACTGCCAGAGTGTGTGCTGGGCAGTGCCAAGGGGTGGGGCCTGAGTGGAGGTTGGGGCCTAAGTGGGGTGAGGCCTGAGGGGGTGGAGCATGTAGCGGGTCATGAAGTGTGGGGGTGCATGAAGTGGGGGTGTCAGATGGTAGGGTCCAAGAAGGGTGGGGGGCCATTGGGAGCGCCCCAATACACCAAAGTCCATGGGGGGGAGGGACGGAGGGTCTTCAATTTCACTTTGAGATCAAGGCACCCTTTAAAAATGGCACCCAATCTCTATGAAGCCGGACTTGCTGGCGTGTTTAGGCCCCGCCCCTATCAGAGCTGGTGCAAAACTCGTCCCTCTCCCAAAAAATAACGAAGTGTCGGAAAACACCAGTTTTCTTATGCAAAATGACAGTCATTTTCTGGGAAAATTCCACCCGATATTTCATCACCATCAGTCTGCTGTGCCTTTTGAACTGTACGTTGCCATGGTAACGGCTGTCCAGGTGGCCATTCCTGTGTTTCCGAAAGGAAAAAGGCACATGACTATGGTAATTGTGAGGTGAGGAGGTTAGCATTCTTACACCAATAGCAGGAGGTTGTGGGAAGGTGAGTAGGGTTGGAACATATCACCTTGTTCAATTGTTTCAGCTCCGCCACTCATTCGTGGCCACACCATTGATTACCAGCACCATTTCTTCAATGGGTGTGAGGACATTCAGCCCTCCTTATCTGTGACCAGTAAGGTGTTGCTCCCTTCAGTTTTGTCACATTGTCCTGCAAAAGAGAGGGAAATGTGTTGATGAGTTTGGTGCAATGTGTTTGGGTAATGGGCCCATCTTAGCCGAGTGGCTAGCACAGTGTGCAGACTAGGAAATGTCTGTGTAAGATATACAACAGATCTAAGTGTGTGAGAGTGGGGTGAAGCTGTGAAAGTGAGCCATGAGCCATGCTTGACAGAGGAAGTTGGTAGGTGAGTGAAGGTTATGTGCTGAATGGGGCCTAGTGATACATTTATTATGATGAGACATGTGAAGATGACCTTGCCCACTCGAGAAATCAAGAAACCTTTTCCTACCCTGCATCCAGGTCCCATAGATGACCGGCATTGACCACGGCAGCTCGCTGCACCTACTGCCTTTGTAGTGCCTATCTGGCCCTCACTGCTCCTGTCCACCTCCTGCACAAAGGCCTCCAATTCTACCTCAGAGAACCTCTGGTCCATTGCGTTATTTTTCACTCTTCTCCTTGTTCAGGTTTTCACAAATCATTCCCAGCATCTATTGCAGCCAGAATGCCCCTCCTCTTCAAGAGGCGCAGTCTAGTTTTATGTAATGCAGACTACCTTTAAATGGTGCTGGCCTCAACCTCATTTTGGTGCCCCTCCTAAGGAGTGTGTTGTGTTTCATGCCTCAGGGCTATGCAGAGATTATACACCGGATTACATGTACAGGAGCTTTACTCACATTGCTTCTAAAGTGTCCTCAGCGAAAGTTTCCAGCTTACTTTTAGTTTCCTTTTCTCAGTAACCACATCCAGGCTTGACTAATGGCACACAGCACAGAGAAGAGTCACCAGACACACATAATCAAACACAGAGCAATGGAATACCACAGAATTCAGCCACTCAGCAGTGTAGTTCGTGCTGGATTGAATGCTGCTATTATTTAAACTCACTGGCAGCATTGATCCTGCATTGGAATGAATAGGAGCTTTGTGAGCCTTGCACCCATTTTCAGATCTTATCCAATTTTCCCTCCTTTCAGCGTAAGTGCAAATCTGATTGTCCTGAAAAAGAGTGAACGTGAACACATTGAGCATCCATTCAATAACAGCAGTCGCAGTGATTTCCAGGTATGTGAAATCTAAGACTTTCTCCTGATATGCCAAATGTGTTCCTTACTGAATACTGATAAATACTATGGCCAGGATTCTCCCAAAAAAATTCTAAGTGTCGAATTTGCGTAACAAAGAACAAAGAAAATTACAGCACAGGAACAGGCCCTTCGGCCCTCCAAGCCTGCACCAACCATGCTGCCCGACTTAACTAAAACTCCCTACCCTTCCAGAGACCATATCCCTCTATTCCCATCCTATTCATGTACTTGTCAAGACACCCCTTAAAAGTCAATACCGTGTCCGCTTCCGTTACCTCCCCCGGCAATGAGTTCCAGGCACCCACTACTCTCTGTAAAAAAACTGCTTCGTACATCTCCTTAAAACCTTGCCCCTCGCACCTTAAACCTATGCCCCCTAGTAATTGACTCTTCCACCCTGGGAAAAAGCTTCTGACTATCCACTCTGTCCATGCCTCTCATAATCTTGTTGATTTCTATCAGGTTTCCCCTCAACCTCCGTCACTCCAGTGAGAACAAACCAAGTTTCTGCAACCTCTTTTCATAGCTAATGCCCTCCATACCAAGCAACATCCTGGTAAATCTTTTCTGTACCCTCTCCAAAGCCTCCACATCATTCTGGGGACCAGAATTGAACACTATATTCCAAGTGCGGCGTAACTAAGGTTCTATAAAGCTGCAACATGACTTGCCAATTTTTAAACTCAATGCCCTGGCTGATGAAGGCAAGCATGCCATATGCCTTCTTGACTACCTTCTCCACCTGCATTGCCACTTTTAGTGACCTGTGTACCTGTACACCCAGATCCCTTTGCCTATCAATATACTCTTAAGGATTCTGCCATTTACTGTATATTTCCTATCTGTATTAGACCTTCCAAAATGCATTACCTCACATTTGTCCGGATTAAACTCCATCTGCCATCTCTCCACCCAAGTCTCCAACTGATCTATATCCTGTTGTATCCTCTGATGGTCCTCATCGTTATCCGCAAATCCACCAATCTTTGTGTTGTCCGCAAACTTACTAATCAATCCAGTTACAGTTTCCTCCAAATCATTTATATATATTACAAACAGCAAAGGTCCCAGCACTGATCCCTGAGGAACACCACTTGTCACAGCCCTCCATTCAGAAACACACCCTTCCACTGCTACCCTCTGTCTTCTTTGACTGAGCCAGTTTTGTATCCACGTTGCCAGCTCACCTCTGGTCCCATGCGACTTCACCTTCTGCACCAGCCTGCCATGAGGGACCATAAAAACTGGAATAAATCCCGCTGTAAAATCAGCAGGATTTTTACAGTGGGATTTTCAATATGAATCTCCCACACTCTGAGCACTGCAGAATGCCCTGGCGTGAATCATTCTGAAAGGTGGTGGGTGGGCCTGTTCCTGCTGAAGAGGCTGAAATCAGCGCGCTGAGCTGGCCCCAGCACATACACACATCTCTGGGAGATCGCGAAACAAATCCTCCCAGCATTGAGATCTGAGATCGCTGGTCCCCCAGTCCCCCACTCACATCGCTGGCCTCATTGCTGGCCTCTCACGCCCCCCTCGCCCACAAGAACATCGCTGTCCTTTCACCCCCACCCCCACAGACATCATTGGCCCCCCCATCCCCTACTGACCCAGATCTCACTGGCCTCCCCATCCAACTACCCCCCCCCCAACCCAGTTCACCCACTGAGTGCTGCCCCCACCCCCCCTGTTCACCCACTGAGTGCTGCCCCCACCCCCCCTGTTCACCCACTGAGTGCTGCCCCCACCCCCCCTGTTCACCCACTGAGTGCTGCCCCCACCCCCCCTGTTCACCCACTGAGTGCTGCCCCCACCCCCCCTGTTCACCCACTGAGTGCTGCCCCCACCCCCCCTGTTCACCTACTGAGTGCTGCGCCGCCCCCCCCCCCCCCCCCCCCCCAACTCACACACAGGAGGCTGTGAGGCTGTGGCTGCAGCTGTAAGTGTCCAGATACTGGCACGTCGTTCTGGAGACCAGTGCCAGAAAAAGATGAACGACCTTCTTTGGGCTGCAAGGGTGAGTGTGCATCCCATTCTGAAACCAGTGCATGAGCTGTGCTTACAATGTCAAACCATCCCCATACACCTCAAGTGCAGCCACCAACCGCACCCCCTCCCCCCATACTGCCTCCAACCGCTGTGGCACCCCCTCCAAACAGCGCCCCACAATGGGGAGGCATTGCCCCGGAAAGGCCCTCCCGAGCACCCCACCCCCGACACACATTGCACCCCATGCCCTTCCATACATCATGCTTTCAATCCCCCACATGTTCCCACAGGAGAAAACTGCACTTCACCACAGAGAGGGAAAATACTGGTGGTGGAGTTCCCAAGCTGGGCCTGCTCACAGGGTCTGAGCAGTGCACCCTGCAGCTGGCAGGGGAGAGCAGAGAATGGTCACCAACAGCCAGGTCGGCGTCCTGCATGTAGGTGAGCATCAGCTGAACCCTATTCCAAAGTCTTCTTTGAAATAAGTGGCATGCTGCGTGGGCTGTTTTCCCTCCTTTCCCCTAGTGTGTGTTCTTTCTTATGGGGTGGATCCCGATGGTCCAGGCCCTTCGAGTGTCGGCCTCCCCCTGCTGCTCGTGCTGAGACTCCCCAGGACACCTCCGACGCCACCTCGGAAGGAAACCCTGAAGAATCCTCTGAGGGCAGCACCAGTGATTCACCACAGGCATCAACCCACCAACACAGAGACTATCACCACGGTGGGGCATGTTAGTGCTGACGCTTCTGGGTCACTTACTGGTGAGCAGATCACAGCCGCTGATGCACATTGGGTGGAGACAGGAACATCCGAGGGCTCAGGCACATGGATGTCTGCCGGAGGCGAGGATTCAGCTGGCCCCAAGCCAGATGTCAGGCGCCAGGGTTTGTTTGTCCCGAAGCTGGTGGAGATGCATCAGCAAACATGGGGTGTTGTGGATGGGCTGTCAGCAGCCATGCTGCGACTGCAAGGCTGTTTAGAGAAGTCAGAGTGCTGTCGCAGGAGGTGGTGCCGGTACAGCGTGGTAAACAGGCCAACACTGCAAGGGTGGCGACTACAGTGGAAAGTCTGGCACAGGGATCTGGCCTCATGGCTGACAGGGTTTAGGCCATCCTGGAGACACAACGGACCATGGCCGAGGGTGTCGCTGGGATTCTGAATGCACATAGGGCCATGGCCATGAGTGTCGGGGACATGTTGAAGACACAGCTGGCCATGGCTGGGACTCCCACTGGGATTCTGAAGATAGCAGGCTGTGGCTGTGGGCCTCTACAACTTAGCCTAGTTTCACAGTGCTAAAACTGAGGGCTCCAGAGCCTGGCTCACTCATAGAATGCTGTAGCGGAGGGGCTCCAGAGTTTGGCCCAGTTTCAGAGGGTCAGGGCTGAAGGTTCACAGATCATGGGGCAGACAAATCTGGGCCTCCAGGACTGACAGAGCCAGGTGATGCCGGAGCTCCTGGAGCTCAGTCCAGCTGCCCTGGCATCCCATGGAGTGTCCCCAGGGGCCTCTGGGCGTCCCGGGGGAGGAGGAAGGGCTAGAGCCCATGCTGGGGACATCCACCCAGGAGACTCCAGACGTCCCCAGACCTTCCGAATCCCTCCTTCCTCACACTGGAGCATCTCAGGGCCAGCTGGATGAACAGGGTGGCACAGAAACATCAGTGTCATCCACAAGTCAGCCGGGGCCTCCAGGTCTCAGCCCATCAAGGGACGGCCGCCAAGGTCATCACAGGCAATGGGGCACAGATCACAGCTGGGCACCTCCACCTCCGACGTGCATCCTGGGAGAGCACCTCGATGGAGCATTAGGCCACACAAGATTAGAAAGTTGTAGTTTCACTAAGAGAGCAGGGGAAAAGGTCAGCAGTAGTCAGGGTGAAGTTTTTGTCACTGTTTGGATCATAAAAAGCGGGCCATGGGGACTCGGTGAAGTGGGTCATGGGGACTGGGTGAAGCAGGCTATGGGGCGGGAGAGTAAGCTGGTGATGAGAGATAGGTGGGTGCGTATATGCCCATGGGATACAGGGTAATATGGCAAACTGGATAAAAAGTTGGCGTAGTAACAGGAAACACAGTGTAATGGATGATAGATGCCCTTGTGACTGGAAAGTTGTTTCAGGTGGTGTTCCACAGGGCTCCATGTTGGAATCCTTACTGTTTGCGTTATATATTAATAATTTGGATGTGAGGGGTACAAGTGGGAAATTTGCAATGACACAAAGATTGGTCGAGTAGTGGTTGGTGTAGAGGATAGCTATAATCTACAAAACGATATAGATGGGTTGGTGGAGTGGGCAGTAAAGTGGCAGATGGATTTTAACACAGAGAAATGTGAGGCCATGTATTCAGGGAGGCCAAACAGTTACAGGGAGTGCACAATAATTGGGAATGCATTCAGAAGGTTAGTGAAGTGAGAGATTTTGGCGTACATAAACACAGGTCCCTAAAGGCAGCAGTTCAAGTAGACAAGGTTGTAAAGAAGGCATATGGAATGTTCTCCTTCATTGGCAGAGGTATAGAATATAAAAGTAAAGAATGTTGGAATGGATAAAACACTGATGAGGCCACAACTGGAGTATTCTGTGCATTCTGGTCACCACATTACAGGAAGCACAGCATGTCCTGGCAAATACTCTACACAGACTCTTCGACCGGTTTATTATTCAAAAAATTGTTTACCCAGGTACTCTTACTTTGTGAGATAAACAAGGGAGTGCAGGTTAAATTTAGTTTTAATAATACACTTGCAAGTTAAAGAAACAACTCTTACACAACAAGTTAAGTTTACTTTCCCCAAACTCGGCTGATTGTCTGAAAAACACATACACTACCGCTCTGGTGAACTTGATCGGGCTGTTGGAATCATAGAAACCCTACAGTGCAGAAAGAGGCCATCTGGCCCATCGAATCTGCACCGACCACAGTCCCACCCAGGCCCTACCCCCATATCCCTACATATTTACCCGCTAATCCCTCTAACCTATGCACCTCAGGACACTAAGGGGCAATTTTAGCATGGCCAATCAACCTAACCCGCACATCTTTGGACTGTGGGAGGAAACCGGAGCACCCGGAGGAAACCCACGCAGACACGAGGAGAATGTGCAAACTCCACACAGACAGTGACCCAAGCCGGGAATCGAACCCAGGTCCCTGGAGCTGTGAAGCATCAGTGCTAACCACTGTGCTACCGTGCTGCCCCATGGATTCAATCCACTGAGCTCATGTCGACAGATGAACTCAGGGCTGAAGGGCCTCCTTTGGTTCTGTAATCTTTCTATTGTTATGTACGTGCGTGTGCGTATGTGAGTATATATGTGTTATTGTGTGGGAGAACAGTGAGTCTGTGAGTCTGTGTCTGTGAGAGAGAGAATAAGAGACAATGACTGTTTCTGATCTGATAATCCAACTTTCCAGCTGCACTCCCAATATTAAATGAATTTGTGAATAAAAGAGGCAGCATCATTCCTCCCATTAAAAATGACAAATGGGTAAGACTTAAGACAGTGCGGCCAAATTCCCCTCCAATTCGATTTTCAAGTTTTCTGACGACACCATTGTAGTGGGTCAGATCTCAAACAATGACGAGACAGAGTACAGGAATGAGATAGGGAATCTGGTGAACTGGTGCAGCAACAATAATCTCTCCCTCAATATCAACAAAACAAAGGAGATTGTCATCGACTTCAGGAAGCATAGTGGAGAACATGTCCCTGTCTACATCAATGGAGACGAAGTAGAAAGGGTCGAGAGCTTTGAGTTTTTAGGTGTCCAGATCACCAACAACCTGTCCTGGTCCCTCCATGCCGACACCATAGTTAAGAAAGCCTACCAATGCCTCTACTTTCTCAGAAGACTAAGGAAATTTGGCATGTCAGCTACGACTCTCACCAACTTTTACAGATGCACCATAGAAAGCATTATTTCTGGTTGTATCACAGCTTGGTATGGCTCCTGCTCTGCCCAAGACCGCAAGGAACTACAAAAGGTCGTGATTGTAGCCCAATCCATCACACGAACCAGCCTCCCATCCATTGACTCTGTCGACACTTCCCGCTGCCTCAGCAAAGCAGCCAGCATAATTAAGGACCCCACACATCCCGGACATTCTCTTTTCCACCTTCTTCCTTCGGGAAAAAGATACAAAAGTCTGAGGTCACGCACCAACCGACTCAAGAACAGCTTCTTCCTTGCTGCTGTCAGACTTTTGAATGGACTTATCTTGCATTAAGTTGATCTTTCTCTACACCCTAGCTGTGACTGTAACAGTACATTCTGCACTCTCTCGTTTCCTTCTTTATGAATGGTATACTTTGTCTATATAGCGCACAAGAAACAATACTTTTCACTGTATGTTAATAGATGTGACAATAATAAATCAAATCAAATCAAAATCAAAGCCATAGAGTTTTGCAGTACGGAAACAGGCCTTTGGCCCAATTCGTCCATGCCAACTAGGTTTCCTAAACTGAACTTGTCCCATTTGCCTGTGTTTGGTCCAAATCCCTCTAACCCTTTCCTATCCGTGTACCTGTCCAAATGTATTTTAAGTGTTGTAATTGTACCCATCTCTACCATCTCCCCTGGCAGCTTATTCCATATACTTACCACCCTCTGTGTGAAAAAGTTGCCCCTCAGGTCCCTTTTAAATCTTTCCCCTCTCACCTTAAACATATGTCCCCTAGTTTTAGACTCCCCTTCTCTGGGGATAAGACCTTGGCTGTTCCCCTTACCTATGCCCCTCATGATTTTATAAGCCTCGGTAAGGTCACCCCTCATCCTTTTACAGCCCGGGGAAAAAAGAAATTCCAGTTCATCCAGCTTATAATTCAAACCTTCCAGTCCCGGTGACACTTTGTGAAGTAATTTGTTGAACAAGGGAACATTTTATTTATAATAAACTAAAACTGAAATAGAAAATACTTTTTGTATGTTCTACCTATTGCACAAAAAAAACATTTTTTATGGTTTAAATCTTCAACATATTAAGAATGTTTCTCAGGAGTTCTGTCAGTACTCTTAGGAGGTCAGAATGGTTTTGTGGCCGGAGAGGATTGGGAAACTACAACAGGTATCTCTATCCTCAGCACATCTTGCTTCAAGATGTATTTTGATCTCATTATTGAATGTAAACACTCCCATATGATACCCTCACCGAGATTTTTAATAAATGTTATGAATACAAGAGGCCTATTTTTCTGGCCCCATTAGTCATTCCTACCCAGCATAAACTGCAGCATCCATATTCATGACCATCCATTGCCAAGACAATTCTCCATCCAATTTGTTATTTCACTCTATAATCACGAGCATATTGGTTTTCCATATGGTAATATATTTCACGTTGTGTTGTTTCTCATTCCATCTTGGGATTCCATTTAATATTGATCTTAAAAATGCTAGCATAGCCAGTTCATGTCTGTGAAATTACAAGGATAAATTGGTTGGGCTGTGGCCTTCCAGAGCTGAGTCTGTAAACAGGCTGTTGATGGTGAAGTGTTTCCTGGAGTTCTTCCTTGGAAGAAGAGAAACCTCTGCTTGAGGTGGTTGTATTGGGGAATGTTTGGCGGATATGGAGGGGAAGGGTGGCCGGGGTAAGACAGCAGAGGAAATAAGGGGTTATTTAAAAAGATAAATTTCAATGAACTTGCTTGGTGCTTCCTTCACTCCTCTTCTCCAGCTCTGAAATAAAGTCCCCATCAGATATGTCTCACCACCAGCTTCCCGTCCCTGCTGCTTAGATCTTCATCCATGATTTTGGCACTTTTAAGTTCTCCTAGTTTGCCTCCCGGACTCCATCTGCACAACCTCCAAATCATAGAATAGAATCATAAGAATCCCTACAGTGCAGAAAGAGGCCAATCGGCCCATCAAGCCTGGATGAAATGTTGGCTCTGTTCTCTCTCCACAGATGCTGTCAGACCTGCTGAGATTTTCCCATCATCTCCTGTTTTTGTTTCAGATTCCAGCATCCGCACTATTTTGCCTTTATCGAATACAATCGATCCAGGTGTAAGTCAAAAAAGTAACTGAGTGTGTTTTGGGGGCTCACGTGTTACCAGTTTGTTGCTTGGAACTGATGCTGTGTCACGCTTTCCTACCTCTTCTGGAGCTGGAGAGTGAAAAATGAGGTCCATATGTTTGACAGTCAATCCTATAAAACAATCACCTGCAATTTAGTCATTAGTTTCCACATGATTAACTGTCAAGGAATCCTCAGGAATTGGTCACACTCAATTAGCAGTCTCGTATAATCTTGACTGCGTTTCAGCCCCATGATAATTGTGGTGTTTTTGTGTTACTGTTCAGAGCTATAGCTCCAGTGTGACCAGCACTAAACTATGGCTAGTATCAAGCTATTGATCTCTCAAACATTTTAATTGCTCTGGTAACAGTGGAATTAAGAAACAACGCGCGCCTTATTCTACTATCAATGATTTCACACACCATTTAGTGTAGCAAACAAACACTGCGCTAGGAGACAGGTTGAGGTCTAGCAATTCCATTTTGCCACACTGACACAAGCAGAGTCTGTAGCTACAGTGACCCTTTCTTAACACTGGTCACCAAATATGTCTCATGATATTAAACAAAGCACTTTGTGTTTTTAAATACTTTTCTTTAAATATATAGGCACCAAAAATTTGCATTTGGTTTACTATGCTAACAGAACCAAAGTTCCATTTGCCAGTAAAATGTTCTCCTGACCATGGGTCAACTAATATGCACTCACCAGCCTGAAGTACAACTCCTGTGCAACACAAGAATAGAGTATTGGGAGGGTGAGAGACATGGTGCTTCAGGATTTAAATATATGCAGCAATCTAAGGTGGTAGCAAATTCCAATATGCACCGTAGTTATATGCTGTTTGTCTGTTCCTGCTCAACAAAGTTGCCATATGTAGCATGGTAGCACAGTGGTTAGCACCGTTGCTTCACAGCTCCAGGGACCTGGCTTCGAATCCCGGCTCGGGTCACTGTCTGTGTGGAGTTTGCACATTCTCCTCGTGTCTGCGTGGGTTTCCTCCGGGTGCTCCGGTTTCCTCCCACAGTCCAAAGATGTGCGGGTTAGGTTGATTGGCCATGCTAAAATTGCCCCTTAGTGTCCTGGGATGCGTAGATTAGAGGGATTAGCGGGTAAAATGTGTAGGGGTATGGGGGTAGGGCCTGGGTGGGATTGTGGTCGGTGCAGACTCGATGGGCCGAATGGCCTCTTTCTGTACTGTAGGGTTTCTATGATTTCTATGATGTTTCCTGAAGATGTTGTAGTAACTTGCAGGGCAGCACAGTGGCACAGTTGTTAGCACTACTGCCTCACAGTACCAGGGACCCTGATTCAATTCCAACCTTGAGGTCACTGTCTGTGTGGAGTCTGCACGTTTTCCCCGTGTCTGCATGGGTTTTCTCCGGGTGCTCCGGTTTTCTCCCACAGTCCAAAGCTGTGTGGGTTAGGTTGCGTGACCACAGTAAATTACCCCTTACTGTCCCAAGATGTGCAGGTCAGGGGGATCAGTGGGCCAAATGGCCTCCTTCCGCACTGTAGGATTCTATGATTTCTATAATTTCTGGTGATTGCAAGGAAGGTCAAAGACAAGTGACGGACAGACGTAAATGTAGAATCTTTCAGATGCAGATCTACAGAGTCTTCCTTGATGAAAGGATCTGCTGTTTGTTTGCCAGCTTTGCAGTGTTGGCGATTACCCAAAAGAGTCACTGATGCCATGTGCGGAAAAGTAGCAGTGACATTCAGTGTCACTTCTCTCATCCTAAGGACAGCAAAGAAGTTTAATGATCTGACAAATGGAGTGTAATGTAGGGAAATATGAAATTGTTGATTTTAGCAGCAGGAAGCTTATTATCTAAATAGTGAGAGAATGCAGAACACTGAGATGCAGAGGGGTCTGGGTGTCTGAGTGCATGAGTTGCAAAAGGTTATTATGCGGATACAACAAGTAATTATTGTGAGGCTCATGGAATAAAAGGGTCATAGAGGTGGGAACCCTCACAGCATTTAAGAAGTATTTAGATGAACACTTGAAATGCCATAACATGCGAGGCTAAGATGAAGTGCTGGAAAATGGGATGAGAATAGATAGGTGCTTGATGGTTGCTGTAGACATGATGGGCCAAAGAGCCTCTTTCTTTCTCTGTGACTCCATGACTCAAAGGTAGGGAGGTTATGCTTCAGTCACACAGGGAAATAGTGAAAATACATCTGGAGTATTGTGTACACTATTGGTCTCCTTATTTGAGGAAGGATGTAAATGTTTTGGAAGCTGCTAAGTAAAGATTTACTAGATTAATACCAAGAATGGTGGGTTGTCTTATGAGGAAAGATTGGACAGACTAGGCTTGTGTCTGCTGGAGATTTAGAAGAGTACGAGGTGACTTGATTGAAACATATAAGATCCTGAAGAGTCTACACAGGGTGGATGTGGGGGGAATGTTTCCTTTTGAGGGAGAATCTGGAACTAGGGGATCACTATTTGAAAATAAGGGATGGCCCATTTAAGACAAAGATAAGAATTTTTTTCTCTCCGAGCGTCATGCGTCTTTGGAACTCTCTCTCAAAAGGCACTGGAAGCAGAATCTTTGAATATTTTAAAGGCAGATAGGTAGGAGTGTGAGACTAATGTTACAATTAGATCAGCCATGATTTTATTGAATGGCAGAGCAGTCCCAAGAAACTGAGTGGCCTACTCCTTCTCCTAATTCATATGTTTGTATAGCCAATGTCCTGGTTGAAACAAGAAGGAAAGTAAATACAATGTACGTCACTTGGATTACTCTGTAAAAAATTATCATTTTTATTTTTGAAATAGACAAGGCTTTACCTTGACTAGCCCTGACACATACCAGAGGAATTTCTAACCTTCAGACAAACTAGCTGTGTCTCGATATCTTTTAAAGAAAAGCACTAATGTGCCTTCCTCAAGCTGCACAAAGCTTCTTTGCATTTCGATTTCTGACTTGGGTCACAGTCTGTGTGGAGTTTGCACATTCTCCCCGTGTCTGTGTGGGTTTCCTCCGGGTGCTCTGGTTTCCTCCCACAGTCCAAAGATGTGTCGATTAGGTGAATTGGCCAATGCTTAATTGCCCCATAATATCTGAAGAAGTGTGGATTAGGGGAACTAGTGGGGTAAATAAGGGGGGTTATGGGGATAGGGCCTGGGTAAGACGCTCTTTCAGTGATTTGGTGCAGACATGATGGGCTGAATGGCCTCTTTCTGATTGTAGAGATTGTATATTCTATTATTGTATTTCTAAAGAAGAATTCTGACCATCAAAGATACTGGAGGCGATTCTCCCAGCTCATTGCACTGCTCTAGCAGTGTAACAGGCCGGGACACATCAGCACAGGACGTTTAGTGGGCTCCCCGCTGGGCTCAATAACCTCCGCGCGACTCCAGGGACAGGATTTCCGGAGTCATCAGCTCCACGCCGGAAATCAGCATGGAGCTGATTTAAATATTCAAATTTTTGATTTGCATTTCATTAGTGGGACCTGGACTTAGGTCTCCAGGCCCACTAGCATCTCTGCCCATGCCAGGAGTGGTTCACTCCAGTGGGGTTTACAACAGCTCCCCACTAATGGGGAGCTGGCAGCCGTCCCCGCTGGAGTGAAGGTAAACCCTGGAGGCCCCCTAAGAGGTTGGGGATAAGGGGGGCACCCCCTGGGCATTGCCAGCCTGGCACTGCCAGCCTGGCCCCGGCACTGCCCAAGTGGCAAAGTGGCAATGCCCAAGGGTCACCTTGCCACTGCCCATTGGGTATTGGGCAGTGACAAGCGGCGGGGTCAGTGGGACAGGGCCTATTGGGGGTCTATGGGGAGGAGATCATTCGGGGGTGAGGGGTCGTGCTGCCACTCTGCATAGGGCTCAGTGGCAGAGGGAGGGAGGACAGCGATCGGGGCTGGCCATCTGGGTAGAGGGGTTGGGGGGACATTGGGCTGGCCCTGAGAGGTCCATGAGGCCTGCGATCGAGGATGAGGAGGGTTGAATGGCCAACAATGCGGGGTCATGGGGTTGGGATTGGGAGACCGGCAGTGCGGAGCTACTGCAGATGCACCGATTGCTGCTCTGACAGATCGGCGCATGCGCAGTGGCCCGGTCAGTGCTATGCTGCTGGGCTCTTCAGCGGGAATAGGCCCCACCACCTGATTTTCAATGTGAAACTCTCTGAGGCACTCTGCAGTGTTCACAGTGTGAGAGATTCATTTTGAAAATCCCGCTGAAAAAACCAGCAGGAGTTACTCCAGTTTTTACATGAATTCGGCACTTTGAATTTTTTTGGGAGAATTGCCCTGGCTGTGTTTCCGAGGATAACGGCAGCTGTTTGTGACTCCTATTATCCAATGTGGAGTTAATGGCCCAACCTTTACCTGCTCCAAAACACAATTGCTTTCAACCAGGGGCCTCGATAGTCAACCTGAAATCACACTATCACAAAATTGAGGCTTGAGCTTCTGAATTCCTTTAATTGACGAGCTGTTGGAGCTTTTCTTCAGTCACTGTTTGACCTCCAAAGAGAACAGGACTCCAGACAGCAGCCTGTGCCTGCCTACCATCTTACCATCGAACAGGTAGTAGTAGATGGTGTCCTGTCCTGGTACAATCGCCTCATCATTGGAGTTTTTGCCTTCAAGCCTAATTCAACTCTATGTGCCTTCTCTCCTCGTGGAAGTCTCACTTCTGGAAAGACGGATCATCTTGTGATATTTAACTGACCTACCCTCTGAAGAAACACTCCATTAGATTTTTGATTCTGGATTCTGGACTCACATAAAACCATCGCTGAAAATCTTAGACCTCATCCGTGGCTGGGATTCTCCGGTGCCGTTGCAGTGAATGGAATTTTGGCTGAACGCCAAATTCTCCTTTCTCGTTGGCAGTGGGACAGGAATGAATGAGATTGGAGAATCCTGTTCCACAATTTTTATTGTTATTGTGGTCTGCCTCTGTACCCTTTTCTTTCCCTTATCCTTCTTTTATTGTAACAGTGCAAAAGGTGCGAATGATCCAAAACCCCCTTCCTGCATTGTGTGTGTGTGTGTGTGCATATGTGTGTGTGTGCGTGCGTGTGCATATGTGTACGTATGTGTGTGTGTATGTGTGCGTGTGTATGAAACATACCAACCCTTTTAGTTCATCTAAACTCGAGTTTGCAGTACAAATTATTCATAGAATAGTCTAATTTTAAGGGTTGGGGGAAAATACACTGCCAGTTACAAAGAGGGGAAATCAAAAGCACCTTTCTGTTTCCAGACGGATAGTAAGAGGAGAAATTGGGGCTGTCTTAATTAAACCCCTTACTGTCTGGAACACTAGGATGTGTGGCACATATCCTGGATCCTCCTGGCTTCATATTCATCAACACCAGTGAAGCTGTTCCCTCAACATAGACATCAGTGGAGCATGTTGCATCTTCATTCCAATTTTCCACTATATAGTCCCAGACAGTAGCATCCCAAAGCAAGTTGTTGCTTTCATCTTCCAGATGTACAGACTGTTGCTCTAAAGGCCCTGTAGAGATTTGGTTTGAGAGAGTCTGTCAGCCACTTGGGATTAGATTATTGAAAATAGTCTCTCAGGGATTTCAGGATTTGATAGGAGTGATTATATGATTGAACCATGCAGCAAGTTGTGTCTATTGTAGAAAAAAACTGGCAGAACCTGCTTCCGCTGGGCTTTGCTTCCATTTTCACTGCAAGGAAATTGATGAGTCTTCTTCCAGCATCCTATTGCACAACGCGATGGGCCTGAAAAGTGTGGGAGTCTCAGGGAAATTTGCTGATGTGAATTCCATTGAGGGCCTTATGAAAATTCCAATACTTTATTAGGAAAAGGAAACTGATCCCAGGGTGATACCATGGGAATAAAAAGATGTAATATTATTATTTTTTGGGTTAACCCGGGCTGGGCCTTCACGCGTGAGCTGCATGCACTACAATGGGACAAGTTAATGCATACCAGCTGGGTGAGGGAACTGTCTGTTCCTGGAGTTTTGAGGCCTCACTGTCTGTTTCATTCTGTGCTTCTAGTCATTTTCGCTTTCTGATTCCCTCTTCCTGCTCCTCTTCATGTCTCTCACACACTTTGGGCAGAATTCTCCCATGTCTCTGCTGGGGGTGGGCAGTGGGTGGGGTGGGTGGGGGGGGGGGGGGTGGTGGGGGGGTGGTCAATGGCGGGTGAGGGGAAGAATTCAACAGGGGATCCAAAGATCAGTTGTGCACTGCCATGAAATTGCAGTGAGACTTTTCTATGCTGCCAGCCATAGCAGATTGGGAATCCCACTAATAGGATGCAAATGAAGGCCCAATCGGAATTTCCCCTCACCATGCCCGATTGTCTGTGATGCCAATGGAAAAACACGCCAGTGCAGAACACGCCTGGACTAATGTGGCATGAAAAAGTTGGGACTTACCTGAAGAAGACCGCGGGCTATCTCTGGAGTTTGGGATGGAGGCTGCCAGTGACAGCAGTGGGTGGAGGGAGTATCAATCAGCTGGATCTTCCAGCTTCAGGAGAAGATCCAACTTCTTTCTTTAATGGTAATGTTGGACACATTTGAAATATGACACCCGGGTAAGACAGTGGGATGCGTGCCATCAAGTCCGTCCCACCACGGAAGATGGTGCAAACCTCCCAGACGCATAATTAATTATACCAGGAATGGAAGATATGCTCTGATTTCCCATTTGTTTCCGCAGAGGGAAACACTCCATGTCCCTCTCCCATCATGGAACTCAGTCCCAGGTAGTGGGAGAATTCCACCCTTTATCTAATTTCTTCGCCATATCTATCTCAAATGCTTTTCTCCTACTTTCTGTAAGCTTCCTCTCTCTGTACCTCTCAAATATTTCTCTTTCTGTCATTGATTTTCCCTTTTCTGTATCCCTCTCTCTCTGATTCTGGTTTTGCTAAAATTAATCAGCTCTAACCCATCCAGGTTTTTTGTCATCCACTCTAATCACCTGTAGCTGTGTGGCTATAGAAGAAAATCACAATATGTGGGTAGGAAACAGAATGGTTTGAGTGTTGCAGCATGGAAAATCCTACTTGATGGTTGATGAAGTGGACGTGAGGAGGGCTACTTGGTTTGCTATTCCAGTGCTTCCTCCCTATATTGCAGCGTGCCTCACAGGAAGTGATGGCAAAGGTCAAAGCTTCTACACTCTGCTTGCAAGCATATCACTGTGTGGTCAGGTAACCCATGACCTCCAGGATTGTTACAGAAATATCAATATTTTTCAGGAGCATGGATAAAATCCCGAAATGTGGACTCTGCAATTTGCAAATAGCAGAGCTGGAAAAGACAGTACTCATGCACCCAGGCCTTCGACAATCCCAACTTCCCATCAAACCCAGACAGGCCTGGAACTGCCTAGCAGAGTGTTAATGGCCATATTGTTTCAAAATGAACCATTGTTCACACCTCCAGTGAACCTTTTAGAAGAATGCTACGCAGCCTTGGTGGCACCCAGCTCAATAGGAGGCCAGAGGAATAGCACGACAAGTTTAAGTTTCTTTATTAGTTTATTTATTAATCACAAGTAGGTTTACATTAACACTACAATGAAGTCACTGTGAAAATCCCGTAGTCGCTACACTCCGGCGCCTGTTCAGGTACACTGAGGGACAATTTAGCATGGCCAATGCACCTAACCAACATTTCTTTTGGCCTGTGGGGGGAAACCGGAGAACCTTAAGGAAACCCACGCAGACACAGGGAGAATGTGCAGACTCCACACAGACAATGACTCAAGCCGGGAATCGAATCCAGGTCCCAGGTCCCTGTGAGGCAGCAGTGCTAACCACTGTGCCACCATGCTGCCCATAAGGACAAGGACAGCACTTGACAGTTGAAGGTTCAATGCCACCTTCTGCAACCTCCAGAGATATAAAGTAGTCACCTCATTGGATCTTCCTGCCTCCGCCCTACGCAAGTATTGAACATAGGCCACAAAATCTTCGAGATAGGCACGAAGAGGGGGGTAAAAGGGGCAACCCAGAGCCCCAGCTCTCTTTGCTTTTGCACCTTCTTCAATGGTGGCCTCCAGAGAGCACCTTCAACTGGCAGCTGAGCAGCACAGCATTTCCAGTTCCTGACACCTCAGAACAAGCATCATCAGACTGACCAGATCCAGAAAAACACCCCGGTGAGATGACCCAAAGACCAGAATCAGTCCTAGACGAGAGGGGATGCCTAAATTGATGACTGCAGATCCTGAAACATCAGTGAAGATTCAGAGACCGAGGAACAGCCTGTCCCAGCCTTACTGAACGGGTATGTTGTGAGGTACCCGAGGTGGACCAATACTGTCAGGAAAATATAGACAATACAAGATTCATGAAGCCAGTGTTTCTGAATTAAAAACGGAACTTTATTTAACTAGCAGCTGCTTGGAGATCATCAGAAGGTCGAGTCAGCTCTCGGGTGGAGAAGCCAGATCTCTCCAAATAGATCTGGCATTTACAATTCAAAACAGATCAATTATAGGTTTTCTTATCAATTCTTATCAACCATAGCTGCCTTACATTAGCTTAAAATCAATCACCTTTAGCATACACATATCAATAATAATCCCTGTCATGCACTTCAGCTAATTGCATCTCACCATCCAGCATAATGATATCTCATTCGTCCATTAAATCCAGACGCTAACTCCCCATTGTCACTTCCCCATTGTCAGGTTACCCCAGACGCTCACTACTGAGGTCAAAGTGGATGTTTCCACCTGATCATTGTCAAACTGGATAGACACGTGATCCCACATCCGGGCACGTTTCCATCCTAAGTCTAGACAATGAATACACCTATTCATAAAGTTGCAATATGTGTTTCTGCATAAGAAATGTTCTGATATGAATTTTGCTAACTATGGAGTTCCCAGGTCTTCGGTTCTGAACTATTCGCCTTTACCATCACACCTTGCAGTAACTTGCCTTCGGCTGAAGTGAATAATACTTCATACAATACTTAAAATACATTTAAAATATCAGCATAAATGTTTAGATCATAATTACTTGTTTAGTTCTGTTACTGCATTCACATGTGTGAATTCTATTCTATTGTTGGCTTACAATCTTGTTTTTTTATTTAACTCTTTGCCAGTATTCTTGTCAGTGTCTAAATGTTTACTGTCTAAAACCCTTATTCATTTGTTAGAAATTTCCCATATCAGGGTATTACCAGTCTTTTCAGTCAAACAGTGCAAATACAGTCATAGGGACTTGTGGATAGGGTGTAGCGAATCCTTGGAAGCTCATGTTTGAAGTAGATAGCGAGTGTAGATTTGAGACTGTTTACTGAAGAGTCCTGTGAAGAGATTAATAGAGATTGATAGGATTTAATTAGAGTACAATAGTAGAGTCTGATAAATATTGTTTTTCCTTGATAAAGTGTTCAATAGAGTTGTGTTGAACCTTCAACTGACTCTTGTTCCCTTTGTCAATCTCACTGAGTTAAAAAGGGTTACTGCGAATTGGTAAGGGTTAGTCAGGGTACATTTACCCACCTTACAATTTACAACAAAGGTGTCATGTTCTTACCAGCTGTGGAATAAAATTTGGTGCATGTGTGATATCCCTTCTGTCTATGTTTTGCTTTTTGTTTCAGTTCCTATCTATTTCTCTTTCCAGCTTCTATTAACCCTGCCTGTTTCTGTCTGTTAATTTCTATTTTGCCAGTTAAATTTGATTACTCTTGACTTCTCCCTCTTCCTCATATTGACTTTCAGCATTTCTTCTTGTCTTATTTCCTTTCACACACTCTTTCATAGTTGTCTGTCATCCCTGCAGTTAAAAAAAAGGCAAGTACAAAACTTCAACACAATACATAGCAAACTTAAGAAGTTACGGGGCTTTGTGACATCTGCTGTGTGAATCTCAGATATTGGATTATGGTACTGGATCAATGAAGGAGTGGATTATTATTCTACAGTTCAGGAAATTCACGTTTCTTGGCAATTCAGAAATATGCTTGTAAAATGTTGCAATATACCTAGTGTATTCCCTTATCTTTATTGGTTCATGACACATAATGAAGGATCTCCCAATTACATTAAGATAAGGTCCAATTACCTCATTCCCAATTTTACTAAGATCCAGATGGGATGCTATCTGAATCTTGCTTTATATGGGATCAGTAGAAATAATTGATTGTGTTAGGCTTCCTCTTTCTCTGTTTCTTTGCTACTACCTCCACTGTTTCTGTTTGTCCTCACCTTTCTACTCCTCTCTCTTTGTTACTATCTCCTCTGAACAAAGAACAAAGAACAGTACAGCACAGGAACAGGCCCTTCGGTTCTCCAAGCCTGCACCGATCATGATGCCTGTCTAAACTAAAACCGTATACAATTATGGAGTTTGTATCCTTCCATTCCCATCCTATTCATGTATTCATCTAGATGCCCCTTAAATGCTGCTATCATACCTGCTCCCACCACTTCCCTGGTGGAAGACATTCACCACCCTCTATGTAAAAAACTTGCCTTGCACATCTCCTCTAAACTTTTCCTCGTGCACCATAAGCCTATGTCCCCTAGTACTTGCCTTTTCTACTCTAGGAAAGAGCATCTGACTATTAACTCATGCCACTCATAATCTTGTAAACCTCTATCAGGTCTCCCCTCAACCTCCGTCGTTCCAGTGAGAACAAACCGAGTTTATTCAACCTCTCCTCCTAGCTAATACTCTCCAGACAGGCAACATCCTAGTGAACCTCTTCTGTCTCTGTTAATATTCGCCTTTCTATATTGTTTCGATTATTCTTCTCTTAGTGCTGAAATTCCTCTTTTTGTGTAAAGCAGCATTTTCTCCATTAGAAATATGATGTATGACTGAATACACTTAACTTGCCTGGATGAGTACAGCTCCAACAACGCTCTAAAAGATTGATACAATCCAGGACAAAGCAGGCCACTTGATCTGTATTCCATCCACCAGCGTAAACATTCACTCCCTCCACCAGCAAGGCACAGTAGCAGCGTGTGAACTATCTGCAAGATGCACTGCAGCAGCTCGCCAACCTCCTTTGACAGCATCTTCAAAACTTAATACTCCAACCATCTAGAAAAATAAGGGCAGCAGACGTATGGGAACACTACCACCTGCAAGTTATCCTTGAAGACAGATACATGCAGTGACTTGGAACCATGTCACTGTTTCTTCATTGTCAATGGGTCAAAAAACTCACTCCTTCCTGATAAGAACCATGGGGGTACCTACAACACATGGACTATAGTGATTCAAGAAAGTGGCTCACCACCCCCTCCTCAAGAGCAAATAGGTACAGTAACAAGCCCTGGCATTGTCAGTGACACTTACATCCATGAAATAACAAATAAACAGTTCGAAATTCAGAGATCTATCACTGTCCCACTGACAGTGAATAGGCAAAAAACTTGATCATATTGTCTTTTTACTTATGGAGCTGAAATAAATTTGGGAAAATCAACCCAGTTCTCAGTACCCACAGTTTGGCACTAAATTCGGAATGCCATCTAGGGGGGGCACCAGAATTTCCTGGTGTGGGAAATATGTGTAGCTGTGAATATTCTTCTGAAAATAGGGTTAAGGTTGGTTATCTATCAAAGCTAAAGTTTGAGTTTATTTATTAGTGTCACAAATGGGCTTACATTAACATTGCAATGAAGTTATTGTGAAAATCCCCTAGTCGCCATACTACGGCGCCTGTTTGGGTACACTGAGGGAGAATTTAGCATGGCCAATGCACCTAATCAGCACAACTTTTGGACTGTGTGAGGAAACTGGAGCATCCGGAGGAAACCCACGCAGACACCGAGAGAACATGCAGATCCGCGCAGACAGTGACCCAAGTCAGAAATCGAACCTGGGTTCCTGGCTCTGTGAGGCAGCAGTGCTAACCACCGTGCCGCCCACATAATGGGATTCATTCAGCATCTAACCACGTGATACCCAACTGCACTGTGGTCAGTGGATGTGAGTAGATACCAATCATCGGTAATAAGATCTCTTACCCTCGTGAGCACAAAAAGCCATCACTGTAAGACAAAAGGAAGAAATTATGCCTCATTATATTTCCCAGAAATGTCTGAAAGTGTTTTACATGGAATATATTATCTTGAAGCAATAGATGTTATTATAGAGATAACTATGATCATTGTTTAGCACAAAGCTAGATCCTACAAATAGTAATGAGATGGGTAAAATAACTTGGTCTATTTATGGTATTTATAGAATCATAGAATGTTTACAATACAGGTAGAGGCCATTTAGTCTATCATGTCAATGCTATGCAACTCTCTGCAAGAGTAATTCACCTGCACCACGATCTTCTTTGAAAAGTATTGTTTTGTATCCACTTGAAGCACAAGATTAAGAAGTCGGCTTAACATCCCATCCAAAAAAACAGCACCTCTGACAGTACAGCAGTCCCTGAGTACCACACGGAAGCGTCAGCCATCATTATGTACTTAACTACTTAAAAAATCACAGATATCAGTTCCATTCTGGAGGGGAGATTGAAGTATGGAAGGGATGTGCATTGGCCATCAGTCAAGATGTTCGTCAAAGTAAGAATGTCCCACATGTCTCAAGATAAATTAGAATGATATACTATAAATAATCTTGATTTGACCATCAAGATGATACTGCTTCCAAAATAATTCATTTCATAGCGTGGCATAATCTTTGGGCAGCATTTATCATCTAATATGTACATCCCAGTTTGATCTAATAAAGCCTGCATAGTTATTTTCATTAACCAGACATTAGGCATGTTATAAATTAAACTCTGTTTCTCAATAAAATTATATGGAGATCGCACTGCGATATTAAGTTTTGGAAATAGGATTAATAAAGAAAAATTAACTAATAAATCAAAGGCACATGAAATCCAGTTTACAGTCATTGCAATATACTTGGCAAAATGAAGATATTTTACAAAGGCCATCTGCCTAAAGAAATATGTTATATTTTTTTTTCCTGATTAAAATGATTCTAATGTGAATCATTTGCTCAGCTTTAATTTTGGTCATCAAAAACCACTTGTAATTTTAATAACTAATTTCTGTTTCACCTGCAAATGACTCCATTAAGTTTTTATTGGTGTTTTCAACCACTGACTTGTTAAGTTTAAATTTATTTATCAGTGTCACAAGTAGGCTTATATTAACATTACAATGAAGTTACTGTGAAAATCCCCTAGTCATCACACTCCGGCGCCTGTTCGGGTACACTGAGGGAGAATTTAGCATGGCTAATGTACCTAACCAGCACGTCTTTCAGACTGTGGGAGGAAACCGGCGCACCCAGAGGAAATCCACACAGACACAGGGAGAATGTGCAGACTCCGCATAGGCAATGACCCAAGCCAGGAGTCGAACCTAGTTCCTGCCACTATGAGGCAACAGTGCTAGTGGTTAGCACCAGATCCTAATATTAGTGCCACCGTGCCGCCCACAGGTACAGGTTATCAGGAGCTTGTCAGAGACCACGGTACTCCTCCTTCAGCATAACCACTTGCCTTCGCTGCCTTAGTTTGATTGTAAAAATGGTGACCAAGTGATGCCTTCTGCTGAGCTTTGACTTATCACATTTTCATTAAGCTCCTACACTGCCAAGGATCGCAGCCAGATAAGCTGGAATATATTAATTCCCGTAACAAAGGTTATGTTTTTCAGGGGTGTGATGGCCACTAGGACTTGCATCGTTAATTAACCTCCCTGTAGGACTTGTGGAATACCAGCTCCCTGGGATTAGTAATGACCTTACCAGGTGGAGCTCATATACCAAGCCCTTTCTAAAGCAGGCCCCTGAGTGGGACCATTATTGTATTGTTCCAGTTGGGACCTGTTTGTGTTCACCACGGGCTTGTGGTTTTGCTTTGCTTTATTTTGTGCAAGAAAGCTCTGTCCATTTACAGCCGACTCCTGGAGAGGGAAAGCATCTTTATCATATTAGGGTGCGATGGTGGTATAGTGGTATTGTCACTGGACTACAATCCAGAGGCCCAGGCTAATGCTTTGATGACATGGGTTCAAATCCCACCACAGCAGCTGGTGGATTTTAAATTCAGTTAATAAATCTGGAATTGAAAGCTAGTCTAGGTGATGGGTGACCATGAAACTATCATTGATTCTTGTAAAAACCAATCTGGTTCACTAATATCCTTTAGGGAAGAAATTCTGCGACCCTTACCTGGTCTGGCCTACATGTGACTTCAAATCCACAACAATGTAGTTGACTCTTAAGTGCCCTCTCACATGGCTGAACAAGCCATTCGCTTCAAGAGCAATTAGGTATAGGCAACAAATGCTTGTCTTGCCAGTGATAACCACATCCCATGAAAGAGACAAACAAACCCCAGGCAAAACAACACAGCAAATAGAGAGGACATGGGGTTTTATCAAGTAGCTAATTTTAGTGAAGATTGACATAACCTATATGACAGTAACTCCACTCCTTCCATTAAAATCCCTTCACTCCTCCCTATCATCATTACTTCACCCAACAGTATTGGAGGAACCTTCCTCTCCCGCCATTGGCAAAAATCATAGTGGGGGAGGGAGACTTATGGGACTTAGCGTTCAGTTGATGTTGCCTGGGCCATTGGTGAGGACAGCAGGAGCTGGCACACAAGGTGCAGGGGCACCTAGAGAGGGGAGGGTTTAAGATACCAAGAGAGGAAGAGTGTGAGGGGAAATTGGGGGGGATGTTTTGGAGAAAGGGGTCAGTGGAGTCAATAGTGGAATCCTGAGTGAAGAACTGAGGGTACTGACATGTTCTCCTCGTATCTGTATGGATTTCCTCCAGGTGCTCTGATTTCCTCCCAAAGTTCAAAAATGTGCAGATTAGGTGCATTGGCGATGGTAAATACATGGGGTTATGGGGATAGAGCAAAGGGGAGGGTCTGGGTGAGATGCTGTTTCAGAAAATTGTTGCAGACCCAATGGGCCAAATGGCCTCTTTTTGCAGTGTAGGGATTCTACAAAGAGGTGTTGTCAGTGAGAGGGGGAAGTGGGATATAGTAAGGTGGGAGGGTCAGAGTGTGGGAATAATGGGTGTGCTTCTCATCAGGAGAGTCAGTGAGGGAAACAAAAATGGTGGCACAGACCATGGGAGTGGGCAGGATCAGAGTGGGCATGGGCACTAACTGGTGTGGGCTGTTCGGGGAGGGAAGGCATGAACAGGTTACTTGTTGTAGGGACCAGGGTGAATGGTTACAGTAGAATCATAGAATCATAGAAACCCTACAGTGCAGAAGGAGGCCATTCGGCCCATCGAGTCTGCACCGACCACAATCCCACCCAGGCCCTACCCCCACATATTTA
Source organism: Mustelus asterias (assembly GCF_964213995.1). Lineage (NCBI taxonomy): Eukaryota > Metazoa > Chordata > Chondrichthyes > Carcharhiniformes > Triakidae > Mustelus > Mustelus asterias. The sequence goes on along the minus strand of NC_135817.1, from coordinate 25,398,426 downwards.
CCCGCTAATCCCTCTAACCTACACATCCCAGGACTCTAAGGGGCAATTTTTAACCGGGCCAATCAACCTAACCCGCACATCTTTGGACTGTGGGAGGAAACCGGAGCACCCGGAGGAAACCCACGCAGACACGAGGAGAATGTGCAAACTCCACACAGACAGTGACCCGAGTAGGAAGGGTAAAGGTCACATTGGCGAGGGTCAGTGGTGATAAGGGGAAGTGGTGGGTGACAGGCAGAGAGTAATAAGTAGTTGAGAGAGTTTGAAAGGTTACACGCGACATCAGGGAACTAAGGAAGCTCACCAGGAAGACAATGCCTCAATGTCCAAATAACTGCAAAACATCAAGGTGGGAGCAGGCTTCCCTCAGTGGGTGGAGCTGAAAGTTAACAACACTAGAGAACTAAAGGGACACACGAATAATAATTAGAACATAGAACAGTACAGCACAGAACAGGCCCTTCAGCCCACGATGTTGTGCCGAGCTTTATCTGAAACCAAGATCAAGCTATCCCACTCCCTATCATCCTGGTGTGCTCCATGTGCCTATCCAATAACCGCTTAAATGTTCCTAAAGTGTCTGACTCCACTATCACCGCAGGCATTCCACACCCCAACCACTCTCTGCGTAAAGAATCTACCTCTGATATCCTTCCTATATCTCCCACCATGAACCTGATAGTTATGCCCCCTTGTAATAGCTCCATCCACCCGAGGAAATAGTCTTTGAACGTTCACTCTATCTATCCCCTTCATCATTTTATAAACCTCTATTAAGTCTCCCCTCAGCCTCCTCCGCTCCAGAGAGAAAAGCCCCAGCTCCCTCAACCTTTCCTCATAAGACCTACCCTCCAAACCAGGCAGCATCCTGGTAAATCTCCTCTGCACTCTTTCCAGCGCTTCCACATCCTTATAGTGAGGTGACCAGAACTGCACACAATATTCCAAATGTGGTCTCACCAAGGTCGTGTACAGTTGCAGCATAACCCCACGGCTCTTAAACTCCAACCCCCTGTTAATAAAAGCTAACACACTTAGGCCTTCTTCACAGCTCAATCCACTTGAGTGGCAACCTTGAGAGATCTGTGGATATGGACCCCAAGATCTCTCTGTTCCTCCACAGTCTTCAGAACCCTACCTTTGACCCTGTAATCCACATTTAAATTAGTCCTACCAAAATGAATCACCTCACATTTATCAGGGTTAAACTCCATTTGCCATTTTTCAGCCCAGCTTTGCATCCTATCTATGTCTCTTTGCAGCCTACAACAGCCCTCCACCTCATCCACTACTCCACCAATCTTGGTGTCATCAGCAAATTTACTGATCCACCCTTCAGCCCCCTCCTCTAAGTCATTAATAAAAAGCACAAAGAGCAGAGGACCAAGCACTGATCCCTGTGGCACTCCGCTAGCAACCTGCCTCCAGTCCGAAAATTTTCCATCCACCACCACCCTCTGTCTTCGATCAGATAGCCAGTTACCTATCCAATCGGCCAACTTTCCCTCTATCCCACACCTCCTCACTTTCATCATAAGCCGACCATGGGGGACCTTATCAAACGCCTTACTAAAATCCATGTATATGACATCAACTGCCCTACTTTCATCAACACACTTAGTTACTTCCTCACAAAATTCTATCAAATTTGTGAGGCACGACTTGCCCTTCACGAATCCGTGCTGACTATCCCGGATTAATCCGCATCTTTCTAAATGGTTGTAAATCCCATCCCTAAGGACCTTTTCCATCAATTTACCAACGACCGAAGTAAGACTAACCGGTCTATAATTACCAGGGTCATTTCTATTCCCTTTCTTAAACAGAGGAACAACATTCGCCACTCTCCAGTCCTCTGGCACCATCCCCGTGGACAGTGAGGACCCAAAGATCAAAGCCAAAGGCTCTGCAATCTCATCCCTTGCCTCCCAAAGAATCCTAGGATACATTTCATCAGGCCCAGGGGACTTATCGACCTTCAGTTTATTCAAAACTGCCAGTACATCCTCCCTCCGAACATCTATTGCCTCCAGCCAATTAGCCTGCAACACCTTCTCTTCCTCAAAAACATGGCCCCTCTCCTTGGTGAACACTGAAGAAAAGTATTCATTCATCACCTCTCCTATCTCTACTGACTCCATGCACAAGTTCCCACTACTGTCCTTGACCGGCCCTAACCTCACCCTGGTCATTCTTTTATTCCTCACATAAGAGTAAAAAGCCTTGGGGTTTTCCCTGATCCGACCTACCAAGGACTTCTCATGTCCCCTCCTAGCTCTCCTAAGCCCCTTTTTCAGCTCATTCCTTGCTAACTTGTAACCCTCAATCGAGCCATCTGAACCGTGTTTCCTCATCCCTACATAAGCTTCCCTCTTCCTTTTCACAAGACATTCCACCTCTTTCGTGAACCATGGTTCCCTCACTCGGCCATTTCCTCCCTGCCTGACAGGGACATACCTATCAAGGACACCCAGTATTTGTTCCTTGAAAAAGTTCCACTTTTCATTAGTGCCTTTCCCTGACAGTTTCTGTTCCCATCTTATGCCCCCTAATTCTTGCCTAATCGCATCATAATTACCTCTCCCCCAATTGTAAACCTTGCCCTGCCGTACGGCCCTATCCCTCTCCATTGCAATAACAAAAGACACCGAATTGTGGTCACTATCTCCAAAGTGCTCTCCCACAACCAAATCTAACACTTGGCCCGGTTCATTTCCCAGTACCAAATCCAATGTGGCCTCACCTCTTGTCGCCCTATCCACATATTGTGTCAGGAAACCCTCCTGCACACACTGCACAAAAACTGTCCCATCCGAACTATTTGACCTTCAAAGGTTCCAATCAATATTTGGAAAGTTAAAGTCCCCCATGACAACTACCCTGTTACCCCCACACATATCCATAATCTGCTTAGCAATTTCTTCCTCCACATCTCTATTACTATTTAGGGGCCTATAGTAAACTCCTAACAACGTGACCGCTCCTTTCCTATTTCTAACTTCAGCCCATATTACCTCAGTGTGCAGATCCCCCTCGAAGTGCCTTTCCGCAGCCGTTAAACTATCCTTGATTAACAATGCTACTCCTCCACCTCTTTTTCCAGCTTCCCTACACTTACTGAAACATCTATACCCCGGAACGTCCAACAACCATTCCTGTCCTTGTTCTATCCACGGCTCCTTAATGGCCACAACATCGTAGTCCCAAGTACCAATCCACGCCCCAAGTTCATCTACCTTGTTCCGGATGCTCCTTGCATTGAAGTAGACACACTTCAACCCACCTTCCTGTCTACCGGTATCCACCCTTGACCTTGATACCTTCCCCAATACCTCACCACCCTCAACACTGACTTCTGGACTACAACTCCTTTTCCCACTCCCCTGACAAATTAGTTTAAACCCCCCTGAAGAGCCGTATCAAATTTCCCTCCCAGGATATTGGTGCCCCTCTGGTTCAGGTGCACCCCGTCCTGTTTGTACAGGTCCCACCCTCCCTCCTACACCATCCCTGCAACCACATGTTTAACTACACTCTCTCCCTGTTCCTCAACTCGCTATCATGTGGCACCGGTAACGTACCAGAGATGACCACATGTTTTGTCTTGGCTCTCAGCTTCCAGCCCAGCTCCCGAAATTCCTGTTTTAAATCCCCGTCCCATCTCTTACCTATGTCGTTGGTACCAATGTGTACCACGACTTGGGACTGTTTCCCCTCCCCCTTAAGAATCCGGAAGACACAGTCCGAGACGTCACGGACCCTGGCATCCAGTAGGCAACATACCATCCTCGAGGAAGATTGGAAAATTGGAAGATTGTATGAGAGATTTGTTCTTTTGAAATCCCCTCCTCTTGCCTGGCCCAGAGTGTTCTCATAACAACAAGATCCCAGCAAGGTGTAGAGCTGCCCTTTACTCTGAGGCACTTGTCTCCTGTCAGAGTTAGAGATGGAGGGAGGGAGGTGGATGCCTACAAGGGGTCTGCAGATCAATGGCAAGAAAGAAGGAACTGAGATTCATGACCGTAAACCTCAATCCTCCTGGTGGAATGGACCTGCCTGACAAGAGCTCATGTGGTTAGTCTTTCTATTATGACAAGGCAAAGGTCTCTCTATAAGAGACTTGAGGGCAGTGAAAGCAAGTGGAATAGTGTGAGAGACTGTTGTCACCCTGGTCAAGGAGTGATATCATGGATGTATATATCAGGGGGAGGAACACCCATTCTTGTCCCCAGGATGTCCTTCACCTGGAAGAGGTGGAGTGTGCCTGACCATTACAACAACCAGCAGAAAGGATGAATCCAAGAGACTTCCAATCAGTTCAAGTTAACATGTGTTTACAAGTGGCAAAACATATAGAATGAGTGTACAGCTGTGCCACCAATGCGCATTCAAAGCTGCTTAATTTTTCTCACGCTATTACTTCATCTGGATGCATCCACAGCAGAGGTGGAGGCAGCCAACTGACTATTATGCCTTTTTCTCCATGATGACTTTGGCGGGAGTCCTGTGGTGGTTTGAGACTTGAAGGGCCCTGGCTTACTCTTGCCCAGAGGCAGGTGCCTGAGCAGTTGAAGCTCTTGTTGTCACAGGCAGAGGGGATTTGGGAAACTTTGGAGTGTCCAGTGGATGTTCCCGGGGCATTCGCTTGACACACCTCCTCCCTTTGCGTGCACAATGGCTCCTGCCTTACTCCTTGAGGAGAAGGGATCTCTGGAGGGAGGTTGGGGTGCCTGGCTCTCTGTCTTGCCAAGGCACTGCTGGAATGCACACATGGCTATAGCAATGGATTGCAGGGCTGAGAAAAAAAATATTCAGCAGGAACTGTGCCTTTTGCTGGACCTGGGTGTCCATGGCGCCCATCATTCTACCCACGGAGACTTACATGTGCTCACATTCAGGAGCCATGACAACAGAGAGCACACGGTCGGAATCTTCCACCTCTGGTGCCATTCTGTTGAAGTCTCTGACATCTCTGACTGAAGTTCTTTTGGATACCTTTGAACCCTCCCGCAAATTTTCCATGGCTGCTTCCAAAGGTTTGACGAGTGATTCTGACTCAGCAGGGGCTTCTTCTCCAGAGACCCACTGAGTGCCAGAGACCTTGGCTGTCACTGCCTCCACTTGCTGTGGACATATGTATGTCAGCTGACCCTCAGAGTGTGGGCCCGGGCTTAAACTAAATAAATGACCCCCCCACCGACTTGTGTGATTCTGAGGTGGTGGAGGGTGCAGGTGAACGCTGTGACAGCTCTAAAGGTGTGACATCATCATCAACTTCTTCCTCCAAGGTGTCCTGGGGGGCTGGAGCTTTCTTCTGTGAAGGACATTGGCCTCCTCCTCTTCCTGCTAGAATGGAGAAAAGAGAGAATGAGTGATCACCTCGGCTGGTTAAAACATTGCACACATCAATCCAAAGTCCTCAGAATAATGCTTGCTTCCTTGCTAGATTGTTGGGAGAGGCTGACCTTGCCCTTGGCACAGGGATGGTCTTCTACTCTCCCCCACTGACCCTTTCCTGTCTATCACAGCGGGGATCATATCGAAGCCTATGTCCCCTGTTTCACTTGCTGGGTTTTATGCCAAGTGGGCAGCTCTGAGGTCATCACCCAGAGTGACTGGGCATCCGAAGTTGACAGCAACCCCTTTAGATCAGAAAAGCAGATGCCAGGAACCCCTCCAACCACTTAGGATGTTGAAAGTTGAAAATTAGTAGAGGCCAACTGGAAAGAGCAACGGGTCTGAAGGCCATCTGGAATGCTTAAGAGTCAGTGGGAGTTTGCAGTGGTTCAAGTACAACACTCTTCCTAGATTCATGGGCAGTTTTCCCATCCAGTGACTGTCCAACGATGTTCCAGTTGGGCGCTTATACTAGGATGAGGTGAAGAAACAGGAATGATCCCAACATGGCAGTAGTCAATTGCAAGACATTGTATGAGCAGCAAAACAGAAGATAATTATACTTTAAATTGCCTGTGGTGAAAAAAGCAAAGTTTTCCAAATTTCTGTGATTACTTGGAGACAAACCCGATTGAAATTCATCATTATTCATAGAAGTTATTACCCTCTTATTCCATACATGGCTACTGTATTAAAACTGTCTGACTCATTATTCATTTACAGTATCAGCGCTGGATAAGATCAGCAAGGGGCGTGCATAATGTACGAGTGAAATGCCAGGCTCTCAATACTGCAACTAAAACTGAAGTGCTCTTGTCACCAGTAATTAACATCCCATTCTTTGTTTTTGTGGAGTTATAATCTTTCTGCATTTATACTCACATCATATCTTATTAAGTCTCACTTATTTAGTTTACGATGACACCAGCAAACTCACTTATTAAACTACAGAGGTCATTCATACAAACTTAGCAGCATTTGCTGATTGCATTCAAATGAATTTATTTGCAGAGAGACCAGGATAAATAATTTGTGACATTTTGGTCATTTATGCTAGACATTTGGCTCAGCTTCAGCATCACCCAGTACTCCCATAAGCAGCAAGAAAAACACAAAATGTTGGAAAATCTCAGCAGGTCTGGCAGCATCTGTGGAGAGAGAATAAAACCAACGTTGCTGAATGACTGTTCTCGATGATCCATTTACATTTCCTTTTCCTTTTTCTTTATGACATCATTGTCAATTACACCCTCACCCCACCCTAACAGTATAAATCTCATCCTATTTTCTTTGTCTTCAGCTCTGACGGAGGGTCATCCAGACATGAAACTTTGGCTCTATCCTCTTTCCACATATGCTGTCAGATGCAGACAGATGCTGTCGGGCGGCACAGTGGTTAGCACTGCTGCCTCACAGCGCCAGGGACCTGGGTTTGATTCCAGCCTTGGGTCACTTCTGTGCGGAGTCTGTGTGGGTTTCCTCCGGGTGCTCAGGTTTCCTCTCACAGTCCAAAGACGTGCTGGTTAGGTAAATTCTCTCTCAATGTACCCAAACAGGCGCTGGAGTGTGGCAACTAGAGGATTTTCACAGTAACTTCATTGCAGTGTTAATGTAAGCCTACTTGTGACAGATAAATAAACTTTACCTGCTGAGATTTTCCAGCATTTTCTGTTTTTGTTTCAGATTCCAGCATCCGCAGTATTTTGCTTTTGCTAGCACAAGCAGACCTTAAATCCATTATGAACTGGAGTGTGCCTTCATCTACTCGTTCTCAAGGTAAATGTTACCCAGAGTTGGGAATCAAACACCAAACCTTTGCTACTGTGCACCAGCTTAACCTACCACATGCTGTCATGTGACTCTCCCTGGCTGGAATTCCCGGCCGTTCATGCCCTACCTCCGCTGCCAGCGAGCATGAGAATTTGGTACTCAGGAGAATCCCTGCTGTGGGTGAGATTGGTGAATCCAGTCGTGTGTCTTCAAAGGACAGACTGAATATTCACATTATTAGGTACAGATTTCAGAATTAAGTAAGTTAGTTTCACTGGTATGTGGCAAGTACTTTGAGATACTTTATCCACATACAATGACAGAAATCAGACAATGCCTACCAAAGCTCCAGAAATAAGGGCCTTTTTGCCTTCCCCTGAGGTGTGAATATTATAACAAGTCTTGCAACTCGGCCAACGTTGTCTACCTGATACGCTGCAGGAAAGGATGTCCCGAGGCATGGTACATTGGGGAGACCATGCAGACGCTACGACAAAGGATGAATGAACACCGCTCGACAATCACCAGGCAAGAGTGTTCCCTTCCAGTCGGGGAACACTTCAGCAATCACTTCAGCTTTCAGTCTCTGATCTTCGGGTAAGCGTTCTCCAAGGCGGCCTTCACGACACACGACAATGCAGAATTGCTGAGCAGAAACTGATAGCCAAGTTCCGCACACATGAGGACGGCCTCAACCGGGATCTTGGGTTCATGTCACACTATCTGTAACCCTCACAACTTGCCTGGACTTGCAAAATCTCACTAATTGTCCTGGCTGGAGACAATACACATCTCTTTAACCTGTGCTTAACCCTCTCTCCGCTCATATTGTCTGTACCTTTAAGACTTGATTACCTGTAAAGACTCGCATTCCAACCATTATCTTGTAAATTGTGTTTGTGTCTGTATATGCCCTGTTTGTGAACACAAGTCCTCACTCACCTGATGAAGGAGCAGCGCTCCAAAAGCTTGTGCTACCAAATAAACCTGTTGGACTTTAACCTGGTGTTGTGAGACTTCTTATTGTGCTTACCCCAGTTCAACGCCGGCATCTCCACATCGTGTGAATATTAGCCAGACTTCAATGAAAGTTCCCAATTGTTTCTGAACCATGCTTGAATAAATGGCCTTAACCCTGAGTGTACTTTTACTAGTAATAAAGTTTCCAAATTATAATCTCAAAGAAGCAAAAATGTTTCATTTTTGACATATAGCTGCATTTTCTAATGCTGTCTAAATGAAAATCATACTTGCAAAGAGGCCAAAATATATGAAATGATCAGAAGAAGAAGTAGTTTTGCCTCAAACTTCCTTGTCCTCCCCCAGGACCATGAGGTGGCCTTTTTCTTTTAATCCCTCCTGAATTCAGGTTGGGACCATAATGGAGCATGAAGGAATGTATGGTGACAAGATCTGTTGGTAACCCCTCACTGAGACTGTGCCTGACTAGTCCTCACCTGGCCCTGTATGCATACTGTCACAAGGGATGGGGCCTGTGGCCTTGGAGGATTTCCTTACCACTCTTCTCATTGATCAGTGCTTCCTGGGGCATCTGTGTGAAAGGTGCAAAGAGACATTGGGGATGCACTAGGAAATGCCCTAAGAGCCCCCTGAGGGTGAAGGTAGTCCTGTAGCAGCCTGCATTCTGTTTAATTCAACCCAGCAACTTCCCACTGAAAGCCTTGATTTCATTTGGGGCTTTTAGTGTGATGGTTGATGTCACTATATAAAGTGCAGCTTTAAGGTCCCCTCCCCCTGTTTTCCTGTTTCAGCAGCATCCCCATAGCAGCACCACTGGGATTTTTGATCCTCATAAGGTTCCACTTGGCTAAAGGAGGCAATCCTTCTGGGAGTCCACCTGCACATCACAAATGGAAAATGAGTCAGTGTTGGCAGGGATGGAGGGGTGTTTGGAGTAGTAGACAGAACTCAAATGATCACCACAATTTATTTAAACTTAATCATCTAAGAGTGTATTGTTTAGAGGAACAACACAGTTACTTTCCCATATTTACCTTCCCTTGATCAGCTTAGAAATTACGTTATATGTTTTTAACATATGCCGCACTCTTTATGATCATTAACCCATGATGCTTTCTGCTCATGACAAGTTATCCTAACTTAATCACTTTCTGCTCATACCCCTAAAACCTACAAAATATTAATTTGCACTCCATTAAAAACGGAAGTTCATCTCACCAACATTTACCATTTCCAACCATTTTAAATGCAGTTTTGTAAGATTCACTCACTTTAGAATCTACTGATGAACCATGGCCGCAATTCTCCCAAAAGCGCTGAATTGGTGGGAAAACTGTTCTAGATCCCGAATGTTTTTCAGTTCAGCTTCTCACTCGAGCCTCCCCACTCTATCCACTGCAGAGATCTCAGTCATGAATCTCATTAAAAAACCAGTGGGGCGGGGCCTATTCACGCCGGAGTTTGACAGTTCTGGAACTCTGCGCATGCGTAGTGGCCCCGATCTGTCAGACTCCCCGTTTGCTGGCCAGCTCAATCCTGGCCAGCCTGGGACGCCCGCAGTGCTCCACCCCCCCCCCCACGGCCCGATTGCGGCCTCCACAACAATTCCCGGGCCAGCCCTGACCCCCACCACTGTCCCAGAGCACCCCGATGCACAGCCCCCCAATCTGCCCCCCGACCCCAGCAGTGGCGATCCTCCCACCACCCCTCACCCTGGCAGAACCCCCCCCCCTCGCTAACCCCCCTAGGGTTAGAACCCTCTTGGGAAGCAGGCTCCCCCCACAGGGCCAGACCACCCCCCTCCCACCCCAGCACGCCCCAGTTGCTGCTCTCCCAGACCGATCCTGTCTGCAGAGTGGCAGCAGGACCCCCCCCACTCTCACCCATTGCCCCTAGGCCCTGCCCACAATAGGCCCTGCTCCCTTGGCACTGCACAATGCCTGATGGGGCAGTGCCAAGGTGCCCCTTGAGCAGTGCAGGGAGCACAGGCTGGTACCTCCAGGGTATCCCTGCCCAGGGGGCACCACAGCGCCCCCCCCCGCCACCTGACCCCCTGGGGCTCCGATTGCCCCCCCTTCATTCCGGCGGGGTCTCCCGCTAGTTCCCCGAAGGTGGGGAGCTAGTGTAAACCCCGCCGGAATTAAGTACTCCTGGCGGGGTGGGCGATTCAATCAGGACCCGAAAGTTCCCGATAATTAGATTTAAAATATATTTAAAATACATTTTAAAAAGATTCAAATGACTTACCTATCTTCCCGCTGGTTTCCAGCGTAGTCTGACCGGTGACTGTTTGCCGGCTCTGGGAGATATGCATGTGTTCCCGGCGCATGCTCAAATCCCGGAACAAAGCCAGCGACGTGCATCTCCCACCTTGACCCATCGGAAAAGTTCTGGGTTGCATGAAGAATCGCGGCCCATGTGTGAAAAAAATTATATTCTTTGAGTTTATTTGTTAGTGTCACAAGTAAGCTTACATTAACACTGCAATGAAATTACTGTGAAAATCCGCTGTTAAGCTATGAGACTGCTTATCTGGAATAAAAACAAAGATATAGACAGCATGCAACATGTCAATAATAGGAGAGAAAAATGTGTGTGTTGGGGGTGGCGGTTATTGTTGATCAATGGATGTTTGAGTATTTCAGCAAATATTTACCCATGGTAGGAATCAGTTACAAAGAAGATGGCTTCTTTTCTGAAACATTTTTTCACAATGACCTTGCATCCATCTGTTCAGCTCCATAATTAAATCATAAACCATAAAGTGGATGTTATCAAGCCTCCAAGAGAGATGGCTCAGGTTTTTGACAACACTCCCTTTTTGAAGTGGTACGTAATTAACCAATAATCTGTTGGCACACGGAGTTTGCAGGCGCAAACTTCCTCCCAAGCTTCAATTACATTTTAAGATGAAGTCTTTATAATGCAAATAAAGCTAAATTGTCCTGTGTGCACTGCATCGCCAACCATGAGATATTATTCTGAAGTAAAATAAATACCAAATCGCTGTTCAAATATAACTCATGTTCACCGTCAGAAAGTAAATGGCTTGAGGCATTATTCCAAGTATGAATCTCATTCTTTTGTGACTTGGAGATTTTTTTAAGCTTTCAGAGTTAAACCTGACAATTAGCTGCTGGAAGATAGATTATTAAAGAGGGGACCTGAATTTTCTTTCACTGTATTGCCTAAAATTGGGTGGCTAAAGAGGCAATGGAGGAGGGAAAACTGGGCGGAGAGACCTACCACCAAATGCCAGTTCCTCAAAATGTCATTTGGAAGATTTCCCTGACCTCCCCTTAACTGCTTCATCGTATGTAAATGGAAATGGGTGGATAATGACCACTGTCTGAAGTTGCAAGAATAGAAGTGAGGAGCACTATAATGAAGCAAGTTTCATCTGCTGAAAAGATCACTGTCAAGACTGTTGACTATCACCCAGTTGATAGATCATGAAGCTCAGGAATATTCTCCAGTGCATGTTTATTCTGTTTAATTGTACGATGCTATGGCCTGCACAGCTTTGCCTTTCAGATAGATCTGGACATGGAAATTTCTGGGAGGATGGCCGTAGTTTCTTTGAAGGCAGGTGAGTATGAAGGAAATTATCAAGGTAAATGTTGCAGGAGGAGTTCTCAGCATCAGGTGCAAAGAGGCATCCAAACTCGACTTGTCAATGAAGTGTCTTGTTTATTTAGTACACTCTACCTGTGTCATCATTGCAATAACTCTTTGCACCTGGAACACACAAACATATTGTAATGTTCTAACTACATTAGGGCTTATGAGTTTTAAACAAAAAGAAAATATGTGGTTTGCACATGTAGACTCAAAGTAACACAGAACAGGTTTATTGAAAGATGTTCTCTGCACAGAACAGAAACTGGAACTAAACTGCAGATTGTGAAACACCCTTATGAGCTCATGGTCAACTCATGTGACCTGCTCTTAAAGCAATCATGCAACCATTTAAAGTTATAACACATATGAAATAGGAGCAGAAGTCGGCCATTTGGCTTCTCAAGCCTGGTCTGCCATTCAATAAGATCATGGCTGATCTGTTTGCATTTCGATTTCCATATTCCCATCCACCTCTATGATCTTTGATCCCCTTGTCCAACAAGAATCTATCTACCTTTGCCTTCTGAGAGTTTCAAAATTGAAAAGATATTTGAGAGAAAAAAAATTCTCCTCATCTCTGGTAAATCCTGGTTTGAAATCAATACAGTAAGAAGTTTAACAACACCAGGTTAAAGTCCAACAGGTTTATTTGGTAGCAAAAGCCACACAAGCTTTCGAAGCTCTAAGCCCCTTCTTCAGGTGAGACTCACCCATAAGAGGAAACATTCTTTCCACATTCACCCTGTCAAGACCATTTAGGATCTTATTTACTTCAATCAAGTCACCCCTCACCCTTCTAACTTCGAGTGGAAACAAGCCCAGCCTGCCCAATCTTTCCTCATAAGACAACATGCTCATTCCAGGTGTCAATCTAGTAAACCTCCCCTGAACCGCTTCCAATGCATTTACATCCTTCCTTAAATAAGGAGACCAAAACTGCACACAGTGGCTGCGATTCTCCCAAAAGTGCTGAATTGACGGGAAAACTGTTCTAGATCCCGACTGTTTTCTCAGTTCAGCTTCTCACCTGAATCTCCCCACTCTGTGCACTGCAGAGGTCCTAATCATGAATATCATTAAAAACCCAGGGGGAGTGGGGCCTTTTCACGCCGGAATCTGATCGTTCTGGAACTCTGCGCATGCGCAGTAGTCCCGCAGTAGTAGCCAGCCCAGGACCCCCGCAGTGCTGCCCCCCCCCCCCCACCCCCATGGCCTGATCATGGCCCCCCACAAAAATTCCTGGGCCAGCCCTGACCCCCTCCATCGCAGAGTGCCCCGATGCACAGCCCACTACCCCAGCAATGGCGATCCCCCACCCCCCTCACCCTGGCAGAGGAACCCCCCCACCCTCCCAGCTGACCCCCGCCCGGGGTCAGTTCCCCCCCCTCCCAGAGGCAATCCCTCCACAGGCAGACCACAACACCCCAGCCTGCCGCAATCGCTGCCCTCCCTCCATCCCAGACCGATGGACCCCCACCAATCGCCCCTACACCTCACCATAATAGGCCCTGCCCCCTTGGCACTGCCCAATGCCCAATGGACAATGCCAAGGTGCCCCCTCGGCATGGGCACTTTGCCCCTTGGGCAGTGCCAGAGGGCACAGGCTGGCACTGCCAGGGTGCCCATGCCCTGGGGCCACCACACTCCCGCTGCCCGATCGCCTGGGGGCCCATGATTGTCCCCCCTTCATTCCAGCAGGGTCTCCCGCTAGTTCCCTGAACGTGGGGAGCTAGTGTAAACCCCGCCAGAATGAAGTACTCCTGGCGGGGTGGAAGGCTCAATCGGGATCTGAAAGTTCCCAATAATTAGATTTAAAACATATTTAAAATACATTTAAAAAAGATTCAAATTACTTACCTGCCTTCCCGCCGGTTTCCAGCGTGGTTCACCGGTTCTGGGAGTTGCGCATGCATTCCTGGTGCAAGCGCAAATCCCGGAACAAGGCATCTCCCACTGCGTCCCACCAGAAAAGTTGCAGGTTGCGATGGGAGAATTGTGGCCAGTATTTGAGATGCAATCTCACAGTGCCCTGCATAACTGAAGCATAACATCCTCACTTTTACGTTCAATTCCTTTCATAATAAAGGGTAGCATTCCATGAGCCTACTTGATGTATGTGCATGCTTAACTTTGTAACTCATGCACAAGAACACCTAGATTCCTCTGCACCTTGGATTTCTGCAGCTGTTCTCCCTTTACGTGTTACTCTGCTTTTTAATTCTTCCTGCCAAAGTGAACAACTTCACACTTTTTCATCTTATACTCCATCTGCCAGATTGTTACGCACTCACTCACCCTATCTGCATCCATCTGCAAACTCCATGCGTGGAATTTTACCGTCCTGCCTGCCACAGGAATTGTAGTGGGCAGGACATGGATCATGCAAAAGTCTGTTGACCTCAGGTGGGATTTTCCAGCCTTGAGGCGCCCGCAGCCGGAAAATCCTGCCCCAACTGTCCACTTCACAACATACATTTTTACCTATCTTTGTGTCATCTGCAAATTTAGCTACCATGTCTTTGCTCCCCTCTAAGTCATTGATTTAAATTTTATAAAGTTGAGGCCTTCGAACAGACTCCTGCAGAATTCCACTGGTCAAATCCTCCCAGTCAGACAAAGACCCATTTATGCAAATTCTCTGCTTTCTGCCAACCAGCCAATCCAGGCTAATATGTTATCCACTGCACTATGAGGTTTTTTTTTCACATATCAACCTTTGATGTGGCACCTTATCAAATGTCTTCTGGAAAAACAATTCAATAAATCAACAAGGTCCCTTTTATCCACAGATCACATTACTCCTTCAATGGACTCTAATAAATTGGTTAAACATGACTTTCACAGAACAATGTTGACTCTTCCTGATTACCTTAAATTTTTTGAAGTGTCCGACTATAACATTTTTAACTCCAACACCTTCCTCTTGACAGATGTCAAGTTAATTGGCTTATAGTTTCATGTTAACTGCCTCCTTCCCTTCTTGAATAGAAGAGTAATATTTGTTACTTCCCTGAGTCTAGGGAATTTTGGAAAATTAACACCAATGCATCTACTGCTTCTTTAGCCACCTCTTTTAAGACCCCAGACAAAGTTGATCAGGACCCGAAGATTCATCCGCCTGCATATAGCACCATCAGTTTGATCAGTACTGTTTCCTTATAATTTCACCAAGTTCTCCTCTCCCTTCCATCTCCTGATTTACAGCTAGAACTGCAATGCTTTTTGTATCCTCTATAGTAAAAACAGAAGCTAAATATTTGTTCATCTCATCCGCCATTTTCTTATTATCTACTATTAGCTCCCCCTCCTCACTCTCTTGAAGATCAACACTCATTTTACTTACTCGTTTACTTTTTAAATACTTTTAGAAACTCTTGCTATCTGTTCTGCATTCCTAGAGCACCCGGAGGAAACCCACGCAGACACAGGGAGAATGTGCAAATTCCACACAGTCATCCAAGGCCATAATTGAACCCAGGTCCCTGGCTTTGTGAGGCAGCAGTGCTAACCACTGCTTTAGTTCTAACTTTTATTTTCTTTGTAACATCTGGTCTTGATTGTTGGTATATCATTATTTCTTTTTCTCTCTCTTGCTCTCTTCCTGCCATTCTCTGACTCTCATTCCCCATATTACTATTTTCCTCTTTTACCTCATCTCTACTCTTGGATATACCACATCCCTATCTGCTTCAAGAAGACGACCATCACCCCGGTACCTAAGAAAAACCAGGCAGCGTGCCTTAATGACCAATGGCCGGTGGCTCTGACATCCATCATTATGAGGTGCTTTGAAAGGTTAGTCATGGCATGAATCAATTCCAGCCTCCCGGACTACCTGGATCCACTACAGTTTGCCTACCACCGAAACAGGTCCACAGCAGACGCCATCTCCCTGGCCCTGCACTCAACCCCGGAGCACCTAGATAACAAGACACATATGTCAGACTCCTATTTATCAACTAAAGCTCAGCCTTCAACACCATTATTCCTACAAAACTCATCTCCAAACTCTGTGGCCTGGGACTTCGCACCTCCCTCTGCGATTGGATCCTGAACTTCCTAACTCACAGAACACAATCAGTAAGGATAGGCAACACCTCTTCCATGATCATCCTCAACACCGGTGCCCCACAAGGCTGTGTTCTCAGCAACGTACTGTACTCCTTATACACCGATGACTGTGTGGCCAAATTCCCCTCCAATTCAATTTTCAAGTTTGTTGATGACACCACCATAGTGGGTCAGATCTCAAACAATGACGAGACAGAGTACAGGAATGAGATAGAGAATCTGGTGAACTGGTGCGGCAACAATAATCTCTCCCTCAATGTCAACAAAAGAGATTTTCATCAACTTCAGGAAGTGTAAAGGAGAACATGCCCCAGTCTACATCAATGGGAACAAAGTAGAAAGGGTCAAGAGCTTCAAGTTTTTAGGTGTCCAGATCACCAACAAACTGCTCTTGTTCCCCCCATGCTGACACTATAGTTAAGAAAGCCCACCAAAGCCTCTACTCCTCAGAAGACGAAGGAAATTTGGCATGACAACTATGACTCTCACCAACTTTTACAGATGCATCATAGAAAGCATTCTTTCTGGTTGTATCACAGCTTGGTATGGCTCCTGCTCTGCCCAAGACCGCAAGGAAATACAAAAGGTCGTGAATGTAGCCTAATCCATCACACAAACCAGCCTCCCATCCATTGACTCTGTCTACACTTCCCGCTGCCTCGGCAAAGCAGCCAGCATAATTAAGGACCCCACGCACCCCAGACATTCTCTCTTCCACCTTCTTCCGTCGGGAAAAAGATAGAAAAGTCTGAGGTCACGTACCAACCGACTCAAGAACAGCTTCTTCCCTGCTGCTGTCAGATTTTTGAATGGACTTACTTTGCATTAAGTTGATCTTTCTCTACACTCTAGCTATGACTTTAACACACATTCTGCACTCTCTCCTTTCCTTCCCTGTGAACGGTATGCTTTGTCTGTATAGCGCGCAAGAAACAATACTTTTCACTGTTAATAAATGTGACAATAATAAAACAAATCAATTCAAATCAAATCAAATCTTTCCACATTTGATCCCTGTCCCCCACTATTCAGTTTAATACCCTTTCTACTTCCATTGTTACGTGGTTTGCAACAACACTGGTCTGTTATAATTCAGGTCAGAAACTCCAAGGTGTTTTATGAAGTCCGCCTGGATCATACGTTTTGCACTTTGAATTTAGCTCGGGTGAGCAAGAGATATTTCACTTCAGGTATGATTCAAATGACCCACTAGGGAACTTTAATCAAAGAAAGTTTATTTAAGAATACAGCTAACATGTATGGAAAGAAGATTAGCAATACCTTTTACCAATTACAAACAAAAACAAAACACCTATGATATTATATGACCCTTAATAAATATATCTAATATGTTCCAATCAAACAAAACTTTCCAAACAAAACCCTTTCCACAGGTTCAGCACAGAAAGTACAAATGCTCAGGTGATGCTGAAAAGTAGTCCTTTGGATGGAGAATTGAAACACTGACTTCCCAGCCTTGTAACTTCTAGTAGCCCCCTGGATATAGCTTGAAGTCAGAATAGTTTCCCAAAACAACAGAGTGAGACTGTAGGCAAGCCAATCACCAACAGCAGAGTTTCTACTCCAGGAAAGCAAGGAACCTTATTTCCAGTTAACAGCAGACTCTATAGTACAAGGGAAAGAGAGAGAAACACTGTTTTCCAGTCTGATGGTCATCGCCTTCTAAACTATACTGAAGCCAGCAGCCAAACAGAAAATGAAACCTTAAATTCATGAGGAAAGAAAGAAAGAGTCCAAAACACATGACCTGCCAACCAGTCTTCTTCCTAACAATGCAGGATTATAAAACTAATCCCAGAAAGTATCTGAGGCCATAGTAAAAATAAACAAAACCCCTTTTAAGCCATTGAAATAGCAATAAAAGGCCTTCTAGTCAACAGCCCAGCAAGAATGAGAAAAGCTGAGTCTGTGAGTGCTGCAGAGAACATGATTTAAAAAAAACATTCTTAAAGGTTCACAAACGTCACATGTCCCACCATGATTCAAGCGTAGATTGTCCTAACAGTGGTCATTGGAGCCACTCTTGGCTGTTTCTTTGGATTTTATGGTTGGAGAGCCTGAGCCTTACCTTAGCTTCTAGTTGCCCCTTGTGCGGGCACTGAAAGAAAGGTCAAGTGCCCTGTATGTGCTGCTGTCCTGAAATATTGTAGCCTCATGCAGTTTGTCAGCACTGTAGTGGTTCCTGGGTCTGTTTGTCCCCAGACCAAAGGGCTACTAGTCTATTGGGATGATCAGATCCTGAAATCCTTCCTGGTTAATAATAGCCCAAATCCTGGGGCTCTCTGAACTGCCTGAATGGTGATACAAGGGGACTGTTCATTCTGTCCACTAGTGGCAACAGGACTGCAGTGCAGAGTACATGGAGGAAGTGGCACTATTTAGTTCAGGGTTGCTTTTAACTTTTGGCATGGGGTTCCTGTGGATTCCAATAAAGCTAGCAGATGGTCCATTGATACTTTCAATGAAGTCAAATCTTGCCAGATGTTGCCACATATGAAATTTCCAAAGTCACACATCTTTGAGACTGACCTGATTGCCTGCATACATTCTCAACTATTTTGTAAATTGCCAATGAGATTGGCTCCAAAGCTAAAAAACAGCTTCTTCCCTGGTACCATCAGCCTTTTGAATGGACCTACATTACATCAAGCTGATCTTTCTCTTCACCTTAACTGTAACTGTAACACGATATTCTGCACCCTATCTTTTCCTTCTCCACTATGTACTCTATGAACGGTATGTTTTGTCTGTATAGCACGCAAGATACAATACTTTTCACTGTATCGCAATACATGTGACAATAATAAATCAAATCAAATCATATCATGTGTGTCACAAGAGTTGCACGACTGAATCACTAATCGATATTGTGGGATCACTGCTGGATAGCATCAGTGGGTGAAGTATCAACTCAGCTTCACAATGTCATCTATGTCCGCATGAAATGTTGAGACCAAACTGTTCACTTTTTCTATTCCAACTTTAAATGCAGTTGAAAGTAAGATTAATGGGAATGGATCCATTCTTACTTCTACTAACTTGTACATGCTCCTTTCAATGTGCCAATTAGATTCATTATTCACTAACTGGAAAAGGGGATTTACATTTCTGCAATACTTTATCATATTTCTCAGGGACATCACCAAGTGTTGACATACAATGAATTATTGTGAAGGGCAACCGTTGTTATTGTGTAACAGACAAGTTATTACTCCCCAAGTGTTGGAACGCAGCCAGTGTAAATGCCAGGCTTATGCACCAATCTTGCCAAAACTACAATACTATTTAACATCAATAATAAGGCACATGAATCTGCAATCCAATGCCAAACTAACATCACAGATCAATAATGTAGACTCAACCCCATGGTTCAATGCAGCTACACTATACAATAACAACTGGGAATTGTATTAGTACCTTTGATGTAGAAAGATAGCCCAAGATGCTTCACAGAGACATAATCGGGCAAAAGGAATGGACACTATGTCAAAGAAAGAGATGGAAGGGGGTTCAGGACTGTTGGGGGGGAGGGGGCCGGGATCATCATGGGGGGGGTGGTGGAGATCGGTGCTTCGCTGGGGACGGTGTCGAGGCTGGCTGGGGCATGCATGGGGGACAGTGATCGGGCTGTGGGGGGTTAGAGAGCCGGTGTTGCAGGAATTGCGGGGCTGGCCAGCGACTGAGAGGCCAGCAGACAGGGGCCACTGCACATGCGTCGATCTTGGCGCTGACAGATCGGCACATATGCAATGGCCCACTCAGCGCTATGCTGCTGGCCGCTCCAGCGGGAATAGGCCCCATCCACTGGTTTCTGGAGTGAATCATGCTGAGGCACTCTGCAGTGCACAGAGTGTGGAAGATTCTTCTCTGAACTCCCACTGAAAAAACAATGTGATTTACTCAGTTTTCACACAAATTCGACACTTGGAATTTTTTTCGGAGAATCCCAGCCAAGATGTTTAAACTCAACAGTTAAGGTGGCCAGGAGCCCATGTGTATCAAGAAGGATAGAAGTGATTGAAGAGCTGATCATGGGTGTACTACAGAATTTGTAAGAATTAGTTCCAATGGATTGATGCTTTCAGAGTGCGGAGGTTAGGAGAGTGTTGAAATAAACAAATTCAGAGGTGACAAAGGCACAATCAAGGAATTCAGTAATAGCTGGATAGAGGCACAAGCAGAGGTGGGAAACATTACAGAGGTTTGATTTTTTGATTTGGTTTGATTTATTATTGTCACATGTATTAGTGTACAGTGAAAAGTATTGTTTCTTGCATGCTATACAGTCAAACATAGAATGCATGGGGAGAAGTAAAGGAGAGGGTGCAGAATATAGTGTTACAGTCATAGCTAGGGTGTAGAGAAAGACCAACTTAATACGAGGTAGGTCCATTCAAAAGTCGGATGGCAGCAGGGAAGGAACTGTTTTTGAGTCGGTTGCTACGTGACCTCAGACTTTTGTATCTTTTTCCTGACGGAAGAAGGTGGAAGAGAGCATGTCTGGTGTGCTTGGGTTCCTTGATGATGCTGGCTGTTTGTCTATGGTGCATCTGTAGAGGTTGGTGAGAGTTGTAGCAGATATGCCAAATTTCCTTAGTCTCCTGAGAAAGTAAAGGCGTTGGTGGGCCTTCTTAACTATAGCGTCCACATGGGGGAACCAGGACAGGTTGTTGGGGATCTGGACACCTAAAAACTTGAAACACTTGACCATTTCTACTTCGTCCCCTTTGGTGTAGGCAGGGGCATGCCCTCCACTATGCTTCCTAAAGTCGATGACTATCTCCTTTGTTTTGTTGACATTGAGGAGAGATTATTGTTGTTGCACCAGGTCACCAGATTCTCTGTCTCTTTTCTGTACTGTGTCTCGTCATTGTTTGAGATCTGACCCAATACGGTGGTGTCATCAGCAAACATTGTTTGGGTTTAATCTCAGTTGTTTGGGTTTAATCTCAGTTGTTTGGGTTTAATCTCAGTTGTTTGGGTTTAATCTCAGTTGTTTGGGTTTAATCTCAGTTGTTTGGGTTTAATCTCAGTTGTTTGGGTTTAATATCAGTTGTTTAGGTTTAATCTCAGTTGTTTTGGGTTTAATCTCAGTTGTTTGGGTTTAATATCAGTTGTTCTGGGTTTAATCTCAGTTGTTCTGGGTTTAATATCAGTTGTTTGGGTTTAATCTCAGTTGTTTGGGTTTAATCTCAGTTGTTTGGGTTTAATATCAGTTGTTAATATCAGGGATTTGTTCCCAGGAGCAGGCTGAGGGTAAGAGAGTGGGTTTTCTGACTTTAATTAATTATTTATTTTTTTGTTTCCTTACACTCTTATTAACTTTTCACTGTCTTACTTGACATAAAGTGTCCAGTATGAGTGTGAAACCAGTGTGTTGTTCCCAGTGTAGGATGTGGGAGGTCCTGGAGGCATCTGGCCTCCCGGACATCCACATCTGTGAGGGGTGTGTCGAGCTGCGGTTCCTGAGGGACCGTGTTAGGGAGCTGGAACTGCAGCTCGAGGATCTTAGGCTGATGAGGGAGAATGAGGAGGTGATAGACAAGAGCTATCATCAGGTGGTCACACCAGGGCAACGGGAGGAGGCCAAGTGGGTGATGGCCAGGAAGGGTAAGGCTAGGGTGGTTGAGAGCACCCCAGTGGATTTGCCCCTGCACAACAAGTACTCCTGCTTGAGTACTGCTGGGGGGGACAGCCCGCCTGGGGGAAGCAGCAGTGGCCGTGTCTCCGCAGTGGAGTCCAGCCCTGTAACTCAGAGGGCTAAGGAAAAGAGGAGGAAGGCGGTATTAATCGGGGACTCGATGGTGAAGGGGACAGACAGGCGTTTCTGCGGAGGTAGGCGGGATTCTCGCATGGTGGTCTGCCTCCCTGGGGCCGGGATCCAGGATGTCGCTAGTCACGTCCCGGAAATCCTGAGGTGGGAGGGAGAGGAGCCTGAGGTAGCGGTACATATTGGTACCGCTGATGTGGGTAGGAAGGGAGAAGGGGTCATGAAAAGGGAGTACAGGGAATTAGGGAGACAGCTGAGAAAGAGGAAAGCAAAGGTAGTAATCTCAGGATTACTGCCTGTGCCACGGGAAGGTGAGGGCAGGAATGGAGTGAGGTGGAAGATGAATGTGTGGCTGAGGGACTGGTGCAGGGGGCAGGGATTCAGGTTCCTGGACCATTGGGACCTCTTTAGGGGCAGAGGTGATCTGTATACAAAAAACGGGTGGAACTTGAATCACACGGGGACCAATATCCTGGCCGGTAGGTTGGCTAAAGTTACTGGGAGAATTTAAACTAGATAGGTTGGGGGGAGGGGAGCTAGAAGAGTTGACTAGGATCAAGGAACTAATTGATGGGGTGGAGGATGCAGGGGTAAGGGGAATTACAAAATTAATGGTAGAGGAGAGGGTGCAAGTGAATGAAGGCGGTAATTTAGATAAGGGAGTAGAGGGAGAGGGTGTTCGCGACTCATCAAAGCGGGTCCAGATAAAAGCTGGAATAAGGACACTTTGCCTGAATGCACGAAGCATTCGGAACAAGGTATATGAGTTGATGGTGCAAATCAGCACGAGTGGGTACGATCTAGTGGCCAT
Organism: Mustelus asterias; assembly: GCF_964213995.1. NCBI lineage: Eukaryota > Metazoa > Chordata > Chondrichthyes > Carcharhiniformes > Triakidae > Mustelus > Mustelus asterias. Next base: position 25,375,984 of record NC_135817.1, on the reverse strand, counting down.
TACAGAAACGTGGCTGAAAGGTGACCAGGACTGGGAGATGAATATCCAGGGGTATCAGGCGTTTAGGAAGAATAGACAGGAAGGAAAAGGTGGTGGGGTCGCGCTATTAATAAGAGATAATATCAGGGTAGTACTGAGGGATGACATAGGCTCTGAGGAACAAAACGTGGAATCGTTATGGGTAGAGATGAGGAATAGTAGAGGGAGAAAGACACTAGTAGGTGTGGTATATAGGCCCCCAAATAATAATGTTGAGGTGGGGAGGGCTATAAACAAGCAGATAAGGGATGCGTGTAAAAACGGAACGGCAATAATCATGGGGGACTTCAACATGCACATTGACTGGCAGACTCAAGTCGGTAAGGGTGGAATGGAGGAAGAGTTCTTAGAATGCTGTCGGGATAGTTTCCTTGAACAGCATGTTACGGAACCGACGAGGGAACGAGCTATTTTGGATCTGGTATTGTGTAACGAGGTAGGTAGAATTAAGGATCTTATTGTGAAGGACCCTCTTGGGTCTAGTGACCACAATATGGTCGAATTTCTGATTCAGATGGAAGAGGAGAAAGTTTGGTCCCAAACCAGTGTCCTCTGTTTGAACAGAGGGAAATATGATAGGATGAGGGATGAATTGGCTAAGGTAGACTGGGAGAGCAGGCTGGCAGGTAGGATAGCTGAGGAACAGTGGAGGATTTTTAAGGAGATCCTTTTCAGTTCTCAGCAAAAATATATTCCAGCAAAAAACAAGGATTGTAAGAAAAGGGAGAACCAGCCGTGGATAACGAAGGAAATAAAGGAGAGTATTAAAATAAAAACAGCTGCGTACAGAGTGGCCAAAAATAGTGGAGAAACAAGTGATTGGGAAAAATTTAAGAAACAACAAAGAGAGACTAAGAAAGCGATAAAGAAAGGAAGGATAGACTATGAAGCTAGGCTAGCAATTAATATAAAAAATGATAGTAAAAGTTTTTATAAATATATAAAAAGGAATAGAGTGGCTAGAGTGAATGTTGGACCCTTGGAGGACGAGAGGGGGGAGTTAATAGTGGGAAATGAGGATATGGCTGAGTCTTTAAATAAGTTTTTTGTGTCGGTCTTCACGGTGGAGGACACAAATAGTTTGCCAAATATTAACGATAGAGGGTTGGCAGCAGGAGAAATACTTAATACAATTAATGTAACCAGAGAGGCAGTGCTGGGTAGACTAATGGGACTGAAGGTGGACAAGTCCCCGGGTCCGGATGGAATGCATCCCAGGGTATTGAAAGAAATGTCAGAGGTAATAGTGGATGCGTTAGTGATTATTTATCAAAACTCGTTGCATTCTGGGGTAGTGCCGGTTGATTGGAAAACGGCTAATGTTACGCCGCTGTTTAAAAAAGGAAGGAGACAAAAGGCGGGTAACTATAGGCCGGTCAGCTTAACGTCTGTAGTAGGGAAAATGCTGGAATCCATTATTAAAGAGGAGATAGCAGGGCATCTGGATAGAAATGGTTCGATCAATCAGACGCAGCATGGATTCATGAGGGGAAAGTCGTGCTTGACGAACATGTTGGATTTTTATGAAGATGTGACTAGGGCGGTTGATGGAGGAGAACCGGTGGATGCGGTGTTTTTGGATTTCCAAAAGGCGTTTGATAAGGTGCCCCATAAAAGGCTACTGAAGAAGATTAGGGCACACGGAGTTGGGGGTAGTGTGTTAAAGTGGATTGGGGACTGGCTATCCGACAGGAAGCAAAGAGTCGGAATAAATGGGTGTTTTTCCGGTTGGAGGAAGGTAACTAGTGGCGTGCCGCAGGGATCGGTACTCGGGCCGCAACTATTTACATTTATATAGATGATCTGGAGGAGGGGACGGAGTGTAGGGTAACGAAGTTTGCAGACGACACAAAGATAAGTGGAAAAGTGAATCGTGTGGAGGACGGAGAAGATCTGCAGAGAGATTTGGACATGCTGAGTGAGTGGGCGAGGATATGGCAAATGGAGTATAACGTTGATAAATGCGAGGTTATACACTTTGGAGGAAATAATAACAAATGGGATTACTATCTCAATGGAAACAAATTAAAACATGCTACCGTGCAAAGGGACCTGGGGGTCCTTGTGCATGAGACGCAAAAGCCCAGTCTGCAGGTACAACAGGTGATCAAGAAGGCAAATGGGATGTTGGCCTATATTGCGAGGGGGATAGAATATAAAAGCAGGGATGTCTTGATGCACCTGTACAGGGCATTGGTGAGGCCGCAGCTGGAATACTGTGTGCAGTATTGGTCCCCTTATATGAGGAAGGATATATTGGCATTGGAGGGAGTGCAGAGAAGGTTCACCAGGTTGATACCGGAGATGAGGGGTTTGGATTATGAGGAGAGGCTGAGGAGATTGGGTTTGTACTCGTTGGAGTTTAGAAGGATGAGGGGGGATCTTATGGAGACTTATAAGATAATGCGGGGGCTGGATAGGGTGGAGGCGGAGAGATTCTTTCCACTTAGTAAGGAAGTTAAAACTAGAGGACACAGCCTCAAAATAAAGGGGGGTCGGTTTAAGACAGAGTTGAGGAGGAACTTCTTCTCCCAGAGGGTGGTGAATCTCTGGAATTCTCTGCCCACTGAGGTGGTGGAGGCTACCTCGCTGAATATGTTTAAAGCGCGGATGGATGGATTCCTGATCGGTAAGGGAATTAAGGGTTATGGGGATCAGGCGGGTAAGTGGTACTGATCCACGTCAGATCAGCCATGATCTTATTGAATGGCGGGGCAGGCTCGAGGGGCTAGATGGCCTACTCCTGCTCCTATTTCTTATGTTCTTAACATGAAAATCGAGTTGGAGGGGCATTTGGCCACACAGTCAAAGAGGTGGGCTGGCAGGCTCTGTGATGGAGAAGACATGGGGCTGGATGTTCAATTCAGGTTTGAATATAATACTAAAAGCACAGACAGATGTGTAGAAACATGGGCCGCGATTCTCCCGTCTGCTCCCGGTCGGGAGATGCGTGTCTGCGGCCTTGAACGGGGATTTGCACATGCACAGCAAATGCATGCGCATCTCTCAGAGACGGCGAGCAGTCACCCGCCAGACCACGCTGGAAACCGGCGGGAAGGCAGTTAAGTAATTTAAATCTTTTCAAAATCTATTTTAAATATGTAGATTATTTAATTATCGGGACCTTTCAGGTCCAGATTGAATCTCCCACCCCGCCAGGAGTACTTCATTCCAGCAGGCTTCAGACTAGCTCCCCACGTTCGGGGAAATAGTGGGAGACCCTGCCGAAATGAAGGGGGGGGCAATCGGGGCCCCCCATGAGGTTGGGCAATGGGGGTGTGGTGCCCCTTGGGCATGGGCACCCTGGCAGTGCCAGCCTGTGCCCCCTGGCACTGCCCAAGGGGCAAAGTGCCCATGCCCGGGGGCACCTTGGCACTGCCGATCAGGCATTGGGCTAGGGGGCAGGGCCTATTGTGGGTGGGGCCTGGGTGCGATCGGTGGAGGTGGAGGGATCCCGCTGCCACTCTGCATTGGGATCCGTCTGGGATGAAGGGAGGGCCACGATTGGGGTGGGCTGAGGGGGTGGGTTGGTCTGCCGGAAGGGAGGTGCTGGGGAGGAGGGGGCTGCCTCCAGGGTGGCCTGCCTCCGAAGGGATCTGACCCCATTTGGGGTCAGCGGGGGGGGGGAGGGGGGGGTGGCCACCAAGGTGCGGGGTTGGGGGGATCACCACTGCTGGGGGTTGGGGCCTGGGCATCAGGGCGCTCTGGGATGGGGGGGGGGCGTCAGGGCTGGCCCGGGAATTACTGTGGGGGTTGCGATCGGTCCATGGGGGTGGCTGGAGGGGCAGCACTGTGGGGGTTCCTAGGCTGGGAGTTTGACAGTTTGGGACCACTGTGCATGCGCAGAGCTCCAGAACTGTCAAACACCGATGTGAATAGGCCCTGCCCCCTGGGTTTTTGATGAGATTCACGACTGGGCCCTCTGCATTACACAGAGTGCGGAGATTCGGGTGAGAAGCTGACCTGTCAGAACTGGCGTGATCTCGAACAGTTTTGCTGCCAATTCAGCACTTTTGGGAGAATCGCCCCCATGGTAAGAGAGATGGAATCAGTGCAAGGGTCCTGAGAGAGTTTGCGCTGGGGTCTAAGGTGGCAGCTCTGGTCTTACCAATATTTAATTGGAAGGAACTGAGGCTCATCTGGAACTGTCATTCATCTAATCCGACAACACGGAGGGAGTGGAAGGATCAAGAAAGGAGTTGTCAGGACACATGCCTACAGATGATGTTGCCAAGGAGCACCAAGTAGCTGAGGAAGCGGAAGGGGCCAAGGAGAGATCATTAAGGGGACTTAAAAGGTTTACAAAGTGCTGGGGTGAGAAGAGAAGCCATGGTTGGAGATGTTGTGGCTAAGATTGGATTTGTAAGAATGGAATGAAGGAAAACTGAGCTGAACAATGAGGAGAGGCAGTGGAGGATTTTGACTTGATTTGTTTTGATTTATTATTGTCAAATGTATTGTAATACAGTGATAAGTATTGTTTTTTGCATGCTATTCAGACAAAGCATACCGTTTATAGGGAAGGAAAGGAGAGAGTACAGAATGTAATGTTACAGTCATAGCTAGGGTGTAGAGAAAGATCAATGTAATATGAGGTAAGTCCATTCAAAAGTCTGATGGCAGCAGGGAAGAAGCTGTTCTTGAGTCGGTTGGTATATGACCTCAGAATTTTATATCTTTTCCCCAATGGAAGAAGGTGGAAGAGAGTATGTCTGGGGTGCTCCTGCTACTATTGCTGGGACTGTTTATGCTACAGGTCATCTTGTACTTTATCTGAGATCCAAGATACAACTGCAGAAGCAACACCCCTGATGACCTGATAGATCGGAGCTCCAAAGTGGAGATCAAGATGTACAAATCTTCAAAGCTGTCTAAGTAACCTCTTCACACTCTTGAGAAGAAAGCTTTTCATAAAATCAGACAAAAAAGGCAATGTGAAGTTTAGGTACTTGTTAGAACATTTCCCTGTCTTCAACCATTTTAAATTGCTGTTGTGTTCTCATCTTTCTTTCACTGGTAAGTTCCAGAAAGCTCAGAAAACTTCTGCACTGAGAAGCCATGTGAACATCACTGTAATTGAATGTTCAATTTATTGGAAAAGTCAACCTGTCTCTCCCAAGGGCTTTGCTTGCTGCAGCCTAACCCACTCCAGTTGAATGCTAGGTATGTGAGGAAGGCAGGTTGCAGCTAGTTTGCCGATGTGCTGTCAATTGCTGCACATTTAACCTCACCCCCTTCACAACCCTTCCCCCCACCCACCCCACCCCCATCCCACCATCCACTCCCAAACTCACTCACTCCTACAAGTTAAAATTCAGCTTGTAAATCAAGTGTCAATTCTTTGACAATGTGCAGTAAGGATCTGCTTATACACACTTGTGTTGTATGTGATGTGACAATCACTGTCACATTGCAATTGTTCTTCCCCACACGAGCAGATCTGATGAATCACTGCAGAACAATGTTCAAAAACTAGGTCTAATCTGTCACAATTAACAATGGGATTTAAAAATGGGAGTTTGAGAAGACCACGATCTTCGTTTACCCTAAGGGTTGTGATTTCCTTTAGACGATAATGCTTAAAAGCATTTACTCGTATCAGAATTATCTAGGGTTTCAGTACTCATGTATTTTATTCCATTATTTTATTGCCACATAAGTTTAAGGTAGTCAAATCTGATTACCGCAACCTTCTTTCAAAGCAAGTGATATCATCTTTGTTCTTAGATTTTCACATTTAAAAATTGCTCTAGTTCTGAAATCCACTGCCAGGCAACACAATTAAATAGACAATGACTTGTCTAATGATTACCGTCACTTTGATAAGAGAAATAGCCATGGGCGGCGCTCAGTATGGGAATGGATTCACAGTGCTTGCTAACAATAATGCTAAACTTTGCTGTCATGATGGATTTACCTATTAGCAAATCTTACCTGGCCATTATTTAACCCTCAATCAACATCACTAAAACAGATTATCAGGCCATTTTCTTAATGCTGTTTGTTGGAGCTGACTTTTTAAAAATTCGTTCATGAGATGTAGGTGTTGCTGGCTAGTTCAGTATTCATTCCCCATTCTTAATTGCCCTTGAGAAGGTGATGGTGAGCTGCCTTTTTGACTAACTACAGTCCATGTGGTGTAGGTACACCTACAGTGCTGTGAGGGAGAGAGTTTCAGAGTTTTGACCCAGCAACAGTGAAGAAACAGTGATTTATTTCCAAGTTGGACTGGTGAGTGCCTTGTAGGGAATTGTAAGATAGTGGCATAGTCCCATATGTCTGCAGCTCTTTCTCTTCCAGATGGTTGTGGTCATGGGTTTGGAAGGTGCCGCCAAAGCAGCCTTGGTGAATTGCTGCATCTTGTAGACGGTATACAATGCTGCCACTGTACATCAGTAGTGGAGGGAGTGAACGTTTGTGGATGGGGTGCAAATCAAATGGGCTGCTTTGTCAAACGTCTGGACTGTTTTTGGAGCTATAATCATCTAGGCAAATGGAGAGTACTCCATTACACTCCTGACTTGTGCCTTGTAGATTGTGGACAGGTTTTGGGGAGTCAGGAGGTGGAATACTTGGAAGCCACAGGCTTCCCAGTCTCTGACCTACTGTTGTAGCCATAGTATTTATATAGCTAGCCCAATTCAATTTTTAGTCAATGATAACTACCAGGATGCTGATAGTGAAGGACTCAATGGTGGTAATGCCATTGAATATTCAGAAGAAATGGTTAGATTCTCTCCTGTTGGAGATAGTTTATGCCTGGCAGTTGTGTGGCATGAATGTTACTTGCCAATTGTCAGCCCAGGTCTTGCTGCATGTGGGCTGCTTCAGTATCTGAGAAGTTGCAAATGGTGCTGAACATTGTGCAAGATGAGAGGTCAAACGACTTCAGGTTTTAGTCCAATAAGTTTATTTAAAATCACAAGCTTTTGGAGTGCTGCTCCTTCATCAGGTTAAGTGACTTCACCTAACAAGGTGCAATACTCCAAAAAGTTGAAACAATTTGTAGATAAAAGACATGTGTAGTCCATTGTCTGCAGCGATAACTCCAGAGATCAACCATTGCAAGATGAAGTGCCCTGAGAGCATCTTCAGAGACCATGAGGATAGATTCTACATTGGGAATGGACTTGGCCACTTGGTTTAACTGGGTAGTATCTATTTTCAGTTAAAGAATTAGAGTTAATGCTCAGTTAAGTTAAAGTTCAGTAGAAGAGTTAAAGTGTTGCAACTGTTCGAAGTTTGAGTTGGTACCTAAAATATTAAATAAAGGAAGATTGTTAAGAGAATTAAGAGTTGACTCTTATCCTTGTCTGTCACATTAAACTGGAATGCTTCATAGAGTTTGAATTAATAACCAAATAATAAGATGAATAATTGAAGGAGAAAGATTTATACGATGATTGGGGAAGGTAACAGGAAGGGACTAATTGGATATCATCTTCAAACAGCTGTCACAAGAGCAATCAGCACAAAGATCATCTTCTGCACTCTATCATTCTACAATTCTCTGATGAAGTAATTCTAAGTTGTTTTCTCTCAAGTAAACTGTCTCCGAGATACAAAATTAATATCCTTAAAGTCTGTTATTCCGATGCCATGTTATGTCAAAGCAAAACACTTTTTTGAAGTCTCCATAAATGTTGGGCGAGACACTGCCCTATTCTGGTGAGGTGGGGGGTGGTGGTGGGGGGGGGGGGGGGGGGGGGGGGGGTGGGGAATACCAGAGTAAGGCTGAGAGGGAGGTTGGGCAGCTGGGATGTACAGACTGTGGGCAGGTGAGGAAACATAGTGTTGAAAGACTATGTGAAGAGCTCTCTGATGGGCACAGAGGACTGCCTGCCAACAGCCTGAGCAGTAAATGCTGTCGGGCTTCAAACTTGGCATCAGTTTCTACAGGAAAAACTATGGCAAGGGTGGAAAGAGACATTTAAGTGGCCATTAATTGGACTTCGATTGGTTCAGGGATGAGTGGATTGCCCTAGTCTCCCACGTTGTAAGTAAAATTGTGGTGCGGCGGGAGAGGGTGAATAATTACTGAGAAAGGCACCCATGGCATTGTACCCAATTTTACAACCCACCATCCACCTCCCCCCCCCCCCCCCCCACCCCCTGCCTGCCAGCCCAATCCCGGGGGAGTGTAAAGTTCTGTACTTCATTTCTGTTAGTTTCCCTCAACCACACAGTTAAAAGAAAAGCAGAAGTTACAGTATTTCCTAATTTAATTACGATAGAAGATAGGTTCATGCAACAAAGCATAACTGTGCAGATTTTGCTGCAGCAGGGCGTAAACGGCACCTGCAGTTCCTTACACCTGTCCTTGTATATTTATATTTCTTAATTTTATTGCTTGGCAAGATGCTGAACATACGCACGATAATGTCACAGTGAAGGAAAATGTTTATCAGGGACCTGAGGGAACGGGAGAAACAACTGTGAATCTCCTTAATTAATCTGAATCAAGGATTGAGAAATAAACAGCACAAGTGTCAGAAGTAAGTGTCTATTAGAGTGAGAAATGTCTATTAGTGAATTCATTGTTTGATCAAATATAGAAAGAGAAATGTGAAGACAAATAGCCTGAAATAAGAGAGAAATAAAGGATCAAGGGAAAAGTAAAAAAAATCAAAGCAATGTTTTTGAATTTTACATTTTCCAAATCTTCAACAACAATTAATAACTGAAGAAATTCACATGTAAGATTCCTGGGATGAAGGGATTATTTTATGAGGAAAGGTTGGACCAGTTGGACCTGTATCCATTGGAGATTAGATGAATGAGAGGTGATATTATTGAACCATATAGAATCCTGAGGGGTCTTGACAGGGTGGATGTTGAGAGGATGTTTCCTCTGCTTGTGGGAGAGACCAGTTTAAAAATAAGGGGTCTTCCATCAATGACTGAGATGAGGGGAAAGCTTTTCCCTCAGAGGGTCATTAGGATGTGGAATTCTCTTCTACAGAGAGCACTGAAGGCAGGTTTTTAAATATTTTTAAGGCTGAGTTATATAACAAGGGAATCAAAGATTATAGGGATAGACAAGAAATTTGAGATCACAATCATCTGAGCCATGATCCTATCAAATGGCACACTTCGACTCTTAACTCATATGTTCGTATGTAAATTTTATAGCAACAGTGAGGGGCAGATACTTAATTAAACAATGAAATCCAAAAGCTGCTGTCCATTTTCACACTATTATTATCTTTGTGAGGTACCATCTCCCGGATTTTAACCCTTTAATTAAAGTGCACATTTGTCTGACTCAGTTTTGACAATTCTTTTCATGGCCATAAAATCTTCAAAAAGATCACTTCAATGCATCAACTTGTTTCAAAGTTGCCAAATCGGGGTCGATTCTCCCAGTCTGCTGAGCTGTGCTTTAGTAGTGCAGTGAGCTGGGAGACTCAAGCGGAGGCCATTTAGCGGGCTCCCCACAGGGCACACGGCCTCCGTGAGTCTCTGGCTGCTGGATTTCCGGTGCTGTCAACTCTGTGCCAGAAATTGGCGTGGAGCTGTATAAATTATTTAAATTAGAATTAGTATATAATTAGCAGGCCCGGGACTGAAGTCTCGGGGTCCATGAGGGTCTCCTCCCCCACCAGGAGTGTCACTCCAGCAGGATTTACAACAACTCCCATTTGTGTTGGAGCAGGTGGCCCGACCCTGCTGGAGTGAAGGGGGCCATGGGGGTCGCCCAAGAAGTCGGGAGTAAGTGGGTGGTGCCCTTGGGCATTACCAGCCTGGCAGTGCCAGCCTAGCCCCTTGGCATTGCCCGAGGGGCAAAGTTGCAATGCTCAGGGGGCACATTGGTACTGTCCCCTGGGCACTGGGGGAGGGGGAGGGGCCTAATGGGGTGGGGCCTATAGGGGACGGGAATTCGGGGAGGGGAGAGATCAGTAGGGGAGAGGCCAGCGATCGTGGCCAGGGGAGCTGGGAGGTCAAGGCTGGCCCAGACACATCGGGAGGCCAATGATTGGGGGGGGTAGGGGGTTCCACTACCAGCATTGCAAGGGTGGCCAGTGATCAGGAGGTCAGCAGTGCAGGGCCACTGTGCGTGCTGCCGATCTCGGTGCTGACAGATCGGCACAGTAAGGAGTCTAACAACACCAGGGTAAAGTCCAACAGGTTTATTTGGTAGCAAACGCCACTAGCTTTCGGAACGCTGCTCCTTCGTCAGGTGAGTGGGAGCACATACACAGTGACCCATTCAGCGCTATGCTGCCTGCCTCTCCAATGGGAATAGACTCCGCCCACTGATTTTTTGCGAGATTCACGCTAATGCACTCTGCAGTGCTCGGAGTGAGGGAGATTCATTTTTAAAATCCCGCTGAAAAAAACAACAGGATTCACTCCAGGTTTTAGGCAAATTCGACACTTAAAATTTTTTTTGGAGAATCCCATCCATCATTCTTCACGAGTTAAATGCCTGCTAGTAGGAATCATATTTGTTACACAGCTCTTTACTTTATCGAGGATTATAATATCCTAATCGTAACTAGTTATTCAGAGTTATACATGATACCCGAGACCAACTTACCCAACATCATATACGACAGTCAGACTTTTGAATTTTAACATGTCCCTCTGCTAGTATAAACCAGGACCTTATTTGCCTTTTTATTATTGCAACTCAGCACTGTATAGTTTTATAGATTCCTCCTCTCTCCTGATCCGAAAATAGTTCCACCATTTCATTAAGCAGAGACACAATCAAGCACACACTCCCTTTTAGCTCCTTACTTTCATACTAATATTTTTTATACTCAATATTGGATTGCTACATCTGCTACCTGTTCATAAAGGAGTTAACTTACACTGTCTTGCTTACTGTCTCGCCTGCTGATTTGGTGTCTTCGACAGTAGTAGAAAATCTAAAAATGTTTGCTAATGTTGACAATCTGTTCAAAGGTTTCAGTTCCTTTAGGATTTAATTTTTGGATAGAGAAATATTCTTAGTAGCCTCAAAGCTGTTCCGTGAAATTGCACAGAAAATTCTCTTAACCAATCATTTAACTACACCAGTAAGGGTTCAGGAGACCCATTTTGATAGAATGTATTATTCAGCAGAGTTCATTTGGAGCAGCAGTGTTTGGCATTGTGACGTATTGTAAGTGGACTTGATCCATCAAGTTGTTGAGATACTGTTTGCAACAATATTCCAAACAATGGTCCGTGAACTGAGGCCAGATGTTTCTCCACAAAGAGATATATATATATAGAGAAAAATAAACGGAGACCACTCTTAAACTTTGCTGTGATCAGTACTGAGTACCATCGATGGAGATCCAGGAGTCACTGGCCACCTCCCCTCCCAGCTGCAGTCAACATTTGGCATTGGAAGTCAGCTGAAGGGAATAGATGAAGGGGTAAAGGAAACTCTTCAATAAGAGAGAAAATGATGAGTTAATTAGATTAGTTAGTATGGAAACTATATTGTCTTGCTTTGAAAAGCTGCCGACAAATAAACATTTCTCTTTCAGCACATTATTTAATTACCCCTACTGATCAAACAGTTTATTGATAGAAGAACACTTAGTAAATCATGCAAATACTGTCAAGTTCTTAAGTAATACATGTTCAAGTGATTGATGATAATAGACATGCATAAACCTCCTGTGTAACTACATATACACCTATTCTTCCCAAACCAAAAGCTAACTTTTGGTTTGGGAACTCTGTTTACAACAAAAGCTCTCTTTACAACGATCTGAGGTCCCTATCTGCTTCAAGAAGATGACCATCATCCCGGTATCTAAGAAAAACCAAGCAGCATGCCTTAATGACTGTCGGCCGGTGGCTCTGACATCCACCATTATGAAGTGCTTCGAAAGGCTAGTCATGGCACGAATCAATTCCAGCTTCCCAGATTACCTGGATCCACTACAGTTTGCCAATCGCCTCAACAGGTCCACAGCAGATGCCATCTCCCTGGCCCTGCACGCAACATTGGAACACTTAGATAACAAGGACACCTATGTCAGACTCCTATTTATTAACTACAGCTCAGCCTACAACACCATTATTCCCAGGAAACCCATCTCCAAACTCCATGGCCTGGGCCTTGGCACCTCCCTCTGGGACTGGATCCTGAGCTTCCTAACTCACAGACAACAATCAGTAAGGATAGGCAATAGCACCTCCTCCATGATCATCCTCAACACTGGTGCCCCACAAGGCTGTGTTCTCAGCCCTCTACTATACTCCTTATACACCTATGACTGTGTGGCCAAATTCCCCTTCAATTCGATTTTCAAGTTTGCTGATGACATCACCATAGTGGGTCAGATCTCAAGCAATGACGAGACAGAGTACAGGAATGAGATAGAGAATTTGGTGAACTGGTGCGGCAACAAGAATTTCTCCCTCAATGTCAACAAAATGAAGGAGATTGTCATCGACTTCAGGAAGTGTAAAGGAGAACATGCCCCTGTCTACATCAACGGGGACGAAGTAGAAAGGATCCAGAGCTTCAAGTTTTTAGGTGTCCAGATCACCAACAACCTGTCCTGGTCTCCCCATGCCGACACTATAGTTAAGAAAGCCCACCAACGCCTTTACTTTCTCAGAAGATGAGGGAAACTTAGCATGTCAGCCACGACTCTCACCAACTTTTACAGATGCACCATAGAAAGTATTCTTTCTGGTTGTATCACAGCTTGGTATGGCTCCTGCTATGCACAAGGAACTACAAAAGGTTGTGAATGTAGCCCAATCCATCACGCAAACCAGCCTTCCATCCATTGACTCTGTCTACTCTTCCCGCTGCCTCGGCAAAGCAGCCAGCATAATTAAGGACTCCACGCACCCCGGACATTCTCTCTTCCACCTTCTTCCGTCGGGAAAAAGATACAAAAGTCTGAGGTCACGTACCAGCTGACTCAAGAACAGCTTCTTCCCAGACTTTTGAATTTAACCTTGCATTAAGTTGATCTTTCTCTACACCCTAGCTATGACTGTAACACTACATTCTGCGCTCTCTCGTTTCCTTCTCTATGAACGGTATGCTTTGTCTGCATATTGCACAAGAAACAATACTTTTCACTGTATGTTAATACATGTGATAATAAATCAAATCAATCAAACTTATATGATATTTTCTTCATGCTAGTTCATATTTCAGTTGCTTCAGCAAAGCAGGAAATTTGCTGAAAATCTGCTCTTTAATTCTTTTTTTTGCGTTTGGTGCTATGTTACCAATACACTTAAGAATTAGATATGAATGGTGTAAAACTGGTTCTCTCCAAAATGGAGGTAGGCGAGGAAGAAGAATGGGGTGAAGTCCGACTGACTTTGCTACAAGGGTGTCCGGTTAGGGAAATAGATATTGCTGATACACAGAAATTTTTCTTTTATGAAGTTCAAGGTTGAGCGTGCGCCATTGTAAGTGTTTTAAAAATATTGAAATAGCTGAAGTAGAGTTGTTTGGCTGTTGCACTGCAGACAACATCGCTCAACATAAATGTACTTCCGTAGCAGCGTAGACCCAAGTTTAGTCTTGCCAGCTCAGGAGCTGTGCTGTAACGAACTCTTGTGGCTCTTTTTCAGTGCCACGTTTCAATAGCTTTTCACTGTTTTTCCATGGCAGCGTCTTGGAAATGAGTGCCACAGTGATGTGCGTTAAATCAAAGTGCGGTCACGCAGATTATAGCCATCTGCCGCAGCAACCCGGACAAAGAGGTGTTCATAGAGGTAAACATTTGGAGCTTAGTGCACCCATTTTCCAAATGAAATCTCGGTGGAAAGTGGTCCAAATTAGGGGCGAGCTTGCCAGACCTGGATAACATCAGAAATATGCCTGATACAATATCGGATCAGAGACCATAGAGGTGTCCTTTGGATATGCTAATAAGGGTCTGATGCTTCCTTTAGGGATCATACTGCAATATGTTGAGTATGATAAGCATTTGTTCTCCTGAGTGCGGAATTACAAGGTCTAAGCAGTGGCCTTTAAAGATGGATTAGATCCATCAAAAAGTAAAATTTCAATTAACAAACTGAGCGAGAATGGCAAAGAGAATGAGGAATAATGGAAAATCAAATAAATAGATTTGAAGTACTTTTTTGTTATTTTAAGTAAAATAATTTTTGACTTTATTTTATTTCATAAAAATATGACAGTAACATCATCAAGTGACTGTGAAAAATATACAAAATCAGCCAGACTATTTAATAATTCTAGACTTGCCAGAACTTAAGGCTTAAAACAAAGTAGAAAGGAAACAATTTGAAATTTCACCTTACAGACACATAACAAATACAGCCAGAATTCTCCGACCTCATCCATGGTTGGGATTATCCAGACCCGCTGCTGTGAACAGAGGTTTGGCTGAGCGCCAAATTCTCCATTCTCGCTGGCAGCGGTAGTGGGGGGTGCGAGACTGGAGAATTTCCACCTATATATACACAAGTTTGTAATCGATATATACAAACAAACCAAGAAACAAGTATACTTAAGTTTGAAGTATTTGGTGAGCAAAATTCTGTTGTAAGAATTTCAAAGCAGGAACATCAAAGGCAATTGTCATTAATGAGACCAAATCAAGAATACATGATATTTCATTTTTCTTTTTTTGTGCAGTTGTCAACTACTTTAATTTTGTACTAAAAATTGCATCAATAAAACATTTTTACAGATGATGGTTACTTTGAACACATCAAAGCTGCGTCGATCTGCGATCTTGCTAATTGCAAAGAAACTACCATAATGCGTCAGTCAATTAAAAACTGAAAGTCCTAATTAACAGTAAGAAGCAAAGCAATCTTCAATCCTGAGCTGTACCACAGCCTTCTGAGCACAAACTTTCACTGTACTTCTCGAACACAGAGTGCAGATTTGTGAAATTTTATTTGTATCCTGCTATTCTCCATGTGGGTGGCACACCGGTTAGCATCACTGCCTTACAGCACCAGGGTCCTAGGTCCAATTCCAGCCTTGGCTGACTGTGTGTGTGGAGTTTGCACGTTCTCCCCCTGTCTGTGTGGGTTTCCTCTGGGTGCTCTGGTTTCCACAGTCCAAAGACGTGCGGGTTAGGTTCATTGGCCATGAAAAATTTCCCCTTAGTTTCATATGGATTAGTGGGGTAAATACATGCAGTTATAGGGATAGGGCCTGGATGGGATTGTTGTTAGTGCAGGCTTGATGGGCTGAATAGCCTCCTTCTGCACTATAGGGATTCTATGATCTTTTGGGACCGCTGCTGACCTGCGCTTAATCTTCCCATATCTCTTTTGTATTGGAGGTTATTAAGGGAGTGCAGTGAGAATCCTCACTTTTCATACCTTGTTCCCCATTTGGCCACCAAAGAAACAATCTTCTCTATTTACCTGCAGGCTTTACTTATCCCTTTATTGTTTGCTCCTCTTTCAGCTCTACTTCCACTCAATATGTTGCTCCTGGCTCTGCAGGAAATCCTGGATCCACATCCAGCCGTCCCATTCCGAGTCCTCTCTCTCCCTACCCCAATATCCCTGACCACAGAGCCCAATTTCATCCTCCTCTATCCAAACTTCAAATGCCCTGACCCCATTACCTCTCTCTCCCCTTTTCCTGAGATCCAATCTCCCAAACCCATTGCTTAGTTCCCCCCTCTCTCCATTCAACCTCTATTCCCTAATCTTTCTATCTCTCTTCTCTAAACTCCAATCCCAACCCACTTGGGCTCCCAGACCTTTGTTTCTTCTAACTTGCCTGAGCCATCTCATAACCCCAATTTTGCTGGTCCCCCTTCTCTTGGATCCTACATCCCCAATCAAAATACCCTCTGTCCTGATTCCCCAGTCCCCTTTCACCATTTAACTTTATCCACTAGCCTTGAGTCCCAATCTCTTGACTGCTCCTGATTTGCAATCTCAATCACCATCTCTCCAAGCCTCACACTACGTTCCGTACCTTCTGGATGCTATGGGTTGCCGTTGCCACAACCTTTGCTGGGAAAGTGGCACATTTCCCACTCCTCCTGTTGCCTGTGCTCTGTGGATCCTGCAATGCCACATCCTCACTAAGAGCCCTATCTGCAAGAGTATGAACTGATGCCTGCAAGAGCAAGGAAGAGAGATTTGCAGGTGGTGAGTTAATGATGGTTCGAAGCAGAGTGAAATGGAACAGGATGAAGGAAAGTAACCATGTTCTTGTGCCTTCCTCAATTCCATCATCATTATCATCTTCCTCCTGTACCTTACTGTTGTAGATCTGTGGAACAGAGGGTAGAAGATCAGTACACTGAACATTACCCCTTTCGGATTTAAGTAGACAGCAAAAGGAGATGGAAGATCAGTGTGATGCTTCACTGGATTGCCAGAGCATCAATGTAGATGTTCAATTATTAACCTGGGCACTAGCAAGATGCTACTGACCTCACTATCTCCCATTATTTCCATGCTTATGTCCTCAAAGGGAAGAATGGTAGGTTTTAAAGATAGTGATGCTAATGCGCAACTTGCTTGAGAGCTTTCTTCATAAAGGGAAAACAGCACTGCAAGATTTGGAGGAAATTCTATGTTAATACACTTGAAATCCATTAAGAACATTCTTAACATTATTATAAAAATCCCAATCTTATCATTTTTCTTTTTCGAAAACAGGATGTCCAAAACTGCAAACTGTACATCATCAATCTATTCATCCCACAATACTACTTTTTTCTTCATTCCACAATGTCTCGCCAGAGCTTTCACAATGAATTAGTTGGTAAGTACAACAGGTAATGCGGAGCCTGAATGTCTCAGGTTTGACTCCCCCCCGCCCCCCGCCACCGGTCTGTACTGAGTTAATCTCAACTGAAGCAACAATCGAGATGCGACCATCAGCTTTGGCATGCTCAAGAAATTCTTTCTCGCTCTTCTTCCTGCTGGTTATCCAGTGACCCCTGCTGGAGGTGTTTATGTGCAGAGGATTTTTCTAATTCTTTATAATCAGCTGACTCATCAACGCTCACCTTTCTAGTGGGTTGCATTTCACTCTAGAGAATAGTGCATAAACATCTAGACTGACACTGCTGTGCAGGGGAGTGCTATATTGTCTGATGTGCCTTCTATGAGATAAGATGGCAAACTGATGCCCTGAGTGCCATTTCATGCTTGCTAAATTAGTAAGCAATGATTACATAAGCTGCATTGCATTTTGGAACTTCATAAGGATATGAAAAGTCCTGTATAAGGAAAAATACAGTTTATTTTTTCATGTAGAGAATAACCACAAAGGAGAAATATTGGTTGACATATCTGGAAATATATATGAGCACCAATCACCATCTTCAGGAGAAGAGGTATAGGAAGGGAACATTGTATTACCTAATGAATGTATACAGAACTAGTCTCCTTATTTAAGGAAGGATGTAAATACATTAGATGCAGTGCACAGTATACTTGGATTGGGTGGGTTGTCTTATGAAGAAAGCTTGGACAGGCTAGGCTTGCATTCACTGGACTTTAGAAGAGTAAGAGGTGACTTGATTGGAACCTTTTAAGATCCTGAGCGGTCTTGACATGTTGGAGGTGGAGAACATGTTAGTGGAAGAATTTAGATCTGGTGACCACTGTTTAAAAATAAGGGGTCACCCATTTAAGACAGAAATGAGGAGAAAAGATGAGGAGAAATCTTTCTCTCAAGGGTAAGTATTTGGAACTCTCTTCATCGAAAGGCAGAGGAAGCAATCTTTACATATTTTTTAAGATAAGAGAGTGGATGGATTCTTCATAAAAAAGGTTATTGGGGTGGGTTGGAGTTCACAATCAGATCAAACAATATCCCTTTAAGGAATTTCATTTTGAACATACTACCCCTGCAGCTAGTGAGCAACAGAGGTTTCTCATGTGGAATATATGAGAGGGAAAGGTCTATTTCCACAACCTCTTTGGTGCCAACAGATTGTAATGCTGAACACGTCCAACTATATTTGTTTCTTGTTTTTCATTGATCTGATGAGTTATTCATTTAAAGCATCCAAACATATTCCCTGGGGTTCTAACTTTTTGAGGAATGATCAATTCTGAAAGAAAAACCTTCGTTGATTTTATCAAAACCTTTCTGTCATCTAGTAGAACTAACTTGTTAAAAAGAATAGAAACAAGTTACCATTCCATTGCTGAGCTAAAATGAGCTAAATAGTTTCTCACCTGGATCCATCTGGTGTTCAAATTGATTTATCCAGTCCCTTGGAATGAGTTGACGTGATCGGCTGTTTAATTGTTATAATTTTATTTATTTCTTGTAATTTATCGTAACTCTTTTAAATTTCCTTGCTAGCTTTTGCTGATGACCAAATGGAAAGCTGCTGATGGAATATTTATACCAAAGAGGAGTATCTGTATATTGACATTTTGAGGTTTTTTTTCGAAGTTGATTAATACTGACATACCTTCATAGAGGGTTATTCTTGGTGACTTCAGAACTCAAAAATCATTGGTCTCCACGATGGTGCTCACAGTTGTCATACCAGCAAGTGAATAAAAAACTGCTGCCTAACGCTGCACCAGATGGTGCCATCCCCATGTTTGTCCAGGCTAATAGTTGCCATGGAGACAAGGAGTAGAGAACTGCTTCATTTTTTTCTTTGAGAGTTGATTATGTCTCCTGGAAATGGAATTCTCTCTCTGG
Source organism: Mustelus asterias (assembly GCF_964213995.1). Lineage (NCBI taxonomy): Eukaryota > Metazoa > Chordata > Chondrichthyes > Carcharhiniformes > Triakidae > Mustelus > Mustelus asterias. The sequence goes on along the minus strand of NC_135817.1, from coordinate 25,357,347 downwards.
CGATGAATTCCAATCTGTAATGCTTCATGTGGCCATTGCCGTCGAGAAAAGCCTGCTGGCCAATGAAAAGAGTATTTCAATGTGAACTACTCTCTTGTTCAAATCTTTCTCTCATTTGTTCAGTTCCTCGCTCAGTGGTTATCTATTTATCTCTTCCAGTATTGACTATAAGGAAGTCAGACCAAAGTTCTGACATTGTGATTGGCCCAAGAAAGTACAGTGATATTCTATTAAGTCTTGTGAGACACGTACCTTGCCTGTATGTAGCACATAATAGAATAATAGAATCAGTGCAGAAGAGGCCATTCAGCCCATCAAGTCTGCACCGACTCTGACAGAGTGTTGTACCCAGGCCCTCTTCCTGTAACCCCACACATTTCCCATGGCTAATCCATATAACCTACACATCTTGGGACACTAAGGAGCAATTTAGCGTGGCCAATGCACCTAACCTGCACATCTTTGGACTGTGGGTGGAAACCGGAGCACCCGGAGGAAACCCATGCAGACACAGGGAGAACGTGCAAACTCCACACTGACAGTGACCTGGCATTGAATCCAGGGCCCTGGAGCTGTGAGGCAGTCACAGTGCCACCCGTAACTTCCGTTAAATCTTCGGGCGTGTGGAGATCGTACACTGCACCTGCAAGTCGGGACTATGCAGAAGTCCTGATGCACAGACAAAGCACACCACATTTAAACTCCCGACTCAGTTTTTATATAAGTGTCTGCATGGAAGTGCTGCACTGAACCAGGTGAATAAAAATTAATGGGGTTGTGTTAACTTTGCCAGCTTGCCCCGATCTTAGGTAAGTATTTACACCTGCTTACATACACAGTTTGTTTTGTATGAGCAGTAGCAAGCAGAGGCAGGAGACATATCAGAGAGGATTCTTTAGATGGGCTAATCTTTTGTAAATGTGTTTAAAAGATGTTTAAAATGCACAGAGAGTGAAAGAAAGATACTTTTATTCTTTTAGACTTTGGTTTGTCACACTTTCATAGATAACAAAGTGTCTTTGGAGTAATAAGCTACAGCTAAAGTTCACTTGGATTTTGCTATGTAATTTAAGTTTATTTTAGTCTTAAGAGACTCCCTGTTGATCCTTACAAGTACTTAGCCAACAGTGCATCCCACATTGAGGGCCTCCCCGCCCCTCATTACTTCCCCCCAAATGATGAGCTCCACTACATCTGAACCACCCCAGGCCATTGCCAGCCAAAATGTGGGACCTTCTTCTCAACTTTCTGGCACACAGACTGAAGATTCAACAATGGCTGTGAGAAGGTTTTCAATCAAGAACTTTTTCACCCTAATGTCTGAGTGCAACCAGCTGCCTGGATAAAATAAAATCCTACCCAACAAGCCGCAAATTCTGACGTTATTCTGCTTTAAAAAAGACATTTTAAAAAACTGAGTGGAGCCAACTGCTTGGATGGAAAAAAAAGTCTTTCAGACAAGCCACAGAGTTCTAAAATCAATCAGCTTTAAAAAACAATTAAACAAAACTGAGTTCAGCCAGAGCCTGGTGTGCAATCGAAGAACCTCTTGAGAGTTAATGGAGTGTGAAATGCTGAAGAAACAAACAACTTCAATACATTCTATGAAGCAGGCACCAGTTGGCTACTGTGATGTATTATTGAACGCTTGAATCACATTTTGGTTTGATGTTTTAAGCTTCCTTTGCACTTAGTTTTTTTTTTGTTTTGGGTGGTCCTCCTCCCCTCCTCCTCACCCCCCACTCATAAGGGGCTGCCCCTTTTACTTTGCCCCTCAGTTTATTTGATTTAGTTTATTTGATTTGTTGAAAAGATTGGCACCAGTTGGCTAACCACAGAGCCTCATAAAAGTTAATGGGGGTGTGAAAATGAATATAAACAAACAACTACAATAGGATCAATGCAGGCAGATTACCTCAGAAAATTTCCACAGATGGGATGGGAAATGCACTTTAAAGAAACAAATGCGATAGGATCAAAGCAGGCACATTTCTTCAGGGAAACCACAGAGCCTATTGAAACTTCAAGGAGTGCGAAATGCTTCCCCAAGAGACAAGCTGCATAACAATTCTGTTCTGTGAGAAGGACAGACAGGCTGCAGTTGTGCTGTGCACTGTTAAGGGGTCTTAAGCCTGAAAGAAAGTAGGCTTCAAGGCTACACAGACGCACCATGACCCCCAACCGGGGGAGCCCCCTCCAGCCCAGCCCAAGCCCCTGAATCCCCAGCTCCCTTGGAGAACTCCCCCCCACCCCGCCCCCGCCCCCCCCCCCCCCCCCCCCCCCCCCCCACCCCACCTCAACATTTGGTCAGTGGATGCTTTGCCCTTGGGCACCCTGGCACTAATTGGAGAGTGGTACTCACTTTGCCCCCTCCCTCTCTGCCTCTTTCATTCCTTTCCTTCCCTCCATCATTCTCTTCCTCCCATCCCTATTTACAAAAATAAAGCAACAAAACAATTGTGATTAAGTGAAAAAAATACATATTTTATCAGCAAATTTTGAAAAAGTTGATGTAGTTCTTGTCCAAAATGTCATACCGCAGCTTCTTAAGTTAAATGTTAATATGGTATCAAAATTTTGTATTGATGTTAGTTTTGTCAATAAATGTTTCTCATTAAACTTTACAGATTGCTACAAATGTCTTCCTGCAATGTCAAAGCATAACATTTAAATACAAGATCATTATAACTGAATAATGCAATTGAAGTAAACAACATATTTGAACAGGAAAATGTTTCATTGAAGGCATACACATACTGATGAGCAACATAAAGCAAAAAAACATAGATAACTGTACCTTTTAAAAATCTGGCTATCATGTCTCGAAGCACAGAGACATTGAAAGCTTGTGCCCTCGGGGGACTTATTCCATTATAAAACTTATGACCAGATCAGAACCATCTCCAAGGTAACAGCATCTTATGACACCTCAGAAGGTGAGCAAGAAGAGAGTCTTATTTACATTGAATGGGCTAAATCAAAGCATACTCATGTTACTGCATTTTTGACACCTCAGAAAACAGACAGCAAGATTGTATTTGATACATCAAAAACTCAGTAGGCAGAACAACTATTATTCCCTCTCTTAACTTTTGCAGTCAGAAACTAGGGCCGCGATTCTCCCATCGCGACCCGCAACTTTCCTGGAGGGTCGAGGTGGGAGATGTGCATCGCCGGCCTTATACCGGGATTTGCGCATGCACCGGGAACACATGCGCATCTCCCAGAGCTGGCAAACAGCTGCCGGTCAGACCATGCTGGAAACCGGCAGGAAGGCAGATAAGCAATTTGAATCTTTTCTAAATGTGTTTTAAATATGTTTAGCAGGTCATTATTGGGAACTTTCAGGTCCCGAACAAATCTCCCATCGCACCAGGAGTACGTCATTCCTGCAGGGTTTAGACTAGCTCACCACATTCGGGGAACTAGCGGGAGACTCCGCCGGAATGAAGGGGGGGGGGCAATCAGGACCCCCAGGGGGTCAGGCGACAGGGGGGTAGTGCTCCCTGGGCATGGGCAGTGCCAAGGGGGTGGGGCCTATTGTGGGCGGGGCCTAGGGACGATTGGTGGGGGGTCGGCTGCCACCCTGCAGACAGGATCGGTCTGGGATGCGGGAGGGCAGCGATTGGCGCAAGCTGGGGGGTAGGGGGGATATCTGACATCGGGGGTGGAGGTCAGCGGGAGGTGGAGTCTGTCGGGGTGAGGGCAGTGGGGGGCTCGCCACTGCTTGGGGGGGATGGGCTGTGCATTGGGGCGCTCCAGAACGGCGGTGGGGGGCGTGGGTGGGGATCAGGGCTGGCCTGGGAATTGCTGAGGGGGCCGCGATCGAGCCGTGGGGGAGGTTGGAGGGGGGCAGCACTGCAGGGGTCTGGGCTGGCCAGCGATTGGGCTGGCCAGCAAATGGGGAAGCTGACAGATTGGGGCCATTGCGTATGCGCAGAGTTCCAGAACTGTCAAACTCTGGCGTGAATAGGCCCCGCCCCATGGGCTTTTAATGAGATTCACGACTGGGACCTCTGCAGTGCACAGAGTGCGGAGATTCAGGTGAGAAGCTGAACTGACAAAACAGTCGGGATTTAGAACAGTTTTCCCGCCAATTCAGCACTCTTGGGAGAATCGCAGCTTAGGATTTTAAGTTTTAGCACTTATTGACATATCTCAAATAACAAAAATGATAGAAGAGCTTTAGCATTCCTTTATAATAGTAAAGGATCCTTTTGCTCTCTCTGTTTTCAATACAAAACTGCTGTTTCAAGCACTGACCTTAATGGGCATTCCTAATCTGGCCCCATCATATGGGTACGTGACTAGACTCCTCTGGCACACACTGTGGCCTATGGAGACTGTCCTTCTGCAAGCCAAAGGCTGCTGCTCCCACTGGGAGTTCGATCGGGATTTTTAAATGCAGCTGAGTACATAATTTTTCCCCTTATTTCCGCCAGCCCATAGCTTTCTGCAGACAGAAGGAAGCTATGGGCCAATGTGATAAATAGGTGTCAGGTCAGATGCTTTATTAATGAGCTGTTATGACAGCTCACACAGTAAGAAGTCTCACAACACCAGGTTAAAGTCCAACAGGTTTATTTGGTAGCAAATATCATAAGCTTTCGGAGCACAGCTCCTTCGTCAGATGGAGTGGATATCTGTTCTCCAACAGTGCATAGACACAGAAATCAAGTTACAGAATACTAATTAGAATGCAAATCTCTACAGCCAGCCAGGTCTTAAAGGTACAGATAATGTGGGTGGAGGGAGCATTCAACACAGGTTAAAGAGATGTGTGTTGTCTCCAGACAGAACAGCTAGTGAGATTCTACAAGCCCAGGAGGCAAGCTGTGGGGGTTACTGATAATGTGACATAAATCCAACATCCCGGTTTAGGCCGTCCTCATGTGTGCGGAACTTGGCTATCAGTTTCTGCTCAGCGACTCTGCGCTGTCGTGTGTCGTGAAGGCCGCCTTGGAGAAAGCTCCCTCCACCCACATTATCTGTACCTTTAAGACCTGGCTGGCTGTAGAGATTTGCATTCTAATTAGTATTCTGTAACTTGATTTCTGTGTCTGTGCACTGTTGGAGAACAGATATCCACTCCATCTGACGAAGGAGCTGTGCTCCGAAAGCTTATGGAATTTGCTACCAAATAAACCTGTTGGACTTTAACCTGGTGTTGTGAGACTTCTTACTGTGCTTACCCCAGTCCAACGCCGGCATCTCCACATCATGACAGCTCACAACCGTGCCTTGAATTTGTTTCAAACTTGAGGGAGGGGTTGTGGGCAAAAAAAAGTAATCCTGTGAAATAATATTGTTTCAGCATTTAATAATTTATAAATGTTCCTGCAGTTGGCATATCAGTTTGAACACATTATAAATGGTTCCCCATTGTGTCTTTAAGTGTATTCACTGCATCAGTAGTTGATGAATCCCTAATCCTAAAGAGATTTACACAGTGGCTAAGAGACTCCCAAGTTCAATCATCATTAGTGGTGACTTAACTGATCATAGTCTGTATGACAGGATTGATTTAGGTGCCCCTGGGTTAGGGAGGTGATGTGAAGACATCAGATTTGGCTGTGAAGCCATGCACAGTCAAACAGCTATTAAAATGCACTGCTAAGATTCACATTTAATGGAAAGTTGCACAGTAGACAATTGATATCCATGAAACTGTACCTCAGCAAGGACTGATACCCTTGGGAGAGGAAAAGGGGTTGGATAGAGAACAGTGACAAGAACAAAAAAAACACATTGGTGAGGATTTTCTGTGTTAGCTATCTGTATAAATTTACATTGTCAAAGCCTACAGAAAACAGAAACAATCCTCAGTTTAGAATTAAAATAATCAAATCAGTCACCTCACTTTTTTTTGAGAGTACATTTTCACATACCCCCTCTTTCTTTCTTGGGAATAGTGGAAGGATTTTCAGGCTGATTATTATCATTCAACCACACTAGGAGTGTTCCTTCCATGGTTAACAAGCTCTGGTGTAGGACTTGTACCCAGAATTTCTGGGCTAGAGGTAGGGGTTAGTAGAGGTAGGGATGCCAGTACTGCTAGACCTGGTTAACTCACTATGTAAAATTAATTCAAATGAATAGTAACACATATGTATTCATTTCTCCTGAAAATAGTCACAGTTGGGATTCAAAATCACACAGCACAGTATTAGTAACAAATAGGACAAAATTCCTCAGTCTGCTCTTGTGACATATGTGGTGATGATAGGTGTTGCGAAAAGAAGGTTCTTGTTAAAAAGTAGAAAGTAAATTTCACACAAACACACAACCTCCAGGTCATAGTCTTTTCATCATTCCTTACGTATAATATGGATACGAACATGAATATTCATGTAAAATAGCAGCAGAGGATGTATAAACTCATGATCAGACCCAGAAATTTCACAATGTAGATAGATACAGATGAAAGAGGCCATTTGGCCCATCTTAGTCTATCATCCAGAAGAAAGTCTTACACACTCCCACTCCCTCAATCTATTAAGAATAATGTTCCAAGCAGTGCCTTAAAATATGAAAATGACTGGACTAAACTCAGGGGTAGAGTTTCCTGTTTGGTTGCAATTGGCAATTTGGTAACAATTTGCACTTGAACTTGCGGAAACTTTTCAGAGTGAGGTGGTTCAAGTTGCCTCCAAATTCATTTGAACACTCACAACATGGTGGCACAATGGTTAATGCTGCTGCTTCACAGCGCCAGGGACCCAGGTTCGATTCCCAGCTTGGGTCACTGTCTGTGCAGAGTCTGCTAGTTCTCTCTGTATCTGCTCCAGTTTCCTCCACGTGCTCCGGTTTCCTCCCACTTTCCGAAAGACACGCTGGTTAGGTGCATTGGCCAATGCCAAATTCTCCCTCAGTGTTTCACAGTAACTTTATTGAAGTGTTAATGTAAGTCTACTTGTGATAGTAATAAATAAATTTTTAAAAATGTAAAGTCCTCATTGATCTAAGAGTAGAAAGGAATTATTTATTTTATTCTCCACTGATTAAATTGTTCCTTTAGGAGTGATGGGAGTTGCAGATCCATTTTTTGAGTGAATTTCACACCTAATCCTGTGCATGTAGTGCATGGAAAAATGGTATGGACCTTTTCTAACTGCTGCAGACAGTGGGCTGGGCTTAATTCACCAGGCAGCCTGCAGAGGGAGCTACTGCACATGTGCAGACCTCTGTGGCTGCACATGCACAATAGCAACTGCAAAGGGAGTTGTTGTTCATGCGTAGACCTCTGATTCAGCACATGCGCATTAGCAGCAAACGTCTGACAGAGAAAGAGAGCTGTCAGGCCCCTGCTGCTGCAAGTAGCCTCAACAAACTCCCCCGCCTCCACAATCGCGGAGCCATGGCTCGTCAGCCCAAAATGCAGCCCCCCCACCATCCGCCCCATCACCCAGACCAATTGTACCCCCTCATTGATTGCGATGCAGAGTGGGCCCCTCTCTCTCCCTATACCGATCGCCTGCAGAATGGCAGCAGGCCCCCCTGCCCCCCATCTGATCGCTGGCAGAATGTGCGGCAGCCCGCCTATAGGGTGGCCACTTCAGGCCCTGACCCATATGCCCCACCCCTACAAGCCTTGCCCCTACAGACCCCACCCCATAAGCCCCACCCTGACAATCCCTGCCCCATAGGCCCCGACCGATTGGCCCCATCCAGTGTGCAGTGCCAAGGTTCCTGGTGGGAATTACCGAGGTGCCAGGCTGGTAGTGCCAAAGTGCCAGGCTGGCATTGCCAGACTGGCACTGCCTAAGGGACACCCCCCCCTTGCCCTCGGCCTCCCCGGCCTCCTCAATTGCCTCCAGTTCTACCAGCAAGGCCAACACGGCTGTTCCCATTCATGGGGAGCAGGTGTTTTCCCCGCTGGAGAGAACCTCTCCCAGCAAGGCCATAAAAGCAAGTGAGCCCGGACGATTGAGCACTGGGTTCACTAATGCCATGCAAATTAGCATTAAAATACATTTGAATAATTTATTCAGCATCTCGCCCATTTCCAGCGAGAGGCTAAACTCACCAGAAATCCATCTTTCGTAAGATCGCGAGAGCCAAGAAACGGGGCATGATCCTGATTTCTCGGCTCCCACACATAAAATGGTGCCCAAAGAATTTTAAAATTGTCTACAGAGTCTCTGTGGGTGGAGGTTAGGAACAGGAATGGGTCAATAACTTTACTGAGTGTTTTCTATAGGCCGCCCAATAGTGACAGGGATGTTGAGGAGCAGATAGGGAAACAGATCGTGGAAAGGTGTAATAATAACAGAATTGTCGTGATGGGAGATTTTAATTTCCCAAATATTGATTGGAATCTCCCTAGAGTAAGGGGTGTAGATGGGGAGGAGTTTGTTCGTTGTGTTCAGGAGGGTTTCTTGACACAGTATGGAGATAAGCCTACACGAGGAGAGGCTGTACTTGATTTGGTATTGGGAAATGAACCTGGTCAGGTGTCAGATCTCTCAGTGGGAGAGCATTTTGGAGATAGTGATCATAATTCTATCTCCTTTACAGTAGCATTGGAGAGAGATAGGATCAGACAAATTAGAAAAGTGTTTAATTGGAGTAACGGGAATTATGAGGCTATCAGGCAGGAAATTGGAGGCTTAAATTGGAAAGAGGTTTCCTCAGGGAAATGTATAGAAGAAATGTGGCAAATTTTCAGGGAATATTTGTCTGGAGTTCTGCATAGCAACGTTCCAATGAGACAGGTAGGTTACAGGAACCGTGGTATACAAAGGCTGTAATGAATCTAGTCAAGAAGAAGAAAAGCTTACAAGAGGTTCAGAGAGCTAGGTAATATTAGAGATCTAGAAGAGTATGTGGCTAATAGGAAGAATCTTAAGAAGGTAATTAGGAGAGCCAGGAGGGGTCATGAGAAGGCCTTGGCAGGCAGGATTAAAGAAAACCCCAAGGCATTCTACAAGTATGTGAAGAGCAAGAGGATAAGACGTGAAAGAATAGGACCTATCAAGTGTGACGGTGGGAAAGTTTGTATGGAACCGGAAGAAATGGCAGAGGTACTTAATGAATACTTTACTTCAGTATTCACTATGGAAAAGGATCTTGGTGGTTGTAGTGCAGACTTGCAACGGACTGAAAAGCTTGAGCATGTAGATATTAAAAAAGAGAATGTGTTGGAGCTTTTGAATAGCATCAAGTTAGATAAGTCGCCGGGACCAGATGAGATGTACCCCAGGCTACTGTGGGAGGCGAGGGAGGAGATTGCTGAGCCTCTGGTGATGATCTTTGCATCATCAATGGAGACGGGAGTGGTTCCGGAGGATTGGAGGATTGCGGATGTTGTTCCTTTATTCAAGAAAGGGAGTAGAGATAGCCCTGGAAATTATAGACCAGTGAGTCTAACCTCAGTGGTTGGTAAGTTGATGGGGAAGATCCTGAGAGGCAGGATTTATGAACACTTGGAGAGGTATAATATGATTAAGAATAGTCAGCATGGCTTTGTCAAAAGCAGATCATGCCTTACGAGCCTGATTGAACTTTTTGAGGATGTGACTAAACACATTGATGAAGGAAGGGCAGTAAATGTAGTATATATGGACTTCAGCAAGGCATTGATAAGGTGCCCCATGCAAGGCCTATTGAGAAAGTGAGAGGGCATGGGATCCAAGGGGACATTGCTTTGTGGATCCAGAACTGGCTTGCCCACAGAAGGCAAAGGATGGATATAGATGGGTAGTATTCTGCATGGAGGTTGGTCACCAGTGGATTGCCCCAGGGATCTGTTCTGGGAACCTTACTCTTTGTGATTTTTATAAATGACCTGGATGAGGAAGTGGAGGGATGAGTTGGTAAGTTTGCTGATGACACAAAGGTTGGAGGCGTTGTGGATAGTGTGGAGGGATGTCAGAAGTTGCAGCGAGACATTGATAGGATGCAAGACTGGGTGGAGAAGTGGCAGATGGAGTTCAACCCAGATAAGTGTGAGGTGGTTCATTTTGGCAGGTCAAATAGGATAGCGGAATATAATATTAATGGTAGGACTCTTGGCAGTGTAGAAGATCAGAAATACCTTGGGGTCCGAGTTCATAGGACGCTCAAAGCAGCTGTGCAGGTTGAGGCTGTGGTTAAGAAGGCGTATGGTGTACTGGCCTTCATCAATTGAGGAATTGAGTTTAGTAGTCGTGAGATAATGTTGCAGCTATATAAGACCCTGGTCAGACCCCACTTGGAGTACTGTGCTCAGTTCTGGTCGCCTCATTACAGGAAGGATGTGGAAGCCATAGAAAGGGTGCAAAGGAGATTTACAAGGATGTTGCCTGGGCTGAGGAGCATGCCTTATGAGGATAGGTTGAGTGAGCTCAGCCTTTTCTCCTTGGAGAGACGGAGAATGAGGGGTGACCTGATAGAGGTGTATAAGATGTTGAGAAGTATTGATCGAGTGGACAGTCAGAGGCTTTTTCCCAGGGCTGAAATGGTTGCCACAAGAGGACACAGATTTAAGGTGCTGGGAAGTAGGTACAGAGGAGATGTTAGGGGTAAGTTTTTCACTCAGAGGGTGGTGGGTGGGTGGAATGGGCTGCCAACAACGGTGGTGGAGGTGGATTCGATAGGGTCTTTTAAGAGACTTTTAGATAAGTACATGGAACTTAGTCAGATAGAGGGTTATAGGTAAGCCTAATAATCGCTAAGGTAGGAACATGTTCAGCACAACTTTGTGGGCTGAAGGGCCTGTTTGTGCTGTAGTTTTTCTATGTTTCTATTTGAATTGGTGTTGTGATTATTAATATGGCTACTAGCCCCTTTCAAAAACTATTTTGAATCATTGCTTAGTATCATTGGTGCGCAGTAGTCACTTTCATAATAAATCCTTCATTAATATTTTAAAAATTAACTCATGCTTACTAACAGAAGAGCTTAATTTGAAGAACCTCCTTGAATGGGTGCAATTGGCAGAATATCGCCATTATGATCAAGGCAATCTGGGGGCATAGACAGTTTTATGGGCATGGCTGTCTTCACCTTCAAGTGAGTTTATTTTTCAGTCAGTTTTAACATTTGTGGAAACTCAGTTTATGCAAGACATAACTTGTGCCTAAATTTCCAAGTTCTTTTACATTAGCTCAGCTGGCACTGGAGAGGGTGCAGAGAAGATTCACCAGGATACTGCCTGGGATGGATCATTTAGAGTCATACAGCATGGAAACAAGCCCTTCAGCCCAACTTGTCCATGCCGCCCAGTTTTTACCATTAAGCTAGTCCCAATTGCCTGCATTTGGCTCATATCCCTCTATACCCTTCCTAGCCATGAAACTGTCTAAATGTTTTTTAAAAGAGAAAATTGTACCCACCTCTACAACATTTAAGTTATGAAGAGAGGTTGGATAGACTTGTTTTCGTTGGAGCAGAGAAGACTGAGGGGTGACCTGATCGAGGTGTACAAGATTATGAGGGACATGGACAGAGTGGATATGGAGCAGCTGTTCCCCTTAGTTGAAGGGTCAGTCACGAGGTGATGGACAGGAGGTTTAGGGGGGGATGTGAAAAAAAACTTTTTTACCCAGAGGGTGGTGACGATCTGGAATGTACTGCCTGGGAGGATGGTAGAGGTGAGTTGCCTTGCATCCTTTAAAATGTATCTAGAAGAGCACTTGGCACATCATAACATTCAAGGCTATGGGCCAAATGCTAGCAGATGGGATTAAGTGGGAGTTGAGGTGTTTCTTGCCTGTTAATGAAGACTCAATGGGCCAAAGGGCCTCCTCTGCACTGTGTGTATGATTCCAAGATTTCAGGCAGATTGTGCTGGGGAACAAGTGGAATTAAGGATATTTCCGAATAAACGATATTCATGGAGACAAAGCGAAGCAGGATGTATTTTCCTTGATAGCGGCGTGTGGTCAAGTTGGATGGTTGGGGGGGGAGGTGGGGGGGGGGGGGAGGCGGGGGGGGGCGGGGTTGTCTAAAATTCAATTATGCATCACCATCTGTCAGGAGTAATACATTTGTCAAACTGTGGACTATGTGGTCACCTACCTCTATGTTGTACCTCCATGGGAACTCAGGTCACTAGCAGAAGCAGGCACAACTCTCACATGTGCTTTCAATACTGCTGACAAGGTACTTTTACAAGATGGATAAGTAACTGGCTATCTCATAGAAAGGAGTCTAAAAACACCAAGTTAAAGTCCAACAGGTTTATTTGGTAGCAAACACCGCTAGCTTTCGGAGCGCTGCTCCTTCGTCAGATGGAGTGGAAATCTGCTCTCAAACAGGGCACAGAGACGCAAAATCAAGTTACAGAATACTGATTAGAATGCGAATCTCTACAGCCAACCAGGTCTTAAAGATACAGACAATGTGAGTGGAGGGAGCATTAGCACAGGTTAAAGAGATGTGTATTGTCTCCATACAGGACAGCCAGTGAGATTCTGCAAGTCCAGCAGGCAAGGGGGTTACTGATAGTGTGACATAAACCCAACATCCTGGTTTAGGCCGTCAACGGTTATTTTTCAAGCGGTTATTGGATAGGCGCATGGAGCACACTAGAATGATAGGGAGCGGGATAGCTTGATCTTGGTTTCGGAAAAGGTTCGGCACAACATCGTGGGCCGAAGGGCCTGTACTGTGCTGTACTGTTCTATGTTCTATGCAGTCGGGCTACATGTAAGAAGCTGAATGCACAATTATGGGCAACAATGAGGGATGATCTATGAGATATTATAGGTGACTGCTCTTCTATTCTCCATTAGATCAGTGGGCATGGTGAGAAGGTGACTTCCAGCAGTGATACACATGAAGTATCATAGGGCAGCGGCTAATAGTCAGGAAAATAGTAATTATGATGGAGGACCTTGACTGTGGACAACTCAAGGGTTAATCCCTCTACCTTGTGAATGAATAATGCACTCTTCCTCAGCACAACAATGGTAGATTGTAATATTTAATGCATCTTGAACTCTAACTAGCTCCCTGCTGACTCTAACAAAACTTGGGACCATTACCTTCAGTTGCTGTACAGGTAGATGTACCATTGTGTACAGATACGGTCTGATATCTGTCTTGTCTCTTTTCTCATTGTGCCAATTCAACCACAAAATACCATAATGGAGGTGTTCAATTGCAAAGTTAAAGAAAAATATAAGCTCACATATTGCCTTTCATGACTTCGAGAGATCCTCAAAAATCTTCCATCCAACGAAGTACTTTTGAAAACACTCACTGTTTGAATGCAGCTAATTTCCATGTGAGCAGCTTCCACAAACAGCAGTAAGATGCTGGCCAAATAATTTGTTTTCAGTAATGTTGGTTGACAGATTAGTCAGGACACGGGAGAATTCCCTTCCTATTCTTCAAAATAGTGTGTGAGATCTTTCGTATCAGTTTAACAGTTCACCTGTCAGATGAGACTCCTGACACTGCAGCACTCCGTCAGTACTGCGTTGAAGTGTCACCCTAGATTTCATGCTGAAGTGTCTGAAGTGGGGCTTTGAACCCACAGTCATCTGACCCAAAGGCAGGAGTGCTGCAACTGAGCCACGACTTAAAGATAAATTCAAAATTTCAAACTTTTACCTGCAAAACATTGGGCAGAATATTCCTAAACAGTTGACAAAGTGTCAGGTTCTGACTGAAAACAGCTATGTTTCTCCCCAGAGACACAGTCAGCTTTTCACTCCCGATTTTCTGACTCTTCTTTCTGAAAAAAAGCATGGGGCATGTTTTGCACTGTCATTCTGGCAGGGCGGGACAAGATAGAGTCAGCAAACTTGGCTCCAGAATTGACACCTCAATCTCAAAGACAAAATAAAGGTCCCCGTCCCCCCCATCATCATTGCTGACATCAAGTTTTCATCATTGTTCCCTGGGGGTTGGCCTCTGCCAGGGTGCCACAGACATGTCTCTCACTACCCAGGGACTATACTCACCTCCGAGCCCGTGGCATGTTTATCACTACTGGTTTCCATTTTTGGAAGCCACTAGTGATTCCTCCTGGCATGACGTCCCGCCAGCAGGAGGAACATCTCACGACTCCAGAAGTAATGGCGTTCAGCCATTTAAGAATATCAAAATACATTTAAATTCAGGTTCATGTCCCTTCTGGTTGTGAACATAATTACGCCGCTGTTGGGGAGATGGGGAAGGTCTCAAACTGGTGCGGCACGGTGGCACAATGATTAGCACTGTTACCTCACAGCGCCAGGGACCCAGGTTCGATTCCCAGCTTGGGTCACTGTCTGTGTGGAGTTTGCATATTGTCACGTGGGTTTCCTCCTGGTGCTCCGGTTTCCTCCCACAGACGTGCTGCTTAGGTGCATTGGCCGTGCTAAATTCTCCCTCAGTGTACCCGAACAGGCGCCAGAGTGTGGCAACTAGAGGCTTTTCACAGTAACTTCATTGCACTGTTAATGTAAGCCTACGCGTGACACTAATCAATAAACTTTAAACTGCGACTTCCCCAGCGCAAGTCCCGTTATGGCCCTCTTGCGAGGGTTAGCTGCCATAATGGGATTTGTGCCTGCCACAAACAGGCCCAGAGAATCGCGGCCATTATTACAAATGTCAGAATTTGGAAAACCAGCTGATCAAACATAATACAGCACTAAGTGTCTACTTAAACAATTACAAAAAACATCCAAGGTCTATTGTTTTATGAGGTCCACCACCCCCGCAACTTACTATACAAAAGTTTCCTGAAGGAAGTAAGAAAGGAGTAACCCTACCCTGGGGCGAAGCCGACACAATTTGTTTGAGTTGTTGATTTAAATATATTTGCATCAAATCTGAGACCATAATTAGGCTAAGGCATAAAATTAACACAAATGCTTTAGCAGTTAAAAAGGTAGAACGCTGCAGAATTGTACCACAGAAGGAAATGGGTGCAAGAGCAGCTTCTCAATTCAAGATCCCACCTCTGCACCACCACCCCCCACTCTTGTACCACAGCTCCTTTCCACAACACTGCAAAATTGCCCATGTGCTTTTATAACAAGTCTGCTGCTTCAGTTTAATGTGTTCATTATTAGACTATTATAATTACAGAAATAAAATCAATTAGCAGCTGACAATTGGTTAATTACTGACCGACATATCAGATCAGAAAGCTACAATGATAATCTCATTGCAGTCTGATTTTGATGATAGTACGCTATTGTATCTTCTGAAAATGTTTTGTTATTCCTTCATGGGACAGCTCCAAGTGCTTATAAAGTCTTTGAAGTGGGACTACGAATATAAATGCTCGTTCTTATAAAGGATTCTAAAGGCAGCCCCGGTGGCTGCTTTGAACTCTTTTTGGGGACAGTGAGCATACAAAGTACAAAGAAGAAAGAACAGAGAAAATTACAGCACAGGAACAGGCCCTTTGGCCCTCCAAGCCTGCACCGACCATGCTGCCCAACTGAACTAAAACCCCCTACCCTTCCGGGGACCATATCCGTCTATTCCCATCCTATTAATGTATTTGTCAAGCAGCCCCTTAAAAGTCACTACCGTATCCGCTTCCACTACCTCCCCGGCAATGAGTTCCAGGCACCCACTACTCTGTGTGTAAAAAATCTGCCTTGTACATCTCCTTTAAACCTTGCCCCTCACACCTTAAACCTGTGCCCCCTAGTAATTGACTCTTCCACCCTGGGAAAAAGCTTCTGACTATCCACTCTGTCCATGCCTCTCATAATCTTGTAGACTTCTATCAGGTCGCCCCTCAACCTCCGTCGTTCTGGTGAGAACAAACCAAGTTTCTCCAACCTCTCCTCATAGCTAATGCCCTCTATACCAGGAAACATCCTGGTAAATCTTTTCTGTACCCTCTCCAAAGCCTCCACATCCTTCTGGTAGTGCAGCGAGCAGAATTGAACACTATATTCCAAGTGCGGCCTAACTAAGGTTCTATAAAGCTGCAACATGACTTGCCAATTTTTAAACTCAATGCCCCGGCCGATGAAGGCAAGCATGCCGTTTGCCTTCTTGACTACTTTCTCCACCTGCATTGCCACTTTCAGTGGCCTGTGTACCTGCACACCCAGATCCCTTTGCCTATCAACACTCTTAAGGGTTCTGCCATTTACTGTATATTTCCTATCTGTATTAGACCTTCCAAAATGCATTACCTCACATTTGTCCGGATTAAACTCCATCTGCCATCTCGCAGCCCAAGTCTCCAACTGATCTATATCCTGCTGTATCCTCTGATGGTCCTCATCGCTATCCGCAAATCCACCAACTTTATGTCGTCCGCAAACTTACTAATCAATCCAGTTACATTTTCCTCCAAATCATTTATATATATGACAAACAGCAAAGGTCCCAGCACTGATCCCTGAGGAACACCACTTGTCACATAAAACTTGACACCACCCCCCCGGATGTAATCCGAACATCTGGAGTATTTTTAAGGAGTCAGGCTCGCTGAGCCGGGAATTCTCTCGACTCTGTATTCCTGATGCAGGAGCGAAAGTTCATGCTCTTGTTTTATAACAGTTCCTGACTGTTTCCTGTTGGAAATGTGATAAGGCCAGGAGTATCAGACAGCATGGCAAAGGACAGTGCCCATCAGCTATAACCATCCCAAAATGTGCGAAGGCCAACCTCTCGGGATATATATATATTCAATATATAAGAGAAAATCTGTCTATCCATTTTTGCCAATGTTGCCTGCTGGCTTGCTGCTAGAGGGACTGTAACCATTGCTGATTTCTTGCTCCGTTGCGTTGACCCCCATTTTTTATTTGAATCTGTTGCCTACTTATTGACTATTCATCTGAGAACAATCCACCTGTAAACGTTGTCAGAGGTTAAGATGGGACATGAGAATCCAGGTTCAGAAAGCAGTGGAAAGATGCACTGAGCTACCTATACCATGAATTGCGCTTCACAATTATGACTCAGCATTTGTTTCAATTCCATGCTCATTTTGCACTGCATTACCACAAGACCTGAGGCAGCATGACACTGAATTTGGCAATTGTTAGCCCACCTTGGGTAGGTAGTGTAACAGTGCTTTGACTTCACCTTCATTCGGTGTAGACATATACTGATAAAGGCTAGCCTGCCCAATCCAGCAATCAAAGTATATCTGGCCCCTTGAGCATTGATAAGTGGGTGGTTGCTCACGCTGATATGATTGGGGGAAGATGTACAACCAGCAATATAATTCAGTACTACTGGCTCAGCAGCTCTCAAGGCAATGAAGAGTTCCAGATTCCAGCCTATAGGAGCAGTAGGCATCCAGCGGCTGTGTGGTGCTCTAAAATGAGATGGTATCTGATACAGTTAAAGCTAAGGTAGACATTCATATTACTGTGCCTACAAGTTTTGGATTGTTTGAGATTAGATAGAAAGAAAATGAAAAAGATACAAGATCAGCAGGTCTGCTTTACAAGCCATGCAATGTTCTCTGGTCAATTTTCCTCTGAATCCATTTAATTCCAGATAGTCAGACCCAGGAACAAAAACATCCATCTCAATCTTTTACTCCTTTGCCGACTTTTCTTTCTGTATTGTCTGTTTTCATTTCCTTTTCTGTTTGTTCATTCATTTTGCTTCCCTGTTTTTATACTTGTATAATTTGCACTTCAGTCCCAGTTTCACTCACTCACTGATGCTCTCGTCATTATTTCACTCTTTCTCTATAAATGCCTTCTTCATTCTTTCCGGTTGGAACACAATTATATATCCTGACCTGACCTATAGTTCTCTCACTTTTATACTTGAACCTAGAAATACCACCTGTTGGCTCCCCACACCTCCCTCCCACCCTCTGCACTCTCAGGGGTAGAGTGGGCATTAGATATCAGACAATGTTGGGTGGGGATCAGAATCTGAGATTACAACTGGATAAACTGAGTTTCCAACCCATTCAACTTACCCTTTAAACTCTGACTCTAGCTGAGGATCGGTTGAGGGGTTGGGATGTGTGTTGTGGCAGGGGTAGAAGTCGGGATAAGCATCGTCCGATTCCTGTATGCCAGCGATATTTTAGTCCTGGGATATCATCAGAATACCATCTGTGAGGACGTTGTCACACTAAGTTGCCCACAAAGGGCTCAAAGTTATAAATTCATCAGACTGAAAAATAGAAATGAATTGTTTAATGGTCTTTTAGCTAAGTCACTGTTATAAATTTTTAAAATTGAGAATTGTGTATTAACTCAAAGGTCACTTTTAAAACTTTGCTTACTTTTTAAAAAGTTTTTAGTTTTAAAATTTATTTATTAGTGTCACAAGTAGGCTTACATTAATACTGCAATGAAGTGAAAATTCCCTAGTCTCCACACTCCGGGTTCACTGAGGGAGAATTTAGCATGGCCAATGCACCTAACCAGCACGTCTTTTTGACTGTGGGAGGAAACCCACGCAGGCACAGGGAGAACGTGCAAACTCCAGATAGACAGTGACCCAAGCCGGGAATTGAACCCGGGTCCCTGGAGCTGTGAGGCAGCAGTGCTAACCACTGTGCCACCGTGTCGCCATTGTGCCACCCTGCCGTCACGCTTGCAACGCTGAAAAAATCTTGTGGCCAAAAGGTTGTGTCCAAAATGTCCAAATTATAAAAATTGTGGGCACAGGTTTTATACCATATCAGATTATTTTTCATATTGGGAGAAGTAATTATGAGTATTATAATAGGAGCAGTTACAATAACCCCTGGAGGTCAGAAGTAAATGAATGTTCAGGATCTAGTGAGCTGGGTTACATCTTTAAATTCTATTTCAAATTTTGAACCCCAGAGGCCATTTAAAGGCCTTTAGTGTGGAATATTTTTCAAAAGGAGTCTCATAAGTGAGTGATATACTGCAAATTACAGAACTACTTAACAGAAGGATTATACAGTGCTAAAAGTAAAATTCCCCCTTTCAAATAATTCCGTTACCATGATGTCCAATCTATTTAATGCCATGAATAGAATGTATTCTAAATCTTTCTGGAACAACTCACTGAGTCTCTGGTTCCTTTTGTCTATTAAATGGTGTGTTTCACAGTTAACTGAATTGAACTCACCAATGACCAAGCATCATTTGCCTTGTCAGACATGCTACTCTGCTCCCCCTTAGGAGCAGTGTCCTGGAATGCCAAACGGTGAAGCCCTCTTCAAGCTTGCCTCCGCTTTGCTATTCAGAAAACAGAGAATTTAGGGGTTGTATCATTCTGCCACCTGTCCTGAGACTTCATTTTCTGCCTTTTGACTTGAGGGACCAAACTGAGAGTAAATGTACACACCAGCGGGTGGAGTCCTCTCTTAGACAGAATCTTTGAGAGCCATGCTGTAAGTAGTAAAGGCTGGAGCTGTGCTCCAGGATCATCTGGAGCTGCAAACCTCCTCTCTTATCAATAAATACTTTTGTTCCTCACAGTCCGAAATCTTTTGATGATGTTAGGAAACCACAGCATTATAGAGATTGTCTTAAGGTAGTAGAAAGATGATGTTGTCATCCCATCAGTGTGGCCTGCACGCTTCCACGATAGAACATCCTTCCAGAATTTTATGGTATGGCAGCTGATTGAGATTGACAATTCCAACCCCCTCAGGGTAATTTGGACCTTGGGTGCTGGAATTACCATAGATGTTCTTTGTTTCTTAAGTTACCAGCTTTACTAGACAATAATTGAACAGTTAACTGTTAAGGTGCTAGTTCATTGTTTCTTTGATACAGTCTAGGGTTGGGAAGCATTTTCCGATCAGGGCCATTGTGATCTCCTGGACTCGTTTCGATCGCCTCAGGGGGTCGGAGAGGAATTTCCCAGATTTTTTTTCCCCATATTGGCCCTGGGGTTTTTCACTCTGGGTTTTCGCCTCTCCCTGGAGATCACATGGTCTGGAATGGGGGGGTGGGGGTGAGTTAATAGGTTGTAATGAACAAAGCATCGTAGCTGTGAGGGACAGCTCGGTGGATAGGATATTGGTATGTAGATAGGCTGGAAAATTGGGCGGGGATCCTGGATCCAGGATTCAATCCTGGACCGGGGAGCGGCGCGGGCTTGGAGGGCCGAAGGGCCTGTTCCTGTGCTGTATTGTTCTTTGTTCTTTGTTCTTTGTCTACCCGAGAGACTATCAAATGATCTATTTCATGTTCTGAACTCCATTTTGTGGTTAAAGGATAGTTTTTGCAGGGACAGCTCCATGGAATGCTGAGCTAATGATGGTTGATACAACCTAGGATAAAGGTCATAATTGTGTACCATTGTAACAGGAAGTTTTGAAGATCAACTTTGACTATTTTGCTACTGAAACCAGCAACTGCACTGCCTCCTGAAACCTTGGTATTGCTATGTGTAACCTGTGAGTATTATTTCCTTTAATAAATCAGTAAGCAGAAACCTATGTAGAGAGACTTGATTACTGGCATAGAGGCAACTACTCTAAACTTCTTCCTATAGTATAATAATCTGAGTCCCTAGCCTAAAAGAAAATGCTTACATACTTAAGCCCTTACTATACTCCTGATGATGGCGTGGCCAAATTCCACTCCAACTCCGTTTTCAAGTTTGAGATGACACCACCATAGTTGTCCGGATCTCAGACAATGACAAGATGGAGTACGGGAAAGAGATAGAGAATCTTGTGAACTCGTTCAATTACAATAATCTCTCTCTCAATGTCAGTAAAATGAAGAAGATAGTCACCAACTTCAGGAACCATAGTGGAACACATGCCCATGTCTATTGCTGTTGAGGCACAGCTGTATGTCATTGCACAGAATTTGAAAGGCTGACATACTCACACTGCCAGTCACTTATCTATGAACCTACAACATCATTTCAGCCTTGAATTATTTGATTTGATTTATTATTGTCACTATTATTGGGATATAGCGAAAAGTATTGTTTCTTGCATGCTATACAGACAAAACATACAACAGTGATGAAGTGGAAATGGTCGAGAGCATCAAGTTTTTAGGTGTCCAGATCTCCAACAACCTGTCCTGGTCCCTCTACACTGATGCTATAGTTAAGAAAGCCCAACAATGCCTCTGCTTTCTCAGGAGGCTAAGGAAATTTGGCATGCCCACTACGACTCTCACCAATTTTTATAGATACACCACAGAAAGCATCCTTTCCGGATGTATGACAGCTTGGTATGGTTCCTGCTCTGACCAAGACCACAAGAAACTACAAAGGGTTGTCAACGTAGCCCAGCCCATCACACAAACCAGCCTCCCATCCATTGACTCTGTCTACACTTCCCACTGCCTTGGAAAAGCAGCCAGCATAATCAAGGACCCCATGCACCCCGGACATACTCTCTTCCACCTTCTTCCGTCGGGAAAAAGATACAAAAGTTTGAGACCACATACCAACTGACTCAAGAACCGCTTCTTCTCTTCTGTCATCAGACTTGTGAATGGATCTACCTTATATTAAGTTGATTTTTCTCTACACCCTATGACTGTAACACTATATTCTGCCCTTCTCCTTTCCTTCTCCCCTATGTACTTTATGAATTGTATGTTTTGTCTACATAGCATGCAAGAAACAATACTTTTCACTATATCCCAATAATAGTGACAATAATAAATCAAATCAAATAATTCAAGGTGAGAAAGTGTGGGACCAGGCTGAAATGATGTTGTAGATTCATAGATAAGTGACTGGCAGTGTGAGTACGTCAGCCTTTCAAATTCTGTGCAATGGCATACAGCTGTGCCTCAACAGCAACATATTCAGATTCTCACAATGGAGAGGACCGTATTCAGATACACACAATGAATGGAGCTGTGTTCAGACACCAACAATGGAGGGAGCTGTGTTCAGACACACATAATGGAAAGTTTTGTGTTCACAAACAAAAATAATCAGAAGCTATATTCAAGCATTCACAATCAACAGAAAATGTAATCAAGCACTTCTAATTATCAAGATCTTTGCCTTGTGTCATGGTTTCCATTTTCTTATATTCATCATTTGCATGTATGCCTGGATTATTTTTGTTTTCTCTCCAAGTATGCAAGGAAAGTTGTGTTTGTACAAAGCCTTTTGCTCTCTCAGGGTATCACAGCACATTGCAAGCATTCCATAACTTTCCGAGCGTAGTCACTGTTCTTATCTAGGGAGACAGTTTTCACACTGTCAGGTCCCAAGCTAACCAATGAAATATTTTTAAAGTTTATGCACCATCATATTGTAGGAGAAAATGCAACCAATCCATGCACAGCAAATTCAAGTTCCTCTCCAAGCCACTCACCATCCTAACTTGAAATATATTGCTGTTCCTTCACCATCGCTGGGTCAAAACCCTGGAACTCCTTCCCGAACAGCGCTAACTACACCATTTGGACTGCAGTGGTTCAAGAAAGTAGCTCACCAACAGCTTCTCGAGGGCAATAAATGCTGGTCGAGCTGATGAAGCCCACATACCATGAGAGAATTTAAAAAATAAGACCCCACAAGCAGTAATTAAATAAATGATCCGCATCTGTTTCAATGGTGTTGGCTGAAGTGTTAAAATTGGCTAGTACACTGTGCTGCAATGCTCTTGTTTTACACTCTTCTACCTTGGGGACAAAACCTTGGATATTCACTTTATCTCTGCCCCTCATGATTTTATAAACCTCTGTAAGGTCACCCCTCATATTTCTATCCTCCAGGGAAAAAAATCCCAGCCTATCCAGCCTCTCCCTATAATTCAAACCTTCCAATCCTAGTACCATCCTTGCAAATCTTTTTTGCGCCCTATCCAGTTCCCCATCCAGCTGTGGAATACTCTGAACTTAGTCAAATTGACTGACAAAGATTTTAAAATAAAAACAGAAAATGCTGGAAATACTTAGCAGGTCAGGCAGAATCTGGGGAGAGAGAAACAGAGTTTTATGGTCCCCTGTTGATGGATTTGCAAGGAGGGTTGGGGGGGGGGGGGTTGGGGGGGGGCTGTAAAATTCTGTGGGTGACTTTTCTGCTGCCAACCTGCACCAACTCTCCCTCTCCCCCCCTCCAACCCCACTGACCTCACTGCAATTTTATTGATGGCTGGCAATGCCTAAAGGGCAGCCCATTTGCCCACACCCCAATCGAGGCCCTAAGAAGACAATAATTGCCCCATTCCACTCTGGCTGGCATCCAGAATTTCTTGGCCAGCAGGAGAAGGTCAGCAAAGCGAGGCGAGCCTGTTTGGGAGTGGGGTGGCAAAGGCGGTGGGGGAAGGGATGGGAAGTGGAGGGGGGGGGGGGTGTTCTCCCTTCACTAGCCCTCTTCCTGATATTCTCCAATTAAGTTCTTCCCTCCCCAGGTGTCATCCACCCACTCTACCAATCCTGTAGTTGGTGGAGATGTTTTTATGTGCTATTTGTATAAGTATGATTGGCATTTGAAAAATTCTATTAAAGAAGTGCCCTGCAGAAGGCACCACTTTGTCATACTCACAGATCCTGCATGATAAAGTTTAAAGTCACTCACCTCTCGTTCTGTTAAATTCCTGCTCGAGCCAAAAAGATTTTGTTGTTTTTCTTTCCATATTCATGAGCACTTTTTCCACTTCTCCCCAAAATCGCCGCTGAATATTTTTCCGCAGTGTGTGCTATCCATTAAGCTTCTTTCATTTAACTAACTCCCATGCTGAGAGGAAACCCTGAACTGTAGCTGTGTTCTTATTCTGTTTGCACAATTTCATCAGATGGCCTTCAACAAGGCTTTCACAGTTCTTAAGAACCTCTTGTGGGTTTGTTACCAATGCATCTTTGATCCTTTAGTTGTTATAGAGAGTAGTGCTGTATTTGAAATGGATTGTTATGTTGCTGTTCACTGCTGGTTTTATTCCATTTTTATTTGTCTAGCTTTGGTTTCACTTCACGTCCAGGGGATAATATTAAGTTGACCTGGTTGACCTATCCTGAAAATAGACTACAACCCGACATTGAATTTTCCACTGTAGGGGGAAGGCTTTTGCATTTAATTGATCCAATTTAAATGATGTTTTTCTGTCTTCTTCACATCTGTTAATACCATTTACCCTAATCTTTTGATACTTAGCTTTGTAATAAAAATGAGAGATTACAACAAGTACAGAAATTGAAAAGATTTTATTTATCACTGTCGTATGTATTGTAGTAAGGAGTCTAACAACACCAGGTTAAAGTCCAACAGGTTTATTTGGTAGCAAATGCCACTTATATTGTATTGGTATACAGTGAAAATTGTTTCTTGCGCGCTATACAGACAAAGCATACCGTTCATAGAGTACTTAGGGGAGAAGGGAAGGAGAGGGTGCAGAATGTAATGTTACAGTCATAGCTAGGGTGTAGAGAAAGATCAGCTTAATATAAGGTAAGCCCATTCAAAAGTCTGATGGCAGCAGGGAAGAAGCTGTTCTTGAGTTGGTTGGTACGTGATCTCAGACTTTTGTATCTCTTTCTGACAGAAAAAGGTGGAAGAAAGTATGCCCAAGGCATGTGCATTCATTAGAGAATGAATCATGGAATCATATGACATTGAAGGAAGCCATTTGGCCCATCATGTTGGCTCTCTAAAGGGCTGCCAATTGGAAGCATTGGGCAGGATTCTCTGGTCTTGTCCATAGTAGGACCCGTTGCAAGTGAGAGCAGAAAATTTGGCATTTCAGCCAAAATTCCGTTCACAGTCAGTGGCACTGGAAAACCCCAGCCGCCAACGAGGATGGAAGAGTTTGGCCATTGAGTGGTACAGCACGGAAAAACTGGCCACCCTGTCTGTTTCAGTTTTTTGAAGCTCTCACTCTCTTGTTTGCTCCCCCACACTCCTACAATTCTGTCCTTTTGAAGTTACCACTAAACCTGCTTCTGCCAGCACTTCAGGCAATGCATTCCCAGATTGTAAAAACTCTCTGAATAAAAGAAAATCTCCTCATCTCCCCCACCTCCCTGTCCCCAGACTTTGAATAAATCAATGGCAATGCTCAAGAAATAAATAAAAGTGAAACTTGGTGAAGGACAATGCAAGGCAGTAGAGAAATCTAAGCATAAACAGACATTGAAATTGAATACTGTTAATCACCGGCCACAATAAAACTTTAAACACAAATATTATTTTTCCCTGCTAGCACCTTTTACTCAATCAGACTTATGTTAAATGACAGAGAGCCTTGTGCTTAAACCCAACCTCAACAGGAATCATGTAAAACACTGGTGCAAGAATGAGTGTGATAACTCTAATCCGTTGTTTTAATCCTATTAAACTTACGCTTGCTAACTATTCTTTTGACTTGAATGTTCTGAAGAAGTTTTGTTGCTGCCTGAGGTTAAAAAAATACCACAGTAAAACTAAGAAAGACTATCCATCATCAGCAGCCTCACCGGCAGTAAGCTGATCATCGGCCTGCTGCCAAACACTGATACAGGAGCTTAAAAATATCAAGTTCTGCATGAACAGGGGTGCAGATGAGAATGCTGAAAAGCTTAGAGAAAGATCACGGAGCTGCAAATTTGATACCTGAGGACACTAAAGGAGTAAATTCGGAGAGCCTCTGTTCCCAACACGGGAGTTTGTTCGACAGGCCCAAATCGAAGAATTCTGCCTAATTTATAGCATTCTGGTTTTTAAGTCATTAAAGTGAATCCCGAGAAAATGGCAAATGTCATGCATTGGGGGTGTTGTATGCCTCATCTGACTCTCTGATCACTCTTGAGTAAGAATCCATGCTGGGAGTGAAGCCCCATAAAATCAAAGGTCATTTTAAAACAGAGCACATGATTCAACTCTCACTTTTGAATCAGAAGGCTATGGGTTCATGTCCTACTCCAGAAACCTTTAGTTTGGGAATATGGAGCACCAAGACATTGGGGGCGATTTTACCTTTTTTTTCTAAGTGCTGGGCAGGCTTGAAACTGGGAGAATTTCAAATCCGTCTTTTGGGTGCGTTTTCAGGCCCCCCGCAATATGCGCTCTGATGCGCGATAAATCACACGGGAGGCTGGATGTACCCGGGAAATAAAGGCTTTTATTGCCAACAATAACGGAGCTACTATATACAATATACAATCCCAGACTAAAGGGTCACCAGACAGAGCAGTGGCCTTTATACATCTCCAGGAAGGCGGAGCCAACTGGAGTGTACCATAGGACAATATTAACAGGTAGAACAGCCCAACCCTAACCCCAACAGTAACATATCTACAAACCCATCGTGCTGGCCAACCATGGCTCAGCACTCCTGGTGGTAACCAACAATGGTTCACCACATTCACCCCTCCTTTAAAAAACAAAGGCCAGCGGGGCACAAAAAAAACAGAACAACTGTTCATCTCTCTATAAGTTCAGTCGTTTTGGGGGACCGCACCGTCTCTGCGACCTCCTCAACACCGGCAATGACGCCGGTTCAGACAATCGCGGTGACCTTCTCTCCAAGGCGGTGTCCAGTAGTTCCTCCAGTTCCTCACGGGCCGGTAGACCACGAGGTGGTGACAATCTGCTGAACTCGAGCACGCCTCGAGGTGGCGACAATCTCCTGGACTCAGGCAAGCTGTACACGGGAGTAAGAAGATTAAGTGGTGGTCCCGATACTGCCCGCGCCGTGTCAGGAGGAGAGATAAGGGTCAGGGGGTGCCTAACTGGGGGTGTGGGAGCGACTGGGGTTTCCAAGCCCCCTGCAGGCGCCAGATCTCGAATCGAGACCGTGTCCTCTCGCCCGTCAGGATATGCCACATAGGCATATTGAGGGTTGGCGTGGAGGAGATGGACCTGTTCAACCAAAGGGTCGGACTTGCGGGTCCTAACATGCCGCCGCAGGAGGACAGGTCCTGAGCACGTCAACCAAGACGGTAATGAGGTCCCAGAGGAAGACTTCCTAGGGAATGAAAACGTTCTCTCATGAGGAGTAGCGTTGGTTGCCGTACACAGGAGTGAGCGTATGGAATGGAGCGCATCAGGGAGTACCTCTTGCCAACGGGAGACTGGAAGACCTTTAGACCTCAACGCCAGTAAGACAGCCTTCCAGACTGTAGCATTCTCTCGTTCAACCTGTCCGTTACCCCTAGGGTTGTAGCTCATGATTCTACTAGAGGCAATCCCATTTGAGAGCAGGTATTGCCTCAAGTCGTCGCTCGTGAACGACGAGCCCCTATCGCTGTGGATATAACAGGGGTAACCGAACAGGGTGAAAAGATCCCGTAATGCGTTGATAACCGTGGCAGCGCTCATATCAGAACAGGGAATGACAAAAGGGAATCGTGAGTACTCGTCAATCACATTGAGGAAGTACACGTTCTGATCTGTCGAGGGAAGGGGGCCCTTGAAGTCCACTCTCAGTCTTTCAAAAGGACGAGTGGCCTTAATGAGGTGAGCCCTGTCAGGTCGATAGAAGTGCGGTTTGCATTCCGCGCATACCCGGCAGCTTCTGGTTATGGACCTGACATCCTCCACCGAGTAGGGTAGATTCCGGGCCTTTATAAAATGGAAGAGCCGAGTGACCCCCGGATGGCAGAGGTCATTGTGGAGAGCCTGTAATCGATTCTCCTGCACACTAGCACATGTTCCACGCGACAGGGCGTCCGAGGGCTCGTTGAGCTTCCCCGGACGGTACATGATATCATAATTGTAGGTGGAGAGTTCGATTCTCCACCTCAAGATTTTATCATTCTTGATCTTACCCCGTAACGTGTTGTTGAACATGAACGCCACGGACCGCTGGTCCGTGAGCAGAGTGAACCGTTTTCCCGCCAAGTAATGGCGCCAATGCCGAACGGCCTCCACAATGGCCTGGGCCTCTTTTTCCACCGCAGAATGCCGAATTTCAGGGCCTTAGAGCGTGCGAGAGAAAAAGGCGACGGGCCTGCCCGCCTGGTTAAGTGTGGCGGCCAGGGCGAAATCAGATGCATCACTCTCCACCTGGAAGGGGATGGACTCATCGATAGCGTGCATCGTGACTTTCGCGATGTCGGCTTTTATTCTTGCAAAGGCTAAGCGAGCCTCTGTTGTTAGGGGAAAGGAGGTAGACTTGATGAGCGGACGGGCTTTGTCTGCGTAATTGGGAACCCACTGTGCATAGTATGAGAAGAAGCCTAAGCATCATCTCAGTGCTTTTATGCTTGTGGGCAGGGGACATTCGAGGAGGGGACGCATACGGTCTGGATCAGGGCCAAGGACCCCGTTTTCCACCACGTATCCGAGGATAGCTAGGCGGCGCTTGCGAAATACACACTTCTCCCTGTTGTAGGTCAGGTTTTTTTTTTATAGAAACCCTACAGTGCAGAAGGAGGCCATTTGGCCCATCGAGTCTGCACCGACCACAATCCCACCCAGGCCCTACCCCCACATATTTACCCACTAATCCCTCTAACCTACACATCTCAGGACTCTAAGGGGCAATTTTTAACCTGGCCAATCAACCTAACCCGCACATCTTTGGACTGTGGGAGGAAACCGGAGCACCCGGAGGAAACCCACGCAGACACGAGGAGAATGTGCAAACTCCACACAGACAGTGACCCGAGCCGGGAATCGAACCCAGGACCCTGGAGCTGTGAAGCAGCACTGCTAACCACTGTGCTACCGTGTTCAGGCGAGATGCAGTGCGTAGGAAATTCAGGAGATTTGTGTCGTGGTCCTGCTGGTCATGGCAGCAGATGGTGACGTTATCCAGGTACGGGAAGGTAGCCCGCAGCCCGTTCTGGTCCACCATTCGGTCCGTAGCACGCTGGAAGACCGAGACCCCATTCGTGACACCGAAGGGAACCCTTAAAAAGTGGTACAGATGACCATCCGCCTCAAAGGCCGTGTATTTTCAGTCCTCTGGGCGAATGGGGAGCTGGTGGTAAGCAGACTTCAAGTCAATGGTGGAGAACACCCGGTACTGCGCAATCTGATTGACCATGTCAGATATGCGCGGGAGGTGATACGCATCCAGCTGCGTGTATCTGTTAATGGTCTGACTATAGTCTATGACCATCCGGGGTTTGTTCCCATTCTTAACCACCACGACTTGCGCTCTCCATGGACTAGCGCTACGTTGAATGATCCCTTCCTTGAGGAGCCGCTGAACTTCAGATCGAATGAAGATCCGATCCTCAGCGCTGTAACGCCTGCTCTTTGTTGCGATGGGCTTGCAGCCTGGCACGAGATTCTGGAATAGGGAGGGTGGGGTAATCCTGAGCGTCGAGAGACTACATGTGGAGCGCTTTGGGCAATTTAGAGGCTGCAGTGCTCCCACTGAAAGCGGAGGGAGTGGCCCATCGTACTGCAGGGTTACACTCTTCAGGTGGACCATAAAATCTAGTCCTAGGAGTATCGGCGCGCAAAGGTGCGGTAACACAAGGAGCCTGAAGTTCTCGTAAACCGTGCCCCGCACCGTCAGGTTGACCATGCAGCTCCCTAGCACGGTGACAGACTGGGACCTTGACGCAAATGTCTGCCTGACAGTCCGAATCCGGAGACCGCACCGTTTCACGGTGTCAGGGTGAATGAAGCTCTCCGTGCTCCCGCTGTCAAACAAACAATAAATCTGGCGTCCGTTTACCTGTATGTCCATCATGGACTTGTCGAGTCTGTGAGGCTTGGCCTGGTCCAGGATGATTGACGCCACCATTGGATCTTGGGTGCAACTGCAGGCAGCTGAGATGGTTGATGACATCCCCTGCTGGTCATTTGCGGTCGGTGCCGACCAAAATGGCTGCCCCCATAGGTCGCACATGGTCGATGGCGCTAAAAGTGGTGGCCTCTGCAGGTCGCACGTGTCTTGCGACTCCGTCGTTAGGAATGGTGGCGCTCTGGAATCGCACGTGGTGGAAGGCCTCGAAGACGCAGAAGACCAGGATACCGGCTCTGGAGAATCACACGCCGCACTGCTATGTTTGGAGAGTGGTTTGGTCCTGCAAACTTTGGCATAATGCCCTTTCTTGCCACAGGCGGAGCACAATACCGTTTTAGCTGGACACCGCTGCCGAGGGTGTTTCGCCCCCCCCACAGAAGTAACACCGTGGGCCTCCTGGAGCTACTGCCGTCGTCAGGTCCGAAGTTGGAAACACAATCGCGCAGTTTTTCAGAGCCGCTGAATAAAGTGGAGTCTGTGGCTGTACCTGCCACGATGTCCCCACGCGGTCGTCGGGGTACATCTCCAGACTTTTGGAGGCCGTTTCTAGAGCGTCAGCTAATTCTACCGTTTTAGTGAGGTCGACATTACCTTGCTCTAACAGCCGAAGGCGAATGTACGACGAGCCGATTCCCACCACGAACGCATCTCGGACTAGGTCGCTCATATACTGGGCCACCGACACTGGCTTGCAATTGCAGGCTCTGGCTAGCTGCTGAAGTTCACACAGGTACTGTTCCGTCGTTTCGCCGGGCTGCCGCCGTCAAGTGGCTAGAAGGTGTCAAGCATGGATCTCGTTCGGCGGTTTGTTGTATCGCTTTTTGAGAAGCTCGAGGGCCCCTTTGTAGTCTAGGGCCTCACGGATCGATAAGTATACGGTGTCGCTTACCCTCGCGTGCAGGACCCGCAATCTGTCGGCGTCGTTTTGTACGGCTGTAAAGGCATCGAGGTAATCTTGGAAACACTTCAACCAATGGTCGAAAGTGTTCGACGCTCCTGCCGCACGTGGATCTAACGTAAGCCGCTCGGGTTTCAACATTTGCTCCATGGTTGTTTTTAAAAAAAAAAAAAATTTTGTTGGTAATAAAATTGATGCGCGATAAATCACACGGGAGGCTGGATGTACCCGGGAAATAAAGGCTTTTATTACCAACAATAATGGAGCCACTATATACAATATACAATCCCAGACTAAAGGGTCACCAGACAGAGCAGTGGCCTTTATACATCTCCAGGAAGGCGGAGCCAACTGGAGTGTACCATAGGACAATATTAACAGGTAGAACAGCCCAACCCTAACCCCAACAGTAACATATCTACAAACCCATCGTGCTGGCCAACCATGGCTCAGCACTCCTGGTGGTAACCAATAATGGTTCACCACACGCTCTGCCTGCACAAATATCAGCGAGCCTGTTGCACGCTGCAGAATCCTACAGGCGGGGCTTAATGTGCCCGAAAGCCTGCAGAGCGAGGTAGTGTGCATGTGTAGGCCTCTGATGCTGCACATGCGCATTAGCAGTAGCAGGGGTCCGACAGAAAAGAGAGAGATGTCAGGTCCCTGCTAGTGCAGGCTGCCTGAAGCAGCTTCTCCACCCTACCCCACCCCCCCCACAATTGTGGGGGCACATGGCCCGGGTTATATGGCCCACAATCTGGCACTGCTCAAAGGGAACTCCCCCCTTGCCCTTGGCCTCCCCTGGGGGCCTCAATAGCCTCCAGAACCACCGGCGAAGCCAGGTCGACTGCTCCCCCTTCATTGGGAACATGTCTATTCCTTGCCGGCGAGAACCTTTCCTGACAAGGTCATAAAGGGGGCTGAGCCCGGACGATTGAGCGCCGGGCTCGCTTAGCAGATGTAAAACAGCATTAAAATAAATTTGCATACATTAACCTGCCCATTTCCAGTGAGAGGCAGATCGCGCTGGAAATCCGGTGCTCGTAAAATGGCGCTGGGTGCAAAAATCAGTGCCAATCATGCTGAGCACTTTATGCCCACTTTACCACCGCGTTGCGCTAAAATCGCCCCCATTGTTGCACTCTCTAATATGATGTTGAACTGAGGATAAATCTCCCCTCTCAGGTGGATGAAAAGATCCCAAGATACTATTTGAAGAAAATCAGGGGGTTCTCCCCGTGTCCTGGCCAAAATCTGGAAGCGTGTTTTGAGAAGTCATTCTGGCGCGGGGCGGGGCAGAGCCTGATAGAGTCAGCATGGCCGCTTCCACAGAAATCGGGGTGCCATCTTTAAAGGGTGCCCTGGTCGGTGCACCCTCCCTCCATGGACACAGAGGATCACCAACCCCTGCAAAAATTTGGGGCAATCCCCCATAGGCATGTTGGCACTGCCATGTTGGTACTGCCAGGACATTGCCCAGGCATATCCCTTACCACCTGGGGGTTATATTTACCTGTGCATCCTCGGCATGGTCATCATGACTGTTCTTTGATTTTGAGAACCAGCAGTGATTTGTGCTGGCCTGACATCAGGCCGCTGGGTTGGGAGATACGTTGAGGGTTGTATTTAGATGTTAAGTCTTTTCATTGTGAAAAACGCTGTTGCTTGTTAAATTATTTTGTACTCAGGAGTATCCTCAAGAATTCATTCTACAGACAGGCGTCAGGGAACAAATATTTATTGCAGTCTTACTCGCTCCACACTCCAGACGACAACTGCCCACTCAAGGCGGTCCCCGGGCAGATCACCCCACCCCTAGGATCACCTGACCCACTCCCTTAAAGGGGCTACGCCCCAACATGCATAACATTGTTGAAACAACCTTCAGCCAATCTGGGGTTTACCAGGCTCCTCAGACACTTGTGCAATGTTCCTCCCCCCTGCTGACCACACTAGACGTGGTATTTATATCATGAGATCTCACAGGAGCAATCGTCAAATCAGTGTGAAGTGAATGCCCCAGAATGAAAGAGTTGGGATTCCTCAAAACCTAATCTGCTGAGGGTTCCATTTAGGAAATCGGATTCTGTGCAGCTACCCTGTTCCTCCAACACCAGCAAAACTGGTTTCTCAATCAAATAGTTTTGGTTAGAGATGCAGAGTAGTCTCCCACACCAACAACTCCTCCCCCCCAAACACTCCTACCACCCAACTTATTCTTGTTAAAGTTAGAAAGTTTATTTATTAATGTCACAAGTAGGCTTACATTAATGCTGCAATGAAGTTACTGTGAAAATCCTCTAGTCGCCACACTCTGGCAGCTGTTCGTGTACACTGAGGGAGAATTTAGCATGGCCAATGCACTTAACCAGCATGTCTTTCAGACTGTGGGAGGAAACCCACACAGACATGGGGGAGAACGTGCAAACTCCACATGGACAGTCACCCAAGCCGAGTTCGAAACCGGGTCCCTGGTGCTGTGAGACAGCAGTGCTAACCACTGTACCGCCGCCCCCAAACACTATTCTGCTCACAAATAAAAGGGAGGGAATCTTAATGGAAGGTCTTATGGAATTCATTAACCTGATCAGGAAGCAAGCTGACTGAAACATTCTGACAGTTTTATGTAGCTGTGTCATTCTATAATTAGCTCAGTTTGAAATGTAGCTTGCGGTTACCTTCAGGGAGCTCTGATTAACAAACATTACTGTGGTTGGTGATTTTCAGATCTTTGGTATCACTTGGCTATAACTGTTTGGGGATTAATGATTTAAAAAGGAGAGTTAATTGCTTGGGTTGTTGATTCTTTTCCATTATAATGCAGTCTAACAGTGAGGAGAGGAACATTCTTTCAATTTTGAAGATTTTAACTTTACATGGAGCCAAC
The DNA here is from genome assembly GCF_964213995.1 of Mustelus asterias. Classification (NCBI taxonomy): domain Eukaryota; kingdom Metazoa; phylum Chordata; class Chondrichthyes; order Carcharhiniformes; family Triakidae; genus Mustelus; species Mustelus asterias. The sequence continues at coordinate 25,324,107 of NC_135817.1, read as the reverse complement.
CTTTTCAATTAATACTGCATGCAGGTAGTCATGGCAATGCAAACATTAATAAGATCACCTTTAATGTTTGTGTCTAAAGGTTAAGGGTTATAATCTGACTCCAGATCATTGGTATTATCTGAGACAGAACAAATTAAACGGAGAAAAATGGGAATGTGAATGTCCACTTTTAAAAGAACTCTCTTGACCTTCAAATCGTCGACAACCAGAAGGAACAGATTTAAGGTTTCTGGCAAAAGAACCAGAGGCAACACGAGGATAGACTTTTTAATGTAGTGAACTGTTAACATTTGGAGTGCATTGCCTGTTAGGGCAATGGAAACAGATTCCATAGTAGCCTTGCGCAGGGAATTGGATAAATACTTGGTGGAGAAAATTGCAGGAATATGGGGAGTGGGACTATCTGGAATACTGTTCAAATTAGCTGACAGGCATGAGGGGCCAAAGGGTCTCCCTTTGTGCTGTATTACTCAATGGATGGGATTCTCCTGCCCCAAAATTGGCACTCAGAAGAGAAAAAAAACAGTTCGGACAAGTATTCTTGTTTCTCCGTTTTACTGTTTTGTTTCCTTCTGGGCGAGCATCGTCGCGGGTTGGACGGGACAATTTGGAGAGCAGCTGATTTTTAACGGTTCCACAAATTTTGCTGTTCCATTCGGGACATTGCCTGCTGAGGGTTGGGGCCAGAAAATTCTGCCCTATGATGCAATGAACGCTAAATGTTCATGTTAGAGGGGAATTGCATTCAAAATGTGACAAATATTTCTTTTCCTTTGCTTACAAATACACTGTGTAATGAAAATTGCAGTGAAATACATAAATTGCACACAACACCGTGATGGCCAAATTGATACATGGCTCTGTTATCCTGCAAACAATACTCCATTAAACTGAATGTTTAGCAAGGGATGCTAGTTAACTTAAACTGGACATCTTATGAACAAGGTATCTAATTCGGCAGCTGTAGAAGGAAGTTTGTCCCCTTCCTTTAGTAGATTGCGATGAATCGTTTAGAATCTGATACTGTTGTGGGTTAGTACAGAGACACAGGATAGGTGTAGGGCAGAGGAATAAACCTTGACAATGATACAGTTAAATGATGAAAGCCTGTTACAAGGTAATGAGAATGATCCTCTTATTGACAATGTTGGTGGGAGTGGGGACTGTTGCTGTGAAGGTGGGCTCTTAAACTGCAAAGATTAATGAAGATCTAAGGTTCAGTTTGTAGTTTTATGGTTCATTTAAAAAAATAATTAATGTTCCATTCTATCCTCTATGAACTTTGTCCAAAGTACTGCTACCCCTGTCCTAACTTGCATCTAGTCCCCGTTCACCCATGCTTGTTTCCCTACTAAGCAACATTTTGCTTTTAAAAACATTTATTCCTGTTTTCAAATCCTCCCTTGCCTTCCCCTGTCTCTGGAGCCTCACAGTTCCCACAACCCTCCCAAGATTTCTGCACTCATCCAATCCCTGCCTCTTGGTGGAAGCTACATGTTCCCTAAGCTTTGGAATTCCTCATTTACACCTTTGAGATGCACTTTAAAACCTCATTGACCAAAGATGGGGTTTTCTGGCCCCCTCCCGGCATGTTTTCTGTGGCAGAGGTGACTCGCCAGTGGGATCTTCCAGTCCCATCAATGTCTACAGCATTTTGTGGGTTCACTTGTACTACCGCCTGGGACCGAAACATCCCACCAGTAAGAAGGTCCAGAAAATCCCATCCCAAGTGCTTGGAGACCTACCCTAATTTTTCCTTTTAAGACCATATTTTGTTTTATACTTGGAGCATTTTATTATGTTAAAGTCACCATATACAAAGAAGTTCAAAAACAGAAAAATGCTGAAAAATCTCAGCAGGTCTGACAGCATCTGTGGAGAGAGAATAGAGCCAACGTTTCTGACAAAGGGTCATTCAGACTCGAAACATTGGCTCTACTCTCTCTCCATAGATGCTATCAGACCTGCTGAGATTTTTTAGCATTTTTCTGTTTCTGTTTCAGATCCCAGCATTCGCAGTATTTTGCATTTATAAAAATAAGTTGTTATTTTCATGAAGTTACAATGACTGGGAACTGGAGCTCTCTAACTAACTGGCAAGACTATTTATTTGTGTTTTGGAAGATTTCTTAGCAGAGCAGGATTTATTTGTATCTCTGTCTTACTGCTCAATACAGTAAGAAGTCTCACAACACCAGGTTAAAGCCCAACAGGTTTATTTGGTAGCAAAATCCACGAGCTTTCGGAGCGCTGCTCCTACATCAGGTAAGTGGGAGACAGAACTCCCAGTTACCTGACGAAGGAGCAGCGCTCCGAAAGCTAGTGGATTTTGCTTCCACATATACCTGTTGGACTTTAACCTGGTGTTATGAGACTTCTTACTGTGTTTACCCCAGTCCAACGCCGGCATCTCCACATTATTACTGCTCAATAACCAGAAACTAGTAAAGGTAATATTTCTTCACCACTTTTCTGCACAAAGTAAAATATGTTCCTCTGCTATTAAGTTTTGGTTACTTTAGGCTTTGATATTTTATCCTGGAGTAGTTCATACTGTCTAGGGGCGGCACGGTAGCACAGTGGTTAGCACTGCTGCTTCACAGCTCCAGGGTCCTGGGTTCGATTCCCGGCTCGGGTCACTGTCTGTGTGGAGTTTGCACATTCTCCTCGTGTCTGCGTGGGTTTCCTCCGGGTGCTCCGGTTTCCTCCCACAGGCCAAAGATGTGCGGGTTAGGTTGATTGGCCAGGTTAAAAATTGCCCCTTAGAGTCCTGTGATGCGTAGGTTAGTGGGATTAGTGGGTAAATATGTGGGCGTAGGGCCTGGGTGGGATTGTGGTCGGTGCAGACTCGATGGGCCGAATGGCCTCCTTCTGCACTGTAGGGTTTCTATGATTTCTACTGACAGGGATTTCAATAAATCTACTCCCTTACACTAATAATGATAAAGTTTGTTATATGAGTAACCTTTAATGGATTTCTGTCAATACTTGTTTGAAGGCTCGACGTTGTCAATGTGAGCAGGAGGTCTAAACTCAGCTGAAGCTTGATGAAAAACAGACAGGAAATCTCAGCAGTGACATGTCCTGCGGAGTGGACATGCTGAAGGGAACCCTCCTGTGTAACCAGCTTGCCTCTTCCGTTCCACACTACTTTCTGAAATAGAAGCTTACAGATCTCCGCAGGGGAATAATGAAAGAAATTCTCTTGAGCAACTCTAGGCTGGAAAGATTGACTTAACAGTGTGCAGTGATTAACCAGCTCAATCAAAGTTGGCAGAACTATTGTTAGCAGGCGATAGAGTACCTCGCAGAGGGGTTTAAATTGAGGCATTGAGAAGCGTTGTGCAGGAGTGGGGGACGGGGGGAACTGTAAGGAGTGGTAAATGTAAACAGACATACCTAATGAGGTATTGAGTGTAAGTGCTCAGATTTAACCTTTGGGAAGCGTGAGGCTGTTGTTATTCAATGTTATCTCTGGCTTGCTGGTGAGAGGCTTTCAGCAAATCTTGATTACCTGCTATTTTATGATAATGTATAGCTTGAGAGAAGTGATGTTATGGCTTAAGGGGGACTGAAACCAATTTGTGAAGTTGTTACGAACAGAGGCGCTGAAATAATGTGGTGCGAAATTGTGTGCGCACACACTTAACATATTAATCTGACGTTCCGCCCTCTGGTCTTTTAATGGAGATGTTAAATGGGCTAAATCTTTGTACCGAAGCAGCGTACACAATAATTGCCAAGAAAGGTTTGGGGAAAAAAAAACTTTTTAAACTTGAGGAATACAGGCTGGGATTTGCTCTTTTCCACAAATTACCACGTGGAGTTCTTATGGCGCAATGGAAAGCATCCCTACCTCTGAATCAGAAGCTCCGGGTTCGAGGTCTATCCCAGGACTTGATGGCCAAGGAAGATGTGTTTCTAACGAGGTCAAACAGGTTGAGTGCGTCAACCTACATATCCTTCCAAACCCGCCAATGGCTGGTGGTAAGGTCGGGAGAAACTCCTGGTTAGCCACATTTGATGTGGTGTAGCGCCACTCAAACTATAGGCCTCTGGTGACAGGCTGGCAACTTGTTCCAGGAATCACGACTATGGAAACAGACAAAAGTCTGCCTTAGTGCACCACTAGCTGCGGGAAGACAATTGAAATGGAACATATTAACAGGAATTGGCAGAAAATAACAAAACTCAGAAGAGGAAAAACCTGTATGCAACAATTCCAACTGGTGGAAGAATGTTCAAATTGAATACTTTTCCTTGACAATATTTCTTCATCTTGTCCATACGTCATCAGTTTAGCTTAACTACCAGTCTCATTGACTTACCTGGGATACATTGGAGAATGAGTCAAAAGCTGTGTATGTTTTTTTTGGAAAAAGCCACATTGTTAGAACATCATTTGTTTTCAACTGTTTTAAAATCTAAAAAAAAATCATTCAAATTGAATTTGCAAACTGATTTGTGCAATGTCACCTTCTGTAAGTGAGGCAATCAGCCAAGAACACTTTCAATTGCAGCTTGTCTTAATCATAAAATAACAACTGTGGGTTAGCAATTAACTTAATCAGCATAGGTTGATTAAAAATAAATCCCACACAAAGCTAGGATTCTTTCTGTGATTCATCCTCAATGACTTATTTTACATAAATGGACTGACAATGTAATTTGGATGCTTCATTCTTACGAACACAATACATTACAGATTTAAATTTGCAATGGGAAGTTAGGGCAACCCCAGGCTGTTTCTGATTTTTAGCCAATTGAAATCCAGTGCACTGGAATCACATTAGTTCTTTTGTATCTTTATTATTCTAATGTAAACTGGGATAGTGTTAGTCAAAGGCAGAGAGGGAGAAGAAATGTGTTCAGGAGAATTTTTAAAATCATTATGGGTGGGATTTTACTGCCTCACTCGGACAAGACTGGAAACTCTCGCCTGAGGTCAACAGAGATTTCCATTGTCAGACCCTCGCCCGCTCTGATTCCACGGTGGGCAATGTGGTAGAGTTCCAGCCTATGTCTCTGGCTCAATGATGGAAGAGACTTTGCTTGATCTAGTTTAGGGGAATGAAGTGGGTCAAATGGATCAAGTGTCAGTAGAGGAATATTTAGGGAATAGTAATCATAATATGATCACTATTAGCTAAGGAAAATAATGAGAAGCAATTTAGAGTAAAAGTGATTAATTGGAAGAGGATCAATTTCAGTGGGGTGTGAATGGACCTGCCCAGTGAATTGGAATGAAGGACTGGAAGGCAGAACTGTGATATAACAATGGTTTGCTTTTAAAGAGGAGATGGTCAGGCACAATCAAGGGAGAGTAGGGTAAATCCAAAACTTCCAGGATGACAAAAGAGTTGGAGGATGGAACTCTGTTTCAGCAGTGAGTGTCCTGATGGTGGACCCAGAAGCGGATGGGACACTTGATCATGATGGGAAAGACTGGCCACTTGCGATTGCACGGTGTCCAAATGATTATCTCCAAGGAGTTGCAGAGCCTGGCCAGTCATGCGGTAGGGCTGGTCAGGAAGTCACCTTTAGCTCACAGGGTCAGAGGTCTAGGTGCCACTTGTAAATGGCTTGCAGACAGGAATTCGCTCCCTACAAGTCAGCGGAATCTCAAATGTGGACTTTAACTGCCACCTCCTGCCCACCTGTTGATCCTGATCACTGACAGTCATCCCATATACAGTTGGAGAAATGTCTCAACAGAGACAACAAGTGCCCCACAGTTAAGCAATGTCCCCCTGCTCTCCTCCAAGCTGCCCAAGAACAGCAGGAGGTCTGGATTCCCAGGAATGGCACCAAGAGACCCTCTTGCCTGGCAAAGACGCCTCGACAGAGATCTGTCTCAGGGAGGTTAGCGGCCATGAGGTCCGCAAACAAAACTGGGTCCAGTGTTGAAAGAAAATCAACAATCTTCTGCGCTCTGCCAGAGTAAGTGGCACGGTGTCATTTCAGCATTGGTTCTCATGAGGGCAGTGAACAATATGGATGTGTGAGTGGGGAGCTATGTCAGGCAGGAGTTAGCATTCCAGGCTTCAGCACCAGAAGTAAAATCAGGACTGAATGTGGGGAAAGCAGGTTATGCTGAGAGTATTGTACTAGTTAAAGGAGAGAGAGAGTGTGTGTGTGTGTGTGGAATATATACTAGAAAGGTGCCATTTGCTGTTATAGGACTGCATGTTCATAAAGGGGTTAGGTGTCATTTGAGATGAGACTCAATTCTTCTGTCTGCTGCAGGACAAGAGTACATAAAATGAGGAAGTTGAAGATTGATGGAGGAGTCCCAGACATCTGCATATTGATCTGCATTGGAGGAGGAAGCAGGAGAACAGGCCAGGAAGCAGGATGGTCACTTGACTGTGGACAGTAAGGTCAGAGTGTCAAGGCAACAGAGTGTCTCTAACCTGATGTCAGGAACTGGTCTACAGTAAATACATGTGATCCATCAATGGTGAAAGAGATTGGAAGGAGTAACAGGAATACAGAGTTCTGGGCTAATGGTAAGATACTTGGTAGTGTGAATGAGCAGAGAGATCTCGGTGTCCATGTGCATAGATCCCTGAAAGTTGGCACCCAGGTTGATAGGCTTATTAAGAAGGCGTACGGTGTGTTAGCTTTTATTGGTAGAGGGATTGAGTTTCGGAGCCATGAGGTCATGTTGCAGCTGTACAAAACTCTGGTGCGGCCGCACTTGGAGTAATGCGTACAGTTCTGGTCGCCGCATTATAGGAGGGATGTGGAAGCATTGGAAAGGGTGCAGAGGAGATTTATCAGGATGTTGCCTGGTATGGTAGGAAAGTCTTACGAGGAAAGGCTGAGGGACTTTAGGCTGTTTTCGTTAGGGAGAAGAAGGTTAAGAGGTGACTTAATGGAGGCATACAAGATGATCAGAGGATTAGATAGGGTGGACAGTGAGAGCCTTTTTCCTCGGATGGTGATGGCTAGCACGAGGGGACATAGCTTTAAATTGAGGGGTGATAGATATAGGACAGATATCAGAGGTAGGTTCTTTACTCAGAGTAGTAAGGGCGTGGAATGCCCTGCCTGCAACAGTAGTAGACTCGCCAACATTAAGGGCATTTAAAGGGTCATTGGATAAACATATGGATGATATTGGAATAGTGTAGATTAGATGGGCTTTAGATTGGTTTCACAGGTCGGCGCAACATCGAGGGCCGAAGGGCCTGTACTGCGCTGTAATGTTCTATGTTCTGTGTTCTATGTGTGTAACCCCAAGCCTCCCGTTGTTTGCATTTGGAGGAATGGCCACCTCATTCAGCAGCACTCTATCTCTGAGGGACATGGACTTTCAGGGGATGTACCATCACATCATTCTCTTGTACCCCCCCCCGCCAACGCAAAGTCAGTCACCTCAGTGGATATGCACTGACGATTAGGCTTGGGGTCACAATGTACTGAGCGCATCACCAACACATCCCCATAGCTGATGGAGGATGTGGCAGTGGAGGGACCTGACACTCGGAGGATTGTCAGAGAACAGGCCCATGCTGAGCTTTGTGCTAATTACAGGCTTCTGGTTACAGCCACAAGGTACTTGATGACGATGCAGTGACAGACGCACTGTTTCCCCACTCCCCCCCCCCTCCCCCCCCCCCCCCCCCCCGCGCCCTCCCCACCCACTACCAATTGCCGGCCTCCTGTTGATCCCCGAACACCCACCATGATCGCTGGCCTACTGACACCCCCCAAAGCCATCCCTGATCTCCCCCCTCCCGGGCCAGCCCCGATCTCCTCCCCAGCCCTGATCTAACCCTGATGGCCAGCCCTGAGCCCCCCTTTACTACCAGCCATGATAGCTTCCTCTGGCCCCATCTCCTTGGCACTGTCCAGTATCCGATAGGCAGTGCCAAGGTGCCCAGTGGGCAATGCCAAAGTGCCCCTTGGGCAATGTAAGGGTGCCAGGCACCCTTGCCCCCCAATCTCCCAGGAGGGCCTCAATGGCCTCTGTCCCTAGCAGTAGGGTGAGGATGCCTGTTCCCTGTTAGTGGGGAGCAGTTGTAAACCCCGCTGGAGGGAACCTCTCCCGGCGGGGGGAGGGGAATACGCTACCAGAGCCTACCATCCCAAGTCCATTAATCAGTGGAAATCAGTGCGGAGCTGATTGCAATAAAGAAAGGGCCTCAGAGACTCACAATCAGCCAGACATCGATCGCGAATCTCTTTAAAGGCCCCCCACTGTTGTCTGCCGGCTGGGAGAATCCCAGCCATGTATTCATCAGTACAGTGTGAAATCTTAGCACAGTAAATTCACTCCACGGTACATTTTCAAAACAAGTTTACCCTGTCAACTTCGTAAAAAGAGTCCGAGTTGTGGTCCCACGGGTCTTCTTGGAGACACTGTTACACTTTTTGAGGCAGTTTAAGTTAGCAGAGATAACCTCACAGCTACTTATTTTATATGTAAGTCTGCACTGAGCCTTCAGGCTGCTGAGCCTTACATTGCCCAGGGTAAAGTTTGCCACACCTTCCTGATCGGTAAAAGTTAGGTTTCTCGAGAAGCACTTAATGATCAGTGCGATGGTTAGAGGTCTGGTGATTTTTTTTCACTAAACTAAATGTTTAATGCAGCTTCAACATTTTTTAATTTGCTGTTTTTCTTTTTTTTCTTAATCTGCTGCTCAGTTCTTCATACCTGCCTTCAGGTAATTTCAGACAACAATATGAGGTCCTATGCCTTACAGTGGAAGTTTCCCCAAACACTTTTCCTTTCCTTCCACCGTCACTTGCTTGGTTGCATGATTTTTATCCTCAAGTGTTTTCAGGGCAAGCTTATGTTTGATTCCTGCCTCAGTATCCATCGTAAGCGAACAGGCCTGTCATCGGTACTCACAATGTACATCTAACTCTGCACGCAGGTGCACATCTTTGTGCCACACACACTTCATTCAAAATGGGAGGGAGACAGAAATCAGGTTAATATGGGCGAATTAGCCTAATATCTGTCATAGGGAAAATGTGGCATGGATTGAAGATTGGCTGGATAACAGAAAGGAGAGAGTCGGCACAAATGGGTCTTTTTCTGGTTGGCAGGATGTAATGAGTGATGCATCACAAGGATCAGTGCTGGGGCCTCAACATTTTACAATTTATATAAATGAATTGGATGAAGGGACCGAAGGTATGGTTGCTAAATTTGCTGTCAACACAAAGATAGGTAGGAAAGTAAATTGTGAAGAGGATGTAAGGAGTCTACAAAAGGAGATAGATAGGTTAAGTGATTGGACAAAAATCTGGCAAATGGAGTGCAATGTGGGCAAATGTGAAATTGCCCATTTAGGCAGGAAGACTTAAAAAAAGCTTATTATCTAATTGGTGAGAGATTGCTGAGCTCTGAGGTGCAGTGGTGTCCTAGTGCATGAATCACAAGTGACTGGGATACAGGTACAGAAAGTAAATAGGAAAGCTAATGGAACATTATCCTTTTTAAACAATTCCCTTTACACTAAAATTAGGGAGGTTGTGCTTCAGTTGTACAGAGCATTGGTGAGAACAAATTTGGAGCATTGTGTTTGGTATTGGTCTCCCTATGTAAAGAAAGATTTTTAAAGAAAGTTTATTTATTAATGTCACAAGTAGGTTTACTTTAACATTGCAATTAAGTTACTGTGAAAATCCCCTAGCCGCCACACTCTGGCACCTGTTCGGGTACACTGAGGGAGAATTTAGCATGGCCAATGCATCTAACCAGCACGTCTTTTGGACTGTGGAAGGAAACTGGAGCACCCGAAGGAAACCCACGCAGACACAGGGAGAACATGCAAACTCCGTACAGACAGCAACCCAAGCCGGGAATCGAACCTGGGTCCCTGACACTGTAAGGCAGGAGTGCTAACCACTGTGCCACCATGCCGCCCTATGTAAATGCATTAGAAGCAGTTCAGAGAAGATTTACTCGACTAATTCCAACAATAGGTAGATTGTCTTACGTGGAAAGGTTGGACAGCTAGATTCGTATCCATTCGAGTCTGGAAGATTAAGAGGCAATTTGATTGAAACTTTTAAGATCTTGAGGGGTATTGACAGGATATGGTGAGGATATTTCCTCTAGTTGGAGAACCTAGGACTAAGGGGTCACTTTAAAAATAAGACCTATTTTTAGCTTATTTAAGACAGAGTTAAGGAGAATTTTTTTCTCTTGAGGGTTGTGATTCTCTGGAACTTTCTACCTCAAAAGGCAGTGGAAGCAGAGTCTTTGAATATTTTTAAGGCAGAGCTGGATAGATTCTTGATTAAGTGGGTGAAAGGTTATCGGTAGGCAGGAATGTGGGGTTGAAGGTTCAATGGGCTGAATGGCCTTCTTCATTGTAGGGATTCTATGAAAAGAGGATCAGACTATCCCATTTTTCCTATAGAAATTCATTGCTGTTGTAGTCAATATTCATCGAGGCCTAATTAAAGTCTGAGCCTAAGAAGGAATCAAAATGAGTTAGTGATGAAACACTAGAAATGATGAAGCCTTAATACCCCATTGAAACACAGAAAACCTCCATCAAATTATGCATCAATCACAATGTGGAGTTTGCCTTTAATATGCAAATTAAATCACTGCATATCTGATGTAGCTACTAAATGGCAGGTGTGATTCATCGCACTGTTATGGTAAATGAATGTCAAAGCCATTGGGCTTTGCTGATTTGAAGTGCATTCTGTTTTAATTAGTAGACATGCGGGATCTGTTTCAATCAGCTGAAACCTTTCACACATTGGAGATGGAACTAAATTATTCCACTCCACATCATTTTAATACTTGATCAGGTTTTTCACTGAGCTATTCATGACCATTTTAAAATTAACTTCCTTCTAAAAGGAGGAAATTAAATTTTTGTACGTAATGCAGAAAATGTTAGTAAACAATAGTTACTTCTATAGAAGGTGTAGAGTTATTTTAAGCTACTATAATCAAACATAACAGATGCCAGCTTTTCATAGAAGTTTATAATTTCCTCATCATGTTACTTGACTGTCCCTTCACTAATTTCAAAGATAATTTCCTCTGTGACTTTACCAAGAACATCTTGTTGTTTATGTAAGGGGCTAGGACCTCACACTGTATATTTTTTATAGATATGCTTATTGCTATTTTTAAGTAATAGAACCAAACAAACACCTTTAAGTTGCTGAACTGTGTCTGTCTGTGAACAGACCTCCGCAACCTTCCCCCCCCCCCCCCCCCGCAAACCCCCCCCCCCTCCCCACCTCACCCTACCACCCCAAACAAAAGAAGCTTCAAGTTTAAGTGGCAGTTTCAGGAAAACCCGCACCTCGTTATCTCTTAGGAGCCACTAATGACCACCTAAGGACCGTAAGACTGAACCTCAAAGAGAGCTATACAAAGGACATCAGCATTTAATAAGCCAGGCTGGCCAAAAGGAGGTGAAAGATCCTACAACCTTTTTTTCAATTCCCAATGGCTGAGACATTTAACAGTCTTTGGAATCAAGATGCTAGAAACATAGAAACATAGAAAAACTACAGCACAAACAGGCCCTTCGGCCCACAAGTTGTGCCGAACACATCCCTACCTTCTAGACCTACCTATAACCCTCCATCCTATTAAGCTCCATGTACTCATCCAGGAGTCTCTTAAAAGACCCTATTGAGTTCGCCTCCACCACCACTGATGGCAGCCGAAATCAAACCCACGCAAACACCGCGAGAACAAGCAAACTCCATGCAGACAGTCACCCAAGTCAGGAATCGAACCCAGGTCCCTGGAGCTGTGAGGCAGCAGTGCTAACCACTGTGCCACCGTGCTGATGGATACACATCTTTTTTCAAAGACATGGTGGAAATATAAGTGTCATGTGATATAGGTCTCTGGCTTGTGGAATAAGTAATATTGCCCTGCTGAACTGTAAAGCTCAGTTTGCTGCATTCACATCTGCCCAGCAGGGCACACCAAAGGAGCTCTGGCCCAGGTTAGAAACCTAACCCTATCTACACAGCTTCTGCTGGAAATTCTGTCCAATTACCTACAAGACTGGTTCATCTCTGTGTGCCAATCTCATTGTGTGAATTCAACACTGCCGGAAAAATGAATTATCCAGCATCTGTTTTCAACCCACTGATCTCTGTGAAGGAATACATTATTGGACTTGATTCTGGACTCTAGAACCCATGTGAAACAGTATTTATTTTTTCAGTTGCCCCTGTACTGTAAAACCTGCTTTTCTCTATCCTTCTCTTTACTGTCTGATTAGGGAGGCAACATTACGAGCCTCTTTTCACAGTTTTGAATGTATGCAATAAACTAGCCCTTTTTTTAGTTCATCCTATCTCGAGCTTCCTGTGGGTTTTTAATAGAAAATTGGATTGCACAAAAACCAAGGGGTTGGGAAATATACAAGATGGAAACAAATCAAAGCATGTTTCTGTTTACGGATGGGTGGTGAGAGGAGGATTCAGCACTGTTTAAATTAATCACTATCTTGTCCATAACTTTGGAAAGAACTATGTCTTTAAGTACTTCATACCATGTGTTAACTTGGCTCAGTAGTCATTCCTCTGAATCAGGAGATTGTGTTATTCTCCTGTGACGTGAACACCTATTTCCGTCCTGCACTTCAGTGAAGTACTGAGGGAATGCTGCATTATTGGGGGATGTCAGTTTTTGTTTGAGATGTCAACCTAAGGCCCATCGTACACTTCTTGCTTTTTCTACTCTTCCTTGACTTTGTCGACAGTGTAAAACCACAGCTTAAAGATTCACTGCAACCCCTAATAAAGCTTCCTCTTTACTTTTATCCTAAATATCTGCAACATTACAATATCTCCTCAAATCTAATTTGTAATTACATCCATCAGCAGCAGCAATCACCCCTCACTGAAGCCCAAGTTCTTTCTGTATCCTTTCCATTTCTGTTCTGTACCTTATCTCCCAATTCCCGATATACTCCAATCAAGATGCCCATGCTTGTTTTAATACTGATGACCTTTCAGTTTTCCCACTCTCCTTTGATATACTTGTTGTCCTGTAAATAAAGGTAGCGCTCTCCCACAACAGTCATCTGTTGTCTCTATTGCTATCCTACCCTTGATAGCATTTAAGCAAATTTCAACATCTTTTTTCAAACAAAATCAAATCTGTCAATTTTAAATTCCCTCTGATGACACCATTTTGACAACTTCAATGCTCATCATTAGCAACGTGCCAATTTCTCTTCTGCTGATACTGAATCTACTCTATAGTGACAAACAACTTTTCAATTGGACCACCCATATCACTGATTTTCTTCCTCTCCACCATTGTTTCATCGAATATGAATTAGGAGCAGGAGTAGGCCATTCAGCCCTTCAAGACTGCACCGCCATTCGATAAGGTCATGGCTGATCGGATTGTGGTGTCAATTCTACATTCCTGTCTGCCTCCTATGACCTTTGACTTCTTTGTCTATCAGAAATCTATCGAACTCAGCCTTGGATAAATTCAATGATTATTGCTTTCTGGGGAAGAGAATTCCGTAAGAAGTCTCACAACACCAGGTTAAAGCCCAACACGTTTATTTGGTAGCAAAGAGAATTAGGTTGACATCATTTGTGCTGTAGTTTTTCTATGTTTCTATGTTTCTAGCAAGAGAATTCCACAGACGAATGACTCACTGAGGGATAAATCTTTTCTTGATTTGATTTGATTTGATTTATTATTGTCACATTGTATTAGTATACAGTGAAAAGTATTGTTTCTTGCGTGCTATACAGACAAAACATGCCCTACGTAGAGAAGGAAAGGAGAGAGTGCAGACTGTAGTGTTACAGTCATAGCTAGTGTCATAGTGTGTTGGCCTCTTATTTCTGCCTCCCCTAGTTTTAGTCTCTCCCACAAGAGGAAACATCCTCTTAGAATCCTATGGTGCAGAAGGAGGCTATTCGGCCCATCAAGTCTGCACCGACCACAACCCCACCCAGGCCCTATCCCCATAACCCCATGTATTTTCCCCAGCTAATCCCCCTGACAATAAGGGGCAATTTAGCATGGCCAATCCACCTAACCCACACATCTTTGGAGTGTGGGAGGAAACCAGAGCACCGGGAGGAAACTCACACAGACACAGGGAGAATGTGTGATCTCCACAAAGACAGTGACCTGAGGCTGGAATCAAACCTGGATCCCTGACACTGTGAGGCAGCGGTGCTAACCACTGTGCCACCGTGCTGCCCCTCATTCCAGGAAGAAGTTGAGGGCGGCACAGTAGCACAGTGGTTAGCACTGCTGCTTCACAGCTCCAGGGTCCCGGGTTCGATTCCCGGCTCGGGTCACTGTCTGTGTGGAGTTTGCACATTCTCCTCGTGTCTGCGTGGGTTTCCTCCGGGTGCTCCGGTTTCCTCCCACAGTCCAAAGATGTGCGGGTTAGGTTGATTGGCCAGGTTAAAAAAAAAAATTGCCCCCTAGAGTCCTGGGATGTGTAGGTTAGAGGGATTAGCGGGTAAAATATGTGGGGGTAGGGCCTGGGTGGGATTGTGGTCGGTGCAGACTCGATGGGCCGAATGGCCTCCTTCTGCACTGTAGGGTTTCTATGATTCTATGATTCTATGAAACCTTCTCTGATCTGCTTCTAATGGAATTATATCCTTTTCAAATAAGGAGACCAGAACTGTACACAATATTCCAGATGTGATCTCACTAAGGCCTGTAAGCGCAGTAAAACTTCCCTACTTTAATATTCCATTTCCCTTGCCATAAATACCAACATTCTATTTGCCTTCTAAAACACTTGCTGTACCTGTATACTAAACTTTTATAATTCATGTACCAGGGCACCCAGATCCCTCTGTACCACTTAATTCTGCAATCTCTCTCCATTTAAATAGTGTACTGCTTTTCTATTTTTCCTACAAAAGAGGACAAGTTCACATTTTCCCACATTATCCTCCATCTACCAATTTTTTTGCTCACCCAACCTGCCTCTATTCCTTTTTAGACACTTTACCTCCTCTTGGTAACTTACTGTCCTAATTATTTTGGTGTCAGTGTTGAGGTGTCAACTATTTGCAGTCCATATTAATGATTTGGATGAAGTGACCAAATATATGGTAGATAAATTTGATAATTTTGATAGCTTTCAAGTATTTACAGCTTGGCAACTTATCTCTACTCTCTGCTTCCTATTGACTAACCAATCCTTTGTCCTTGCTAATATATTACACACTGCTCCACGAGCTCCTATTTTGTGTAGTGACATTTGATGGGGTACCTTATTGGAAACTTTTGGAAACTTGAGTACACCACATTTACAGGTTTAACAACATGAAAAGCTATTAGTTAAAATTTACCATTCTTAAACCTGTCCACCTTTTCCTTCTTGTTAAAACACTTGTTAAAGACTATGGGCAGGATTTTAAGGCCTTGCTCACTCTGAAACCATAGAATCCTGCCTGAGGTCAGTGGACCTTTCCTTGGTCTGCCCCTTGCCCGCTCCAATTCTGTGGCGGTTGGGACGGTAAAATTCAAGCCTATCACTTTGGACAAACCTTTGGTCACCTGTCCAATATTTCCTACTGTGACTCAGTATCACTATTTTTGACTGATTATGTTGTTGTAATATACCTTGGGATAGGTCACTACATTAAAAGGCATTGTTTTCTTTTACTTTATGTAGAGGGTACAACCAATAACTGTGCGGCCTATTTTTGGACATATGAATGGTGGTAGTTGTCTGCATTGATCTCTGGCTGCTAACTTGGCAACACTCTATTCATAAATAACATTGAATTAGGTAGGTTTAAAAGAATAATGGACTGTTGAAACCCACAGGGAAAAAATAGGTGAATCCAACTGGGAATGGATGTAGAGGAACTTCTGAGAAAATGAACTAATACTGAGGATCCATATTATGAGATAGGTTGTTGGAAGGCTGACCTCTTAAGCTGCTCAAACACTCAGAGTAAGAGACACCACCAGACTAGCATCCATTCAACTGATGACACAGATATTGGTCTGTAAAAATCAATGATATGACAGAGTAAGTATTGAGCTGAAATTCCATTTTTAACAAAATTAAGAATGTCTATTTTCTCCATAGTTGATGACTTCCTCAATGGAACTTGAAGCTGAAAGACCAGGACATACATCATCTCTGAGACTATGATTTTGTGATGGGATCAGTTATGCAGAAAATGAAACATTCTCTTCTTTTTCATTAGATAGGGACAATTCCCTCCCTCAAATTGAATGGAGCAGATTGAATTGAACTTTACCAGTGGGGTAGGTTTTATGTTGCAATTTGTTAAGATTATGGATGCAATAAACAAACTGCAGGATAAATAACAACTTGTTGTTAGCGTATCTTCGCATACGGACACTTTTTTTCCTGTTGAGGAATAGTGGGGAAGTGATGAAAGGATTTTTAAGCTGATTATCAGCCTGTTGAACTATGTTATGAATGCTCTTTCCATGACCAACAAGTCCTGGCATTGGATGTGAACCTAGAGCTTCTGGTTCAGAGGTAGAGGCACTACCTCCGTTAACCCCTATGAACATAATGAACGTTATGATCCCAGTTGATGGTCCTACTGAATAGGAAGGTCCCAGAATGGAACCCTGGGTCAAAATATGTAACGTTTTCTTTTTTTAGAAAACATGGATGAACAGTCACAGGACTTCCAGTTAGTTTTTAATAACAAAAAAGAAAACATTTATTAAACATGAAAAGATTGACAATAACATAATGCTCCTTCACTCCCACTTATCTTCACAATGTGCACATATTTTAAGGATAACACAGGTTACAAAAGTACCCAGTCCCTGTAACTCAACAGGCTAACAGTGGTCAGACACACCACACTCTGAAGCTGAGTGGCAGATGCCACCCAATCGAACTCCTGCGGATTTCTCCTCAACTTCCCCAGATGATAATCACATTGTGAGCCAACTGATCTCACTGGACTCTGGCTTCCACATGAGTGTTTCTAAACTCCACTATCAAAGACACACTTTAGAATCTTCTTTCAAACAATGCTTTCTGACAATTATTTCCAGCAAGCATCCACTTCCAGAGTTTCCAACTCTCCTTTCAGTATTTCTTTGTCCTGAATAGCTTTCAAACTTTTATACAATTTCTCTGGTACCAGCCATAATTACTTTGGTTTTGCTTCACAGGCTGTAGTAAGAAATAATCAACTTTAGGATTACTTCAGACATCTGATTTCGTACTAGCCAACTCCACCAGGTCTGCGATTTTCAGCTCTCTCCTTAACTTCAATGAACAATATCTTTTTTCAGTTTCCAGTTTTTTTGTTCCTTTAACTTTAGTTTCCTGGGACTTCTCTTTTCAATCCCTGGTTTCTGAAACTAACTGTTCTTTAGTTTTCAGGATTTGCATTCTCACCCATTATTCCACTGCTTCTGGGAAAGCCCGGGGTGCTGTTCACTTTCTAGCTTCCTAGCTCCAACTACTGTGTTCAGCTAAACTAAACTACCAAGGTATTATTTCCATAAAGGTGGCCCCTGGTTGCTAAGCAACAGCTCATTCTTTCTTTAAGCTCTTGGTTGCTTTTCATGTTGTAAACTCTCTAAGCACAATAGAGACAAAGTTTAAACTAAAACCAACATTCCCCCCAACAATACGTGCAAACACCTTTGTTTAACATGAATCAAACTACAGTTTTACCCTTTCTTACACAGAAACACCGAATTAAACTCACTTAAATCTATACCTTATTTCTAATATCCAAGAACACAAACACAGATCACTTAAATCTACCTCTGCTTCCTGACACTTTGACACAACTTCTATGGATCATGGGTCCCTACATTATTATGAAGGCAGCTTGATTGTAGGTGTTGGTGGAACTTCATGGGAAAATCCTGTAAGTCAAATGAACACGTTGAAATCCGCAGTCTCAACTCAGATGTAATAATTAGTTTTGTTTCCTCATGTTTCGTATCTCCAGGCTGCACAGCAGGAATGGTGAGATAATTTCATCTGTATTTAAAGGGACAGTTTACAAATTGAATTGGAGTTGTGTAGGAATGGATAATGGTGGACATCAAGCAAAAGCTTGCGATCGAGTTAATGATGTGTGATAACCCCCATGAGATCCATAGGGAATCGCTAATTGTGGGGTTCATTGAGTATGAGTTCCCCTGGTAACAAGTAATGGCTTGCCCAGCTGCAACTCATCACCTGAGCCTTTTATAAAGCAGACCCGGCACTCGGCTTGCTGAACTGTAGTCCCAGGCAGGGACTATTGTGTGTACACAACAATAGTGGCTTTACTTTATGTTCTGTAAATAAATAATGTTCCTTTCCAGTTGGGATTCCTGAGTTATTACATGATGCACCACTGGATTACTGTTGGGTGTAGTCAGGAGCAGGAGGGATGTACTTCCTTCAGCATTGGGAAAAACCTACTGCAGTCAATAAGATGGTTTTGTTCATGGCAGCTGAAGTGGTGACCAACAGGTGTGTTGTGCTCAGGTCATGTTTTCAATATAGGAAGTGATTTAATAAATTAACCAGCTCAGAAAAAAGGACTGTATTTTCTTATACAAGTACATTCTGTTCTTTAAGTCCCTTGACTCTGTCCTTTCACTGATTTGCCAAGTGTTCTATGTCACATCAGTCCTTGAATCCACTTAACTTTCATGGGCATTCAGTCTCCACTGTCTATCCACTTCCTTATCTCCACATTTCTACATTCACTTGACACTCAACCCAATCCTTATGTAATGTAGAACATCTGTCTTATAATACTCTCATCAAATGCACTGCATCCATGAACTGAACACCTCATCTTCCCTCTATCTGCTTTTTTATTCATTGAAGGAGGGTAGAAACTCAAGAGAAAGATATAGGACTGGAGGTTAAGAATTTGCAGTAAGATTAATTAATTAATTTTATTCATTAACGGGATGTGGGCTTTGCTGGCTAGGCCACCATATATTGCCCATCCCTAATTGCCCTTGAGAAGGTGATGATGAGCTGCCTTCTTGAAGTCCCTGCAGTAAGATTAATTAATTAATCTTACTACAAATTCCTGTACTAAATTAAGCCTTAGGAATAGACTCACCAGATATTCACCAAATAGTTAGCTTCTTCTCCTGTATTACAACACGAACCAATTTTTACAGGGTGAAAATGTTAGAGAAATCCAAGGACACCAGCTTGGTGCAATGTAAGGCTGGGAGTGAGGAATCTGCCATCCTGTTTAAGACAGCAGCCAAGTAGACATCAAAGTATGTATGGCTTCCATAGATACATTTGAGAGCCGGCTTGACGTTCCATGGAGTTGGCCTCTCTTTCTCTCCTTGCCAAACATCCTGACAATTCCCTTTGTCACTGATCCACTAGTGTCCAAGTTGGACTCCTGAATCCTCCCCACTGTTCTGCATGGCATGGCACATCTGCCTTCTTAAAGTCCCTGGGGTGAAGGTATACCCACAGTGCTGTTAGGGAGGGAGTTTCAGGGTTTTGATCCAGTGACACTAAAGAATGGTGACATATTTCCACGTCAAGATGGTGTGTGGCTTGGAAGGGAAACTCCAGGTGGTGGTATTGCCATGCATCAGCTGCCTTTGCCCTTCTAAATGGTAATGGTTTGTGGATTTGGAAGGTGCTGCCTAAGGAGGCTTGGTGAGTTCCTGCAGTGCATCTTGTAGATGGTACACATTGCTGCCACTGTTCATGGTTGGTGGAGGGAGTGAATGTTTATGGATGAGATTCCAAAGAAGCTGCTTTGTCCTGGTTGGTGTTAAGCTTCCTGAGTGTTGTTGGAGTTGCACTCATCCTGGCAAATGGAAAGTATTCCATCATTCTCCTGACTTGAGCCTTGTAGATAGTGAATAGACTTTGGGGAGCTAGGAGGTGAGTTCCTCAAACAGTATTCCTAGCTTCTGACCTGCTCTTGTAGCCAGTAGTTATATGGCTAGTCCAGTTCAGTTTCTGGTCAATGGTAACCCGCAGGATGTTGATGGTGGGGGATTCAGCAATGGTAATGCCATTGAATGTCAAAGAGTGATGGTTAGATTCTCTCTTTTGGAGATGTTCATTGCCTGACACATGTGTGGCATGAATGTTACTTCCCAATTGTCAGCCCAAGCCTGGAGTCCAGGTCTTGCTGCATTTGGGCATGGACATTAAATAAATAATTGAATAAAATAGACAACATGTTGGCACAGTGGCTAGCACTGCTGCCTCACAGCGCCAGGGACCCGGGTTCGATTCCTGCCTCGGGTCACCGTCTGTGCAGAGTTTGCATGTTGTCCCTGCGTCTGTCTGGGTTTCCACCAGGTGCTCCGGTTTCCTCCTACACTCCAAAGATGTGTGGGTTAGGTTGATTGACCATGCTAAATTGCCCCTTAGTTCAGGGGGATTAACAGGGTAAATATGTGGGGTTACGGGAATAAGGCCTGGGTGGGCTTGTCAGTGAGGGCTTGATGGGCCAAATGGCCTCCTTCTGCACTGTAGATTTTATGCTTCTAAAATAATTAAGTAGGTAATTAAAATACATAAGGATGACAGGACAGGTGATGTGTCATAGCTGCAGCAAGTGGGGACTCCTAGATGACATTGTGGACCAGGAAAAATACATCTGCAGCACGTGTCTGCGGTTTGAGGAACTTTAATTCAGTTATTAAGCTAGAGGCTGAGTTGCAGACACTGCAACATATCAGTGAGGGGGAAAGTTACCTGGACAGTTTGTACAAGAAGATGGCCACACCCCTTAGGATGGGGTCTTCTGACTTGGAATGTGGGCAGGGACAGGCAGGTGTGACTGCAAGTGAGGCAGGTAAGGACACCTCTACAATCAGCCTCTACAATTTCCCAACAGGTTTGAGGTTCATTCAGCTTATTTGGATGAGTGTGTGGGATTCAATGTGGATGTGCTGACTGACCATGGCACCATGGTACAGTTTGTCATTCAAGAGAGTAAAAAGGAATGTAGTGGTATTAGAGTGAGGGGGATTGATACTGTTCTCTACAGAAAAGAGCAAGAGTTCAGCCAGCCATGTTGCCTGCCCATTGCCACAGTTTGGGAGATATACTCAAGGCTGGTGAGGAACATCCAGTGGGAGGGGGAAAGATCTGATAGACATGGTCTATGTAGGTACCAACACCATAGCCAGGATGAGGAACATGTTTCTGCATCATCAGTATGAGGAATTAAACACCAAATTAAGAAGCAGAGTTTCAAAGGTAATAATTTCTGGATTATTACCTGTGCCATGTGCAAATTGGCATAGAACAAATAGGATTAGAGAAATGAATACATGACTCAAAGACTGGTGTGGGAGAAGGGGGTTCCAGTTTGTGGGGCATTGGCATCAGTAGTGGGGAAGGCAGGAGCTGTACAGTTGGGAAAGAACTACGCCTGAACCACACTGGGGCTGATGTTCCAACATACTAGGCCCGATTTTACCATTTTGATTCTAAGTGCTGAATCTGGGCGCAATTCAGATCCAACTTGGAAGACTGCTCTCAGGTGCCCCCATACGCACTTAGCCCCTTATCCACCCACCCCCCCGCTACCCAGACAGATCGCGACCCTCTGCCCCACTTCCCCCCCACCGATCGATCGCCTGCAGAGTGGAAGCGTCCCTCCCTTTCCCCCCCACCGATTGCCCGCAGAGTGGCAGCGGTGCCCCCTTCCCCCCCCACCAATTACCCGTAGAGTGGCAGCGGTCCTCCACTCCCCCCCCCCCCCACCGATCGCCCGCAGAGTGGCAGTGGTCCTCCCTGCCCCAACCCCCCCTGCACCACCTCCCCCCCGCCACCAGAGATCCATCTGGCCTCCCTCTCCCACTCCACTAGAGAATGACCGGGCCTCCCTCCTCCGCACCCCCCCCCACCCCACCCGGGAATGATCGGGCCTCCCTCCTCCCCCTTCCCCACCAGAGATACATCTGACCCACCTCCCTCCTTCCTCCCCCCCATCAGAGAACGATCAGGCCTCCCTCCTCCCCCCCCCCCCCCACCAGAGACTGCTTTGCCCGCCTCCCTTCCCGCCCCCCCCCACCACCGATGTGAGTTGGAGAGCTACTGGAAGCTCTGAACTTACCTCTTCAGAAGCGGGAGCGCCCGAAACAGATCTTTGCTGAGCATGTCTGTTTCTCGCCAAATCTGGATGGGCGAACGTGATGGTAAAGAGGGAAATGCAGGTAAAGTTGGGCGGGCAGCCCATTAATTCGATTTAAATGCATGCAAATGCCTTTGCGCTCATTTCGGGCACAGTTCGAATCACGGCCATTTTCGGGCCTTGGTAAAGTGGGCATCTGCGCCAACACGGGTGCAGATCGTGCTAATTGCCTCACACCTGACTTTACCAAGTTTTCGGGCCCGAAATGGTAAAATTGGGCCCACTGTGTAACTCGGGAAATAGAGAGGATTTAAAACAAATATTGGGAGCAGGGGATCAAAGTTGGGAAGATCTGGTAAACAAAAGAGTAGAGATAAGGTAAGAGGGAAAAGTACTAGTATGGGAAATTATAAGGAAACATAATGACAAGAAAGGACAGAGTGTGCAAATCTAAGAGTAATTTATCAGATAACGCTAGATGCTACAAAAATAGTAAAAGAATAAAATTGAAGGCTTTGTGTCTGAGTTATCAGTTGAACTGATAATGCAAATAGGAATAACTGAGAATGATTTGATAGTCATTACAGAGACATGGCTGAAGGATAACATCGATTGGGACTATGTTGAAGGGAACGTAACATTTAGGAAGGACATGAGCGAGGAAAAGATGAACAGGTGGCACTGTTAATGAATGGTGTTATTTGCACATTAGAGAGGGATGAGAGGATGCAAAGGGAACCCAGATGCAAAGTTGTTTGGATTGAAATGATAAAGACAGAAGTCACTTGTGGGAGTGGTATACAGGCCCCTTAATTGTAACTACATTTTAGGATAGGGTATAATGGAAGAGATAATTAGAGCTTGTCAGAAAGATACGGCAATAATTATGGGGGACTTGATACAGACATGAAAAATTAGATGAGCAAAGGTGGCAGAGATTAGGGCCAGAATTCTCCAAAAGAAATTCTAAGTGTCCAATTCGCGTGAAAACTGGAGTAATTCCCGCTGTTGTTTTCAGTGGGAGTTCAGAGACGAATCTCCCACACACCGTACACTGCAGAGGCCACCAGCGTGTATATCATTAAATTTCAGGGGATGGGGCCTATTCCGGCTGGAGAGGCTGAAATCAGTGGGCCACTGCACATGCGCTAATCTGTCAGTGCCGAGATCGTCATATGTGCAGTGGCCTCGCACTGGTGGCCTCTTGATTGCAGGCCAGCTTAACCACTGGCCAGCCCCATGACCCCATAATGTCGGCTCTTTGACCCCCACGACCCAATTGCTGGCCCCCGACCATTCCCGGGCTCAATCCCGAATCTCCACCTCTCCCGGCCCAACCCGAACTCCAGTCCCCCCATTCCCCACCCCCACAGTCCTGACCCCCACACAGTCCCGACCCCCCCCCCCCGCAATGCCGACCCCCAGCAGGCTGAACGCCCCTAACTGATCCCCCTTCTCCAACAGCTTGCCCCGATCGCTGGCCTGTCTCCTTCCCCCAATGGTCCTGACTGCAGAGTGATAGCGGAACCCCCCCACCCTTACCAATCGCCCCCTTGGCCCCGCCCCATCAGGCCCCCCCCTTTCCATAGGCCCTGCTCACCATATGTCCTATGCTCCGCTGAGGTTTTTGGATTTGATTTATTATTGTCACATGTATTGGTATACAGTGAAAAGTATTGTTTCTTGTGCGCTATGCAGGCAAAGCATATCGCTCATAGAGAAGGAAACAAAAGAGTGCAGAATGTTGTGTTACAGTCATAGCTAGGGTGTAGAGAATGATCAACTTAATGTGACATCAATTTAATAGGTCCATTCAAAAGTCTGATGGCAGCAGGGAAGAAGTTGTTCTTGAGTTGGTTGGTACGTGTCTTCAGATTTTTGTATCTTTTTCCCGACGAAAGAAGGTGGAAGAGAGTATGTGTGGGGTGCGTGGGCTCTTTAATTATGTTGGCTGCTTTTCCAAAGCAGAGGAAAGTGTAGACAGAGCCAATGGATGGGAGGCTGTTTTGAGTGATGCACTGGGCTTCGTTCATGACCGTTTGTAGTTCCTTGCGGTCTTGGTCAGAGCAGGAGCCATACCAAGCTGTGATACAACCAGAAAGAATGCTTTCTATGGTGTATCTGTAAAAGTTGGTGAAAATCACAGTGGACATACCAAATTTCCTTAGTCTTCTGAGAAAATAGAGGCATTGGTGGGCTTTTTTAACTATAGTGTCAGCATGGGGGGACCAGGACATGGTGTTGGTGATGTGGACACCTAAAAACCTGAACTTCTTGACCATTTCTACTTCGTCCGCATTGATTTAGATGGGGGCATGTCTTCCACTATGCTTCCTGAAGTCGATAACTATCTCCTTTGTTTTGTTGACATTGAGGGAGAGATTATTGTCATCGCACCAGTTCACTGGTGACATATTCAAGAATATTCAACAATGGTGACATTGCAGATATTGTTGTGGATCTGTAGTCACATATACACCACTAAAGGACATTAGTGAACCAGTTGGTTTACAACACTTGACAATGGTTTCACGGTCATCATTAGACTCTTAATTCCAGATTTTTATTTAATTCAAATTCCACCTTCTGCCATGATGGGATTTGAACTGGGGTCCCTAGAGCATTACCTGGGTCTCTGGATTACGAGTCCAGTGACAATACCATTATGCCACTGCCCCCCCAAAGGCACTGCCTCCTGCCACTCCAGGACTTGATGGCCAAGGAAAGTGTGGTCATTCTGCGGCCAAATAGGTTGAGTGTCAATTTGCAAATCCTTCCAACACTCCAATGGCAGGTGGTAAGAGTGGGAGAGATCCCTCGTCAGCAATGTGATGGAAAGAAAATTGGAGCCTCTCCAGTCACTATTTATGTCTCTGGACTACATCATGCATGTAAAAGGCATGAAACATCACAGCAATTTGGACTGTGTGAGGAGCAGGTTGCCATTTGGTGAATATACACTGAGTGGAGGAGTGCTTGAAAGACTGTTTAGTGTAAAGGGGCTGGGAGAGGAGGTGTTCTTATTGGTGGAAGTAGACTACGTAGAATTTCATTCCTTCTAATTTAGACTCAGTGCCCTATCTTCATCCTCCTCTTCTATGTACTCCTCATCTACAGATGAGCAGTGTGCCGGAATTTTACCACCTTGCCTGCCTGAGGCTCGTAAGATCCCGCCCAAGATCTACGGAGAATGTTGTTCTGCGAGCCTCACCTGCTCCGATTCTGGGGCAGGCGAGACAGTAAAATTCCAGCAGTGATCCCCTTCTTCCTCCACTACCTGCAATCTTGCAAGACACAGCGCAACTACATCATTCTGGACAGCCTGGCTGGGGGATACGGAGGGGACCCTCCAGACCCATCTGGGAACTTGAACTACCTGAACGTAACAATATACGCTCAATGCACTTGGTAGTCTAGACTCCCACCCTGATCTTGTCACTATGGCAGCCTCCAAGGTTGGTGAAAAGTTCTATCCTCACAAGTGCTCTCTCTCAAAGGAAACTACAGTAATCAGTGAGTTTTTATTCAGATGAAAAAATGACAAGTGCTGCTGAAACCTTTCCCTGGCCAGTGCTCGGAGTATTGGCAAACCCCTGATGGACAATTTAGAGTGAGGTTAAAAAATAATTTGCAAAGACCTGATTAATGTTAATTGTACCAATAGTATCAATCTGTTTGCAATCATTAAATCCCCGACTTTGGTCTGTAGATTTACTTTGCAACATCTAAACAATACCTTGTTAAACTTGGAAGAGGGCATTTTGGAGTTTGGTGGTGGTTCTGCTCTAAAGAAAATCACAACTTTTCACCCCCTCACGTGGTCTACATGTCCTGGATGTTAAAATTCCATCCACTGAGTAGGCAGTGCTCCTATTCAGATAGAAGAAGACGAAGAAACATAGAAAAACTACAGCACAAAGAGGCCCTTTGGCCCACAAGTTGTGCCGAACACATCCCTACCTTCTAGACCTACCTATAACCCTCCATCCTATTACGCTCCATGTACTCATCCAGGAGTCTCTTAAAAGATGCTGAATGTCATAACATTATACACATGGGCGACTGGTCAACAACTTTTAAAGATAGATGAATTCCTTCTGCACATTCTCCCTGTGTCTGGGTGGGTTTCCTCCGAGTGTTCAGGTTTCCTCCTATAAAAACTCCAGGAGTCGGCTGTGAAGGAACCGTGCTTTTATTGCACAAATGAAAATAAACAATAACCACAAGTCTGTGGTTAACACAACAGGTCCCAACTGGGACTAAAAGGTTAATGGACCCTCTCAGGGTACATAGAGCTCGGTATACGAGCTGCACCTGGTTAGTTAATTACCAATTCCCATAGAGCTCGTATTCAACAAGCCCAACTGGGAGGTCAATTAGTGATTTCCCATGCAGATCATGGGGGTTATCACACCTCCCACAGTCCAAAAGACGTGCTGGTTATGTGCATTGGCTATGCTAAATTCTCCCTCAGTGTACCCGAACAGGAGCCAGAGTGTGGTGACTAGGGGATTTTCACAGTAACTTCATTGCAGTGTTAATATAAGCCTACTTGTGACACTAATAAATAAACTTTAAACTTTTAATTCTACCACATTATTCATTTTTAAAGAAGAAAAACATACTGCCTTTAAAAGAAAGAAGGTCCATTATAACAGCAAGAATACACTTGTAACTTGTACCTTATCAATCAAGTGGTTTCTTACTTGGTAATTTGCAACAAGAATTTAGCATAATATTTTCATTTTTAAAGAAAAATTATATTGCTCTGTTCCTGCTGAACCTTTGCAGTAAAGGGTATCAAGAAGCAACGATAGTTTAATGGGGTTGAGATACAGATCAGCCATAATCTAATTGAATGGCAGTGTGGGTTGATGAGTTAAATGGCCTTCCTTTTTTCATATTAGATTTAATCTGTAACTGCTTAAGCTTTAAGAATTTTGCTTCGAACTATTCTGAAATTAATCTAGTCTTTCGCAGTCCTTGAACATCATAATGTAGGACTATAAATCATCACTGCTGCAACAGCTCTGATTCCTACAGTTAAAAAGGAATTTATTGCAAAGATGAAATTGTTTGCCCAAGCATAAAACTGCGAAACTCTAACGAAGCTCTTGCCATTAAAATGGATTTCTTTTTATGTGCCAGGCTTGCTTTTGCAACCCAGTAAGGTTCCACTGCACCTCATTAAATTCTTTTATGTTTTCATGTGCGTAAAACAATGCCTCCACTTTTCGTCATTGCAACAGGGTCTTTTTTATTATTTTGTCACGCTGCCACATCCTTTCCTTGTTTACTGCTTTTATGTCACTTGCTGGCAATCTTTCAATGCAAAGAAAGGAAATGTGATTTCACAAGCTACGGAGCTTATTGGCAATTGTTGGCTCTATTCAACATTTGATAAATGGTTATGTCAGTTCTGCAGCCCCACTGCCTCTCGCACTTTCATCGGGCTACATCTCCAGAGGCTAAATCTCCAAAGGGGCCTTTAAAGTAGCTGAAAATCAGATGCTTGTTTCCTTTGCACCTTATATTCAGCAGGTCATGCATTTCAGGGTGAGCTTGATGTAGTTCTCAATACCCACTTTTACGCATTTGACAGAAGAGGATGGCACAATGTGAAAAAGATCCCATTTCATTTGTTAGGTACCAGATCAGAAACTTTAAGGTATATTATGAAGTTAGCCTCGACCCTAACCTTTCCTTTTGATTATGGCATTGGGGTGAGCATAAGTTATTTCACTCCAGGTATGATTCAATTGACCCATCAAAAAGCTTTTATCCAAAGTAAACTTTATTTAAGAACACAGTTATAATATAACCAAAATAATTAGCATAACTTTAACCAATTAAAATTCTTAAACATGACAAAGTATAATTCTTAACAGCTAGCAATCTCTATAATTCCAATTGTAAGCAGCATCCCATAGACATAAATCCCTTCTTCAGAATCGTTAGCACCAAAAACAAATATGCTCTGTGGATGCTAAATCTCCAGCCTTTTAACATCTCTGGACTGAGATCCAGACAGACACCTGTCTTCTGATTCTCAAACAGTAAACTGTCAGAGAAAGATGTATCTTCAAGCTGCAGAATTTCAGAGAAATAAACCTCGTCTCTCGCAGATCCCAGTCTCCAGACTTCAGAGATTCAGAGCTACTTCTTCTTTCCATAGCTCCTAATAAGCAACCAAGTTGATTTCTCTGTAAGCCTAGCACCACCCAGTAATATGATGTGTTCCCTGGGATTTTGCAGAGTAGGGCTTGATTAGGATGCATCCTAATCAAGCCCTACTCTGCAAAACTCCAGGAAATGCTAAGAACAACTGAACAGCATTAGTTCAGATTAAAACAAACATTACATCAATTAGGGGCAATTATGTTGCTACAGTAATCATACAGGGCTGATGGATATAGACCCAGCAGCACCAATAAAAGGGACTGCTAAAAACATCCTGCACAGAAACATGACAAATACATTTCTTAAAGGCACAGTATCATCACACCTTCAACCTATTAGATGACCTGTAGTCAAGCAGGCAATTGTTGCACTTTATATTGTGCCAGCTTTTTTCAAAGGAACGGCACTAACTGAAGATCATCATGAAACTTGCAATGCAGTTATTGGGATTACATTTGAGCCTTTGGAGCTAGAGCCAGAATTTGGGTGATATTGTACAAAGGATAGTAGTGAGTTGGGAGCCCAGCTTATGGGGGCGATTCTCCCAATGTCAAGTTGGGTCGGGAGACGCGCGTGTCAGCCATTTTGTGGGTTCCCCACGAGTGTTTACAACCTGTGCGCATCTCCCAACTGGAAAAAAATGGCGCTGCCGGGACCACGCTGAAAACCAGCATGTTGCTAATTTGCATTATTTTCCATACCTTAACATGCCATTATCAGGATCGACATGGCAATCTCCGCCCACGTTTGCATCTCCCACCTCTTTGGTGTGATGTCACTTTGGCGCGAGTAGGTATTAAAAAAGTCTCAACCTGGTGTGGCAACCTTGAACTGGTGTGAGGAGGTAAGTGCTGCTGCGGAACGTGGGGGATGTTGTAGGTAGGCCCTGGAGCTGCTTGGGTGGGATTCCTCCTGTTGTCTTCAGGTGCTGGCCAGTGATGTCTGTGGGGGGGTTATGGTGGCCAGTGATGCCTGTGGGGGGGCTGTGGGGGCCAGCAATGAGGCCAGCGATGTCTGTGGGGATTGGTTGAGAGTGATCTGGATGCTGGGAGGCCTTTTCAGTGATCTCCCAGAGATGTGCACACGCGCGGGTTCCCGCTCATCCTGCCGATTTCAGGCTCTTTGGTGCAAGTAGGCCCCGCCCCCTGAGCTTTTAATGATATTCACGATTGTGACCTCTGCATTGCACAGAGTGCGGAGATTCGGGTCTGAAGTTGCACTGAAAAAACAGTCATGTTCTAGACCAGTTTTCTCACCAATTCAGTACTGTTGGGAGAATTGCCCCCTATATCTCTTCCATATTTCAATTAGATTCAAAAAAGTGAGAGAAATGTAAAATGGATTGCTGACTATCCTTCATTTTACACAATCACAACACTCAAGATTATTTTACTTATATTTTTGTCCCTCACAAGTTTTAAACTTAAACATTTATGCAAAATTGTACAGCAGTTAGATTTAAATATCTGAGTCCCAGATGTCCTTCCAAATGAGTTGCAATGCCAGGGTAGAAGGGGAGAGTGAGTACAGAGGCATTACAAAATCCCAGAAATATCAATGTTGCACCCAGGAGAGAAAATCTCTTCACACTTCCTTCTGGCACTTGAATAATAATATTTACTCAGACTTTTTAACAAAGTGGGGTATGTCCACTTGGGTGTAAAATGTGGCATGAATGGTGTGAAGAGCATCACATGGATGGATAGCATACTCTCAATAGAGAATGCCTAATGTTCACTGCATTCATTTAATTAGAGGAGAATCCGGCAGGCTCAATTCGAGTTATGAGCAGTGGTACCAGATTGTCCACGTGTTCAACCTATCCAACTGTAAAGATAAAAATTTGCCCTAGTGTCTCCTGGCAGTAAAGTCTCAATAATTCTACACAAATCTACTTAACAAGTCCTTCATCGTGAGGCTATGCCACTTTATTTTTGAAAATATGATTTTTAAACTTTCTGTTGACTGAAAGTTTTGAGATTTGGACTGAGACAGAGCAAACTGCTTCAAAAGGCAAGGCCACACTTCAAATGGCAAATTGAGTGCAGACTTTGACCACGATTTTGCCGTGGGCGCAAATCCCGTGATGGCCGCTCAAATCTTGCGAGATGCCAAAACCTGGATTTGTGCTGATGAGATCTCAGAATGAGATCTCCCCTGCCCCGACTGGTGATGTAATCAGGTTCATGCCCAGGAATGGCGTGAGTCTGATTTGCATCGATTAACATTTCACTATTGGGCTTGATACCCTTGTCGTAACTGCCAACACGAATGGAGTGACATCACATTGGCATGAATCAGTACTGGTTTTCTAATACAAAAACTAGTTGCGATGAATATGCTGGGGGCACCCAAGTAGGTTTAGCCCCCGGGTTGTGAGGGACATGCCTGGGCACTGCCCCCAGGCACTGCCAGGGCGTCCTCTGGGGAGTTCCATTGTCGGGGTTGCCATTTCATTTTCTATGGGAGTTGGTGCGGGAGGGGGGGGGGGGGGGGGGGGGAGTTTGTGTGTGTGTGTGTGTGTGTTGGGGGGGGTCTCTTTATTTGCGGGGGGGGGGTTCCCTGTGTCTGTGTGGGGTCTCCATGTCCCTGGGAGGGAGGTTGTCTTTTATTTAAATCGGAGATCGCGGCACCCTTTAAAAGGTTTGCCCAAATCTCGGGATTCCCGGGATTGCTGGCTTTCTTAGGCTCCACCCCTCCAGTTAACTGCGTGAATCTTGCTCCTCTTTGAAATTGCACTGAGTTCTGTTCAATATGATGGGAAAAGCCGGCTGTGTAGCCTGTGAGCTTCTCACTGGTTTTCTGACCTGAGCCAACAATCTGTGTATTTTTGGGAAGGTTCCGGCTTTTGAATTTGATGAGTGGGCAGTTTAAAGGCCAATAAATACAGGCCCCTTTAGTGCAACTACAGGAAACTGATAGCAGACATGGAGTTGGGGGAGTGGGAATGGCGGGAGGCAAAGGAGGGTGGAGGAGGGGGAGGTGGCTGAGATAGCAGAAGGGTGAGGACGGGAAGGGGTGGGAGGCACAGGAATGGGGACGGTGGGCAGCATGGTGGCGCAGGGGTTAGCATTGCTGCCTCACAGTGCCAGGGACCCAAGTTTGATTCCGGTCTTTGGTCATAGTCTGTGTGGAGTTTGAACATTCTCCCATGCCTGCATGGGTTTCCTTCGGGTGCTCTGGTTTCCTCCCACAGTCCAAAGATGTGCGGGTTGGGTTGATTGGCCATGCCAAATTGACCCTAATGTCAGAGGGATTAGCAGGGTAAATATGTGGGGTTACGGGAGTGGGGTCTAGGTGGGACTGTGGTCAGCACAGACCTGATGGGCCAAATGGCCTCCTTCACTCGAGGGATTCTATGATTTTATGAGTGCAGAAGTATAAGCCTCTGCAATTGTTCAATAGGTTTGAAGTTCTCTTAACTTATTTGGATGAGGGGGGGTTGCTGCAGGGTGGATGAGCAAACTGACCGTGGCACCATGGTAAGGGAAGCCATTAAAGTCAGGGGAGCAAGGAAGAATATAGTGGTAGCATGGGATAGTATAGTGAGAGAAGTTGATACTGTTCTCTGCAGCAAAGTGCAAGAGTCCAGGCGACTGTGTTGCCTGCCTGGTGCCAAGGTTTGGGACCTCTGCTCTGGGCTGGAGATGGACTTGTATTGGCGTGGTCCATGTAGGTACCAATGACATAGGTGGAATTAGGAAAGAGAGTATGAGGAGCGCGGCTCTAAATTATAAAGCAGAATCTCAAAGGTAATACCTCTGGATTATCACCCGAGCAATGTGCAAATTGGCATAGGGCGCATAAAATTAGAGAGGTGAATGCAATGCTCAAAGACAGATGTGGGAGAAGTGGGTTCCAGTCGGGGAAAGTGTGGCTATACCATTGGGATAGTCTACTTCTCTTTGTTCTTGTGGGTGAGTCCAAAGCTAGGTGGTAATGTTTTAAATTAGGGGTTGCGAGCCCTCATAGGACAGAGGTAAGGGGATTTATTTTACTCTCAGATGGGTTGTGTGACTTTGGAACTCGCTGCCTCAGTGGGTGTGGAAGCATGGTCACCGAATACTTGTAAGGCAGACATAGATAGATTCTTGTTCGGCAAGGGAATCAAAGGTTATTGGGGGTAGTTGTGAATGTGGAATTAGAAAGACAATCAGATCAGCCATGATCATTTTGAATGGTGGAACAGGCACAAGGGGCTGAATGGCCTACTTCTGTTCCTACGTCATATGTATTTATGTATGTATGTATCTAAATTGCAGGTAAGAAACAAACAAATCACCCTCAGGGGAGAGTGCAGTTATGCCCAGGATTAACTGGTTGAGCATATTTACCAATGAGTTTGTTCTTTAAAATTATTTTTCATTAGATGTGGGCTTTGCTGGCTACGCCAACATTTTTATTGCCCATTTTAATTGCCCTTGAGAAGGTGGTGGTGAGCTGCCTTCTTGAACATCTGCTGTCCATGTGGTGTAGATACACCCACAGTGCTGTTGGGAAGGTAGTTCAAAGATTTTGACCCAGTGACAATGAAGGAACTGTGATGTATCTCCAAGTCAGGGTGGCTTGGAGGGAAACGTGTAGGTGGTGGTGCTCCCAGGTATCTGCTAAAGCACAACTTACTCTACTTCAACATATGTGTTCTAACATTAAGTTTATGCCTGAGGTAGAAATTATGGATAGGCTTCCTTACTATCGAATGAATGCTCTCAGCATTTCAGGTTAAACACCAAGCAGTGTTTTGCAGTTTTTTGACACAGGAGTCATTGTCACGTAATGCTGTAATAAAGGCAATCATTTCAAGGAAACAGAAACACAATGTGAATCTACTGCAATAAAGTTATATTTATCTTGTTGTGGGAAATTTACCACTTTGGAGTCAGACTTGGAGGTTCAACAAAACAGT
Source organism: Mustelus asterias (assembly GCF_964213995.1). Taxonomy (NCBI): domain Eukaryota; kingdom Metazoa; phylum Chordata; class Chondrichthyes; order Carcharhiniformes; family Triakidae; genus Mustelus; species Mustelus asterias. The sequence continues at coordinate 25,290,977 of NC_135817.1, read as the reverse complement.
TTTATTTCGGACGAAGCTTTGGGAGAAAGCACTGGTACTCTGCAGTACTTGGCAGCTACCTTCTCAACTACACAATGGTAGTTGACCATCTTTATACCTTTTAGACAATAGGCAGTACGGACATTAGCCGTTAACACATCGTTACAAGTTGAGTAGACAGATACGGACATCGACAGTTAACACATCGTTACAAGCAGACAGGTACGGACATGGACAGTTAACATATCATTGTACATAGGATGGATACATTTATGCAGTTATGTCCTCTGTCAATGACTGGTTTCGATCTATACATTCAGTGGCTGATCTTGTTACATTTATGCATTTATGTCCCCATCAGTGGTTGACCTTATTATCAAACTCATTGTTCTGGGTCTGCTCTTATCTAAAGTGCCTCAAGCTCTGACCAGTTTCCTGCAGCAATTCAGATACTGCAGGTTTTAACTCTGTGTAACTGTCTGTGCCTCTTAATGTCCCTTCCCAGAGTCCATTTTGTGTGCCAGGTAACCATTTTGTGTCCATCACTTTAATTTCACCATAACAATCTAATAAGTGTTTTGGAAATATTTCTTCCCAGTCTTTCTTTAATGGTTAGAGTAAATGAATGCATTGCAACCAAGAATAGCAGAGAAAGGATGGAGAGAGCATTCATTAGCTTCAACGTTTCTGCCAGCCCAAGAAAGGAGGCTGGGTGGGAAACTGCTCTGAAGTGGCCACTAACTGGGGCAAGGGCAGGCTTCTCATCCGAGGCCTTGCACACCCCAAAGTTAAATCAGTGTGGTCAGGATGGGTGATTACCTGGGGGGAATCCCATCCCTGCAATTTAAAGCTCCCCCCACCTATAAAACCTGCTAGTGAGGGAACATAATATTCGGGCCTTTGTGTATTAAAGTTAGAATGCTCATTATTTCTGTGTTGGAGTGGAGTAATTTGTGCGTCAATATAATAATTGATAACTATTGGCCAAGCTCAACAAACTAATCCTGGACATTAATATATTTGCGCACCCTAATTCATGGACCTAACTGTTGCTTATTAAGGGCTCCTTATTACGACCAGCACATCTTGCAGCAATTTTTTCATCTTTACACTTGGGTATGTTGTGCAAGTCGAACATATGGAGGACAATCAGGTGTCATCATTATATGGAGATCCCGGCATTGGACTAGGGTGGGCACAGTAAGAAGTCTCACAACACCGGGTTAAAGTCCAACAAGTTTATTTGGAATCACGAGCTTTCGGAGTGCTGCATCAGTGAGACTAACCTGATGAAGGAACAGCGCTCCGAAAGCTTGTGATTCCAAATAAACATGTTGGACTTTAACCTGGTGTTGTGAAACTTCTTAAGGTGCTGTCATAACTAGAATAGAGGCTGTCTAATTCTCTGCCTAACTATAGGAATGCACTGAACATTCGGCATTCTCCACTGTGACTGTGCAATCCATGTATGCGATGCTCTTCAATTCACCCGGACAATATTCTGCAACCAAGCGTATATTCCTCATCTGAGTGCCAGGAGGAACTATTAGAGATTTATTTCTCTGGGTGCAGCCCTGATATTTCTGGGGATCTCTGACCCTCTATTCTGTCCGACTTCCCCGGCATTGCAACCCATTTGCAAGGAAATTTGGGTGTCAGATATTTAAGTCTAACTTGCGTACCTTATTTCATATATTTTTAAATATAAAACTTGTGAGGGATAAAGGTAGAAACATATAAACGATATAAATAAGATGAAGGCCACTCATTTTTACAGCTTTCAGAATAGTGGGCAGAAAAGTAGAATTAAATTCACAATACACTAGTAAAGGTTGTGGAATGCCACTGAAAAAGGGAACTTGACCTCTTCACTGTAAATCAGTGACATTGCCACTCCTCGATGGGCTGAATGACCTAATTCTGCTCCTATAAGTTATGGTCTTAAGGAAAATATAGACACTCTGACTTTTTTGGCATGTTTTGCAACTCACTCCGAGCAACACTAGAGGAGATCAACAAGCCTTTAAATCAGTGCATCTGCCAAAATCTGAAGTGGTAAGAAAAGCTTTTAGCTGCCAAACCTTACACTTGCCCTATTTTATTTCTACAAGTACAAGGGCAGATTTTAAAAGACTGTCCTGTGCCTTAGAGCATTTTGTTGACCAGCAACCGAGATAGGCACATTGCCCAGGATTTTCCAGCCGTGACCTTGAATGCTCGGAACACCATGGGCAATGTAAGCCCAAATTCCTGATATGTGTTGCTGACTGTGCGCTTCCCTCTTGGCGCTTGTGGCCTCCAAAGATTTCTGGACATGGGTTAAAAAAAAAATGACACAGCTGAGCCCACTTCCTGCAAGAAACATTACACTGAAGTAAACCTAATTTTTCTCACAAACTGGAGAGAGATGGGCCAACAGCAAGATTATAAAGCCTGTGAATAGAAATGAGTAATTTCCTTTATTATTTGGAATAGTTGCTAATCTTAGTTCATCAACCTTACCCCCCTCCCCCTGCCCCCCCCCCCCCCCTTCCCCACTCTCTTCCACTGTCAGAAGAGGAGAATTAACAATGATTGAAAGACAGCACTGTGGGGATGTCACAACATGCAACCAGGGGCATCTGTCCTAAAATACTGCTGTGTGACTCTTTTTTGCAGAGATACATTACCCTTGGTACCTGGAGAACACAAGGTGAGGAATAGAATCTATTAAATCTCAGGAGGTGAATATGCCTTCCTTGATATTTCTAGTGTTTTGGAAAAATTAGGGGAGATTGTGTGGAGTTTTCATATTCTCCCTGTGTCTGCGTGGGTTGCTTCTGGGTGCTCAGGTTTCCTCCCACACTCCAAAGATGTGCAGGTTAGGTGGATTGGCCATGCTAAATTGCCCCTTAGTGTCCAAAGAAGTGTAGGCCAGGAGAATTAGCCATGGTAAATGCACGGGGTTACGGGGGTAGGGCAGAGAGGAAGGACTGGATGCATATTGATTGGCTGACTCAAGTTGGAAGGGGTGGGATGGCGGAAGAGTTCTTAGAATGCTGTCGGGATAGTTACCTTGAACAGTATGTTACAGAACCGACGAGGGAACGAGTTATCTTAGATCTGGTAATGTGTAACGAGGTAGGTAGAATTAAGGATGTTCTTGTGAAGGATCCTCTTGGGTCAAGTGATCACAATATGGTCGAATTTCTGATACAAATGGAAGAGGAGAAAGTAGGGTCCCATACCAGTGTCCTCTGTTTGAACAAGGGAAATACGATAGGATGAGGGCTGAATTGGCTAAGGTGGACTGGGAGAGCAGACTGGTAGGTAGGACAGCTGAGGAACAGTGGAGGATTTTTAAGGAGATCCTTTTCAGTATTGAGCAACAATATATTCCGGTGATAAAGAAGGACTGTAAGAAAAGGGATAACCAGCCGTGGATAACGAAGGAAATTAAGGAGAGTATTAAATTAAAGACCGATGCGTACAGAGTGGCCAATAATAGTGGAGAATTGGAAGATTGGGAAAACTTTAAGAAACAACAAAGAACGACTAAGAAAGCGATAAAGAAAGGAAAGATAGGTTGTGAAGCTAGGCTAGCTCTAAATATAAAAAATGATAGTAAAAGCTTTTACAAATATATAAAAAGGAATAGAGTGGCAAGAGTGAATGTTGGACCCTTGGAGGACGAGAGGGGGGATTTAATCGTGGGAAATGAGGAAATGGCTGAAACTTTAAATAAGTTTTTTGTGTCGGTCTTCACAGTGGAAGACACAAATAGTTTACCGAGTATTAACGATAGAGGGTTGGTAGGAGGAGAGGTACTCAATACAAATAATGTTACCAGGGAGGCAGTGCTTGGTAGACTAACGGGACTGAAGGTGGACAAGTCCCCGGGCCCGGATGGAATGCATCCCAGGGTACTGAAAGAAATGTCAGAGGTAATAGCGGATGCGTTAATGGTTATTTATCAAAATTCGTTGGATTCTGGGGTAGTGCCGGCGGATTGGAAAACGGCTAATGTTACGCCGCTGTTTCAAAAAGGAAATAGACAAAAGGCGGGTAACTACAGGCCGGTTAGCTTAACGTCTGTAGTTGGGAAAATGCTGGAATCCATCATTAAAGAAGAAAAAGCAGGTCATCTGGATAAGAATGGTTCGATTAAGCAGACGCAGCATGGATTCATGAGGGGACAGTCATGCTTGACGAACTTGTTGGATTTTTATGAAGATGTGACTAGTGCGGTTGATGGAGGGGAACCGGTGGATGCGGTGTTTTTGGATTTCCCAAAGGCGTTTGATAAGGTGCCTCACAAAAGGTTGCTGAAGAAGATTGGGTCACACGGAGTTGGGGGTAGGGTGTTAGCATGGATTGGGGATTGGCTATCCGACAGGAAGCAGAGAGTCGGAATAAATGAGTGCTTTTCTGGTTGGCAGATGGTAACTAGTGGCGTGCCACAGGGATCGGTACTGGGGCCTCAACTATTTACCATTTATATAGATGATCTGGAGGAGGGGACTGAGTGTAGGGTAACAAAGTTTGCAGACGACACAAAGATAAGTGGACAAGTGAATCGTGTGGAGGGCATAGAAGGTCTGCAGAGAGATTTGGACAGGCTGAGTGAGTGGGCGAGGATCTGGTAGATGGAGTATAACGTTGACAAATGCAAGGTTATTCACTTTGGAGGAAATAATAGCAAATTGGATTATTATCTAAATGGAAAAAAATTACAACATGCTATTGTGCAAAGGGACCTGGGGGTCCTTGTGCATGAGACGCAAAAACCCAGTCTGCAGGTGCAACAGGTGATCAAGAATCAAATGGGATGTTGGCTTATATCACAAGGGGGATAGAATATAAAAGCAGAGATGTCTTGCTGCATCTGTACAGGGCATTGGTGAGGCCGCAGCTGGAATACTGTGTGCAGTATTGATCCCCTTATTTGCGGAAGGATATATTGACCTTGGAGGGAGTGCAGAGAAGGTTCACCAGGTTGATACCACAGATGAGGGGTGTTGATTATGAGGAGAGACTGAGCAGATTGGGTTTGTATTCGTTGGAATTTAGAAGGCTGAGGGGTGATCTTATAGAGGCATATAAGATAATGAAGGGACTGGATAGGGTAGAGGTGGAGAGATTCTTTCCACTTAGAAAGGAAGCTAGAACTAGAGGGCATAGCCTCAAAATAAAGGGGGGTCAGTTTAGGACAGAGTTGAGGAGGAACTTCTTCTCTCAGAGGGTGGTGAATCTCTGGAATTCTCTGCCCACTGAAGTGGTGGAGGCTACCTCGTTGAATATGTTTAAATCACGGATAGATGGATTCCTGATCGGTAAGGGAATTAGGGGTTATGGGGATCAGGCGAGTAAGTGGAACTGACCCACTTCAGATCAGCCATGATCTTATTGAATGGTGGGGCAGGCTCGAGGGGGATGGCCTACTCCTGCTCCTATTTCTTATGTTCTTATGCTCTTTTGCAGAGTTGGTGCAGATTTGATGGGCCGAATGGCCTCTTTTCTGCACTTGTTGGGATTCTATGAGTCTATGTTTGCAAGTGTTTATCAGTCAGCAACCTCAGGTTCCAGCTAATAGAAGCCATAGGTTTGGAATTGGAAAATACTTTAAAAAATACCAAGAGGTCAATACCTTCAATCGATATTGTATGTGCAGATGGAGAAAGAGTTACTCAAATTGTAGCACTTAGAACAAATGCAGGCTGTGCCTAAATGAGCAGAATATAAGAAACAGTTTATACAGTTTCCAAAGGCTGCTGAACAACACATTACTTAATTGACTCATAATAACAACAACAGAGTAGGATCATAATTTAAAGGGTCAGGAACAGGAGCCTTTGACTTGTATAAATTGGATGTCATAAGTTAAGGTTCATTCTTCAGCCGATACATTTATAAGTTGCAGGGAATTTAACGGGATTGACTTCTCAAAGATTCCAAAGGGACAAGAACCAAATCTACTTCTCTCCCAATTTTGGGGAAAAGAATGGTTGACTCATCCACAAATGAAAAATAGGTTTGATTTGCTTCTTACCATTTGCCCAGGATTGTGGCTGCTAAATTAGGGGCTGTCCTATCTACTACTTGTCAAGATTCATAACTGTATTCCACCACAGTGAATGTTTGAATCTTTGGGTGGAATTAGTTTGGGTTCTGCTTATCCTTTCTCATAACTTCGGTGAATAAAGAATGGAAATCCCTGAGTTTACACTGACCTGCCACAAGTCCTGGTGGGAATCGGGAAAACTCAGTGATGCGCGATATAACTCACGAGGCTAGAGATGCTCGAGGAAATAAAGGCTTTTATTGACTACTACAATAGAGCTACCATATATAATACACGATCCCAGACTAAAGGGTCTCAGACAGAGCAGTGACCTTTATACCTCTCCCAGGAGGCGGAGCCCGACTGGAATGTACCATAAGAACTATATTACAGGTAGAACAGCCCAACCCTAACCCCAACAGTAACATGTAGAACAGCCCAACCCTAACCCCAACAGTAACATATATACAGACTCATAGTACTGGCCAGACCCTGGCTCAGCACTACCTGGTGGGAACCAACGATGGTTCACCACACTCAGCAAGAAGGTTGTACTAACTTATTTATAAAACAATATAACTTTTAACTGGACTTCTGGAGTTGTAACTTCAAGCTTCTGATGGGTACTTATTGCAGCTGAGCTTTTTTCTCAGCTCCATAACCTTTTTCATGGTTGATTTCTCTTTTTGGCTCTCCCGAATTTGAGGAGGTTCAAGTTTGTTTCCCCTTCAGATGCAACTTAAACGTTTCTGAAAGATAGTTATCATACTGGGATCTTCCTGGTCAGTGAAGTTCAGATACTGTTTGGATAAAAGTATCGAGCCATTGAGAAGACTCAAATGCAACTATTGACGTCACCAATATTGGTATCCTTTCAGATAATGACAAAGTAAAAAGCTCTTTCCATACTATAGTCACATTATATACCAGTAAATTCACTCCCATAGTACTGTCATCACGGTCGTAAAGCACATTTCTGCCAGAAATGCATTATTTTATTCATTCATGGGGCATGGGCATCGTTGGCTGGATAACATTTATTGCCCATCCCTAGTTGCTCTTGGAGGGTAGTTGAGAGTCAACGACTTTGGAGTCACATGTAGGCTCGACCAGGTAAGGATGGCAGATTTACTTCCCTAAAGGACATCAGTGAACCCGATGGGCTTTTCCGACAATGATTTCATGGTCATCAGTAGACTCTTAATTCCAAATACTTTTAATTGAATTCAAATTCCACCAGCTGCCATGGCAGGATTTGAACCCAGGTCCCCAGAACATTAGCTGAGTTTCGGGATTAATAGTCTAGCGATAATACCACAAGGCCATCGCCTCCCCCGATGTTCACCCAAAGTCGTTATTCCTGCCTACAGCTCCACCCTGTCATTTAGCAATGGGGATAAAGCAAAGGACCAGGTAAAGAATGAGAATAGCAGTGATATACCTGAGGAGCTCAATACTCAGCTTCTGTTCTAAAATATCTTCAATCCATTTCCAAAATGCAGTGTTTTTCAATTTAGATACAGTTCCGTTGTTGATTAGGTCCTCTTTTCTTTTGTCAAAGTCAAATATTGTAGTTGGCACGGCCTTTTTAACTCCAGCTGGGCAAACGACATATTAGTTGCCAAAACTCTAAAGTGTTTGTATCCTATTCTTCGTTCATAATTACCATGAAAGGTTTTGGCCCAATGGTTTTAAATAAACTGAACCCTCTGTTAAATTGGCAACCAAGGGAGTGTCATAAGGCACTGGTGTGTCAATGTGCGAATGGATTCTTATGATTTCAGCAAGGTATTTATAAATGCAAATTTGTAGCTTAATCGTGAAGAGTAATGTCGCTGTCACTGCAACATTGCTAAATCTGTCCTCTGATCCTGCAGGAGAACTTGTCAAGAAAATATTATAGACAGTCAAGCAAAGAGCATGTGTGAGTCGTCATGGCGATCATCAGATATACTTCTTCCATCTCTGTTGGGGCCAAACAATCACCTGAGGAAGAGGATTAGCAACTCTAGTATATAATCTTGTTGATAAACTGGTGGATCAACATTATCAGCAACAATTGACTGAAATACTCCAATTCTATCTTATTTAAATTCAATTTTCATTTTAATATCTAACAATTTGCTCCAAATTCTGCTCCATTACAGAATGATAATATTAATTTACCAGCGAAAACTAGCGTGCTAGTGGATATGTCAGGTCTCATTCTGTTTTGCGCTATTAGTGGGTCACATCATCAGGCATGTTTAGTCAGGCATCATTCCCTCTGGCACCATTGTTTTACGATAGAGCATGGCAAATCAAAATATATTTTAACACACAGTGGCTGGGCTCCAGGGGCATGTAAATGTCACTCACCAAATGATTCAATGTCACGGGCTAATGACGTGATATGTCATTTTTTTTTGTTTTGAAATGTGATTATCTCCACATAACTTTATAGAGAGAAAATATGAAAATATGGATGGAAAGAAACAGTGTTCAAATGATCAGTGAATGCCTTTGGTTGCAAAATGTAGTGTGAATTCCATGATCCCAAGTTCCCTGCAGGTATACAGAGCTCAAAAGCAATGCAGGTCAGAGACGGGGCAAAGAAATATTATCACCATTATAGTCTGACCTGTCCTTCATCAAGGCTGCTTGCAAGCTCACTGGGAAGTTTGATAGTGGAAATATCCTCAAAACTCTCACAGATGGATGAGCGAGGTTCTCACACTAACTAGGATGACGAGGATGTCTTGATTCTGCTTTGTTAGCTGAGCTCAGCTACGGGTACAGCATTGTTGGCCTTGGTGACTTTGGTTCAAAGATTGGAATCTGTGTTCACTCCTGATCACTATCCTGCAATCCCTGCTGGATTTGCTGTTTGATGCACATCAATTTAGACACGAGGCTCAAAGCTCAGTAAATGAAGGCTTTTATTTACAATTAATGAAGCTATCAGAACTTATATACACTATCCCAGACTGAAGGGGTTCCGGCCAGAGCAGGGACTCTTATACCTCTCCCAGGAGGCGGAGCCCGACTGGGATGTGCCAGAACAGTATCATACAAAGGTGTAACAACCCCACCCTAACCCAACAGCAACAATAGCACAATCCAACAGTAACATATGTACATCCTTGTAGTCCTGGCCAGCCCCTGGCTCAGCACTATCCAGTGGGAACCAACGGTGGTTCACAACATTCACCCCTCCTTTGAAAAGAAAGGCCGGCGGTGTACAAAAACCAGAATAAAATGTCAGCAGTCTATAAGTTCAGACGGTCAGGGGGACCGCACCGTCGTTGTGACCTCCTCAATACCGGCGGTGACACCGGAGTAGGCACTTGCGGTGGCGTTCTCCCCAAAACGGCGTCCAGCTGTTCTTCCACGGACTCACAGGCCAGTTGACCCTGAGGTGACGGTAGTCCAGGGGATCCTGACACGCCCTGTGGTGGCGACCATCTTCTGGCCTCAGGCAAGCTGTACATGGGAGTAAAATGGTTAAGCAATGGTCCCGATGCTGCCCGCGCCGTGTCCGGGGAAGAAATGAGAGATAATGGGTTTGTAACAGGGGGTATGGGAGCGACAGGGGCTGCTACGTCCCCTGCTGGCGCCAGATCTCAGATCGAGACTGTGTCCTCTCGCCCGTCAGGATATGCCACATAGGCATACTGAGGGTTGGCGTGGAGGAGATGGACCTGTTCGACCAAGGGGTCGGACTTGCGGGCCCTGACATGTCGCCGCAGGAGGACAGGTCCTGAGTACGTCAACCAAGACGGTAAAGAAATCCCCGAGGAAGACTTCCAAGGGAATGAGAACATCCTCTCGTGGGGAGTAGCATTGGTTGCCATACACAGGAGGGAGCAAATAGAGTGAAGCGCATCAGGGAGGACCTCTTGCCAACGGGAGACTGGAAGACCTTTGGATTTCAACGCCAGTAAGACAGCCTTCCAGACTGTAGCATTCTCTCGTTCCACCTGTCCATTACCCCTAGGGTTGTAGCTCGTGGTCCTACTAGAGGCAATCCCGTATGAGAGCAGGTATTGCCTCAAGTCATCGCTCATGAACGACGAGCCCCTGTCGCTATGGATGTAGCTGGGGTACCCGAACAGGGTAAAGAGATCACGGAATGCCTTGATCACCGTGGCAGCGGATATATCCGAGCAGGGAACAACAAAAGGGAACCGGGAGTACTCATCGATGATGTTTAGAAAGTACACGTTCCGATCTGTTGAGGGAAGGGGGCCCTTAAAATCAACACTCAGTCTCTCGAAGGGACGAGTGGCCTTGACCAAATGTGCCCGGTTAGGTCGGTAAAAGTGCGGTTTGCATTCCGCGCAAATCCGACAGCTCCTTGTTACCGACCTGACATCCTCCACCGAGTAAGGCAGGTTGCGGGCTTTTACAAAGTGGTAGAGCCGAGTGACCCCAGGATGGCACAGATCATTATGGAGGGCGTTCAAACGATCCTCCTGAATACTAGCGCATGTTCCACGCGAGAGGGCATTCGAGGGCTCATTGAGTTTCCCTGGACGATACATGATATCGTAGTTATAGGTAGAGAGTTCAATTCTCCACCGCAAGATCTTGTCATTCTTGATCTTGCCCCTCTGCGTGTTATTAAACATGAACGCCACGGACCGCTGGTCCGTGATCAGGGTGAACCGTTTTCCCGCCAAGTAATGGCGCCAGTGTCTGACGGCCTCCACAATGGCCTGGGCCTCCTTTTCCACCGCTGAATGCCGAATTTCGGGGCCTTGGAGGGTGCGGGAAAAAAATGCGACGGGCCTGCCCGCCTGGTTAAGTGTGGCGGCCAGGGCGAAATCAGATGCATCGCTTTCCACCTGAAAGGGGATGGACTCATCTACCGCATGCATCGTAGCTTTCGCGATGTCGTCTTTCAATTTCTTGAAGGCCAATCGGGCCTCTGGCGTTAGGGGAAAAGTCGTGGACTTAATAAGCGGACGGGCTTTGTCTGCATAGTTGGGAACCCACTGCGCATAATAGGAGAAGAAGCCTAGGCATCTTCTCAGTGCTTTTGCACTAGCAGGCAAGGGAAGTTCAGCAAGGGGGCACATACGGTCTGGATCAGGGCCAATGACCCCGTTTTCCACCACGTATCCTAGGATGGCTAAACGGCGCGTACGGAACACACACTTCTCCCTGTTGTAGGTCAAGTTCAGGCGAGATGCAGTGCGTAAGAAGTTCAGGAGGTTTGTGTCATGGTCCTGCTGATCATGGCCGCAGATGGTGACATTATCCAGGTACGGGAAGGTAGCCCGCAGCCCGTTCTGGTCCACCATTCGGTCCATAGCACACTGGAAGACCAAGCCCCCATTGGTGACACCAAAGGGAACCCTGAGAAAATGATACAAGCGACCATCCGCCTCAAAAGCCGTGTATTGTCGGTCCTCTGGGCGAATGGGAAGTTGGTGGTAGGTGGACTTGAGGTCTATGGTGGAGAACACCCGGTACTGCGCAATCCGATTGACCATATCAGATATGCGCGGGAGAGGATACACATCCAGCTGCGTATATCGGTTAATGGTCTGACTGTAGTCAATGACCATCCGGGGTTTGTTCCCGCTCTTGACCACCACAACCTGTGCTCTCCACGGACTAACACTGGGTTGTATGATCCCTTCTTTGAGGAGCCGCTGAACCTCAGATCTAATGAAGATCCGATCCTCAGTGCTGTAACGCCTAGTTTTAGTAGCGATGGGCTTGCAGCCTGGTACCAGATTCTGAAATAAGGAGGGTGTGGTGATCTTTAGCATCGAGAGGTTGCAGGCAGGGCGCGTTGGGCAATTTGGAGGCTGCTGCTGTTTTCCCACTGCCAGTGAAGGGAGTGGCCCACCGTACTGTAGGATTACACTGCTCAAATGGACCATGAAGTTTAGTCCGAGAAGTATTGGCGCGCAAAGATACGGCAACACAAGGAGCTTGAAGTGCTCGTAAACTGTGCCTTGTACTTTCAAGGTTACTACGCAACTCCCTAGCACAGCAACAGACCGGGACCTTGATGCCATAGAGATTGTCTGTTTGGCAGGTTGAATCTGGAGTCCACACCTCTTCACAGTGTCTGGGTGGATAAAGCTCTCAGTGCTCCCGCTGTCAAACAGACAATAAAGCACATGATTGTTTACCTGGATATTCATCATTGAACGATCGAGTCTATGAGGCTTGGCCTGGTCCAGGATGATCGATGCCACCGTTGGTTCATGAACGCCACTGCAGGCGGCTGAAATCGATGCGGAGGACCCCTGCTGGTCGTTCGTGGTCAGTGTCGACCAACATGGCTGCCCCCATGAATCGCACGTGGGTGAGGGCGCCAAACCCAGCGACCCCTGGTGGTCATACTCCTCCGACTCCGTCGACCGTAATGGCGTCATCCTGGACTCGCATGTGGACGAACCCCGCGACGACTTTGACGATGATGATGATGATCCAAGCTCCGAAGAATCGCAGGCCGCACTGCCGTTCCTGGGTTTCGATCGGCACACTTTTGCATAATGCCCTTTTTTACCGCATGCGGTGCACAATACCGCTTTAGCGGGATACTTTTGCCGGGTATGTTTTGCTCCTCCACAGAAATAGCACCGCGGGCCGCACGGGGCTGCAGCCGTCGTCTGGCCCGAATGGGAGCACGCCATTACACAGCATTTCAAACCCGAGGGGCGAGGAGGGATTTGCGACTGCTCCTGCCACGTTGTCTCCACGTGGTCCTCTGGATATAAGACTAAGCTCTTTGAAGCCGACTCGAGCATTTCTGCTAACTCGATGGCCTGGGTAAGATTAAGATTACCCTTTTCCAACAGTTTGAGACGGATGTACGATGATCCGACCCCGGCCACAAACGCATCTCAGGCGAGGTCGTACATGCTCTGCTCAGCCGACACAGCTTTGCAGTCACAGCCCCTGGCTAGCTGTAAGAGCTCATTGGCATAGTCCTCCATCGTTTCGCCCGACTGCCGTCGTCGAGTGGCTAGGAGGTAACGAGCGTGTATCTCGTTAGGTGGTTTTGTATAGCGCTTCTTTAGAAGCTTGAGGGCCTTAGGGTAATTAGTGGCCGCACGGATTGCGAGGTAGACTGTGTCGCTTACCCTCGCGTGGAGGACCCGGAGTCTGTCATCATCTGTAGTGACCGCTGCGGAGGCTGCCAGGTAATCTTCGAAACACTTCAGCCAGTGGTCGAAGGTGTTAGAAGCGCCCACCGCACGTGGATCTAGTGTCAGACGTTCTGGCTTGAGAATTTGCTCCATACTCTCTCTTCTTTTTTTTTTCTCCGTCGAGAGTTTAATAATAGTAAATAAAATTGATGCACATCAATTTAGACACGAGGCTCGAAGCTCAGTAAATGAATGCTTTTATTTACTATTAATGAAGCTATCAGAACTTATATACACTATCCCAGACTGAAGGGGTCCCGGCCAGAGCAGGGACTCTTATACCTCTCCCAGGAGGCGGAGCCTGACTGGGATGTGCCACAACAGTATCATACAAAGGTGTAACAACCCCACCCTAACCCAACAGCAACAATAGCACAATCCAACAGTAACATATGTACATCCTTGTAGTCCTGGCCAGCCCCTGGCTCAGCACTATCCAGTGGGAACCAACGATGGTTCACCACACTGTTGTGCCTCTTGAACAAAGGCAGGATTGGCTTTGGTTGTGGCAAAAAAAATCCAGATGGCATTCACTCTCAAGGCCCTCACTGAAACCATTGACATTTATCAGAAGTACTGCAGGGTATATCCAGCTCACGAAACCATATCACAGCAAAGTGCTTTCACCAGAGAACGAGAGACCAGCGTTGATATAGAGAGAAGAAAACAAGACCTTTAATTTTGTTTCCTCAATACATCTCAAATCACATTGTAACCAATAAATAACTTTATGAAATATTTTCCAGAAAATCCCACTCATAGTCACTGTTTTATAGCAAATGAAACAGCCATTGCTCACAGTAAAACATCACAAACAGCAGACAAGGTGAATGACCAGTGAATGTCTTTTCGATGGTCACTATAGGAATTTTGATCAGGACTCAGCCCTTTTATAATTTTTCACATATTTTCATGGGATCATTAACTACAGGGGTGCCTCGATTTGAAGTTTTATTCAAAAGACACCACTTCCAAACAGGCAGAATTCTTTCCAAGCTGCACTGGAGTATCTGTCGAGACTACATGGTTATTAGTAGCACTTCCCAAACCTGTGACGTTAACAGGAAGGATAGGGACAGCATTTCGATAGTAAAACTATCACCTCCAGGTTTCCTTCCAAATCACACAACAACCTGACTTGGGCAGGCATCACTATTCTTTCATCAACGTTGGATCAAGTTCCTGGAATTCATGACCTACAGCATCGTAAGAGCACCTTCATCACATGGCTGCAACAGTTCAGGAAGAGATTTCGCCATCACCTTCTCAAAGCTAACTAGATTCAGGCAACAAATACTGGCCTTGTAAGTAACATGATGTGGAGATGCCGGCGTTGGACTGGGGTAAACACAGTAAGAAGTCTCACAACACCAGGTTAAAGTCCAACAGGTTTATTTGGTAGCACAAGCCACTAGCTTTCGAAGCGCTGCCCCTTCATCAGGTGAGTGGGAGTTCTGTTCACAAACAGGGCATATAAAGACACAAACTCAATTTACAAAATAATGGTTGGAATGCGAGCCTTTACAGGTAATCAAGTCTTAAAGGTACAGATAATGTGAGTGGAGAGAGGGTTAAGCACAGGTTAAAGAGATATGTATTGTCTCCAGACAGGACAGTTAGTGAGATTTTGCAAGCCCAGGCAAGTCGTGGGGGTTACAGATAGTGTGACATGAACCCAAGATCCCGGTTGAGGCCGTCCTCATGTGTGCGGAACTTGGTAAGTTCAGAACTCCCACTCACTTGATGAAGGGGCAGCGCTCCGAAAGCTAGTGGCTTGTGCTACCAAATAAACCTATTGGACTTATAAGTAACACCCAGACTCTGAAAACAAAGTTTTAAAAAGTCCTGAAGGGGTGCTAACCTATAAACCTTTGAAAAAACAAATTCTTCAGCACCAACAAGTCACTTTAGCATCCACCACACAGACATAACCTTATGCATCCATCTTTGTCTCCTTAGTCAGAAGGGAGATGAGACAATGTTCAACACTCTTCGGTTCTATCTATTTTGCTGACCCAGAATGTCAATGATACCGAGAAGGTGAAGGATAAAAAAAATGGTGAAGAGAATGACCAAGACAAAGCCACACAGGAGTCACAGTTGCAGCTGCTGCAGTCTCTTTGGACTGGTGCAGATAGTAGGCCTCTGGCAGTTCCCTCTCAGCACTGTAACATCAGTGGAACGTTGGGGGTCACACCAAGTTGCAAACTGACGTGAGAGGAGGGGACGCTTCAAGCTTTGTGCAGAACACAAACAATCAACCTCCTCCCTAAATCCTTGTCCTTGGAAGGGGCACTCAGAAGAAGCAACAGAATGGGTACACATAAGGAATTTTGTATAAAGCCTTGAGAAATTGAGGAGGGGAGGGGAGAAGGGTCTGAAAGTCTGCTGCTGTTCTGTCCCAGTGAAAAGCAATCTGCAGCAAGAGCAGCTCGAGGGGCTGACTAGCCTACTCCTCCTTGTTCATAAGACAGTTAGGTAATAAGCAGTTGGGCTGCTCTGCCCAAGACCGCAAGGAACTACAAAAGGACGTGAATGCAGCCCAATCCATCACGCAAACCAGCCTCCCATCCATTGACTCTGTCTACACTTCCCGCTGCCTCAGCAAAGCAGCCAGCATAATTAAGGACTCCATGCACCCCGGACATTCTCTCTTCCACCTTCTTCCTTCGGGACAAAAGTCTGAGATCATGTACCAACCGACTCAAGAACAACTTCTTCCTTGCTGCTGTCAGACCTTTGAATGGACTTACCTTGCATTAAGTTCATCGTTCTCTACACCCTAGCTATGACTGTAACATTACATTCTGCACTCTCTCGTTTCCTTCTCTATGAATGGTGCGTTTTGTCTGTATAGCGCGCAAGAAACAATACTTTTCACTGTATGTTAATACATGTGACAATAATAAATTAAATCAATCAAAATCAATACAGTAGTGATCATGTTCAGCTGTTCAAAACGGAAACCAGGAGTTCTGAAAACAAAATAATCTGGAAGAGTTTCAATTCTGATTCAGGGAGGAACTGAAGGAAATCAGTATTAGTAATGAAATGGTGTTGGGAAATTGATGGGATCGAAGGCCAATTAATCCCAAGGATAATCCACATCCCAGAGTACTTAAGGAAATGGCCCTAATGGTGTGGGAAATTTACCACTTCGGAGTCAGATTTGGAGGTTTCAACAATACAGTTTTATTTCGGACAAAGCTTTGGGAGAAAGCACTGGTACTCCGCAGTACTTGGCAGCTACCTTCTTAACTACACAATGGTAGTTGATCATTTTTATACCTTTTAGACAATAGACAGTACAGACATTAGCCGTTAACATATCGTTACAAGTTGAGTAGACAGATACGGACATCGATAGTTAAGACATCGTTACAAGCAGACAGGTACGGACATGGACAGTTAACATATCATTGTTCATAGAATGGATACATTTATGCAGTTATGTCCTCTATCAATGACTGGTTTCGATCTATACATTCAGTGGCTGATTTTGTTACATTTATGTATTTATGTCCCCATCTGTGGCTGACATTATCAGACTCATTGTTCTGAGTCTGCTCTTATCTAAAGTGCCTCAAGCTCTGACCAGCTTCCTGCAGCAATTCAGATACTGCAGGTTTTAACTTTTTGTATAACTGTCTGTGCCAAAAGCCAGTGCCTTTTAATGTCCCTTCCCAGGTAACCATTTTGTGTGCCAGGTAACCATTTTGTGTCCATCACTTTATTCCACCATAACACTCCCCCTTTTTGGTCAGGATTATTATTTAATAATCCCCAGACCAACAACTGCATCTTCACAGGTAGAGGTCCATCTTCTTCTTTCCTTCTTCGTAGCTTTCGACGTCTTCAGGGGTTCCCATCATGTATTCTTCCTCGATGGTTACACTGGCTCCTGGCACAATTCGTGTCACCATTACTTTGCAACAAACATTAAGGCATCCACCAATTAGGCAACAGACAATTACAACTGAAATGAGTATGATCAGTCCATGCAGTAAATAGGATCCCCAGGATCCCCCCACTAGCCATTCCAGCCAGCTGCTCTCTTTCTTGGGTCCCTGTCTGAAGTCATCAAGCTGTTTTCTGATGTTATTAATGACTTGGGTAATGTTATAGGATTCATCTGTGACATGGGTTATGCATTTGTTTCCTATGATTGTACATACTCCCTGTTGTGCTAACTGGTAGTCCACTGCATATCATGTCTGCTGTGCATATAATCTCAATTCAGCCATTTCTTGGTTGACAGCCTCCAGTGCTTTTGAAGTGCTGTTTCCCAGGACTGTTAGTCCACAAATAATATGATTCCTATTTTTTGCACTAATTACTCCTGCTGCACCCCCCCCCCCCCCCCCAGAGATAGGGCTCTGAGGAACCCGTATCCCAGTGATGATCCCATTGTTCCCGGGGTTTCCCAATCAGCGCAAAATTCTTTGCTGATAGCCCGGGTTACTATCTTTCTCCGGATATGCCCCTTCTGAGAGCATGGAACAGCGAGTGGTCCTATTGTTCCTATTGCAAAAAGGATCGGGAGGGTTCGTGTTGCTGTCATGTAAGTACCATTGAAGAGGAATACAAATCCCTTCTTAGCCCGGTAGCATTTAGTGTCCTGATTATTAGTTTGTGTATACCGCGAATTGCCCGGTTTACTTGACTCCCTGTTTCATCCCACCACCTGGTAAGTATCAAATGGGTATGTCCATTCGTCTGAGCTGACATGCATCCCATTACACTGTCCACAAATGAGCTGTCTCCCCGCGGTTACATTCAGGCATCACAGGTGCAAGTAAACTGACCCCTATTTACCCAGTAAGAAGGTTAACAACACCAGGTTAAAGTCCAACAGGTTTATTTGGTAGCAAAAGCCACACAAGCTTTCTAAGCCCCTTCTTCAGGTGAGTGGGAATTCTGTTCACAAACAGAGCTTATAAAGACACAGACTCAATTTACATGAATAATGGTTGGAATGCGAATACTTACAACTAATCAAGTCTTTAAGAAACAAAACAATGTGAGTGGAGAGAGCATCAAGACAGGCTAAAAAGATGTGTATTGTCTCCAGACAAGACAGCCAGTGAAACTCTGCAGGTCCACGCAACTGTGGGAGTTACAAATAGTGTGACATGAACCCAATATCCCGGTTGAGGCCGTCCTCGTGTGTGCGGAACTTGGCTATCAGTTTCTGCTCAGCGACTCTGCGCTGTCGTGTGTCGCGAAGGCCGTCTTGGAGAACGCTTACCCGAATATCAGAGGCCGAATGCCCGTGACCGCTGAAGTGCTCCCCAACAGGAAGAGAACAGTCTTGCCTGGTGATTGTCGAGCGGTGTTCATTCATCCGTTGTCGCAGCGTCTGCATAGTTTCCCCAACGTACCATGCCTTGGGACATCCTTTCTTGCAGCGTATCAGGTAGACAACGTTGGCCGAATTGCAAGAGTATGTACCGTGTACCTAGTGGATGGTGTTCTCACGTGAGATGATGGCATCTGTGTCGATGATCCGGCACGTCTTGCAGAGGTTGCTGTGGCAGGGTCGTGTGGTGTCATGGTCACTGTTCTCCTGAAGGCTGGGTAGTTTGCTGCGGACAATGGTCTGTTTGAAGTTGTGCGGTTATTTGAAAGCAAGAAGTGGGGGTGTGGGGATGGCCTTGGCGTGATGTTCGTCTTCATCAATGACATGTTGAAGGCTCCGGAGGAGATGCCGTAGCTTCTCCGCTCCGGGGAAGTACTGGACAATGAAGGGTACTCTGTCCACTGTGTCCCGTGTTTGTCTTCTGAGGAGGTCGGTGCGGTTTTTTGCTGTGGCGTGTTGGAACTGTTGATCAATGAGTCGAGCGCCATATCCTGTTCTTATGAGGGCATCTTTCAGCGTCTGGAGGTGTCTGTTGCGATCCTCCTCATCCGAGCAGATCCTGTGTATACGGAGGGCTTGTCCGTGGGGGATGGCTTCGTTAACGTGTTTAGGGTGGAAGCTGGAGAAGTGGAGCATCGTGAGGTTATCCGTGGGCTTGCGGTACAGTGAGGTGCTGAGGTGACCGTCCTTAATGGAGATGCGTGTGTCCAAGAATGCAACCGATTCCGGAGAGTAGTCTATGGTGAGTCTGATGGTGGGATGGAACTTGTTGATGTCATCATAGAGTTGTTTCAGTGATTGTTCACCATGAGTCCAAAGGAAGAAAATGTCATCGATGTATCTAGTGTATAGCATCGGTTGAAGGTCCCGTGCGGTGAAGAAGTCTTGTTCGAACCTGTGCATGAAGATGTTGGCATATTGAGGTGCGAATTTGGTCCCCATGGCTGTTCCGTGTGTCTGGATGAAGAACTGGTTGTTGAAGGTGAAGATATTGTGGTCCAGGATGATGCGGATGAGATGTAAAATTGCATCTGCCAGTTTCCAGATGCAATTTTACATCTCATCCGCTTCATCCTGGACCACAATATCTTCACCTTCAACAACCAGTTCTTCATCCAGACACACGGAACAGCCATGGGGACCAAATTCACACCTCAATATGCCAACATCTTCATGCACAGGTTCGAACAAGACTTCTTCACCGCACGGGACCTTCAACCGATGCTATACACTAGATACATCGATGACATTTTCTTCCTTTGGACTCATGGTGAACAATCACTGAAACAACTCTATGATGACATCAACAAGTTCCATCCCACCATCAGGCTCACCATAGACTACTCTCCGGAATCGGTTGCATTCTTGGACACACGCATCTCCATTAAGGACGGTCACCTCAGCACCTCACTGTACCGCAAGCCCACGGATAACCTCACGATGCTCCACTTCTCCAGCTTCCACCCTAAACACGTTAACGAAGCCATCCCCCACGGACAAGCCCTCCGTATACACAGGATCTGCTCGGATGAAGAGGATCGCAACAGACACCTCCAGACGCTGAAAGATGCCCTCATAAGAACAGGATATGGCGCTCGACTCATTGATCAACAGTTCCAACGCGCCACAGCGAAAAACCGCACCGACCTCCTCAGAAGACAAACACGGGACACAGTGGACAGAGTACCCTTCGTTGTCCAGTACTTCCCCGGAGCGGAGAAGCTACGGCATCTCCTCCGGAGCCTTCAACATGTCATTGATGAAGACGAACATCTCGCCAAGGCCATCCCCACACCCCCACTTCTTGCCTTCAAACAACCGCACAACCTCAAACAGACCATTGTCCGCAGCAAACTACCCAGCCTTCAGGAGAACAGTGACCATGACACCACACAACCCTGCCACAGCAACCTCTGCAAGACGTGCCGGATCATCGACACAGGTGCCATCATCTCACGTGAGAACACCATCCACCAGGTACACGGTACATACTCTTGCAATTCGGCCAACGTTGTCTACCTGATACGCTGCAAGAAAGGATGTCCCAAGGCATGGTACATTGGGGAAACTATGCAGACGCTGCGACAACGGATGAATGAACACCGCTCGACAATCACCAGGCAAGACTGTTCTCTTCCTGTTGGGGAGCACTTCAGCGGTCATGGGCATTCGGCCTCTGATATTCGGGTAAGCGTTCTCCAAGGCGGCCTTCGCGACACACGACAGCGCAGAGTCGCTGAGCAGAAACTGATAGCCAAGTTCCGCACACACGAGGACGGCCTCAACCGGGATATTGGGTTCATGTCACACTATTTGTAACTCCCACAGTTGCGTGGACCTGCAGAGTTTCACTGGCTGTCTTGTCTGGAGACAATACACATCTTTTTAGCCTGTCTTGATGCTCTCTCCACTCACATTGTTTTGTTTCTTAAAGACTTGATTAGTTGTAAGTATTCGCATTCCAACCATTATTCATGTAAATTGAGTCTGTGTCTTTATAAGCTCTGTTTGTGAACAGAATTCCCACTCACCTGAAGAAGGGGCTTAGAGCTCCGAAAGCTTGTGTGGCTTTTGCTACCAAATAAACCTGTTGGACTTTAACCTGGTGTTGTTAAACTTCTTACTGTGTTTACCCCAGTCCAACGCCGGCATCTCCACATCATGACTACACTATTTACCCGACAGTGCTGACGGACACACTGCGTCTGTACGCAGGAATCATTCTTGAGGACCAAGAATCCCCATCCCTGACCCGAAAAACAAAGCGGATAGCTTGCATTATCCGAGCAAGCTCTCCCTCCCACCTGTTGGAGCCCCCTGCACCCAGGATCTGTGGGATTTACAAGTTCCACACATCTTCCCTGTATACCTCTTTTATATTTGCCAATTTGTCCCTTACAGGGTGCGTCTGATGTATCTACTGTATATAAGTCATGAGGGGTCCACCCAGGGGTGGCCACAAATAGGGCTTCTACCGATTGGGCTAACAGGTAACATACAGTTCGATTCCCGTGTAAGTGTATATGAGCCTTGTAAAATAGGTTATCCTCCAGCCCAGTCAAGTTTACAGTCGCGACAACGCAAAGTAATATAGTTACATACGCGATTTCATACATGTCCGCAACAAGCAAGTATCAATTCTAATACTGTAAGTTATACAATTTTCACAAGTTATACTGTCAACCCGAACGCATCAGTTACTCTTGCTTGCAGTCTTCACCTGTTTTGGGGAAAGCACTCTGGTCACTTTAATTAATTAATTCATTCCTTTGTGTAATTTCAGCTGGGTCCAATGTTTCCATATACCTTTCCCTCTTATGTCTATACAGGCACATGTGTCTCCACTTCATAACTTCATATGGCCCATTCCATTTTGGTGCAAACCCTGGTTTGTCAGGTAGTGTTTTTACTAGGACGCGACTTCCCGCTGTTGGGATGTCAGGGAGCATTTCAAGCTCTCTCTGTGCATCTCTTTCTTCCTGATTATCTTTTACCAATTTGCGCATCCCTTTTAGTTGGGCGCTTAGTTCCAAAACATATCTTCTGATTTTGTCTTTTAGTGGACCTACATCGGTCCCACCTGTTATGATGCTTTCTGGTAATTGCATCACCCGTCCTGTCATCAGTTCATCAGGGGTTAATCCGGTTGTCCGGTTTGTGGTAGCTCTTAGCCTCATTAATATAGTGGGCAATACTTCTGTCCACATTTTTCCCGATGTTTGTATGGCTTTAGCCAATGCATTCTTAAGTGTTCTATTCATACGTTCCACCCACTCTGTGGGTGGTGAGGGATGTGGAATTTTTGTTTTATCCCCATTATTTGGCACACTGTTTTTACCACCTTTCCGGTGAAGTGCGTCCCTTGGTCAGAATCGATTTGTAGGGATACTCCCCATCTAGGGATTACCTCTTCTGCCAATATTCTAGCCACCGTGGTAGCAGTACAATTTGTAGTAGGGAACGCTTCTACCCACCTGGTGAACTGGTCTATAATAACCAGACAATAGGTTTGGCCATGGGATTGTGGTAGTGGCCCTGTGAAATCTATTTGCAGATGTTCCCAGGGTCCCTTTGGTCGGGGCTGGTGTCCCATCTTAATTTTTATGGGTCTACCAGGGTTGTGTTACACGCACGTCACGCATCGGTGACAGTGTCGGGCTATGTCTCTTCCCATTCCTTTCCACCACCATTCCTTTCCTATACTAGTTATCATGGCCTCTCTACCCACATGTGAGAGTCCATGGTGTAGTTCCAATAGGGTGTTTTGTATGCACTCTGGTGCTATTACCTTATCTTCTCGTCTCCAAATGTTATCAGTCTCTCTGATCGCTCCCTGTGCTTGCCACTTCTTCTTTTCCTCTTTCGAGGTATCCTCATGTAAGTCCCAAATATCTATTTCCTCTCCTGTCTGTTCTGTTGCGCTATTGGCAGCTCGCCAACTGTCTCCTGTTCTAAGGCTAACTGTGCTTCTCTATCTGCGGCTTGGTTCCCTTTGAATTTTAACCGGTCCGGGTTATCTCTTCCTGGTTCTTTCTGGTGCGCTTTAATTTTGATGACTGCGGCTTCTCGAGGTTTCTCACTAGCTTTTAACAATGCCTCAATTCTTTGTTGGTGCTTAATAGGAGTTCCACCCATGGTTATGAACCCCCTTCTACCCCATGCTGTCATATAGTCGTGTATTACCCCGAACGCGTACCGACTATCTGTATACATGTTTACCGTTTTGCCTTCAGATAACTCTAGTGCCTGTGTGAGTGCCACTAGTTCTGCCACTTGCGCGGATGGACCTCCATCAATCCTTTCTGACCTTACTGTTTCTAATTTGTCATTTACTACTGCCCACCCTGTCCGGGGTGATCCTTCCACATATTTGCGTGAACCATCTACAAAAAGGTCTCCTCAGCTGTTGTTAAAGGTACATCCTTTATCCTACCTTCTTCTACGTCCCTATCTATATCCCCACAATTGTGTGTCTCTCCTGTGTCTAAAATCCCTTCTTTTTCCTGTGTCCCTTATTATTATTACGGACTTGCTTGGAGGTAGGAGGACAGCTTCCCATTTAGCCCTTCTCATGTTTGAGACGGACCTCAGCTTTCCCGTGTTCAACATTTCCACCAAGGTGTGTTTGGTGTGAAGGATTATATTCCCTGTCATTATTATTGGCTCGCTAACCTTTACAGCCCAGGTGGCGCAATCCAAGGCGGCTATGCACCTTGGCATTCCGGTGACTACCGGTCCTTCTGCGGTTGAATAATAACCTATGGGTCTCCTTTTGTCCCAGTAAGGAGTCTAACAACACCAGGTTAAAGTCCAACAGGTTTATTTGGTAGCAAATGCCGCCTTTTGTCTCCTTTTGTTGCCATGGTCGTGTGTTACCACTGCGGAATAGAACCCTCCCTCATTACTACAATGGATGTGGAAGTCCTTATTAGAATCTGGTAATCCTATTCCCGGGGCTGATATCAGTTCTGTTTTTAGTTTGTCATAAGCCTCTTCCTGCTCGGGTCCCCATTCTATGGGATTTAAAGCTGGTTTTCCCCCTTTGACTAGTCTTTGTATATGTTCTGCCAATTTTGCAAATCCCGGGATAAAACTTCGGCGATAGTTAAACAGTCCCAGCACCTTTCTGACCCCTCTTTCGGTGACGGGTCGCGGCATTTGTTGTACCATAGAATCATAGAAACCCTACAGTGCAGAAAGAGGCCATTTGGCCCATCGAGTCTGCACCGACCACAATCCCACCCAGGTCCTACCCCCATATCTACCCGCTAACCCACACATCTCAGAACATTAAGGGGCAATTTTAGCATGGCCAATCAACCTAACCCACACATCTTTGGACTGTGGGAGGAAACCGGAACACCCGGAGGAAACCCATGCAGACACGAGGAGAATGTGCAAACTCCACACAGACAGTGACCCAAGCCGGGAATCGAACCCAGGTCCCTGGAGCTGTGAAGCAGCAGTGCTAACCACTGTGCTACCGTACCGCCTTCTTTCGGTCTGTTGGCATTTCTTTAAGCCCTTGGGATATTAGGTGTCCTAGGTACAGGACTTGTGTTTTCCTGATTTATGCCTTTTTGGGGCTCATCTTTAACCCTGCGGTTTTTAGTTCATTTAATACTAGATATAGTGCTTCTTGATGTCCTGACTTGGATTCTGAAGCTATTAGGATATCATCTACATATTGTAGGATCGTGCTACCCTCTGGCAGTTCTACCCTGTTCAGGATGTCACTCATTACTCGATGGAAGATAGCGGGGCTGTTGTGGAATCACTGCGGTAGGCGAGTCCAAGTGTACTGTTTGTCTCCCACTGTAAAGGCGAATTTGTCTTGGGATTCGGGATCCAAGGGTAGGGACCAGAATCCATTGGCTATATCCAATACTGTGAATATTTTGTGCTCCTGTGACAGTCCATTCAGGATTGTCGAAGGGCTTGCTACAATGGGGTGCAACTTGGACGTGACTTTATTGAGTCCGGTGTAATCTATTGTGAGCCTATAGCTTCCGTCAGGTTTACTCACCGGCCAGGTTGGGGAGTTAGTGGTGCTTGTGGTTTCTCTCAGAATTCCTTTTTCCACTAACCCTTTAACTACCTCCACTACAGCTGCCTCTGCTTCTGGTTTTATTGGGTATTGTTGGTGGGGCTTATGCTCCGGTCCAGGTACCTTTATTGGGTCCGTTTTAGTTAAGCCGGTATCTAACTTTGTTTCAGCCCATACTCCGGGGACGGAAGCACAGTTGGCTCCGAACCCTCCTGTCTCTAATTCCCAATTTCTGGTGGTGGCTGTGGCCACTTTAATAGTTTTGAGGTGACTTGTAAGTTTCCCTATTCTAGTTTTCTGACCATCCTGTCTTGGCCAGATCAATTCTCCCTTTCCACAGTCTATTGAGTTTAGGAGTCGGGAGATAATGCTGCAGCTTTATAGGACCCTGGTTAGACCCCACTTGGAGTACTGCGCGCAGTTCTGGTCACCTCATTACAGGAAAGATGTTGAAGCCATTGAAAGGGTGCAGAGGAGATTTACAAGGATGTTGCCTGGATTGGGGGGCATGCCTTATGAGGATAGGTTGAGGGAGCTTGGTCTCTTCTCCCTGGAGAGACGAAGGATGAGAGGTGACCTGATAGAGGTTTACAAGATGTTGAGGGGTCTGGATAGGGTGGACTCTCAGAGGCTATTTCCAAGGGCTGAAATGGTTGCTACGAGAGGACACAGGTTTAAGGTGCTGGGGGGTAGGTACAGGGGGGATGTCAGAGGTAAGTTTTTCACTCAGAGGGTGGTGGGTGAGTGGAATCGGCTGACGTCGGTGGTGGTGGAGGCAAACTCGTTGGGGTCTTTTAAGAGACTTCTGGATGAGTACATGGGATTTAATGGGATTGAGGGCTATAGATAGGCCTAGAGGTGGGGATGTGATCGGCGCAACTTGTGGGCCGAAGGGCCTGTTTGTGCTGTGGCTTTCTATGTTCTATGTTCTATGTTCTATGTTCTATCAAAATCTCATATTCTTTCATTAAATCATTTCTCATTATTGTACCCTCGTTATTTTTACACACATAAAACCACATCGGTATATACAAATTACTTATTTCTACTAACGTGGTCTCACTCAGGTAGCTGGGTGTTTTGCTCCCTCCTAACTCGGTTAGGTAAATCATTTTACTTGTAATGGGTAAGGGTAGGTCGGTGACAGATATGGATGCTCCTGTGTCCACCAGCATTTCACATTGCCTGCCCCCTACTAGTGCTGACACATAAATCCTTCCCTCCTTCTTACCCTTATGAATGGGGGCTGCAGACCATCAATCTTGCTGACCTCGGAGGTTCCTTGGTTCCTTCGGTTCTGCTGTGGTCATGGATCGGGTTGGGGGTCTCCCATGTTTATCCCAACACACTGCTTCTGTGTGTCCATTTTTATTACAGTGGCTACAATGTTTCCCACTGCCCCCAAGTCTGTTTCCTTTTCTTGGGACCCCGCAATCCCTCGCAAAGTGCCCTTGTCGGCCACAATTGTGGCAAGTCAGTTTGGACTTAGTTCCATTCCCGTTACTGTCAGCGGCTACTCTTTCTAGCCTTGCTCTTGTCTGGGATTTCTCCTCTCCGCCTCCCGGTACGCCACTAGCCCATTCTACCAATTCATCGTAATCTTGGGACATAATCACTCCCATTTTTAGGGTGGTTTAGTGAGCACTAGAGAGTCCATCCTTGAAAGCCTGGATGAACGCTCGATCCCCACGACCTGGGTTTCCTTGCCCTGAGCATTCCTGGTATACTTGGAACAACCGTTCCCCATACTCAGAAGCTCCTTCCCCCTTTAGCTGCTTGGTTGTGGTAATTCTGCTCCAGTTAGTAGGAGCATTTCCTAAACCTCTCTGAATTTCTGTCTTAAACTGGGCATCTATTTCTGCTGTTAGGGTGACTACATGTGTCCACCGTCCCCCATTATAATCTTGTGCTGGAGGAGCGGCGGGTCCACCCGCTACCTGCCTCCACTTATCCCCTGGACAGGCTGCTCTGACTAGTTGGTGTATGTCTCTCAGGTGTAATTGGTGTCCTACCCATATTGTATCTAATTCTTCCCAGAATTTAGTGTTTGCGCTTCTAGGTTGTAATTTACCCAGGGAAGCCATTATCTGCTGCCTTTCACCTGAGGTGAATGGTTTATAATTCGCTTTTGGTTGCGCATCTGTTCCCCCTCGGGTTACTGGCGCTACGTTGTGTTCTAGCACTTCCCACTCTTCTGGAGGAGCGGTTGGTCCCTGTCGTGTGGACTCATAAGAAGGTAGAGGAACAGTTTTCCCTCTCCATTGATTCTCTTCTAACACTTGGCTTCGTTTCTCCAGTTCCCTTACTCTGGATTCTAGCTCTGTAATCTTTTCTTTATTTTCACTCCACTTTTTAATAGAGGCGACTACTTGCTCAATTAGTCCAGCTAACTGATGTACTAATAATGCCCCTGTCTTCTTTGTCTTGTTTCTCTTTTCCCCATCTATCTACTTTCTCTGCTGTTCTAAAGTCTGAGAAGCATCCCAGCCATCCCTTTGCATCCTCTTTATTAATGCGTGTCTGTCTGTCATGTACACTTCAATAAGAGATCCTGCAAGTCCCCTCTTAACTTCATTATCTGCCATCTCGCAGACTTCACTACCCCTGGTCACTATTGCCTCCTTGGCAATGTGTTTTAGGCACCGTACAGCCATGATTACTCCCTAGTAAAGTGTGCTCTCTACCCGTAGGGACTTCACTACCCCCAGCCACTATTACTACTCTAGTACCGTGATTCACTACCGTCTCAGGGTTTCAATTTATACTCACGGCTCCACTATTAACGCCTCGGCAATGTGTTTCTCCACCGGAGTCCGGCTCTAGGTCAGAGTTGATCAGCTCCTTTTCCGCACCACTTTACAACATTGACAGTCCAGTACCCAACTATACAAACTTTCATGCAAACAGATGGCAACTCTGCATTTGTTCGCCACGATGTGGAGATGCCGGCGTTGGACTGGGGTAAGCACAGTAAGAAGTCTCACAACACCAGGTTAAAGTCCAACAGGTTTATTTGGTAGCAAATACCATAAGCTTTCGGAGCGCTGCTCCTTCATCAGATGGAGTGGTCTCTGTTCTCCAACAGTGCACAGACACAGAAATCAAGTTACAGAATACTAATTAGAATGCAAATCTCTACAGCCAGCCAGGTCTTAAAAGGTACAGATAATGTGGTTGGAGGGAACATTAAACACAGGTTAAAGAGATGTGTATTGTCTCCAGACAGAACAGCTGGTGAGATTATGCAAGACCGGGGGCAAGCTGTGGGGGTTACTGATAATGTGACATAAATCCAACATCCCGGTTTAGGCCGTCCTCATGTGTGCGGAACTTGGCTATCAGTTTCTGCTCAGCGACTCTGCGCTGTCGTGTGTCGTGAAGGCCGCCTTGGAGAACGCTTACCTGAAGATCCAAGGCTGAATGCCCGTGACTGCTGAAGTGCTCCCCCACAGGAAGAGAACAGTCTTGCCTGGTGATTGTCGAGCGGTGTTCATTCATCCATTGTCGTAGCGTCTGCATGGTTTCCCTTATTGTCTACCTGATACGCTGCAGGAAAGGATGTCCCGAGACATGGTACATTGGGGAAATTCACGACACACGACAGCGCAGAGTCGCTGAGCAGAAACTGATAGCCAAGTTCCGCACACATGAGGATGGCCTAAACCGGGATGTTGGATTTATGTCACATTATCAGTAACCCCCACAGCTTGCCCCTGGTCTTGCATAATCTCACCAGCTGTTCTGTCTGGAGACAATACACATCTCTTTAACCTGTGTTTAATGTTCCCTCCACCCATATTATCTGTACCTTTTAAGACCTGGCTGGCTGTAGAGATTTGCATTCTAATTAGTATTCTGTAACTTGATTTCTGTGTCCGTGCACTGTTGGAGAACAGAGACCACTCCATCTGACGAAGGAGCAGCACGCCCGAAAGCTTATGATATTTGCTACCAAATAAACCTGTTGGACTTTAACCTGGTGTTGTGAGACTTCTTACTTTGTTCGCCACTACAGAGTTTGATGTTAACTGACCTTTGCCACTTATGCTTTTAAATCCTAAGTGCCCTTGGTGCCTCTATGCCCACTTCAGGGTCCTGACCTTCACATGGGGGATTTCCCCTCTTAACAACCGGTCTAAGGCTGCACGTTTGAGACAGGCACTTCCTTGTCCTCTAGTCGGTCAGCACAAATAACTGTTACTTATCACTGTCAGCAGTTAGTACTTATCACTATACCATATACAATCAATACTTATCACTATAAATACCCCTTAATTTTAACCCCTTTTAAACTGTATTGTTGACCCATCTGACTCCCACAGATTCAGTGATCTCTACCCCGGCTTTCCGATTGTGGCCAATCGATCGAAACTTACCAGCAATGGGATCCTGCCAACTACACCAATTGTTGTGGGAAATTTACCACTTCGGAGTCAGACTTGGAGGTTTCAACAATACGGTTTTATTTCGGACAAAGCTTTGGGAGAAAGCACTGGTACTCCGCAGTACTTGGCAGCTACCTTCTCAACTACACAATGGTAGTTGATCATTTTTATACCTTTTAGACAATAGGCAGTATGGACATTAGCCGTTAACACATCATTACAAGCAGACAGGTACGGACATGGACAGTTAACATATCATTGTTCATAGAATGGATACATTTATGCAGTTATGTCCTCTATCAATGACTGGTTTCGATCTATACATTCAGTGGCTGATCTTGTTACATTT
This sequence comes from Mustelus asterias, assembly GCF_964213995.1. Taxonomy (NCBI): domain Eukaryota; kingdom Metazoa; phylum Chordata; class Chondrichthyes; order Carcharhiniformes; family Triakidae; genus Mustelus; species Mustelus asterias. The sequence goes on along the minus strand of NC_135817.1, from coordinate 25,261,167 downwards.
ATGTATTTATGTTCCCATCTGTGGCTGAACTTATTATCAGACTCATTGTTCTGAGTCTGCTCTTATCTAAAGTGCCTCAAGCTCTGACCAGCTTCCTGCAGCAATTCAGATACTGCAGGTTTTAACTTTTTGTGTAACTGTCTGTGCCAAAAGCCAGTGCCTTTTAATGTCCCTTCCCAGGTAACCATTTGTGTGCCAGGTAACCATTTTGTGTCCATCACTTTAATTCCACCATAACACTAGAAATAATGGATGTTTTGGTGATCATTTTCCAAGATTATATAGACTCTGGAACAGCTTTTAGGGTAGCTAATGTAACCTCACTATTTAAAAAGGCGATAGAGAAAAAACAGGGAACTATAGATGAGTAAGCCAGATGTCAGTAGTGAGGAAAATTCTAGAGTCCATTATTAAACATTTTATAGCAGGACATTTGATAAACAATGATAGAATTGGACAGAGTCAGCATGGAGTTACGAAAGGAAAATCTTGCTTGACAAATCTATTTGAGTTCTTTGAGGATGTAACCAGTCGATTTGATTTTGATTTGATTTATTATATAATATACAGTGAAAAGTATTGTTTCTTGTGCGCTATACAGACAAAGCATACCATTCATAGAGAAGAAAAGGAGAGAGTGCAGAATGTAGTCTTACAGTCATAGCTAGGGTGTAGAGAAAGATCGACTTAATATGAGGTAGGCCCATTCAAATGTCTGATGGGGAAGAAGCTGCTTTTGATTCGGTAGGTACGTGATCTCAGACTTTTGTATCTTTTTCCTGATTGGAAGAAGGTGGAAGAGAGTATGTCTGGGGTATGTGGGGTCCTTGATTATGCTGGCTGCTTTTCCAAGGCAGCGGGAAATGTAGACAGTGTCAATGGATGGGAGGCTGGTTTGAGTGATGGACTGGGCTTCATGTACAATCCTTTTTTAGTTTCTTGTGGTCTTGGACAGAGCAGGAGCCACACTTTTGTATCTTTTACTGACTCTTAGTGGAGTTGATGAGGAGGAGCTGGTGGATGTGGTTTATTTGGACTTACATAAAGCTTTTGGCAGAGTTCCACATTTGAGATTAATGTATAAAATTAAAGCGCATAGGATTGGGGATAATGTATTGAGCGGGATAGAAAATTGGTTGGCAGATAGGAAACAAAGAGGAGGAATAAACTGGTGTTTTTTCAGAATGGCAGGCAGTGAATAGCTGGGGTACCACAGCTATTCACATATATTAAAGATTTAGATGAGGGAACTAAACGTAATATCTCCAAATTTGGAGATAACACAAAGCTGGGTGGGAGGGTGAGCTGTGAGGAGGATGTCGAGATGCTTCAGTGTGGCTTGGACAAGCTGAATAGGTGGACAACTGTATGGCAGATGCAGCATAAAGGGGCAAATTTTACCAGCCGGCCCGCCACCGGAATCGGAGTGGGCGAAGGGCGGACCGTGGAAAGGTCCATTGTTCTCGGGTGGGATTTTCTTGTGTCGGGGCGAGCAAGGCCAGGAAATCCTGCCCAATGTGGATAGATGTAAGATTATTTACTTTGGTATCAAAATCAGGAAGACAGATTCTGGCGGCAAGTGGGCACAGCGGTTAGCACTGCTGCCTCACAGCGCCAGGGACCCGGATTCGATTTCTGGCTTGGATCACTGTCTGTGTGGAGTTTGCATGTTCTCCCCGTGTCTGTGTGGGTTTCCTCCGGGTGCTCTGGTTTCCTCCCACACACCAAAGATGTACGGGTTAGGTGGGTTGGCCATGCTAAATTGCCCCTTAGTGTCAGGGGGATTGGAAGGGTAAATGCATGGGGTAATGAGGATAGGGCCTGGGTGGGATTGTGGTCAGTGCAGACTCGATGGGCCGAATGGCCTCCTTATGCACTTTAGGACTCTATGATTCAATGATTATTATCTGAATGGCTATAGATTGAGAGAAGGGAATGTGCAATGAGACCTAGGTGTCCTCGTAAACCAGTCTCTAAAAGTAAGCATACAGGTGCAGCAGTCTGTAAAAAAGACAAATGGTATGTTAGCCTTCATTGCTTTCTATGTTTCTATGATTTCTACGTCTGAATGATGGGTTGAGAGGATTGCGGGGGTTGGAAGGGGAGGAGGCTTGGGGCAGGGTGGAGAATCTACTTTAAAAAACCTTTGCTACATGTAGAAATCAGAATTGAAACTCTTCCAGGTTTCGACAAAATAATCTGATCTACATTATGGCTAATTAGCTAACTCGGGAGGGCCATATTGTCTACATGCCTGACACAAAACTCGCAAAACACACTGGCTATTCTGAGCTTTGCCACAGCAGCAAGTGGTTACCAGGAGGGCAGAAGAAACGTTTCAGGGACATCCTCCAAGTCTCTCTGTGAAATGCAACATCTCCACAAATATGCAAACCTCCCTAGCCCAGGATGGCCCATATTAGAAAAGAAGCATCCACAAATGTGCCAACCATTCCAAACTTCTCCCACAGGTCAAGTGTAAACAGTGAAAGGACGGGACCAAAATCCGAGCATCCCACCCACCCGTCTCATCAAACATTATCTGCCCCACCTGTGGCAGAGTATGTGAGGATCCAACACTGAATGTTTTAGTCACCTCACAATCCCAGAGCGGAAGAATGTTATCCTCTATCCTGAGGGACTGCCTAAGAAGAGTCAAATGAGGCCACTGGCAGGTCAATGGGGAGATTGCAGGTGAGCAGTGGGACAGCAAGGAAAATTGCAGAACTGGAACAGAACCAGCTCCCACCTGATTTCCCTTCCAAGTTTCCTCCCATGTCCTATCATGTTCTAGAACTGTAAATGGCAAAGAAATTCACCTTGTACAATTGTTTAAGAGGTAGAACTGTATAATCATACAGCCATAGAGTCATAGATGTTTACAGCATGGAAACAGGCCCTTCGGCCCAACTTGCTGACCTTTTTTAAAAAATCATTAAGCTAGTCCCAATTGCCCACGTTTGGCCCATATCCCTCTATACCCAACTGATCCATATAACTGTCTAAACACTTTTTAAAAGACAAAATTGTAGCCACCTGTACTACTACATCTCTGGCAGCTTGTTCCAGATACTCACCACCCTCTGTGTGAAAAAATTGCCCCTCTGGACACTTTTGTATCTCTCCCCTCTCACCTTAAACCTATGCCCTCTAGTTTTAGACTCCCTACCTTTGGGAAAAGATATTGACTATCTACCTTATCTATGCCCCTCATTATTTTATAGACCTCTATAGGATCACCCCAAGTCTCCTATGCTCCAGAGAAAAAAGTCCCAGTCTATCCAGCCTCTCCTTATAACTCAAATTATCAAGCTCTGGTAGCATCTTAGTAAATCTTTTCTGCACACTTTCTAGTTTAATAATATCCTTTCTATAATAGGGTGACCAGAATTGCACATAGTATTCCAAGTGTGGCCTTACCAATGTCTTGTACAACTTCAACAAGACGTCCCAGCTCCTGGATTCAATGTTCTGACCAATGAAACCAAGCATGCCGAATGCCTTCTTCACCACTCTGTCAACCTGTGACTTCACTTTCAAGGAGCTATGAACATGTACCCCGAGATCTCTTTGTTCTATAACTCTCCCCAACACCCTACCATTAACTGAGTAAGTCCTGGTTCAATCTACCAAAATGCATCACCTCGGATTTATCTAAATTAAAAGTAAAGTTTATTTATTAGTCACAAGTAGGCTCACATTCACACTGCAATGAAGTTACTGTGAAAATCCCCTAGATCGCCACACTCCGGCACCTGTTCAGGTACACTGAGGGAGAATTCAGCATGGCCAATTCACCTAACCTGCACATCTTTGGACTGTGGGAGGAAACCGGAGCACTCGGAGGAAACCCATGCAGACACAGGGAGAATGTATGAACTCCGCACAGACAGTGACTCAAGCCGGGAATTGAACTCGGGTCCCTGACGCTGTGAGGCAACAGTGCTAACCACTATGCCACTGTTCCATCTGCCACTCAACAGCCCACTGGCCCAATTGATCAAGATCCTGTTGCAATCCTAGATAACCTTCTTCACTGTCCACTATGTCACCAATCTTGCTGTTATCTGCAAACTTAGTAACTATGCCTCAAATTCCCATCCAAATCATTAATATAACTGACAAATAACAGTGGACCCTGCACTGATCCCTGAAGCACACCACTGGTCATAGGTCTCCAGTTTGAAAAACAACCCTCTATAACCACCCTCTGTCTTCTGTCATCAAGCCAATTTTATATCCATTTGGCTACCTCACCCTGGATCCTGTGAGATTTAACCTTATGTAACAGCCTACCTTGAGGTACCTTGTTAAAAGCCTTGCTAAAGTCCATGTAGACAACATCGACTGCACTACCCTCATCTACCTTCTTGGTTACCCTTTCAAAAAAGTCAATCAAATTGTGAGACATGATTTTCCACTCACAAAGCCATGCTGACTGTCCCTAATCAGTCCTTGCCTCTCTAAATGCCTGTAGATCCTGTCTCTCAAAATACCTTCCAACAACAACTTACTCACCACAGATGTAAGGCTCACTGGCCTTTAGTTCCCAGACTTTTCCTTGCAGCCCTTCTTAGACAAAGGTACAACATTTGCCACCCTCCAATCTTCAGGCACCTCACCCGTGGCTGTCGATGATTCAAATATCTCTGCTAGGGGACCCGCAATTTCCTCCCTAACCTTCCACAATGTCCTGAAATTCACATTCAACCGTATAGTCTTCATATTCTTAGAGTTGCAATTTCAAACTCCAAAATAATTTACCCATTCTTCCTTCTTGTGAATTTTATTTTCGGGTAATCTCAATGTCTTCAATCAATGCAGCCAACATTATTTTTAACTGTTATCGGTGTGGTTTAATTTAGTTAAAACCACATTCTATATCATGGAAATAATGGATTGCAGTGAGAGTACGGCTGTCATTTAATCTCATGCTTAAGATGATTTCCACAAACCATTCAATGTTTGTTCTCATAGTTTGTGACACCATTTGATTAATTTGATTAAACTCTAATCTTTTTACTCACTTTCAATCATGCACAATGCGAACTGTGCTCTTTGCTTCTTCCATCAATACAGGACTAATTGTGAGTTTGTTCAAAGCTCTCAGCATCTTTTCATTTAATATATCTTCCTGTACATTTGTGACAAATTTAAAAATAATCAAACTTGTAGTCGTCATTTTATTTCATCCTTGCTTCTTTCAAATCTCAAGATCTTCAATATACTTTTATAATTAATAATACTGAAATATTAAGAAGCTTAACACAATTATTTTGAATGTAACTATTGTATTCATTCACTCAGTGATAGATCATAGAACATAGAACATAGAACAGTACAGCACAGAACAGGCCCTTCAGCCCACAATGTTGTGCCGAGCTTTATCTGAAACCAAGATCAAGCTATCCCACTCCCTATCATCCTGGTGTGCTCCATGTGCCTATCCAATAACCGCTTAAATGTTCCTAAAGTGTCTGACTCCACTATCACTGCAGGCAGTCCATTCCACACCCCAACCACTCTCTGCGTAAAGAACCTACCTCTGATATCCTTCCTATATCTCCCACCACGAACCCTATAGTTATGCCCCCTTGTAATAGCTCCATCCACCCGAGGAAATAGTCTTTGAACGTTCACTCTATCTATCCCCTTCATCATTTTATTAACCTCTATTAAGTCTCCCCTCAGCCTCCTCCGCTCCAGAGAGAACAGCCCTAGCTCCCTCAACCTTTCCTCATAAGACCGACCCTCCAAACCAGGCAGCATCCTGGTAAATCTCCTCTGCACTCTTTCCAGCACTTCCACATCCTTCTTATAGTGAGGTGACCAGAGCTGCACACAATATTCCAAATGTGGTCTCACCAAGGTCCTGTACAGTTGCAGCATAACCCCACGGCTCTTAAACTCCAACCGCCTGTTAATAAAAGCTAACACACCACAGGCCTTCTTCACAGCTCTATCCACTTGAGTGGCAATCTTGAGAGATCTGTGGATATGGACCCCAAGATCTCTCTGTTCCTCCACAGTCTTCAGAACCCTACCTTTGACCCTGTAATCCACATTTAAATTAGTCCTACCAAAATGAATCACCTCACATTTATCAGGGTTAAACTCCATTTGCCATTTTTCAGCCCAGCTTTGCATCCTATCTATGTCTCTTTGCAGCCTACAACAGCCCTCCACCTCATCCACTACTCCACCAATCTTGGTGTCATCAGCAAATTTACTGATCCACCCTTCAGCCCCCTCCTCTAAGTCATTAATAAAAATCACAAAGAGCAGAGGACCAAGCACTGATCCCTGTGGCACTCCGCTAGCAACCTGCCTCCAGTCCGAAAATTTTCCATCCACCACCACCCTCTGTCTTCGATCAGACAGCCAGTTACCTATCCAATCGGCCAACTTTCCCTTACTTTCTGTTTCAATATTAACATCATTTCATTGCTCACAGTAGAGCATATTGTGTAAACCATTCACATTTAACATTATGCTAGAATATCCTTCAACAATAATCAGTGGACAAAATCTTACCAAAAGGTGGCAGAGTGTTGGTTTCAGCATGAAAAATGGAGTGTTTCGTGCCAATGGCGCCGGTGTGTTTTCGGGCCAAAATCTACGGCTATTGAGTAATAATTTTTAATGCCACGAGTTTCACGCTGCTCCAGCAGTGCATTCCTTATGATTCATCTGCTGCGTAACAACTTAACTGCTGCAAGCACTGGGGAACTCCATATAAACGGCTCCTCAGCACTTGTTCCACAACGACTGCAGGAGATGGCAGCCAAGAAGTCAGCACCATGTTTTACAGAGGGGGCCCTCACCAGACTGCTCGATGGAGTGACACAGAGGTGGGAAAACCTATACCCACACTCCAGGAGACAGCCATCCAGCAGGGTCACCACCCCCACCTGGGATGCAGACCTGGTCAGTGCCAGTGCACCGCAGAAGAGGATTGGGCAGCAGTGCCAAAAGAAGATGAATGATCTTCTTCACTCAGCTAAGGTAAGTGAACCACCCTTAGCCTCCCACTGGTCCCTCTCGGACAGTCCTCGCATCTCCAACCCTTTCTCTCACTCAGCCACCTTGACCTTTGCCAACACCAAGCACCAGATTTCACCCCCCCCCCCCCCACCTCACATTCACCATGTTCCCCTAGTAGCTGCTATGCTCTGCACACTCCGCACCCAAACCCCACACCGCATCACCATCTTAAATGTCGACATTGCCACCTATGCTCTCCATATTTGTGTCATTGCAGGACAAACTGGAGCATAACAGGCATCACCCAGCACAGCCATCTGGAGTCATGCCCGAGTTGTGTACACCGACATGTTTCAAGGAGCGGGTCCTCGAACTGGCCGGTGAGGAGAAAAACCATGCTTGAGCTGCTAGTGAAATGGGGGAAGCAAAGAAACGTGAGAATTCTCAAGACATATGCTGTCATTCCTCAAGTCTCAAGTGGGAAAACAATGTTCCCTCAGTGTCCCATGTAATGCACTGATGCCATGGTGGGGGAAGCTTAAGATGGAGGGGAAAGTTACTGACCAAAGTAACTTGCTTGGCCATTGTGGACTTCCGACCATTCCCAGAGCTCTAACTTTCAAGAGAGGAAAGCTCTATCTTTGAACTATCCATTTGCCTTAGAGTGCATGTTATTATTTTCTATTCCTATATTCTAGTCATAGATTATTCCATAATTCCAACTCACCTTTAGCTAACTGCTGATGTTGTGGCCTTTTCTCTTATCTTGGCTAAAGACGCAATCTGTACCTGTCAGGAATGTGCAAAAAACTGTCATAGAAAGTGTTGGTTATCTTATGGCCATCAAATTCTAGTGAGGGCAGTTTGGTATATTGGTCTCCAAGCAACCAGATTTCTTATCCAGGTAAGAGTCAACTTTTCATGCAGCAGTTTGAGCCAACGAGAACTGCAGTATTCTCTGTTTTTAAACTTCCTTTGTTCATAAGCAGCAGCATTGAGATTCCATCGCTACTCACATCCTTCATATTGCTCTCTGGCTAATGCAAAATCTGCTGGGATACACAGCCATCTAAACTGCTTTCAGATATTCTATAATTCCCTCTGTTGAACTTGAGTGGAACCATTCAATTTTCATCTGGGAAATGCCCCTTTCTCCCTTAACCTTCTCTCTGGCTTTACCTTATAACAAATTGAATTGTCCAAACACAAACATATTTCCCCAGTGTTTCCTTTCCATTTCATATCATTTGTTGATATTCATCCATGAATTCCTCTTGTATTCCACACTTGAGAGATCTCAATGCTGACCTAGTCACTTGATTTCCTCTTCAATTTTGCAAGGGATTGTTTGAGCAGTGCATTTGTGATAGATAGTCGACGTTTTATTTGGCCACTCTCTTGATACAGACCAAGAAATTATTAATAAAACAAACAGGAAGCTACAGCATACCACACCGACAGGAAATCATGGACTTCCAGGCTAGGACTTTATTCCTTGGGACGTAGGAGGGTGAGGGGTAACCTTATTGAGGTGTATAAAATCATGAGGGGCATGGATAGGATGAATGAACATCCCAGGGAAAAGGAATTGAAAACTAGAGGGTGTAGGTTTAAGGTGAGAGAGGAAAGATTTACAAGGGACCTGAGGGGCAACTTCTTCACGCAGTGGGTAGTGCGTGTATGAAATGAGCTGACAGAGAAAGTGGTTGAGGCAGATACAATAGCAGCATTTAAAAAGCATTTGGATAAGTACATGGATAGGAAAGGATTAGAGAGATATGGCCAAACATGGGCAATTGGGACTAGCTGGGAGGGCACAATGATTGGCATGGACCGGTTGGGCCGAAGGACCTGTTTCTATACTGTATTGCTCTATGACTCTATGGGGCGAATTTAATGTTCCGCCCACCACGGGAATCAGAGTGGGCGAGGGGTAGTCCATGGAAAAGTCTGCTGACATTGAGTGGGAGTTTCCGGTTTTGGGGTGGCCGTGGCCGGAAAATCCCACCCTATGACTCTATTAACAGATTCTCCAACTCCATTTTTACCTTTATCATCTTGTGGATAATACTTGCTAATTTTTTTTCCTTTGCCTCAATTTCATTCTTAATTCAAAAGCAATGCAATCCTGACTGGAGATCTTTGCTCATCTAGTCTTGCCTGAGCCTGATGTCTCAGTTGATGGTCAACAACAACAACTTATATTTGTATAGCATCTTCCACATAATAAAATGTCCCAAGATGCTTTCCAAGAGCATAATGCAAGATAAGGGCTCATGGATTGGGGGTAATCATAGAATCATAGAAACCCTACAGTGCAGAAGGAGGCCATTCGGCCCATCGAGTCTGCACCGACCACAATCCCACCCAGGCCCTACCTATCCCCACATATTTACCCGCCAATCCCTCCAACCTACGCATCCCAGGACTCCAAGGGGCAATTTTTAACCTGGCCAATCAACCTAACCTGCACATCTTTGGACTGTGGGAGGAAACCGGAGCACCCGGAGGAAACCCACGCAGACACGAGGAGAATGTGCAAACTCCACACAGACAGAATATATAAACATGGATAGAGGATTGGGTAGCAAACAAGAGTAGGGGTAAATGGGCATTTTCAGTTGGGAGGGTGTACGCAGTGGGTCAGTACAGAGGGCCTCAGATATCTACACTGTCTTACATAAAGAGACAGAGAGTAATGGATCCAAAGTTTGGTAATAGTACGAGGCAAGTTGGGACTGCCAGTTCTGTGAGGAGAACACAAAGAGGCTGCGAAGAGATTCAGACAGGTTAAGTGAATGGGCATCAAGGTGGCAGATGTGTGACATGTGAAGTTATTCACTTCGGTTGTAAGAATAGAAAAGCAGAATAATTTTTAACATGCACGAACCTTGTAAATGTTGATGTTCAGTGGGATTTGGGTCTACTTGTACAAGGAACACAAGTTAGCATGCAGATACAGAAAGCAATTAGGAAAACAAATGAAATGTTGGCCATTATTGCAAGGAGTTTGGAAAATAGGAATAAAGAACTATTGCTACAATTGTACAGGGCTTTATAAGACCACATGTAGAATACTGTGTGCAGTTTTTGTCTCCATATTTAAGGAAGGATATACTGGAGGCAATACTGTGAAAGTTCATTGGATTTGTCCCTATTAAGAAAGGCTTTCCCTTTGTTGAGAGGCTGAGTAAATTGGGCCTATATTTTCTGGAGTTTAGAAGTTTGAGGGGTGATCTTTAATTTAAAGAAATAGATTTCTGAAGTGATTCAACAGCAGGACTTTGAAAAGTTGGCTGGGTAATCTAGAACAGGATGACACAGTGTCAGGATAAAGGGATGAGGAGAAATTCTTTCACTCAAAGTGTTTTGAATTCTCTTTAAATTCTCTACCCCGAGACTTGTGGATGCTCCATCACTGAATAAATTGAATGTGGAGATAGACTGTTTAATGATCTTTCAGGGTATCAAAGGATACGGGTAACAGGCAGGAAAGTGGATCTGAAGTCAAAGATCAACCATGATCATATTGAAAGGTTGAGCAGACCCAATGGGCCATATGATCTACTCCTGCTCATATTTCATATATTCCTATGTTCTTAAAACTGAAAGCAATTACCAAGCCACATAAGGAGATTATAAGGTCAAGTGATGAAAAGCCTAGCCAAAGAGGTAGGTTTTAAGGAGTGTCCTAAAGTAAGGAAGAGGGATGGAGAGGTGCAGGGAAGTATTCCAGCATAGAACCTAGACACTTGAAGGCATAGCCACCAATGGTGGAGCAATTAAAATAAAGGATGCTTAAGAGACCAGAATTAGATGAGTGTGAATATCTTAGAGAGAGGGACAAGGTTATGGAGGAACTTGAAACAAGGATGAGAATTTTAAAATCAAGACGTTTCTTGACCAGGAGCTAGTGTAGGTTAGTGAGCACAGGGATGATAGGTGGCCAGGTACAAGTTAAGACATGGGCAACAGAGTTTGGCCTCAAGTTTATGGAGGGTAGAATCTGTTGGCATGGGATGAGGGGTGGTGGGCATTGGAATAGAACATAGAACAGCGCAGTACAGGCCCTTCGGCCCTCAATGTTGTGCTGACCAGTGAAACCAATCTAAAGCCCCTCTAATCTATACTATTCCAATATCATCCATTTGTTTATCCAATAACCAGTTAAATGCTCTTAATGTTGACGAGTCCGCTACTGCTGCAGGCAGGGCATTCCACGCCCTTACTACTCTCTGAGTAAAGAACCTACCTCTAACATCTGTCCTATATCTCTCACCCCTCAATTTAAAGCTATCTCCGACAGATGCAAATGTGCTAGGCCCTGCCCACTGGACCAGCGCTGAAAAAAGGCGTATGGGGGCGCTGGAGCACGGCTGCCGGGCGCGGGTCTGATTTACGACCGCACCCCGCACTTAGAGCCGATTTGGTAAAATCGGCCCCATAGAATCCCTACAGTACAGAAGGAGGCCATTCGGTCCATTGAGTCTGCACTGACTACAATCTCACCCAGCCCCTATCCCCATAGCCCAACATATTTACCTTGCTAGTCCCTCTGACACTAAGTGCCAATTTGGCATGGCCAATCAACCTGATCCCGCACATCTTTGGACTGTGGGAGGAAACCCATGCAGACACGAGGAGAATGTGAAAACTCCACACAGACAGTGACCCAAGCTGGGCATCAAACCAGGGTCCTAGTGCCGTGAGGCAGCAGTACTAACGACTGTGCTACCCCAGTCTACGGATATGGTCTTAAATGCTTAAATCTATTGGATCTCTTTCTATGCAATCAATATTCCTGTGGTCTGGAAAACCACGTGCTCCTGTTTAAGAGAAAAAAAAACAGAGAATACATTGTGGATTTTCTTGAGAATCCAAATAGTTAGTTTTTCAATTCATATTTCTTTCTGTCACCATGAGAAAATATCTACTTCAGTTAAGAAACTTAAAATCAATAATGTTCAATATAAGTTTACATTCAGCAGTATAGAAGTTGCATGATAAACTAAAACAATTGGCAATAAAAAGGGTTAACTTCTTCAAATATCTATAGGAAGAGATCATCAGACATATGGATTGGGTCACTTCACATTTTAAAAAAAACTTTTGTTGAAGAAAAAGAAATCCATTTTACTTTATTTTTTCTAAGTATTTGTACCATTTAAAACTTGACAGCAAGTTAGGTTGATTGGCCATACTAAATTGCCCCTTAGTAGGGGGGTTGTGTCCCATCGGCATGGGCACCCTGGCAGTGCCAGCCTGTGCCCTGGCACTGCCCAACGGGCAAAGTGCCCATGCCCAGGGGGCATCTTGGCACTGCCCATTGGGCATCGGGCAGTGCCAAGGGGGTGAGGCCTATTGTGGGTGGGGCCTAGGGGCAATCAGTAGGGGTGGGGGAGTCTCGCTGCTACTCTGCAGACAGGATCGGTTTGGAATGGAGGGAGGGTAGCTGGGACCTCTGCAGTGCACAAAGTGCAGAGATTCGGGTGAGAAACTGAACTGAGAAAACAGTCGGGATCTAGAACAGTTTTCCCACCAATTCAGCACTTTTGGGAAAATCGCGGCCAGTATTTCTGAAATGATTGGGCAAAATTCTCCAGCCTCCCAGCTGTGTGTTTCCCGCTGGCAGGAGGTGGCGCGTTGTTTGCTAGCGGTGGAATTTTCTGGTCCTGCTGCTGTCAGTGAGAATTCCCATTGATGTCACCTCACTCCGGCGGCAAACCCATGGGCAGGTGTGTGCTGCTAGCGGGATCAGAGAATCCTGCTATTGTCTTGTGTTCAAAATTAGAGACCTCTACATAATTATAATGAACAGAATTGTGCTGTGGTCCCAATGAAAGTTGGGTTTTCACAATTTAATAAGTTTGCCTCAGTAATTCCAATTTAATTCAGACCAATATTTTATAAACTAAATGCAATACAGGATGGAGAAAATGAGCAAAAGAACACAAGCTTAAAAAAACCCAGTCAATTATGCCACTGTTCTTTTTCATAGAATCATAGAATCCCTACAGTGCAGAAGGAGGCCATTTGGCCCATCGAGGCTGTACCGAAAACAATCCCATCCAGGCCCGATCCCCGTAACCCCACGTATTTACCCTGCTAATCTCCCTGACCTTTCTTTAAGTTAATTTCCAAATGACCATTCACCATATCCCTTTTTCTACTTGTATGGGCCTCTTCAGTTATTGAGGAGATTGATGTTTGCCAGGAAGCCTGATTCTGGATCCAGGTCTTCCAGCTAAAAGAAGGAAAGGTCTATCTTTATACAATTCAGGTCCCTTCAGCTGCACGCATTCACCTTCTATTCTTATCTCAAGTCCGATGTTGTCACATCATTCTGGCTCTGCTTTAGCTGCCTGCTGATGCTATGAATTATTCTTTAGGGACACACCCCTCAGGAACAGTTATCTTGTTACTTTTATGGCCTTCAAATCCTATAAGTGAGAATAGTTTCCCATGTTGGGTTCGTGGGTTTCCAAGCAACCAACTTCCTAATCGAGGTAAAGGTCACCTTTTTATTTGGGACATACAGCCAAAGGGAATTTCAGCATGAGCTCACATGTTCACAAGCACCTGCTTCAAGATTGCATCCTTGCTCTCTCTCCATCTACTATTCTCTGGCTAGACTGTTAAATGCAAGGCCCACTGGAATATTTGGCCACTTAACCCATTTTAAAATATTCTAATACTGCAGTTAAACAACTTTTCATCCCATAGAAAAGTAAATACATGGGCCTGATTTCTCCCAAAGCAAAACTAAGTGCCCAACGAGTGGGAAAACAGGAGTAATTACTGCCTTTTGTTTGGGCGTACTTACCAGAGCGAATCTCCGACACTCTGTGCATTGCAAAGTGCCTCAGCGTGATTCCCTCTGGAAAGCAGGAGGTGGGGCCTATTCCCGCCCGAGAGGCCAGCAGCATAGCGCTGAGAAGGCCACTGCCAATGCGCCAATCTGTCAGTGCTGAGATCAGCGCATCCGCATTGCCCCCCCTCATCACTAGCCTCCAATTGCTGGCCTGCCCTGCAACCCCGCTGATCGCTGGGCTTCCGGACACCCCCAGCTCCCAATCGCTGGCCCACTGAAACTCCCCAGGCCAGGGCCAATGTTCCCGCCCCACAATCAGGCCCGATGTCCCACCCCTGGCCAGCCCTGTTTTTCCTCGATCTCCCTCCCCCGCCCCCCCAGCCAGCCGCAAACCCACCCCCATGGCTAGCCCTGATCGCCTTATCTCTCCCTCTCCCACCCTCTCCCACCGATCCCACTTGCAGAGTGGTAGCGGTTCTCTCCCCCACCAATTGCCCCCAATAGGCCTTGACCCCAGTAAGCCTCACCCCCTCTGACCTCACCCCCTTGGCACTGCCGGCGCTGGTGGGCAATGCCAAGGTGCTCAGTTGGCAGTGCCAGTTTTGCCCCTTCGGCAGTGTCAGGGTGCCAGGTTGGCACTGTGCAATGAGCATCCCCCTTTGCCTCTGACTTCCCTGGGGGCCTCAAAGGCCTCTGTCCCCACCATGGGGTGAGGCTGCCTGTTCCCCATTAATAGGGAGCAGTCGTAAACACCATTGGCGGGAACAACTCCCAGCCGGGTGGGGGGGGCAGAGTGGGGGGATGGAAGGGGGAGAGTTGGGGGATGGGGGCGGGTGGAAGGGAGACGCAAGCGGGCCTGGAGAATACCGTCCCGGGTCCGCTAATCAGGTCCGCACCAATTTCTGGTGCAGAGCTGATTGCGCTTAAAAAAACGCTTAGGAGACTCACGACTGGCCGGATGCCAGTCACAAACCTCACTAAATGCCTCCCTCTGCTGTCTCCTGGCCCTGTGGTAGAATCACAATGAAAATTGTTGATTTTGAATTCAACTGATACTTTTAAATGGGAGTTGTGGCTTTTAGTCCAAAAGAAGGTCATTTGATCCATAAATTAATCTAAATTTATCTCCCTGCCTACCCCTCACTTTATAACTTAATTTGCTTCAAATCTTAACTCGGATTTTCCTTAAACGTTGCAGCAGTCTCTGTGTTAACCAGTCCCAGGAGAAAAGCAATCCTGTCTCCAAGAACTGCTGCATGAAGAAATATATTCTCATCTCTCCTCACTCTCCTCCCTTTCCAATCCTAGCCAGAGCATCTTTTCAGTGGCTTCTTTTCCCAGTCACATATCACAACTTTGGGAGTCTTGCAAGGATACATTCTTACGTTCCTCCTCTCTATTTTCCACAATTTTCCCCTTGGCACTGTCATCTGTAAATACTGAATCAGCCTCCATGGACATGCTCTGGCCCACACTCCTAGAAAAGAATTATGTGAATGAGTTTGTTTACACAGGTGCAGAGAAGTGTTGGCTTTGCTTGATTGACATCTCTATGAGTTCATAAGTTTTTTTGATGTGGAGATACCGGCGTTGGACTGGGGTAGGCACAGTAAGTAGTCTCACAACACCAGGTTAAAGTCCAACAGATTTATTTGGTAGCACAAGCTTTCAACGCGTCGCTTCTTCCTCAGGTGAGTGCACTTCACCTGAAGAAGGAGCGACACTCCGAAAGCTAGTGCTACCAAATAAAGCTGTTGGAATCTAACCTGGTGTTGTGAGACTACTTATTGTAAGTTTGTTTTCCCTGTGATTTTTTTTGTCAATGTCTATTTGCACAGATTAAGAGGTGTCAATATCTTAAAGCTTCTCTGGCTGATATTTTAATAGCATGTTTCATTGACTCTTTATAGGACTGTTGGAACAGCAGAATTTTTTCAAAAAGTTATGAATGGGTGTTTTTTTTCCAAGCAGCTTCGCACATGCCATTGTTACTATAGCGTTCATTTGTTCCACACATAATATAAACTGAGTGAATGGGCATGGAAGGGCCATGAGCTGGCATTAATGATATGAGGGACTACTGCGTGTGGGTGGGGTGCAGAAGCTGGCATTGAATTGTCATGGAGCTTATGAGGGTCAATGACTGGTTGGGGGCATGAATGATCATTGTGTTGGCAGGGAGCGGGCAAGGGTAAGACTTTTTGAACATACCTTTCAAAAGGTACCTGAATCCAGACTATGGTTTATGACTCTTCTGAGGGGCTTTGAACCATGAGCCATGGAGAAATTAGTCCAACTCCATGAAATGTGCAGGGGGAAAGAGAGTCTAGGAGTTGTCAACTCCCACAATGCAGCCAGCTAGGCCGGGAGTGTAGGGTGCTGACTTGCTAACCGAACCCTTACACTGCACCGGTGAAAACTGGGGGCACTGGGAACAAGGGCAGATATCCTTGAATCAGGCCCCAACCGCCATTTTTAAATGGCTCTGGAATCCTTCTTATTCTGTGAGAATCCTGCCCATTATCTCAGTATTTGTGCACAAACGTTGCCCGACCTGTTGGGTATTCAGTCCATTCAGATAATTGCAATGCCTTCGTCACCAGCCTTGCACTCTCTCTGTAAACTTTAATTCATTCAAACTGCTGATCATAACCCATAGCCAGTCCTGTTTGTCCACTACTCCACAAGCAGAAATCAGCATAGGCAATTGGGGTCTGAGGAAAACTGCAGAAGATATGCCAGTGAAATCTCTCTTTACATTACTGATGTCATGAAACTTATCATTTGAAGCCATCAAATCATCATTTATGCACATTAAGACACATTAACATGATGGGTGCTTTTATTTTCTAATTTTAAATTCTGATGCACAAGAACCTTTTTCATTCATTTGTGGGACAAGGATGTCACTGGCTGGCCAGCATTTATTTCCTATCCCTAGTTGCCCTTGGAGGGCAGTTGAGAGTCAACCACATTCTGTGGCTCTGGAGTCACGTGTAGGCCAGGCCAGGTAAGGACGGCAGGTTTCCTCCCCTAAAGGACATTAGTGAACCAGATGGGTTTTAGCAATACTCAACAAAGACTTCATGGTCATCAGTAGATTCTTAATTCCAGATTTTTTTTTATTGAATTCAAATTCCACCATCTGCCATGGCTGGATTTGAACCCAGGTCCCCAGAACATTAGCGTAGTTTCTGGATTCATAGTCCAGCGGTAATACCATTAGGCCACTGCAGACACTGCCGACAAAAGATGGAGAGACAAAAGCAATGATTGACCTGAAACTACAGTACCTTCCTACTACCTGTTTGATATTCCCTCCACTCCTAACTCCCCAGTTGCTTCAATATTGGAAAATAGTTGGTCTTCCTCCAGTGAGGATTCCTAAGATAGGTATGTGCGCTCAATGACTTCAGGTAGGTCAATCCAAAAGCTCGGGCAGGGAGTCTCAATTGATTTTCTAGTCAAATGATGGATATTGGCTGAGCAGGTGACAGATTCACTGACAGATGAGAGGGGGCAACATATCACTCCCGTGGACCTGCACCTCATCGCTCCAAATGACCAGTGGAATAGCAGACCTAAGGAAGTCAATGATGCCCCTGTTGCTGAAGTCCACTGGTCCAGTTTATCCATCTGGTCATCTCATTCAGTCCTTTTTTGTGTTCCACCAACCTCTCCAATGTGGGACAGATTCTGATTGGCAGCAATTTGAGCTACCAACAAATTGGCAGAAGTTGGTGATTTGAGTGCCCTGCTCCACCATCCATGGGTACAGCTCCACAGTGCTGACACCTCGTAGTAGGCCACCACAGAATCTCCTCCCAAGGTTCAGAGATTGCATACCAACTCGTGACAGGCTCTGCATACATCACCATTTAATTGCAAATGAGCTGAAAGGAATTTTTCTTTGAAGGTTGCCGCTCCCTGAAGCCAAGATCTCTGTTCTCCTCTGCTGGACTCGGAGTGATGTTTTCCCTCTAGCCGGCTGTATTCTGGGTTATCCTTTCCACTACTCCCTACTTCTGCTCACTTGTGCTTCACCAAGTGCAGAGCCCTTTAATTCACTCTCTTTCTTAGCTGGTGTTGCCAATCGCTGTGTTAAGAGGGAAGGAGCACATGACCATGCATCTTCCAAATTCTTCCTCTGAATCCTCCTTGACAAGGTGTTGAGAAGGACCAAGTGAGTGAACAAGAGTTAGGATGGCACTGACAGGCTAGACAGTGGAAGATGACAGACTTTACGATGCAGTGTGATGCTGTCAAGCTGGTTAAATGTGTGATTGCTCGAGATAAAGGAAAGGTTACAAGCAATGGGTAATTCAGTTAATCCCCCAGTTTCATTGAGTCAGAAACGTTGGACTCCAGTTGAGCCGCTGATTTCTATGAGAGACAGCTACATCTCACTTGGGGCTGATAGTCAGGCTTCCCCTGCTCTTGCTGCTCTCCTATTGGTTTATTGCTTTCCTGCCAGGAAGGTAGGAAAAGAGTTACTGAATGGCTTTTGATAAGGGATATATGGACATGTGTTGGCCTCCATCATGTAGTGGATATACTAAAAGGGAGAAGAAACAAATAAAATGATGGGAAGAATTTTTCTGAAGTATAGAGTGAGAGAAGAGTCATCAGAGGAATTCCTTGTTGTTTATTTGCTACCATGTGAGAACAGAATGCTATTAATCATTTCTCTGAGGGGATCATGAAAGAGAGGAGGGTATATTTTGAACAAGGAGAGGTGTCTCCTTTAGGGAGAAGAAATGAGATATTGGGAAGGGAAGAGTTCAGAGCACTGATAAGCAGGAAGAAAGAACTGATTCCAGGTGTTATGCAGTGTAAGTTTTAGGGCAAATCCTCCATGATTAAAGAACCCAGGGATAAGGAAAATGGCCGGCTGGCTGTCAGGCCACATGAATATGCAAGAGGCTGGGAATAACGAGAAGGTCGAGACAGGGATGATCTAATCAACAGGAAACAAAGGAGAAACCATAGCCAGCAGATGAGGAGTAAATAGCCCAGCAGTAAGACAATGAGAACAGAGATCATTTCATCCACGGACAACATCAAGACTCAGCTCGCTGATGGGATTCCAATCAGGCTGACTCAGAGAACATTTAAAAGACATTAAACTATCAATTAAGGGCGGTCACGACAGTTCCGGCCCTTTTGTTCCAGTCAATCAAAACTACCAATGATCAGAAACTGTTTTGTGTGAGAGAATCACTGGTTCAGGTTTTTAAAAAGGGACAAGCAAGCTCTGGTCTCTCTCTCTCCTCTCTCTTCTCCTGTTCCTGCCTGCCTCTCGTTCATCTCCAGCACGCAGCCCGAAGCCGAGCATTGGTTCGACCCGCTGGACCCCAACCTTAACGAGGCGGAGGTAATAAGGAAGCTCACCCTTGCGTATCGCAACGGGGAGAGAAGTGAGGAAAAGCCCCATAAGGGCAAGGTGTATGAGGTCGCACCGGCACCCCTCCCTTGGAGGGAGTGGAAGCAGGAAGGCAGCCGGGCCTCAGTTGGAGGCCGGTGTGCTACGGGTGTGGGAAGCCCGGGCACTTCAGGAGGGAGTGTAGGAACCCGAGCAGGGAGGAAAGGGCTCCCATGAAAAAGACACCAACACCGATGGTAGGAGCACTTACCCCGGAGACGATCGATGTAAAGGATCTCCTGGCTTATCTGCAGACCAAGGCAACAGGGTCCAGGCAGGTAGCGATGGCAACAGGCCAGGGCCAGCCCGCACCCGCACCACGAGCTCCCTTATGACTGCCAGCGGGGCAGCCCACCTTCCTATGTCCATTAGAGTATGGCCCATGCGGGAGACCCTGGGTCAGGATGGAGGTCCAGGATGTGGTCGGGAGTTACCTACTGGACACAGGTGCTTCCAGTACCATTGTACATGGACAATCCCCAAACATCCCCTCTATCCAGCAGGGCGCCCTACAGTCTTGTTGGCTTCACGGGAAACAAGAAGACTGGTTTTTTCTCTGTTCCCCTGTCCATCAGGCTGGGGACACTCCAGGCGCAGTGGAAATGCGTCCTGATGAGATGGGAGCAGGAGGGAAAGGGGATCCTAGGCGCTGATTTTATAGTGGCTCATCAGGTCTTGGTGGACCTGAGGAACCACTGTTTGTGGGGCATAGCAGGGGAAGGGGCTGAGAAGGAGGTCATGGTCATAGAGAGGGCACAAGAAAGGGGGGGTTTTGTGTGTAGTGAAACCCAAGGAGGGGTATGATTTGGAAGCCATGGTAGGGAATACCTCGGAGGAATATAGGGGGTATGTCCAGAAGAATTTGGTCGCCTTTGCGACCCACAAGCACGATTGCGGGAGGGTCACTGGGACAGAGGTCAGGATAGATGGAGACCCCATGACCCGACCCCAGAAACAGGATAGTTTCCCCCGGGAAGCGGAGGCAGATTTAGAGGTGGCCCTAAATTCACTGGTAAGGCAAGGCATTTTGAGGCCAATTGCCACACATGTGAACTCACCGCTCTGGCCGGTGAGGAAGCCAGATAATTCCTGGAGGGCCACAGTGGACTACAGAGTCCTTAATAAGAATATTCCGGCATGCGCCCCAACGGTAGCAGCCGTGGCGGACCTGTTAGGAGAAATTCCAGCGTCAGCCTCTG
The DNA here is from genome assembly GCF_964213995.1 of Mustelus asterias. Classification (NCBI taxonomy): domain Eukaryota; kingdom Metazoa; phylum Chordata; class Chondrichthyes; order Carcharhiniformes; family Triakidae; genus Mustelus; species Mustelus asterias. The sequence goes on along the minus strand of NC_135817.1, from coordinate 25,240,751 downwards.
TTTTTACAGTGCTGGATATTTCGAATGGGTTTTGGTCATCCCAGTCAGGCAGGAGGACCAGTATTAGTTCGCCTTCACGTTTAAGGGGCAGCAGTATACATGGAGCTGTCTCCCACAGCATTTTTCACCAGTGCATGGCCGAATGCCTGAAAGAGTTTAGTGAGCCCCACAGACTGGTCCAGTATGTGGACGATATACTACTGTTCACAGTCAGTAGCGAGGAACATGGCCCCCTGGTAGACGAGTTGTTGGGGTTACTCCGTAAGGGAGGGTTAAAAGTTAACCCCAAGAAAGCCCAAATCGGGTTGAGGGAGGTCAAGTTCCTGGGTTTAACCCTTAGGGCTGGGGAGAGAGGGATAGATGCGGCCAGGAGACAGGCAGTGCAGGAACTCCCAGTCCCGGTAGACGTTAGGGGGGTACGGTCTTTTTGGGAGTCACAGGCTATTGCCGTGACTTCATTGAAGATTACGCCGCGACTGCAGCGCCTCTGCTCAGGCTGCTGCACAAGGGGGTGGAATGGGAGTGGGACAGCAAGTGCGAGTCGGCATTCGTCCGACTCAAGGGGGACTTGCAAAAGGCCCCAGCTCTGGGAGCCATTGACCCCCGGGAGGAATTTTTCCTGGAGGTAGCAGCAGGCAGTGATAGCCTGAGCGCTGTACTCCTCCAAGAACGGCATGGCAAGTTGAGGCCGGTGGTGTATTCCTACCGAGTTCTCACAGAAGTGGAGCGGGCATACTCCAACTGTGAATGGCACCTGCTAGCCACATACTGGGCGGTGAAGCGGGTGCAGGTTTTTATTCGAATGGCACCCATCACCCTCCTGACTCATCACACCCCAACCCAAATGTTGTTAAACGACCGGATTAAAGATGGCACGGTCAGTAGTGCCAGGATCACCCGGTGGACTCTCTTGTTGTCCCAAATGTCGCTACGGGTGAAGGGGCTGAGTGAGCCACAGCTCGCAGCCAACCTAGTGTACCCAGGGGAGCCACACCATTGTTCCGTAGAGGGGGTATGGGAGGTAGGTTTTGGTTTTCGGGCACGGATAGGGAGATATACGTAGACGGATCCAGTTCCATATCGGGGGGCATCAGATTCACGGGTTGTGGGATCTGGGACCCCGAAGCAGAGATAGCCCTGGCCCTCAAGCTCCCCCACACACTGAGCGCTCAGCAGGCAGAGCTGGCCGCAGTGATGTATGTGGTCACACATCCGGAGCGTTTCCCCATTCCATACACCATCTGCTCGGACAGCATGTTTACGTGCAACTCGTGCACGGAGTATCTGGCCACCTGGTCCCGCCGAGGGTACACCTCCTCGGATGGGAAGCCCCTCGCCACAAAACCCCTGTGGGGATAGGTACATCCATAAGGTTAAAGCCCACTCCAAGACAGAGCCACAGGGTGAGGGGAACCAGAGGGCAGACAGTCTGGCCAGAGAGGGGCTAGGTACGGGGTAGAGTGGGATCCTTACGGGGAAGGACAGGTGGCAGCAGTCAGGGGACAGCCCCGGAGAGGGGATCCAAGAGTGACCTTGGCCCCAGACCTAGCCACTGTTCAGGCACAGGACCCCGAGTTGAAGACCGCCAGAGCAGCCCTGGGTAGGCAGGAAAGGGTAGAGGGTCCTTATGGAAAGAAGGACATGACCTTAAAGGAAGGCATGCTCTTTAGAGGGGACCAGTGGATAGTGCCTTCCCAGCATAGGAGGGAATTCATAGAGGTAGCTCATGAGAGCCCTGGAGCGGGACACCCCGGTCCCGAGACCACCTGGCAGCGGGTAGAGAAGGTAGGATGGTGGCCTGGCCTCCGGGAGGACGTTCGCGACTTTTGTGCGAACTGTTTAGTGTGTGCCACGAATAACCCCGATCCCCAAAAGAGGAAGGTTTCGCTGGGGCACGTCCGTAGGGTGGAGGGGCCCTGGCAGTCGGTACAGATCAACTATATTGGACCCCTTCCCACCGCCGCAGGGGGATACAAGTACTGCCTTGTATTAGTGGATGTGCTTTCGAAATGGGTGGAAGCCTTCCCGTGCCGAACAGCCATCGCTGTAGGCACGGCCAAGATCCTAGTCAGGGAGGTGTTCTCCAGGTGGGGACGCCTGCAGTTTGTGGAGTCGGACCAGGGGAGTCATTTCACGGGGCAGGTCATGCAGGCGACCCTTAAGGTCCTGGGCATCAGGGCAAAATGGCATGTGGCCTATAACCCCCAGTCCTCGGGTCCTGTAGAGAGGTTGAACCGCACCATTAAAGAGAGGTTGCGGAAGGAGACCGGCAACTCTCCTAACCGGTGGGTGGAAGTTCTGTCCCTAGTACTCATGGGGATCCGGGCTAGTCAGTCCAGGAGTACAGGATATTCCCCACACGAGCTCATGACCGGGCGAGTCATGAGGACTCCGATTCATGTCATGGTACCTGCCCTGACAGAGGGACAGCTCAGGGAGGTCAATAGGGATAAGTTCGCAAAACAGCTGTTGGAACAGCTGAAGCAGGTTCACTGGCAGGCAGCCAGTAACATGGGGGCCCAGCACCGCAGAAACAGGCTGCTGCTGGAGCCCCGCACATCTCACGAGTGGGCCATAGGAGAGCAGGTGATAGTCCGCAATTTTGCGCGGGTGGGGACCTTCGAGCCACTGTACGCGGGGCCGTACAGTATAGTGGACAAGGCCAGCCCCATGGTATACGCTGTTCAGCTCCCCCGCAAGGTGAAATGGTTTCATGTAAACCAATGCAAGCTCTTCGACCCCACCGGGGCTGGGAAGAGCAGGAAGGGAGTGAGGAAGTGGGTAGCAAGTGAGGAAGCCCCCGTAGAGGTGGAAACAGTAGGGGAAATACCCGACCCCACCGTTACCCGACAGGTGACAGTGTGCTGTCCCAGCTGGGCAGCACCGGAGGTAGCGGCCGCAGTGAGGTTAACGGTGATACAAGCACCCAGCCCGGATAATTTTAAACTACCCGAGCATCAGCTCACCGGCCGGGTCAACTGCCTCAGTGAGGCCGAAGTTAGGGAGGCAGAGGAGATGGAGGTATCACCTCTGGTATGGGAGTCAGGGAGGGGTCGTCGGAGCAGCAGGGTCTCCAGACCCCCGGTAAGGTGGTCTCCCTCACACATGGCATTCGGAGCCCGACCCCGTAGCAAAAGGGCCCGGGTGGAGAGTAGAAGGCGTGGGGCACTACCAAGTGCGGCCACGGGTAGCCCAGTCTCCGCAGGGAACGGAGAGGGATTCCGGAAACTCTTTGGGGAAGGGGAGGCCAGGGGCAGTCAGGACCCTTGGCCCACGGAGGTCCGGACCGGACGGTCGGGCCAGGCAGACGACTGGCCTCAGCAGGGTGAGGATCAGTTTTAAGTTGGCCACCCGGAGACGGGTGGCGGTGTAAATAGATGTAGGATTCACGTTCTGGTTGTTTTAGTAGTTTTCCGTGTAGATTATTCTGTGTATGTGATGTTTTCCGAATTGGGAACAGTAGTGTGGAGGTCGGGAACTTCCACTGTTTAAGAATGGACGCAGGGCACTAGGACCCTGGGGAGCCGGGCTGCGAAATACAGTACCGCAGCCGGCAGCTTGTGAAATTGCACGGCGGCAATTTCAAAAGCGGTAACTGCAAGCGAGGAATACAATGGCCCCCTTCCGTTTGAAGTGGTTTCAGGAAGGGTGGATGGCAATGTGGAGGCAAGGAGGTCTGCTGTTTTGTTTTACAGATGGGTCGTCCTGCCATATGGATACTGAGTATAACAATGTGCCTGGAGATGTGCGAGACCCGCAGAGGGGAAATGGAGGAGTCGTTGGTATATGGGTGCTCTGGCGGCAGGGCACCCCTCATAACTACCGGTCAGGGAGACCTGGTGGCCTCGGAGCAGGCACGCTACTCCCACGTGGGGAGGTGGCCTGGGTGGCTGGGGTCGAACTCGACCAGGTACCCCAGCCACCAGAGCTTCACATACGGAGAGGCCTCTGTACTCTGCAAAGAGATACAGGTGGCGACTGACCGGGCTAGGGTGACTGAGGGCAGGCGGGTGTGTTTAACCTGTAAGGGGGATGTTCCTTTGGGGAGGTGGTGGTGGCTCAGGAAGCTGAGCCCGGGCATGAGGGATCGATCCTCGGACTGGGAACGGCTGGACAATGATACCTACCGGACCATCACGGGGTCACCAGGAGGGATTACTGTATGTTGGGAGAAGTGGTGGGCTTATGACCAGGGGATATATTTGTGCCTATGGGGGTCTGCCAGGATATGTCCACAAGGGGCATCGATCACCTTCGCGAGGTGGTGGCAGGACTCTGGGGGCGGGATAAATTGGGACCGCAGTGGGAAGGGATGCGTAACTCCCTGGGCTGGGATGACTGTGAAAGCTACCGAACTGCTGGTTCAGGTAAAGAGACCCCTGCCCACGGCCCAACCGATCGACCCCCACAATTGTCCGACAACCACCAAGGGGCCCGAGAATGGCCTAGTGCTCGTCCCCACCAAGAAGGTATTGTACCGGGGGTACATTACGCTGTTGCCTCTGTTGTGTTAAATTTGACTGAAGTGCGTCAACCAGCATGGTGCCCTCGCGAGACAGAGCTATTATACCAGGCGTTGTTAAAAGATATGTTCCAGAAGTTCCACAACTTGGACTTCGGAGACGTGGATGTGGAGGACTATGCGTTAACTGCAAGTTCCGAAAGCGAAGGAAGACCGCGGAGCTGCGGAAGTTATTAAATCGATCAAACCTCCACAGCCCGAACCGAACCTCGCCAGTTTAATAAAAACCGCTACTGTATCCCAATGCTGTGAAGTTTCTGTATATATATATGCGGTAACCCCTACTTTTGGGGGCCGCTGGTTTATTGCTGTACTTGTTGTATTTAATGTTTTTCCATCCCGCATATTGCAAGGGATTGTTGTAATGTATCTACCTATGTCACCTTTCTCTGTGTTGCTGTATATAAAAGGAGTGTAGCTCAGATTAAGGGGACTCTTCGGGGTACATAGCTTCACGGAGCCAGCAGGGGTGCTTATAGCTCTTGAGCCTGGAGGAGTTGCCTACGAACTTTGAAACAATACAGTCCGAGCAAGTCTGGATGTATTGTAGGGACATCTGTAAGTTTTAGGGCAAATCCTCCATGATTAAAGAACCCAGGGATAAGGAAAATGGCCGGCTGGCTGTCAGGCCATATGAATATGCAAGAGGCTGGGAATAACGAGAAGGTCGAGACAGGGATGATCTAATCAACAGGAAACAAAGGAGAAACCATGGCCAGCAGATGAGGAGTAAATAGCCCAGCAGCAAGACAATGAGAACAGAGATCATTCCATCCACGGACAACATCAAGACTCAGCTCGCTGATGGGATTCCAATCAGGCTGACTCAGAGAACATTTAAAAGACATTAAACTATCAATTAAGGGCGGTCCCGACAGTTCCGGCCCTTTTGTTCCAGTCAATCAAAACTACCAATAATCAGAAACTGTTTTGTGTGAGAGAATCACTGGTTCAGGTTTTAAAAAGGGACAAGCAAGCTCTGGTCTCTCTCTCTCCTCTCTTCTCCTGTTCCTGCCTCTCGTTTGTCTCCAGCACGCAGCCCGAAGCCCACTGAGCAATTTAAACTAGGATTGTGAGTATCCTCTGGTAATTTGCGAGATCATCATAGTGGATGAGGCTTTGGGGAAAGGAGGGGGGGCTTTTGCATGCACCTTTCATAGTTTAAGACACTGGTAAACTTGTGTAAAGTAAGCATTCCCGTTGTGTCCGTTTTAGTATTCCTTCCATAGCTATAGTCTTATAGAGCATAAGGCATTGTGTGTTGTTTTCCTGGTGTTTGGTGATCTTGACCTTGATGTTTTAACATATATATATATATATATATATATATATCTTTGACTTCCATTGGAGTCCGTTTTGATCTTTTCAATTTCTCACCAACGATCTCTGAACAAGTCACAATATTAAATATCCCTTACCATAATTTCGGAGTCTAGAACTGAGGGTACTCTGGGCGCTTCGAAACCGCCCACTCCGGAAAGTCTGCGAGGTAGTGGATAGGCAGCATTTTCCTTTTCTCTCTCTTGGGAGCACTACTCTAGTGAAGTAGGCGCAAGGTGGCCGTTGTTCCATCAGCGAGAGAGAAAATCACTCGGGCATTGGTGGGGTTTGGGTGACGGAGAACCAAACCTGAGATAAGCCCAGTGGAGTTAAAAAGGGGATCCCGCTACAGCAGAGAGAGAAATGAAGTTGCACACTTGCCCTTGTTACTCTGATCAGATCAATTCAAAGTTCTTTTGTGTTGATTTTCTTTCTTTATTTTTTCATGGGATGTGGGTGTTGCTTGCATTTGTTATCCATCTCTAATTGCCTTTGAACTCAGTGGCATGCTAGACCATTTCAGAGGGCAGTTAAGAGATTACCATGTTGCTGTGGATCTGAAGTCACGTATCAGCCAGACCAGGTAAGGACGGCAGATTTCATTCCCGAAAGGACATTAGTGAACCGGATGTTTCTTTTAAATTACAATCTATTATAGTTGTCTTGTTCACTATTATTGAAACTAGCTTTCAATTTCACATTTATTAATTGAATTTAAATTCCACCAACTGCCTTGGCAGGATATGAACTCATAACTTGGCTCTGGAATACTAGAGCAGTGACATTACCACTAAGCCAACATTTCCCCTGGGAAACGTTGGAACTCTGAGATTACAAAATGTTGAGTGTATATTCATGTTTCTTTATCAAAAGCTGGCAACACTCAGAAGAAATAGGATCTAATCCCTGAGAGCAATGTTCTTTGAACTGATAAGCTCAGACATCCGTCTCCAAGCCTCCTGGATGCTGACTTTAAGAATCTTCTTCCCATTAGTTGTGAAGAAAATGGCTTTCACGCTTCTTGTACTATGATGCCCTGAGTGGTCAGAGGACTTGCAGCCTTGCTTCGTTTCAACAATCAGTAACATCACAGCATTCTCCAAGAAGTGAATGCAACTTCTCTATAAGAGGTGCAGTCACACACAAAGTGGATTTCTGGAGCCCTGCCAGATATGCCGTCCTGCAAGTGGGCAGTATGCCAGTTTCTGACACAATCAGGTCAGCCACCAACCCATCATTAAACGTAAATGAGTCCCAATGGTTAAAATCAACCCAGACCTCACATTGTTGATGTTGGACAGGCTGATCAGTCAGTAGCCTCCTCTCCTTTACTCAATCGGAATCAGTTGTTGGTTGAAATTCCTCCTTCAGTGTGTGTTTCCTGTTCTGATATTTATTAAATATTGAGAAGACTGAAGCCATTGTTTTTGGTTCCTGCTCCAAACTCCATTCCCTAGCTGCTGGTTCCATCCTTCTCCCTGGCTACAGTATGGAATCAAGCCAGTCTGTCACACTGGATCTGAGAAGAACTTCCAACCTCCTATTCACTCTATCACCAAGACCATCTATTTCTCTCTGCATAACATCGCCCAACTTCGCCCTCGCCTCAGCTCATTTGCTGCTGAAACCCTCATTCATGCCTTTGTCATCACCAGGGGAGCACAGCGGCACGGTGGGTAGCACTGCTGCCTCATAGCACCAGGGACCTGGGTTCAATTCCTGGCTGGAGTCACTGTCTGTGCAGAGTCTGCACGTTCTCCCCGTATCTACGTGGGTTTCCTCTGGGTGCTCCGGTTTCCTCCCACAGTGAGAAAGACATGCTGCTTAGGTGCAGTGGCCATGCTAAATTCTCCCTCAGTGCACCCGAACAGGTGCCAGAGTGTGACGACTGGGGGATTTTCACAATAACTTCATTGCAGTGTCAATGCAAGCCTACTTGTGACAATAATAAATAAACTTAAACTTAAACTTAGACCCAACTGTTCCAATATTCTCCTGGCTGGTCTCCCACATTCTACCCTCTGTAAACTTGAGGCTATCCAAAATTCTGATGCCTGAATCTTAAATTGCAGCATATCCTGTTCCCCTATCACCTCTGCACTCGATGGCCAAATTAGTTCCCTGTCAAGCAATGTCTTGATTCAAAATTCTCAATCTTGTTTTGAAATCTCTCCATGCTGTCATCTCTCTCTAACACTATAATCTCCTCTAACCCCATAACTCTCTGCTCCTCTAATTCTGCTTTCTTGTAAATTCCCAATTTCATTTGCGCCAACATTGGTGGCTGTCCCTTCAGTTGCTTCGGCCCCAAGCTCCGGAATAGCCTCCCCACACTTCTCTACCTCAATTTCCTGCTTTAGGACATTTCTTAAAACCAACGTTTTGACCAAGCTTTAAGTTATCTGACCTAATAGGCCTAATCTGACCTAATCTGACCTAATCTCCTTTTAAGGAGATCCTTTTCAGTTCTCAGCAAAAATATATTCCAGCAAAAAACAAGGATTGTAAGAAAAGGGAGAACCAGCCGTGGATAACGAAGGAAATAAAGGAGAGTATTAAAATAAAAACAGATGCGTACAGGGTGGCCAAAAATAGTGGAGAAACAAGTGATTGGGAAAAATTTAAGAAACAACAAAGAGAGACTAAGAAAGCGATAAAGAAAGGAAGGATAGACTATGAAGCTAGGCTAGCAATTAATATAAAAAATGATAGTAAAAGTTTTTATAAATATATAAAAAGGAATAGAGTGGCTAGAGTGAATGTTGGACCCTTGGAGGACGAGAGGGGGGAGTTAATAGTGGGAAATGAGGATATGGCTGAGTCTTTAAATAAGTTTTTTGTGTCGGTCTTCACAGTGGAGGACACAAATAGTTTGCCAAATATTAACGATAGAGGGTTGGCAGCAGGAGAAATACTTAATACAATTAATGTTACCAGAGAGGCAGTGCTGGGTAGACTAATGGGACTGAAGGTGGACAAGTCCCCGGGTCCGGATGGAATGCATCCCAGGGTATTGAAAGAAATGTCAGAGGTAATAGTGGATGCGTTAGTGATTATTTATCAAAACTCGTTGCATTCTGGGGTAGTGCCGGTTGATTGGAAAACGGCTAATGTTACGCCGCTGTTTAAAAAAGGAAGGAGACAAAAGGCGGGTAACTATAGGCCGGTCAGCTTAACGTCTGTAGTAGGGAAAATGCTGGAATCCATTATTAAAGAGGAGATAGCAGGGCATCTGGATAGAAATGGTTCGATCAATCAGACGCAGCATGGATTCATGAGGGGAAAGTCGTGCTTGACGAACATGTTGGATTTTTATGAAGATGTGACTAGGGCGGTTGATGGAGGAGAACCGGTGGATGCGGTCTTTTTGGATTTCCAAAAGGCGTTTGATAAGGTGCCCCATAAAAGGCTGCTGAGGAAGATTAGGGCACACGGAGTTGGGGGTAGTGTGTTAAAGTGGATTGGGGACTGGCTATCCGACAGGAAGCAAAGAGTCGGAATAAATGGGTGTTTTTCCGGTTGGAGGAAGGTAACTAGTGGCGTGCCGCAGGGATCGGTACTCGGGCCGCAACTATTTACCATTTATATAGATGATCTGGAGGAGGGGACAGAGTGTAGGGTAACGAAGTTTGCAGACGACACAAAGATAAGTGGAAAAGTGAATCGTGTGGAGGACGGAGAAGATCTGCAGAGAGATTTGGACAGGCTGAGTGAGTGGGCGAGGATATGGCAAATGGAGTATAACGTTGATAAATGCGAGGTTATACACTTTGGAGGAAATAATAACAAATGGGATTACTATCTCAATGGAAACAAATTAAAACATGCTACCGTGCAAAGGGACCTGGGGGTCCTTGTGCATGAGACGCAAAAGCCCAGTCTGCAGGTACAACAGGTGATCAAGAAGGCAAATGGGATGTTGGCCTATATTGCGAGGGGGATAGAATATAAAAGCAGGGATGTCTTGATGCACCTGTACAGGGCATTGGTGAGGCCGCAGCTGGAATACTGTGTGCAGTATTGGTCCCCTTATATGAGGAAGGATATATTGGCATTGGAGGGAGTGCAGAGAAGGTTCACCAGGTTGATACCGGAGATGAGGGGTTTGGATTATGAGGAGAGGCTGAGGAGATTGGGTTTGTACTCGTTGGAGTTTAGAAGGATGAGGGGGGATCTTATGGAGACTTATAAGATAATGCGGGGGCTGGATAGGGTGGAGGCGGAGAGATTCTTTCCACTTAGTAAGGAAGTTAAAACTAGAGGACACAGCCTCAAAATAAAGGGGGGGTCGGTTTAGGACAGAGTTGAGGAGGAACTTCTTCTTCCAGAGGGTGGTGAATCTCTGGAATTCTCTGCCCACTGAGGTGGTGGAGGCTACCTCGCTGAATATGTTTAAAGCGCGGATGGATGGATTCCTGATCGGTAAGGGAATTAAGGGTTATGGGGATCAGGCGGGTAAGTGGTACTGATCCACGTCAGATCAGCCATGATCTTATTGAATGGCGGGGCAGGCTCGAGGGGCTAGATGGCCTACTCCTGCTCCTATTTCTTATGTTCTTATGTTCTTATGTTCTTCTGTTCTTATGTTCTTAATACTGCCTTCTGTGCCTTGGTGTCATACTTAGTTTTATAAGGTGAACTGCCTTGGGACATTTCATCACATTAAAGTTGCTAAATAAATGTAAATTGTTGTTGTTGGTTTCTGTTTTCCAATTTCCCCAATCAGATTCATGAAAGCCTGTGTTCTACATTCCCCGCAGGGCACCTGGGACCAATGGATTCTCAACACTACATGTACGGCAATTTAGTGATTTATAAGACAGACTAATAAAATTGTTGATTGCTTTAAGCCTTTGAGAAGTAACTTCAATGCTGAATACATTAACATGTTAATCACCAATCATCTCAATGTTTTTCTTAAATTTGCATAAAATTGTTTTATATTTAAATCTAATGCTTTCTCAAATCCTAGCAGCCCCGCAGATGTGCCTTTAGAGGCAGGTGGAGGAGGGGGGAGGGTGGGTCATTTCAAAAATTTGCATGTCAAGCCATTTACCCGACATCGTTTGCCTTGTTAGAGGAGGGGGCTCACTGGCAGCGTCTATCCACCCAATAGGGCAGCTCCCCTGTGGAAATTAAGTTATGAAAAACAACTCTGTTAAGTTATGGAAAATGATTATTAGGCCTTCAGTGAGGCCAACGCTTATGTACTCAGGATAAGAGACTAATCTAACCTTCTGTCAGTTCCATAAGCACTGCATTCCAGGCTAGGGTACAGGATGAAAACAAAGAACAAGTTACCATGACAATGACCAAATAACAAGATATGTTGACCTAATTACACTAATGAAGGAGACGGCTTTCTATTGGATAAGAAAGGGCAAAAAGCTATGCTATGATTGGTGGATCTGTATGCCAATGAAGGATTAGAAAGTTGCTCGTTTCTTATTTGCTGTAATTAACTTTAACTGCTAAGCATCTGTATGGATCGACAGAACACCATAGTGAAATTTACTGTTCACTATGTCTGTTCTCCTTGCTAGCAGGTTAATAAAAAAACTTGAAAGGTTTGAGTACTCACTGTGCATTATTTGGGTTAACTCTCAACAGCTTCTTGGAGGTTCCACTGAGATGGCAAACCCCCAGAGTATCTGCACAGGAGAAAAGCATGGTGCCTCGCTGACCAATGGCTCAAAGACTGTGGCTGCCTGATTTCAAGCTATTTGACCAGGGGAACGCAGCATGGTAGCACAGTGGTTAGCACTGCTGCTTCACAGCTCCAGGGACCTGGGTTCGATTCCCGGCTTGGGTCACTGTCTGTGTGGAGTTTGCACATTCTCCTCGTGTCTGCGTGGGTTTCCTCCGGGTGCTCCGGTTTCCTCCCACACCCCAAAGATGTGCGGGTTAGGTTGATTGGCCATGCTAAAAAAATTGCCCTTAGTTTCCTGAGATTAGAGGGATTCGTGGATAAATATGTAGAGATATGGGGGTAGGACCTGGGTGGGATTGTGGTCGGTGCAGACTCGATGGGCCGAATGGCCTCTTTCTGTACTGTAGGGTTTCTATGATTCTATGATTCACACGCTGTCCTGTGCAAACACTACCGAGGTAAGCCTCAACACTCTCACCTTGCCCTTCTCCCCCGCCACCCCCTTGCCCTCTCCTCTTCTGAGACCAAAGTCCAGCTGATGCCTGGAGAACTCATTTAAATGTTAGCTCCCACCCTAGAGCTGTAGGTGCCAGAAGGTCTCAACCTTGGCTGCAAATCATTCTGTGATAGAGATGCCTCTACACAACTGATGGCCTGGAAGCTATGGACATGTTTTATTTAAGAGTGCTCAGTGAGCACCCCCATCTCGAAGTGATCTCACAGTTTCTCGCCGACAGCAGCAGCAGGGCTCTCCTCCCAAACTGAGGCTGCTGGTCACCCATATCTCAGGTACTCCAACTGGAACTTCTCTCTGAGCAACCTGCCTGCTGTCCTTAAATGGACAGGGCTCCTAGATGTCGACTGCTAATTGGAAAATTTCAGAAACCATCGTGCTGAAACCCAGAAATAATGTTCAAAACCAAAGTGGGTAATATTCCACCCAAGTGGTCAAAAAATCCCAAAATGTGACAGAAAGTCAAGTCTTCCCAGTAACTACCCTCCTTTAATTCCCGTAAGCAGTAAACCATTGGCTGACATTCCTATCAGCTGTGATAGGTGTGCTTTATTTCTCATATGACTATTTGTTTTAGTAGTGAGTCACCGAGCATTGCACATGAAATTCACAGGGTGAAATCAGTGTCAGGGTCTGACTGAAAACTGGTGTGTTTATGATCAGAGCCAGTTTCTTTCTTCCCCCTCCCCCAAACAGTCAATGCCGGCAACCCCCAGCCTTCCCCCGAACATCGCCAGCACTGGATCTCTCCTCGTGCCCCACCATCAAACAACCATCGCTGGCACCCCCAGCTCCCACATCCGCTGCCCCCCCAACCACATATAAATGAGTACTCCCCCTACCCATGAGGCTCCCACTTGCGTCTACCCTCGGCACAAGTTGGCACCGCCAGTTTGGCACTGCCAGGTTGACATGGTACCAACCTGGTAGCATTAACACTGTTGGATTTGGCTTCAACATTGTTAGATTTTGGCTTCAAATCCCAGTTCTTTGGAGAGTCAGTGGTGAGGGCAAGCTTTTGGTTACAAACTTTTATTTCAAAGGCACATGGTATTCAGTCCAGCAGTAGTGTCGTAACAAAGAAGGCTCCCTCGTGTCCCTCTTTTTATAGTCTCTGTTACTGGACATGTTTTGCAACTTAAGCAACCTCTCAACCTTTCAGTAGTTCTCTAGGCTGCAGCTCTAACCAGCCCCACAGCCACAAACCTGTTTGCAAACAAGCTTTTGTCTTAACCAGCACAATAAATCTGCCACAGGTTGCAACAGTTCAATATATGATAGAGATGCATTCCCTCAGTTCCCCCTTTGATAGAATTAATGTTTCAAGCAGCTAATTGGAATCATATCTAACAAGAATGTTATCCTGGCACAAACTATTTACAGTTACCAGCATAGAAAACTTAGCAAACTTAATCACACATACAATCCTAAGGAAAGATGTGGGTATCTGCAATGGGGTAAATAAAATAGGAGGTTCCGATATTGGGGACTGAAGTAAAGGCCGCATGAGTACAGCGGGAGACAATACATTACATAACTTTAAAAACGATCAAGATAAGTGAGAGGAAAACAACTAATAGCTCTTGTGTGATCCTATGCTTCCCAGGATGCCCTCAAGCCACCTTAAAATATCTCAAGGTTTTGAGTCAGTCTTGAGGGCTTTAACCTGTTCGTGGATGTCAGAGATGGAAGCAGAAACATTGCTGGAATAGTCAAGGATATAGGTACAACATTCATGTCCAATCATTGCACATGTGCTACCTTTTTCAGCCAATAGGAGGTCTTAAGCCATTCGGTTTTGTAACACCATTCCCCGACCCTGAGCTACCTCAGTATTTAAGGCAGCTGTGGCATTTGCGGTGCTATTACCTATTTTTTCAACAGCATGCAGCAGACGCCTTATTTCATCAAATGCAACTGTGACTCCATAATTTGGGATGAGAGCATTGTGTGGGAGTGACTACAGTCTCTTCAGAACCGTAAAGGTCACGTTTGGGTCGGTGAGGATCTTGAATAGGGTGAACCACTGCCCTAACAGCACCATAGCATGATCTTGACCAACGAGTAGGCAAGTATTCATATGCCTTAATTTCACAAACATATATAGTACCACTTACACAGGTCAGGTCGATGTTCCAAACCATTTTGAAGATAATGAAGTTGTCCTCATCCCTTCCTTCACGGCAGTGACATTTGGAGCCCATGTAGAAAAATTGTATCTATGGTGACTATACCCTAATTTAGGACCTGTTCCGTTGTTGACCCAGCACAATAGTCCGTTGGGCGCATGAGATAATTTAATAGGTGTATTTGCTTTATCTTTAGGAATTGATTTGAGATAAAAGTTCATATTCTTATTAAGATATGGAATTTCACAGCGTTCGTACAGTCACATAATCAGAAAGTGTGAATGGGATGGCGATCAAAGGATATGTGTGGAATTCCCTGGGTCTTTTTGATCTATGACCCTAGCAAATGCATGTGTGACCTGTAGGAAGAGGTTAGCATCCTGGAAATCATAATGGTCGTCATAGTTTGGCGGCGGCGGGGGGTGAATTAATGATGACAGAATGAAAAGCTGCACTTTTGTGTCTAGTTTTGAGGGTGATTTGTGTACAGTATGATTTAAAACATAGCAATAAATCTCAGCCTTACGATTAAGTATTTCTCACCTATCAAGTGATTCCTCGATGTTATCTGTATTCTGTATGCAATACATCTGTTTTAATGTGGTTGCCGGGGTGAGAACATATGTGAGAATCAATGATACAAACTCTGTTTTCTCTGTGTCAATAGAGGCATTCTGCAAAACACAATAAATATTAGTCCATCCAGTGACTCAAAACATCAACTATTTCTTTCTCCTTTCTTTCCCAATTGTCTTCACCTCCTCCCAGGAGGAGGGTTCAGCAGCTTTGCTCGGTGTCTTCTGACTGTTTGGTACCTTTGTGGTCTGTTGCTCAGTGGCATAGGCAAGTAAGGGAGAGGTTACCAGCACATCACCTCATTGCGTCTTTTCCGGAGAACCCTTAATCAGTTTGCAGCGACTGGCGTGAATCCACTTGGGTTTTCCAGCCACTTTGCCAGCTGAATTAGTAACTAACAGTACCTGATAGGGACCTTCCCACTTCACCCTCAGAGGCTGCTTCTGTGGCTTCCGGATGTACACCCTTCTGGTGGGTCGCCCCAGGTAGCCCGGACCTGTCGGTGAGCAACTTTAATAGGTCGGGTTAATTCATAACAACAATAATCAATCAAGGAGTCACTCATTAGATGAACATCAGCTATTCTCAAATCAGGCGTCCCAGGTAGTGGCATTGGTCTGCCTGTGATGATCTCATGTGGGCTCAGCCCTGTTTCCTTGTTGGCAGTAGCTCTGATACTGCAGGGCACCATCGGTAGGGCTGTCACTAAGTCAGTTGTGGTCTGATACATTTTAGACAGATGTTCTTTGCATTCTCTCAACCGTCCCTGAGGACTGTGGATAATGAGGGCAGTGATATGACCACTGAATGTTCAGTAACCTGCACACCTCCCGACACACTGCCCCTGTAAAATCTGTCCCTTGGTCTGGGTCAAGTTGTTGCGATGGTCCCCATCTCGGAATGATGTCTTTCACCAAAGTTTTTGCAGTGTGTGTGGCTGCGGCCTTCCTGGTAGGGACTGCCTCCACCCATCTGGAGAATGTATCCACAAACACCAAGACCTCTGTGTACCCCTTTGCATGCTGGTAGTGTAACATAGTCCACTTGTAAATGATGAAAGGGTCCCAGAGGAGCCGGTGTACCCAACATGGGTAGCTTGACTACTGTTCCCCGTGTTATTTTTCTGACAGGTGAGGCAGGTTTGTGCCACTACCTTGGCCTGTGCTCTGAAATGTGGGTTCCACCATGTCTGGGAGAATCCCTGAACTATTTTGTCCATTCCAACATGTCCAAAGAGTGAATCTGCATTGCCAAATAAGGAAAGACTGAGGTGGGAGCCACCACTCGATTACTTCTGTGTCTCCAGAGACCATCATTAAAGAGTTTCACTCCGTTTTCCATCCATTCCCACTTCTCCTCGAGGTTACACGTATCTTGCATTTCTTCTATCTGCGACAGTGCCCACGGGGTTGTATATACTTGTCACTGCTTTGTTGTTTCATCATCATTTTGTCTGCCCTTCCTAGTAGCAGTTTTATCTGCTAGTGCATTGCCTTTAGTTTCAGGAGTAAGGCTAGCAGAGGCCGCAGGGCTACTTCCAGTTTCAGTCCTGCCAGGAGAGCATGTTTGAGAGGGACATAATCACTGTCTTCAATGTTCCTTTCTATAATGCATCAACCACACGTTCCTGAACCTTTCTTCATATTCATTTACCTCTGAGGCTTTCGGTATATACATGGAAATTTTGATCCAATCTGTAATATTGCGGGCCAGCTCTGCAATGTAAGTGTACCAGGCTTGCCACCCTCCATCCAGATTCTGACCTTGATCTCCCAATCCTTGCACCTTCCTGAGAGCCGTCTTCCCTTTTCTGCCCCTCAACACTGTAGCCACCATTGCAACACCATCCAATGGATGGAGGCTATGGATTATTTTTAATCTGTCAATTTTGTTCCAGACCTCGATGCCTTCCTCTCTTGGATGCTTCATGCCTTTTGACCACTTATTAATGTCTTCAGGTGCAGCTGGCATGTGAGAGTAGATAGGGATGCGTTTGTACACCCCAGCTTCTGTTCTCTTCCTCTTACCCAGTTTGATCTTGAGAGGATGCCTATGCGCCGCCTTCCCTCTGTCCGAGTCACCACTGTCTGAGTCAAAGCTGGAGTCCTTGTGATCAATTTTGGTCATGAGTCTGCTCCTATTCTCTCTCCCTACCTCCTCCATATTCGAATACAGACCCGCGGTAGGTGGAGCTTGTGGGGGCAGTCGGGACGAGTTGCCATCTGTAGCCCCACCTCTGCTAGGACTCTGTTTAAGTTCCTTGAGAGCTCTCAATTCTTCTCTCAGCCTCTTCAAATCAACTTCTGCTTTCTCTCTCTGCTGACGCTCCTCACTGGCTTTCTCAGACACACCACGGACATTCTGTTTTTCCCTATCTAGCTGCGATTTTACAGTGATTATCTCTCGCTGTCGCAGTTGTGACATTATCACCATGCACATAGATGATTTCTTTTTCGTACCTCTTTTCCAATCCTTTTTTCCAAATCTCGTTGCATGGTAGAGGCCATACCCTGTTAAGATCGGTGCCTTAAAACTTCCCTTTGTTTCTCCAATTGAAACTTCGTGCCCGATTCCCCCTTAGTGAAACGCATGTTTTTTGTATCGAGTTGGGAGATGCGCGTGTCAGCCATTTTACGGGATCCCTGCGAGGGTTTACGACCCACACGCATCTCCCAACCGGAAAAAAATGGCGCCACTGGGACAGCGCAGAAAACCCCTAATCAGCATTACTTACCGTAGTTTAACATGCCATTATCGGGATTGACATGGCAATTTCTGCCCACATTTGCGTCTCCCACATCTTTGGCGTGCTGTCCCTTTGGAGTAGGTATATTAAAGTCTCAACGTGGTGTGGCAGCCTTGAACTGGCATGAGGAGGTAAGTGTTGCAAGCAGAGTGCGGTGGATGTTGCAGGCAAGCCCTGGAGGTGCTTGGGTGGGCTTCCTCCTGTTGTCTTCAGATGCTGGCCCATAGACCAGTGATATCTGTGTTGGGGGAGGGTTGGGGGGGGGGGCTTTTATTTTCTCAGAGCTCTGTGGGGAAGGGTGCCTGAAGGAGTCCTGCTCAGCCTTCCCCTTCAGGGCACTGTGCAGTGGCATTGCCTTGCCGCGGGATGTGGTCGGGGACTCGATTGAGTGCTGGTGTTCCAGGGTGGAGGAAGAGTGCACCATGTGCTGACTGAGGTCTAACCAGCTGAAGCAGCTGCTGCTCCAGGCCGGGGTGCAGACGTTCAGACATGGACTGCATGGAATCTGCTGTCACTGGGCACCCGTCTGGTGATGATTTTCAGTCTGTCCCTGCCCTGTGTCACAGACCAGCAACACATGCCTGTAACGGATGCTGCAGTAGCACACATGGCTCAAGGGTGCGCATTGCCCACATCTGCACACTGACCTACATAATCTGTGCCAGCATTTGTCATGATGAGAATTTCACACAATCTAATCGGGTCACGCATGGCACCATGGATTGTGTGGTGTTGCCAGCACCCACAAGTGGGGGTAATGGCCCGAGTGAGGGATTGGAGTGGTGCTGGGTCTATGTGGCCAATGATGTTAATCTGTCATTCTACACTCTGTCCAAACCTCACTGTGCAGATGGATCTTGGTCTGATTGATCTGGAGTTGGCCATTATGGTGGCGGAGGAGGAGGAGGAGGCTCAGGAGGTGGCGGGCATGGAGAGACCACCACAGGAGCAGCCATTTCCAGTCACTCAGGAAGGTGGGCAGGGGGCTGCCGCTGAGGGCCAGGAGGTGAGCGTGCAGGCTCCTGAGAGGGTGCACAGAAGGCGGAGGGTGCCGAGGGCAATTCATTCGAGGCCCTCTCGGAGGAGATGTGCCATCGCAGGCTGTGGCTTTCCAAGTGCACGGTGCAACACCTTTGTGAGGTGCTCGCATGCCTGGCACCACAGGGGAGGGGCGGCCACCCGGTCCCTGTGGATGTGAAGGTGACGGCGGCCCTGAAGTCCTTAATGGAGATGCATGTGTCCAAGAATGCAACCGATTCCGGAGAGTAGTCCATGGTGAGTCTGATGGTGGGATGGAACTTGTCCCGCACACAAGAGGATGGCCTCAACTGGGATCTTGGGTTCATGTCGCACTATCTGTAACCCCCACAACGTGCCTGGACTTGCAAAATCTCACGAGCTGTCCTGTCTGGAGACAATACACATCTCTTTAACCTGTGCTTAATGCTCTCTCCACCCACATTGTCTGTACCTTTCAGACTTGATTAGCTTGATTAGCATTCCAATCATTATTCTGTAAATTGAGTTTGTGTCCCTGTATGCCCTGTTTGTGAGCACATCTCCTACTCCACCTGACGAAGGAGCAGCGCTCCGAAAGCTCGTGGCATTTGCTACCAAATAACCCTGTTGGACTTTAACCTGATGTTGTTAGACTTCTTAGTGTGTTTACCCCAGTCCAACGCCGGCATCTCCACATCATTTCAGGCACCCAGTGGCGACCTAGTTGGGATTTACCAGGCCTCTGTGCACAGATGTGTGATGTGGAGATGCCGGCGTTGGACTGGGGTAAACACAGTAAGAAGTTTAACAACACCAGGTTAAAGTCCAACAGGTTTATTTGGTAGCAAAAGCCACACAAACTTTCGGAGCTGCAAGCCCCTTCTTCAGGTGAGTGGGAATTCTGTTCACAAACAGAGCATATAAAGACACAAACTCAATTTACATGAATAATGGTTGGAAGTACACTAATGTACACTAATGGAAGCACACAGATGTGTGTGCAGGTCACAGATGCCCTGTATGCCCGGGCAGGGCAGTACATAAACTTTGATGTGAGCCGTGCACAGCAGGAGGCCCGGGCTCTCGGCTTTGCTGCCATTGCTGGGATTCCCAGTGTCCAGGGAGCAGTGGACGGGACACACATTGCCTTATGGGCCTCGCATGCAGAACCGCAGCAATTTGTGAACAGGAAAGGGTTCCACTCCCTCAATGCGCAGATCATATGTGACCATCTAATGAGGATCTTGCAGGTCGATGCACGCCATCAAGGGAGTGTCCATGACAGCTTTGTGCTCAGGCAGTCGGACAACTCTGGCCTCTTTGAAGACCAGCCCAGGCTCCTGGGATGGCTACTGGGTGACAAAGGATCCCCGCTAAGGTCATGGCTGGTGACACCTGTGCGAAGGCCCCAGACCGAGGTGGAGACCCACTACAACAAGGCCCATGCAGCCACCCGGTCCATCGTAGAGCGGTGCATCGGCCTGCTTAAAATGCAGTTCCGCTGCTTGGACCACTCTGGGGGGGCCCTCCAGTATGACCCTTTGTGTGCCTCACACATCATCATTGTTTGCTGCACTCTGCGGGGAGATCAGCTGGAGCAGGAGGAGGAGGAGCAGCGAGGGGGGGTGCGAGGTGGACGTCTCGCCATATAAGGAGTCAGAGAAAAGAGGGTGGGCAGCGATGGCAGGTGTCCGGCAGGGAAGAGCAGCGAGGGACGCCTTAACTGCAGTTCGCTTCACCTAGCTGGTGCTGTGCAGTGAGGGGGAGGGGGCTGCAACCACCACACATCCACCACACCTCAGGAGCAAGTGCAACCGCCATTCCCCGTCCAAACCGAACTCTCAAACCATATCACCCTTTCTCTGCCTCTTTCATCCCACCACCCAATCCCCCAGAAACATCCAAACCAGTTAATGTGCCTGGGCTGACAATGCTTGTGAGTCTTGGCTGAAGGCTGGAGGATGATGACGACTCGCTGTTGTGCTCACTGGGATCCTGCCCCTGGTGCAATTCAAGTCTGACTCCCACCTGTACTCCGAATGCACGCTGCCACCCTGGCCCACGCAGCTGTATGGGTTGGGGACATAGGTTTGCTGGGCAATCGTGGGGGGGGGTGGGCAGCGCACTTGCACCAAGGGTCTGGTAGATGTTGGGGAAAGTAGGGCAGGCACTCTAACATGTGGCTATGCATGAGAATGGGGACCACTCAGCTCTGTGGGGGGTGGGAATCAGAGACACATTAGTCACAGCTGTGAGATGCAAATAAAAGTTTATTGT
This sequence comes from Mustelus asterias, assembly GCF_964213995.1. NCBI lineage: Eukaryota > Metazoa > Chordata > Chondrichthyes > Carcharhiniformes > Triakidae > Mustelus > Mustelus asterias. Next base: position 25,220,018 of record NC_135817.1, on the reverse strand, counting down.
GCTCTTAACATTAGTGATGAATAAACCCTGACTACCGATGACCTTCACCCGTGCCCTCTTAGTGAACTACTACTTTCTAATTTTGTGGGGTCTACTGCTTCTTCTAGGTGCCACCCCAGGATGCACATTGGAGGTGGAGGTGTCCAGCTGTGATGCACGCCCCGTTGCCTGTGATGCCCTTGGCGGACGTCCCCAGGGTGGCCAGGACCTGGAGGGCCCCGGCTGACTTGCAGATGGCACTGTTTCGATGCCACCCTGTTCATCTCGCTGGTCCTGAGATGCCCTGGTGTGAGGAAGGGGGTGAATTGGAAGGTCTCGGGACGTCCGGGAAGGCCTCAGCATGGGCTTGAGCCCTTCCACCTCCCTTGGGGTGCTCAGAGGACACGGGGACATCCATGGGATGCCAGGGTAGCTGGACTGAGTTCCCGAAGCTCTGGTATTCCCTGGCTCTGCCAGTCCTGGAGGCCCAGATGCTTCTGCCCCTTGATCTGCGATCCCTCAGCCCTGGCCTCTGTTGAGAGAGTTCTTACTGTGCTTACCTCGGAGATTAGGCCAAGCTCTGGAGCCCCTCCACTACAGCATTCTGTGAGCGAGCAATGCCCTGGAACCCCTCAGTAGTAACCCTCTGAACCTGGGTTCGGTTGTTGAGGCTCACAGCCATGGCCTGCTGTGTCTCCAGGATGCCAGCGAGAGTCCCAGCCATGGCCAGCAGTGTCTCCCATATGCTTGCGACACCCATGGCCATGGAACGATGTGCCTCCTGGATGGCTACAACACCCTCCCATGGCCCGTTGTATCCCCTGTCACACATGAGGACAGACCCCTGAGCCAGACTTTCCACTGCAGTTGCCACCCTTGCAGTGTTGGCCTGGGTCTCACGCTGTGTTGGCACCACCTCCTGCAACAGCACTCTGTTGGACTCCCCTAAACAGCCTTGCAGTCGCAGCATGGTTGCTGACAGCCCTTCCACAACTCCCAGGGTTTCCTGATACATCTCCACCAGCCTTGGGATGAACGCACCCCAAGACCCAGCATCTGGCTTGGGGACAGCTGAATCCTGGCCTCTGGCAGCCCTCTGACGTGCCCACCTCCACCCGATGTGCATCAGTGTCTGTGATGTGCTCACCAGTTAGTGACCCAGAAGCCTCAACACTAAAGGTACCCACCATGGTGATCGTCTTTGTGTTGGTGGGTTGTGTGGTAGATGCCGGTGCAGCTTCAGTGGTGCTGTCCTCGGAGGGTTCTTCAAAGCCTCCCTCCGAGGTGTCATCCAGGGGATCATGGGGAGTTTGTTCCAGAGCAGCAGGGGGGAGGGGGGGGTGGCAACACTCAAAGGGCCAGGTTTGTCTGGGTCAAGAGCTGCAATAAAGAACACACATTAGGGGAAGGGAGGTAAATCATTGTACGCAGCATCGCACTAACTTCGAGGAGGACCTAGGTTGAGGGCTACGCTGATGCTCACTTGCATGCTGGACGCCAACCTGGCTGTCCCTCACCATTCTGGATGCCCCATCACCCCCTGCCAGCTCCATGGCACGCTCTTCAAGGTTGAAGTTTCTCAGTGGTTATGTATGCTTTGCTCCTGTGGGAACATAAGGTAGATAGCAAGCATTAATATATTGAAGTGCATAGCGTGCAATGCGTGCCTGTGTCTTGGGCGTCGTGCTGACAGTTTCGGGGAAAAGGGTCACCATTGAAGGAACTCATTGAGGGGTGAGGGGAAGGGGTTAGATTCTGTCCCTGGGGGAAGGGTCACTTTTTGCATGCCTTCAGGTGTCTAAGAACCTTGAGATCCGTGCCAAGCATCTGCGCGGTTCCAAGTGGGATGCTCACTCATCCTTGCTGCTCGAAGAAGGTCGTACATTTTTTTCCAACACTGCCGGCCAGAGCGCAATGTCAGGCTCTTGTCATTCACCGCTTCTGCCACCTCTACCCACAATACCGTGGCAGTTGCACCCCTTGGGCGAGGGCCCTGGCTGGGGAAGAGTCGCTGATGACTCTCCTCCACGGCATCTAGTAGGCGGTTCTGGCTGGCTTCAGCAAATCTTGGGACAGGTTTCCTCAAATGCATCTTTGTGGTGTGACTGGCTGTGTGTCCATTCCTGCAGCTTATATAGCTCTGGCCTATTAGGTGAGTGAGTGTGGCCAATCAAAGGCCCGTTGGCAACAAATACTTGAGAAATTTTGAAGTTTTGAAGGCTGTTTACAATTGAGTGTCATGCATCCCTCGGGGTGCTGATTAGCTGCCATTCAATAGGCTGCTGTGTCCAGTGGGGGTGCAATACTCAAGGCTCCCATTCAAGAGAGGGAATGCTCGCAAGCTGGGGTTGTGCATGTCAGCAGTGAGGTCAGTATGTTCAAGGGATGGAGGGATGGGGTACCTGTGTTATCTGGATCCGTGGGGGCATGAGGGGTGCAGCCACCCATGTCTGTGTATGGGGGGAGACGCGGGGAGAAATGCGGGGGGAAGGGGGGGTTGGCAGCGATATCTGTGTGAGGGAGGCAGTGATGATGTCGGTGTGGGGGGGCGGGGTGCAGTGATGTCTGTGTGGGGGACATGGGGGCAGGGGGTGGGAGGGAGGCCAGTAATGATGTTTGTGTGGTATCCTTTTCCAACCATTGAGTTATATGATTCTGTATCTCTTGTTCATTAACTCCAGGGGTTTCTTATGCGAATTGACCATTTTCGTTACAAAACCCATATAAAACATAACTCCTTTAAATCAGCAGAGACATCCCATTTAAATCAGTAGAGATGTACCATTTCCTTCGTTTATTTATTAATAGAGGCACCTTGTACTTTATTCCTTTTTTCTGTTAGAGATACTCCAAATTCTTGAAATTCCTTAGCGTATACCCGATTACTTCATCAACTGGCTTTTCCTACGATGTATATCATCTGAGATGAAAAAGAAAACGCCTTGATCTTAAGAAAAGGGATGAGATCTTACTCCTTTATGTTGCGCGTGTTTTTATTTCTCTTTCGCTTCTCTTGGCTTCAGTGCTTCCTTTCCCAATCTTCAAATTTTAATCATCTTGCTGACTATGCCAACAGTTGGATTCCGGCTTCAAACTGTTAGATTTTAGCATCAAATCCTGATTCTTTGGAGAATCAGTGATGAGGCACAAGCTTTTGGTTATGAACTTTTATTTCAAAGGCACATGGTGTTCAGTCCAGCAGTAGTGTCGTAACAAAGAAGGTTTCCTCGTGTCCCTCTTTTTATAGTCTCTGGTGTTGGACATGTTTTTCAACTTAAGCAACCTCTCAATAAGTACCTTTCCAATGTTCTCTAGGCTGTAGCTTGAACTGGCTCTAACCAGCCCCACAGCCACAAGCCTGTTTGCAAACAAGCATTTGTCTTAGTCAGCAAAGTAAATCCACAACAGTTCGATACATGTGCCAGGATAGTGCCAGGGCAATACCTGGCAATGTCTCTCTCCCGAGGGGCTATACTCACCTTTACGTCTGGTTGAACCCTGTTGTAAACCTTGCTGACATGACACCAAATCCGTGAGGTTTGAAAATACGTCTCGGGGGGAATATATATTGCAAGGAGAGTCTTTAATGATATTAAAATTTATTTAAATATATTAAAATCAGATTCACGCCCATTATGGATGTTAACTTGATTATGCCACCAGTGAGGGGTGGTGGAAATTGGAAATCGCGATCTCACGATCTCTACCTTATCAGTGGTATGAAATTGGCTGTACTCCGATGACAGAATGGATAATTCTATCTTGAATAATTGTTTCGAGAAATCTGCCCACCACTGATATTAAACTGACTGGCCTGTAATTGCTGCAGCTATCCTTACAACCTTATCTATTCAACATTCCCTATCAATTGTGATCCCTTTTACAAACACTTTCCTTCTCTGTTGCCATTTCCTGGGTTGCATGTACCATCTTAGCAAAGACAATGCAAAGTATACATTTAATACCTCAGCCATGCCCCAGCCTCTTTGTGTAAATTTCCCTAATTGGCCCTAATCCTTCTTTTACCACACTTTTACTATTTATATGCCTGTATGAGATTTTAGGATTCCCAAATGTTGGGAATGTTGGCTGGCAACCTTTTCCCATAATACCTCTTCTGTAATATGCTTTTTCACTTCCCCCACCTCACCTCTGAACCTTCTGTATTCCTCTTGGCTCTGTACTGTATACTCTACCTGACACCTGTCATAAGCACATTTTTCCTGCCTGATCTTAATGTCTATCTCTTTTTTCAGGGAGCTCTGGAGTCTGTCGCTATAATGAAGGAAAGCCTACACTTGGGGGCCTGCTTTACAGATTCCTACTGATCAAGGCATGGATTTAACATCCTTACAATAGCCCATTCCTAACTTGGAGGTGCATTTTATTCATTTCATTTATATTGAATCATAATAAAATGTTCATATTATTTTGGATGTGGATTATATTTACACAACATCAAATTTAAAAATAGTTGTAATCTATGGAATGCAATAATAAATGATAGTGATATGGTTGACCATAAGTCATTTATACAAATTTTTATGGCAATGTATAACCATTTGCTATTCCCTAAATGGGCGAAAATTGAAGTTAATATTTTAACTCCACCATTTCTTACAGTCATGTTTTTAGTCACATGTATTGCAGTGCACGTATAAGTATTTCATAGCCATTTTTTGTCCATTGCAGAGTATAAATGTCCTTATTGCAGGAACATTATTCACAAAGTACCAGCAATGGCATTTTTTCAGGAAGCTATTAACTTATTCTGTCACTCGGTGTAAGCCAACTTCATACCACTGATAAAGTGGGACAGTACAGATGGAGGTCAAGAGCGTTTATCTTTCCTGTGGGTCATCTTGGTGCTAACAAGGTGACCTTGTACTTTTTCTCTTAGGAATTGCGAGAATACCATCACAGATAGAAATGTGGAACTATAGTTCATTTCTACAAAGATTCAATCTGTACACCTTTTGCACTAAATAGAATTTATGACACCAATTTAAAATATGCTTAATACATAGCTTGCAATTGCTTATTACAAACACAAACTCAGGTTAGATAACTGGGTTACCACCTCAATGTGGACAGGATCCCATTTGTCCATATACACAACTATATCTTCAGACTAACCCAATGTGCCATGTCCGTAGGCACATATAGTTTAAATGTGGGTACCCTCAATATCCACAGATCGATAGAGGGATTGCACAATTTCTTATACGTGTTCCTGGCTTGATGCCTCAGCATTGTTGTTACCAAATATTAGGAGTTTTATTAAGGAGGGCATTATACCAAAACTCCTTTACAACAATGTACAAATTCCAATTTCCCAACTGGACCATCGGCATATTTAGCAGAGCACAAACATCATGGCTGATTTTTCCTTTCCTGGTTTGTTTTGTAGTAATTGTAGTAGATCAGTCCACTCAGCACAGTTCCAGAATTGAGCCTGTGACATTCTGATCTTTATGGCTTTGTACTAAACCTTGAAGTGCCCTTATCACAAGAAAACAGAGCAATTTTCTTAAAAGGGACATGCATGTTGGAAGCTTGATCCAATTCTGATCTTTTTGCTCAACACAGAATTAGTTAAATTCAAGTTGGCATGGAAACTAATTTAAGATCATCCTCAATAAAGGTTATGGGGAAAACATAAATTTACTTGCTCCTTTTTTTCCATAGATAATGAAGTTACCATTCTGGACCACATACAGATACAATAACATCAATTTTAACACTCATATAATATGGGTGAGAGGTTAGGATTAAAATGTTAACACAGAATCTCCAAGTTTCCTTCTACGGAGAAGTGGGACACTTTATTAAGAAATTTATTTCAAGTTTCCACAGTCCAACTGATGTAATTAGAAACCCAAAATGGTTTTAACTGCAACGGACAGAAGCCCCACCCAATCTTGTGGACTTGGCTTCATCAGGCATTGACTGAGTTACAAGGATTACTTAAGCCTTAAATGGACTGACTGATTGCTTATTTGTATTTTCCTTTATAGTTATTCATCCTGATTAAACTACCTCACCTTATCTTGGGTGCAATTGTTTGCTTCATTTTATTGTATGGAGGGAGAGAAGCAGTAGAATTGAGGTCAAGTAGCATTTGAGTCTGTTCGAAGACAGAAGTTGAGGAGAGCTGCTTGCAGAAGCCTGGCCCCTCGGCCACTTTTCTAGATATGTCTGAGGAACATAGGCAGGGTATGTAGTCCCAAAGGAAGAGGGGACAGGGTGAGGTCCCAAAAGAAGAGTTCCAGACAAAGGACAGGAACAGGAAGAATTTGTAATTAAGGAAAAAGAAAGAAGTAGAGAAAGATACTTCAAACAATGCTGCAGTTAGCAGACATTGAGTGATGAGAGTTAAGGAGAAGACCTGGCAATTGAAATGAGCTCAGAAGAAGCTCTGGTGAGCAAAGTGGGTGCGATGAAGTTCTGAAGATCCAAGAAGGCAACAGAAGGTTGGGACTCTGTGCTGAAGGTTATTGAGGTGAAGGCACTTCTTTGAAGCAGTAGTGTTCTGCTTGGCGTGGCCTAAGAACTGAAATAATATTTGTGATTGGGTGCTTGAGTGCAGGTTTAGAGATCCAGGTGAAGGGAATGTTGGGAGATGAGTTTGAAACCATTAAAGGTGGGCCCTGAGTTGGGGTGACTTGTGGAGACAATTGCGAAGTGATGTCTTCAAAGGCAAAGACTGGAATCCCTTGGAAGAGAGACAGGTTTAACAAGATTAGTTGACTTACAGTTGATTAATCTCTGAGTGAGTTGTTGGGAAATCTCTGCAGTCCGCCTTGGTCAATCTGCCATTTATAGTGCAGTGTAGTGTGTTCAACTACAGTTTACCTGCTAAGTCACATGTATCTAATATTAACCCTGAACGTTCGAGTATACGATAGATATTGTAAATTGTTTTATCCTTCTGACCTTGTATAGTAAAATTATTTTTGTTTGTTCAAAACCCATGGAATCTAGTGGCTCTATTCTCATAGCAAGTGTCTTGGATCTCAAGCTTTGTCTACTTTAAACAAAATGTTATTTGTTTGTAATTAGGTTGCACCAAAACTTGGGGGTCTGGACTAGGATCATTAGAGGAGGAACATAGGATTTGTTCGATAAAAATAGGTCAAGTTGATCTAATCTGCTTTCTATTTTTGGTTGTTTTATCACATATTAATACAGTTGTTGATTAATATTGGCAATTGATCAACTGATGTCTACCAATTAAACATGAGGTAAAGAAAACAAACAGTGGCGTAAAGCTTAGGGAACCAAAGATTTAAATTCACCTGTTCCGTCAATATTCTCATATTCTTCACTTTCAGTTGTGTCTTCATTGCTGTATACAAAATGTCAATTTCTGAAAGAAATCTGTCTAATTTGCATTTGAATAAATGAACATTATCAGCTTCTGCCATTGCCCAAGGAAGCCTGTTCCACAGTTATCACAGTTTCTGGTGCCTGCTTACCATCTCCATCCTCAGGCACTCATTGATCCTCCCACTAATCAGTCCTTCCAGGGAGGTAACAGGATAGCTGCTTGAGGACACATGGCTGACAGCACTATCCTGTTATCCAACATGCTTGAACATTTCAGGTACAATCACAGCCATGGAACCACCAGGAACACCACATGAGCACAGCATCGGGCTAATGAAGCAAAGGCTCTTGACTGTAAACACAGCTCGAGGCTTCCAATAATACGTTGCAATTCATTATCTGCAAAATCATTGTATTGCATTTCATGTTGGACAAAGTGGCACTACAGAGAGCTGCTATGGAAAAAGGCAGAACAATAGCAATATTCAGCATCTGATGAGAAAGAATTGGATGAAGCAGAAGAAGAAGAAATGGAAACAGAATGCATTGCAAACATAGTGCTCAGGAAAGAGTTTATAAAATCATGCTACCAGAATCCTGCTCATTCCTCTTCATTGATTTAATAGTCCTTCTTACCCTCATTGCCAGTACCTTAATTTGTAATAAAGCTCTTTAAAACCATTTAATGTATAAATGCATAACACGCTGACAATGATAAACTCAAAAAACTGATATGAAAGGATGCTGTTCACTGATATGGAAAAAATGACCAATGATGATTAATTTAATGTTAAACATGGTAATTGCTTTCAATCCATTATACACCCAAGTTCCAATGCTTAGTACTTTCGAGGTGCTGTCCAGTAACTTCAGCAATGCTGGTGGAAAGCTGCTGTTGTTCATATTGGAACACTTGAGATGCTCCAATATGGCACGGTAGCACAGTGGTTAGCACTACTGCTTCACAGCTCCAGGGACCTGGGTTCGATTCCCGGCTTGGGTCACTGTCTGTGTGGAGTTTGCTCATTCTCCTCGTGTCTGCGTGGGTTTCCTCCGGGTGCTCCGGTTTCCTCCCACAGTCCAAAGATGAGCAGGTTGGGTTGATTGGCCATGCTAAAAACAAAAAATTGCCCGTAGTGTCCTGAGATGCGTAGGTTAGAGGGATTAGTGGGTAAAATGTGTGGGGATATGGGGGTAGGGCCTGGGTGGGATTGTGGTCAGTGCAGACTCAATGGGCCGAATGGCCTCTTTCTGTACTGTAGGGATTCTATGATTCTATGGCTGGTAACGTCTGGATGGTGGAACCTGTAAGGGTCATGATGTAGAGTGCAGTACTTCCCTTGTTACCAGGTAGTCTGGCCCATCTGGAAGGCATAGCAGCTAGTGGTTGAAAGGATAGTGAGGAAACAGATATGCTAACATCCTGAGAAAAGAAAACATGTTTCACTCCTGTGGCACCTCTGCCATGTGCATGGAGCTGTACGTTCAGTCAATCAATCTCTTCAGAGGCAGCTTGGCAGCTGTTTGAGCTCCATCAAAGTTACAAAGGTTGGTACCATTGACTTCTGATATGGTAACCTGGCTCAAGCATCCCTGGATCTAGCCACAGTCTCCAAGATAGATTGCAGAATGGTGATGCTGCTGGAAGTGGACTCCTCACTACTCTGAGAGTGCTTGATTGGCCTTCTATTTCCCCTGTATAAAACTTGTGCGGCATAGTCAATTTTATTTCCTTGGGCGGGGATCCTGGATTCAGGATTCAATCCTGGACCGGGGAGCGGCGCGGGCTTGGAGGGCCGAAGGGCCTGTTCCTGTGCTGTATTGTTCTTTGTTCTTTGTTCTTTGGTTGGGCACCTCAAATCTGCATCTCAGTTCTGGTCATGAGATCAAAGAGAATACCCAGCCGTACCATTTCGTAAACTGTTTCTGACACTAGTACCATTTGTCTCATGCTAAGTGTTTCACCATATGCAGATCTCTGTAATCTATTCTCCAACCCATCTGAGGTTTCAATCTCTGAGCTGGTGCTTGAGAAAAATGGAGTGCATGATGATACCTCTGCAGAAGAACTGTTGTCCTTCAAGAGGTATTCTTCTGAGACTCTTTCTGCCAGAGAAAAAAGATAAGCTAGCCCAGCACTGACAGTGTACACTATGCAGCTACCTGAATGTACATATTCTGGGGTGCATGAAGTAGTACAAATAACAGTCATAGATTTCCCTTAGCTAAGCTCCCAGTCTTAAAATCTCCAATTCAAATATGGATCTGATTCCTCTGCTGATAATTAATTTATTCATTTTAATTAATCTATTTATGACTTGGCTACACTGACAACAACAATTCAAATCTCTTAGCCCTCCACAAGAACAAAAAAATGGGCCTTACAGGTAGAGGAGACAGTAAAAGCTGTACCGGAGGGGGAAAGGAATAGAGAAAGTTTGGGAGCTGAATGCACAAAGAGAGTGCTCTTTAGGAGGTTTCTCAGAGTGGGGAGGGAAGTAGCAAAGTGAAATGGCTGTCCCAAACAGCAGGTGACTAAAAATGATCAGAGGATATGTGCAGACAGATGTCTGAAGGAGACTGTTGAGGTAAGCTTGGACACCAACATTAAGTGATTTGAAGGCAAGAATAATCTTGAAATAATTTGTATGTGAGAGTCCATGAAGCTGATTGGTTAGAAAGGTTTTCTTCTGGATCCAGGATGACTTGCATTCGCTCTGGTTCTGAGATGGTTGATAAGTCCAGCATGTGATCTGCAGACTCTGCCACCTATGGAGCTCGTGGTGCTTGAAGTATTGGGTAAATGTATTGTGTAGAGGTCTATGTGCTCCCTCCAATGTTTCAACTTTGTCTCTGCATTCACAATGAAGCTTCTCATGATGATTTCCTGAATGTGCTTCTCCATTTTGTTTGGTTACAAGCCAAGGTCTCCCCACAACATAAAGGGTTATGGGGATAAAGGGTGCAAAAGGCATTTAAGTGTCCGATCAGCTATGATCATATTAAATCGTGGGGCAGGCTCGATGGATTGAACAGCCTACTCCTGTTTTTATGTTCCTAAGTGTCAATCAGTATGCTTGGTCAATTCAGGGATGCTTTGAAGACATCCCTAAAGTGATTCCGCTGTCCTCCTGGGAGTTTCTGGCCATGACTGAGTTCCAAGTTGTCTTTCAATGTCTGGTATCAGGCACGCGAATGCCACATCCCATCCAGTGGAGTTGGTTTTGAGTGATTAGTGCCTTGATGCTGGGCAGGTTGGCTTGGAAGAGGACGCAGCTGTTGGATCATCTTTCATGCTGATTTTGTATAGGTGCAGGCTGCAGTGTGTTGAATCAGCTTTAATTGATAACTGGGGGGGCGGGGGGGGGGCGCGGAGAATGCAAGAAGATCGACAGAGAAATGGAGCCTTCACATCACAATGGCATAGAAGAAGGTCTTGGCAACAGTATGGGGTGAGGTCAGAGCTGAGGTAGTTTCAAAAGCAACCTTAGTAATTGAACAGCTGGAAAGAAGGAAGTAGTACAAGAGCTGAGATATCTGCCCAAGTTTCAAACCTCTGGAAAAAGTTTGAGTAGAAAGATAGGAATTTGGGTAGAGTGGAAGCCAGGAACACAAAAATGTTGGTGAGATCAGAAAGGATGACTTTGGTTTTGACAATATTAAACTGGAAGGAATAATGGCTCATCCTATTGTCTGAGAACTAATTAAAAATGTAGCTTTTGGAACAATGGAGAAGAAACTAAATAGAAATGGCTATAATAGGCATACATGTGGAAATGCAGATATAATGACAAATAACTCATTGTGCAAACTGTTCCATATGAATCAAAATTGCATTTGGATAAAGCAACCACAATAATTCATTTACCAGTCCATTTTTATTCATTCATGGGTTGTGAGCTTCACTGGCTAGAGCAGAATTTATTGCCTATTCCTAATTGCCCTTCAGAAAGTGGTAGTGAGCTGAGTTCTTGAACCACTGCAGTCCATGCAGTGTACATATACACACAGTGCTGTTAGTAGGGAGGTTTCAGGATTTTGACCTAGTGACAGTGAAAGAACAGTGACATATTTCCAAATCAGGATAGCGAGTGACTTGGAGGGAAACTTCCAGGTGCTGATATTTCCATGCATCTACTGCCCTTGCCCTTCTAGATGGTAACAATTGTGGGTTTGGAAGTGGCTGCCTAAGGAACCTTGGTGAGTTCCTGCCTTACATCTTATAGATGGTACACACTGTTGCTACTGTTCGTTGGTGATGGATGGAGTGGATATTTGTGGATGGGTTATCAATCGAGTGGACTGCTTAGTCTTAGATGTTATTGAGCTTCTTGAGTGTTGTTGGAGCTGTACTCAACCAGGTAAGTGGAGAGTATTCCACAACATTCCTGACTTGTGCCCTGTAGATGGTGGACAGACTTTGGGAGTCAGGAACTGAGTTACTCGCTGCAGGATCCCTAGCCTCTGACCTGCCCTTGTAGCCACAGTATTTATATGGCTAGTCCAATGTGGTTTCTGGTCAATGGTAACCCCTATGATGTTGATAGTTGTGGGATTCAGTAATGGTGAATATCAAGAGGTGATGGTTAGATTCTCTCTTGTTGGAAATGGTCATCGCCTAGCACTTGTGTGCGGGAATGTTACTTGATCTTTATTGTCTCTGCTATGTCAGCATTTGATGCTAAATCATTATGGCATTTATTAGTGTATGTAAAATCCATAATTTAGTTCATAGATTTCAATAATTCACATTATCTTCGATTGGAGACTTTGACTTGTGTGTAAATCCATTAGCATTTTTGGGGAACTTGCTGCATTGCTGCTTGGACAGTAATTAAATATAACTCGTAGAAAGTACCTTAGACTCCACAAGTTGGGAATATTCCCACAAGCTTGAGTTTCTGAAGCATTTAATTAACGTTTAATTTATATTGAAATATTTTAGATTATCGTGGAGAGAAAAAATGTTCGATAGGAAAAACAATTAACAACTGACTTTGATGTAAATATATATTTGGTTGTAGGTTTGCGAAGTGAGCCAGTCACAGAGAACATCACAGAGGGAACTGGTTTAAGTTAAATACTACACGATTTAAGTGCCATGGGGTGTTCCCCATTGTACAGGTAGGTTAAACGCCGATTGATAAATAGAATGATGGCCGTAATGTCAAATTCATAACAAATTCGATCGGGAATTTGAACTGACTGTAAACTTCACATGTGCTTCAACAAGTCAAATCCACGAAACTGCACTATTCAAGATCATTAGATAAACTGCTTGTTTTTTGTACACATTTGCAACCTTAAAAGGTGCAAGGCACGGCCGCCTTAATCCAATGCATGACTGCCGTTTCTTCCCAGTCCTCACTCACCCCAGCTGCTTGAGTCCTATTGACAAACACGAGCAGCAAATCGTCCGGGTGAAGTGTGCAGGAATCACAAGGCAACAGCTTCATTCACCAGGTGGGCGGCAAAGCATTTTTGTTTTGGGTTGGGGGTGGGGGAAATAAGCTCCTGATTTCACCTAATGGATTTGATGTGTCCAAATTGACAGCACGTCGTATGCTCCACATGTCTGCCCTGATCTAGAAGCGCATCAGTCGTTTACAATGGGCTGGACACGCTGCTCGCTACTTGAGCGGGGAGGGGGGAGGAGAAAGGATTTCCATCGACATGCTTTTCAGATGCTGATCGCGGCGGGGTTTGCACGTACGATTTAACTTGCCCGTCTCCTCGTTTAGGAGTTCCTTTCACAGCCTGGTCACGTTCCTTTGAAAGGGGGGTGTTTGTGGAGGATACGCGCTGGGAGCCCCGGGGAGCTGTCCAAGTGCTGAAATGTACCAGTGGTGCTGAAGGCTCTCCTTCCCACATTGTCTGCCCGCCTCTCCATTCAATCCCAGCTCCTTCCCCAGCCAGCCAGCAACCCTCTCCAGTACCCTAGGCATGGTGCTGCTCCTGCGGCTGTACGGCGAGCAAGCCGACGCTCACCCGTTTACCGTAACATGAAGTTTGATTCCTCCCGTTCCCTGACGTCGTGTTTACAGAGGTGCTTTGGGAGAATATGCCATTCTGACGCTCTTTACTGTCGGCGGCGGCAGCAACTCGATCTCCAAGTCTTCTTACCATACAATGATACTGAGGACTGATGCCCTATATTGTGCTGTCCCCGCCTGCATCAAGCCAGAGCTACTTTCTGCCACTTGGATCTGAGTTCCTTCCACCATCAACCGACTCTTCGTTCTTTTTTTGGAGGAGGAGGAGGAAAGGGGGGGGGGAGGGGGTGGGGTGGTGGTGGGTTTTTTTGTTGGGGAGGGACTTTATTTCCAGAACATTGCCCGCGATATCAGGCAGATAGAGAGCGATAAGAGTTTGGCGGAATGAATCGAGCCGCTGTGAAGATCGTGACAACGTTCTTTGCATGCATCTTAGAAACAAGCAACTTCAGGTATGGTTTGCCTTTTTGTTTGGGGGTGTGTGGAATGGGGTGGGGTGGGGGTGAGAGACGGTGCATGGATTGTCTTGCCGTTTCGTGCACGTTATTGGCATGGACAGGTCGGCGGCTGGAACAATGGGAAATCGCACAGCACGCAATTATTTCCAATGTGTCCTGGTCTTTTCTGAGCGATGCATCTGTAGTAAGGCAAAGCAACCCCAGCCTATGGGAGAGGTTGTTGTGACGGATCGAAGCCTGATATATTGTAAACACTCGTAGCTGATGCCTTTAAACGTGAGGACACTTCAACGTAAAAGCTCGCCCCTAATTTTGCTATCTTGTTATTTTTCCCCTTCTCGATGAGGAGGCTAACTATCCCTTTTCATTGCCAACACACACAGCTTATGGAGGTGGTGGCGGAAGTTGTTGAAATTCTGTCTCATTAATGTGAAGCTATGTGGAGCGTTAACATAATAATCAGGCTTTTTGTCCCAGATAATTACATTTTTTTGGTGTTGAAATTGCTTTAACCTATAAATTAGACAGTATGTGTAAATTCTAGACGGTTTCTCAACGAAACTATTACAACTCTAACAATGAGTGAAGCTGCTGGTATTAAGTTTTAATTTGTGTATTTTTTCAAGGGTGGTTTTGACAGTTGAGTTCTATTCGTGGATGACTTTTTCATGCATCCCTGTTGCTTCTAAGAGCTTTGGAAACGTGGCTTTCATTCGAAATGAAACCTGTTTAAGATTGCGATCATGTTTGATATGTATCGTTCCCTGAAGCAAAACTCTGACATTAGTCATTGCAAAATGAAACAATAGGTGTCATTGAAGAGAGATTCAGCATGGTTTCCAACTAGTGACATTTGTTCAGGGCACATTGACCCTCTGACTAAATGTTGAGGGCGCCCCAAATGTTTCTCATTCCGACTGACTTGCCTTGTACAGTCCAAATGCGCGAAGTCTTTGTACTTGAAGAGAGTGCACAGCGCAGATCTTCCTAACGCTGGGGTTGTATTTCCTTTAGGTTAGCTCTCTCCAAGGAACATGATTCTAGGTCTTCAACCAAACCGGCCTCGCAGGCCATGTCCCCCTCAGATTTTCTGGACAAATTGATGGGAAGGACATCAGGATACGACGCCAGAATCAGACCAAATTTTAAAGGTAAAAGGGGCGTTAGGCCAACATCGATGCAGCCAGGGGGAGTCTGACCGTTTTCTTTCTGTGTACCGGGAACTCAAGTGCACTCAGAATTCAGTGAGCAACTCTGTGAAAGACTGTCCTGACAGACTTTTTGGTGCACACATATTTGCCAATTTTGGTTGAAGTGCAGCAACTTCCAGTAAGATTTGCACACACAGACTGCAGGACGAACCTCGAATGTACTCAGGATGTATATTTTAAAAGTATAATAGAAGGCAGTGACCGGTTTCCAGGGAGGATATACCTTTTCCATCTGCTCCATGCTGTACAATGGAGTGCCCAGAATCAGGATAATTGATGCGAATGCTAAAATGAGTCACATGCCATTCCTTTGCAATTTATCTGAGGAATCTATCCTTGCTGGGGCCCACTGTGGTACTGACACCCGTTTCCCTTTTAATAATTCAGCGAGTTTCTGTTTTTCCCGCTCTCTCTCTCCACTTATATAATCAGTGGTAAAACTAAAGTAGCTTTATGGCAAAACACCGTCTTTTAAAAAAAAAACAAAATTTCTCAATACTATAAGCAAATATCAAATGTTTTTGGATGGAGGGCAGCATTTTGAACGGGATACAGCGATTCCTTGGTTTCTAATGTAGACAGTGTGAACGCTTACAGTTAGTGTTCTACCTGATGAACACTGAGGTGCTCTTTGGAATATTAATACACTGTCAACAGGGTTCAGTGAGTGCTGCGTGTTAGTGCCTTCGCTCTGCCCATTCACTGCTGCGTTACCCCAGGAATCGATATATATTCAGATTACTGATAGCCAGAGTTTATTTCCTCAGGGAACACATTGAGGTAATTAAATCCGGACACCAAGAATTCAATAATAAATTACTCGCGTGAAAGTGTTCCTAGACAATGTATTCTCTCATAGACCTCCCCATCCCGCACATGCCCACATAATGAGGCAGAGAAACCAAGCGATTTCATATTAACAAGGCGATCCTTTAAGGCGGATGCTGCTTTAGATTGTCACTTATGCAGATGTGTTCTTGATTATGGCAGATACATTTGCACGAGTTCCCTCTTATGTCTTGTGATAACCTGACGTTATTCATTCCCAGATGCCAGAAATAATGATGATGGTGGGAGAGGGGAGGGGGCCGCAACAGATGATGCCCGTGTGTTTGTGGGATAGAGCGTGTGGAGAAGGTAACACTCGGACTGAGGCACCAACATGTTATATTTCAGTATCTCTTGCAGAGGAGTAGGGCTCGAGATTACGAATAACTTCTTAATCAATGACGTCTATAGTGATTAATGACAGTTTCCTTTGAAGGCAGAAGCTCTAAAGGTAGATAGAAACTTTGGTTTCTTGCTTATGAAGTCAACATTTACATCCGCATGTGTTTATTAGTTTACGTATGTGGGCCCAATATTAGCATGAAGTTCACACTCTGCCATTTCACTGTTGTTCTCTTTCAAGATCAGCGCTGCTGGCTAATTTTCTATATCTGATTTACATTGTATTTTGTGGGGTGAGGTTTGCTTTAGTTTTCCAGTGGAAGATACCAATACTATCTATCTGTGGAAAAAGGGAAAGGGGTGGGGGATGTAGTGGGGGCATAGAACCTTGATTTAAACTTAGAGGCATCCACAATTTGTCTCAACTTCAATTTCCTCCCTTAAAACAATGCACACAATTTCCATTAACGATTAATTGTTATTTCTATAATGTGAACACAGTTAATGGTAGAGCTCTGGAAGTATACAGGCTAACCATGCAATCTAGTAAGTCAGTCATTCACCATCCATTGATAAAGAAAGAGAAAGAAATGAGAAATTTGCTCATGGAATAAGTATCATACATGAAGGTTGATCCCAATATATCCTAAATATCATCTAATAACTATAGCAACTTGTGAGGGTTTTGGGATCATCAACCTATTCCATTGTCATTCGTAGAATGTTTTCTATAACCTATACTTGTAAATACAATATTTTCTGGTCACTAAACTGGGAATAGTTCTGATAATTAAAAGAACACAAACATAAGAAGGAGAAGCAGGAGTAGGCCATCTGCTCCCTTGAGCCTGCTCTGCCATTCAATAAGATCATGGCTGATCTTTTCGTGGACTCAGCTCCACTTACCCACCCACTCACCATAACCTTTAATTCCTTTACTGTTCAAAGATCTATCTATCTTTGCCTTAAAAACATTCAATGAGATAGCCTCAACTGCTTCACTGGGCAGGGAATTCCACAGATTTACAACCCTTTGGGTGAAAAAGTCCCTCCTCAACTCAGTCTTAAATCTGTTTCCCCTTATTTTGAGGCTTTGTCCCCTTGTTCTAGTTTCACCCGCCAGTGGAAACAACTTCCCTGCTTCAATCTTATCTATTCCCTTCATAATTTTATATTTTCTATGAGGTTCCCCCCCCTTCTAAATTCTTCTAAATTCCAATGAGTATAGTCCCAGTCTACTCAGACTCTCCTTACAAGCCGACCCTCTCAACTCCAGAATCAACCTAGTGAATCTCCTCGGCAATCTCTCTAGTGCCAATATATCCTTTCTCAAGTAAGGAGTCCAAAACTCTACACAGTACTCCAGGTGTGACCATCCTGCACCTTATACAGCTGCAACACAACCTCCCTGTTTTTAAACTCCATCCCTCTAGCAATGAAGGATAAAATTCCATTTGCTTTCTTAATTACCTACTGCACCTGCAAACCAAATTTTTGTGATTCATGCACGAGGACACCCAGGTACCTCTGCACAGCAGCATGCTGCCATTTTTTACCATTTAAATAATAAATTGATATTCCTACCAAAATGGATGACCTCACATTTACCAACATTGTACTCCATTTGCCAGACCCTTGCCCATTCACTTAGACTATCTATATCCCTCTGCAGACTTTTAGTGTCCTCTGCACACTCTGCTCTACCACTCAGTTTAGTGTCATCTGCTCTACCACTCAGTTTAGTGTCATTTGACATACTACACTTGGTCCCTAACTCCAAATCATCTGTGTAAATTGTAAACAATTGCGGTCCCAAAACTGATCCCTGAGGCACATCACTAAACACTGATCGTCAACCAGAAAAACACCCATTTATCCCCACTCTTTGCTTTCTGTTAGTTAAACAATCCTCTATCCCATGCTAATACATTACCCATAATGCTGTGCAGCAGCCTTTTGTGTGGAACCTTGTCGAATGCCTCTGGAAATCTAGGTACACCACATCCACCGGCTCCCCATTGTCCACTATGCTCGTAATATCCTCAAAGAATTCCAGTAAATTAATTAAACATGACCTGCCTTTTATGAACCCACGCTGTGTCTGCCCAATGGGACAATTTCTATCGGATGTCTCGCTATTTCTTCCTTGATGATAGATTCAAGCATTTTCCTTACTACAGAAGTTAAGCTAACCAGCCTACAGTTACCTGCCTTTTGTCAACCTCTTTTTTAAACAGTGGCATCACATTTTCTGTTTTCCAATCTGCAGGAACCACCCCAGAGTCCAGTAAATTTTGGTAAATCATCACGAACGTATTTGTTATTTCCCCCACCATCTCTTTTAGTGTGATGCATTCCGTCAGGGCCAGGAGACTTGTCTACCTTTAGTCCCATTAGCTTGCCCAACACTGCCTCTTTAGTGATAATGATCATCAGAGAAACACAATATAATTAATATCAAGAATACCTCAATACCTCTGACCAATGCTCAATCAAAATATTTTTTATTAATTCTCTTTCAATTTTGACCAAAGGCACCAACACTTAGTTTGAAGTATTTGCACATATGAGATCTAAATAGCAGTAATATAATGCAAAATAAATGATTAAATCTCTTCACAGATACATTAGTGATCCAGTATAAAGGTCAATGTCTAGCTTTAATAGAATATGCACAGTTAAGTTATAGATTTGTACCAGATCCTAATTATTTCAAATATTATACAACAGTCTTTTGTCAGTTTGTTGGGGAAAATTAATTGTAATTACGTTCTGATGCATTGCCAATTTCTTGTCCCTTGTGTGTATTATAGTGTTGTATAATTTTATTTGAAGATCTATTCAGAAACATTCTTTTCACCATGCTTATTGTTCCAGCTCTGTAATGTATTTAGTATGAGAGTTTTTTACTATAAAAAATCACCATGTGGTTCCATTTTCCAAGGTGCCAGGAAAATTGAAATTCAGGAAGATAATAAAGCTATTCCACAATGTTCCTGAAAATAATTAATAGCAGCCATTCGTTAAGTAAGAAATTTACTTTGCTTGTCAAATTGAGTTAGGTTCTTGGAAAAGCTCCCTCATCTGTCCGTTGCCCCAGTGGCAATTAACTGAACATGTAAATAAACTGCTGAATGATTTTGCATTCGGCACACAGGTTTCAGAGGGAGGGAGTTCCAGAGACAAGACAAAGAAGGCCAGTTAATATGAAAGGCTACAAATGTGAAGCATTCCATTTGTTCACTTTAAAGCTTCTGTTAAAAGGCAAGGAAAAATATTCTGCTGGGTAAGAATCAAAATGCAGTTCCCTCAACATCGGCAATCGATGCTTTTCCTTGTGTGATTTACTTTTCAGGAGATTTTCAAAAATGGTCACTGACGTTTTCTGAGATTATTTTGCAATTGTTTTTCATGTACTTCCAAATATGAAATGGCTGATGTAATAGTTTTACTACTATACAAGCCTTATTGTATTGGGACCACAAACAATGCTGTCAGAATGTGAACTTCCAAAAGGCATTTGATAAAGTGTCGTACAATAGACTTGTGAGCAAAATTAGAGCCTATGGAAGAAAAGGGGCAGAAGCGATATGGATGCTGAATTGGCTGAGTGATAGTGTAGTGGTAAATGGTTTCATGGACTAGAGGAAGGTTTACATGGATTCTCCATGGATTGGTCTTAGGACTCCCATGCTTTTTAATATATATTAATGAAACAGAATTTGGTGTACAGGGGCAATTTCAGAATCTGTAGATGTCATGAATCTCGGAAATATTGTGAACTGTGAGGAGGAGCAGAATGGCAAATAAGTAGCAAATGAAATTTAACGCAGAGAAGCGTGAAATGATTCAATATGGTAGATGAAGAATGGGGAAAGGCAATATAAACTAAAGGGTCCAACTCTAAAGTCTGTGCTGGTGTAAAGGCTTCTGGGTGTATATATACACAAATCATTGAAGGTATCAGGGCAGGTCAAAGGAGTGATTTAAAAGCCATACAGGATTCTGGGCTTTATAAATAGTGATGTGCTGTATAAAGCCAAGAAAGTTATGATGAACCTGTATTCACAACAATATCAAGAAATGACTAACTGCACTGAATACAACATAACTTCTGTGCCCTGACAACACTCCAGCTGTAGTGGTGAATACTTGTGCTCCATAAATAGCTGGGTCTCTAGCTAAACATTTCCACTACATCTACTCGACTACATGACATGTACTCAGAAAAGTGGAAAATTGTCAGGTAAATCCTATCCAGAAAAAAACAAGGCACATCCAACTTTTCTTATTACAATCGCATCAGTATCCTCTCAATCACCTACAAAATGATGGAAAGTGAGATCGACAGTGATATTAAGTAGAACTTACTCACAAATAACTTTTTCGCCATTTCTCGGTACGGATTCCGACTGGCCCACCTGATTCCAGGCTTCGTTACAGCCTTGGTGCAATCATAGAAAAAAAGGCTAAATTCTAGAGGGGAGGCGATTGTGCCTGCTCTTGACATCAAGGTAGTATTTGACCAAATGTGGCATCAAGGAACCCTTGTAAAATTGAAGTAAATGGAAATCATGGAAAATGCTTCACTAGTTGAAGACATGACTAACACAATGGAAGATGATTGTGGTTATTGGAAGCCAATCATCTCAGGCTCAGGACATCACTGCAGGAGTTCCTTAGGCTTCAATCAAACTTTCTTCAGCTACGTCATTGCCTTTCCTTCATCATAAGGTCAGAAGTGGGGATGGTCATTGCTGATTGCACAGTGTTCTATTCCATTTGCAACTCCTCAGTTAATGAAACAGTCAGCACTGATGTGCAGCAAAACTTGGACAACATTCAAGTTTGGGCCGTTAAGGGACAGATAATACTTATGCTACACAAGTACTCGGCAATAACCACTTCTCTAACAGAAGATAGGTTAAATAATTCTCTTTGACAACAATGGCATTATCATTGTCAAATCCCCCACCATCAACATCCTGAGGGGATCACCATTGACCTGAAATTTAACTTGACCAACCATATTAATACTGCAGCTACCAGAGCAGATCAGAGGCTGTGTAAAATGTGACAAGTGATTCCCTACCTAACTGCACTATGGGGGTCCTTCACCACACAGACTGTAACAACCGAAGAAAGCGATTCAGTTGGCGGCACGGTGGCACAGTGGTTAGCACTGCTGCCTCACAGCGCCAGGGACCTGGTTCAATTCCGACCTCGGGTCACTGTCTGTGTGGAGTTTTCACATTTTCCCCATGTCTGCGTGGGTTTCCTCCGGGTGCTCCGATTTCCTCCCATACTCTAAAGATGTGCGGATTATGTTGATTGGCCATGCTAAATTGACTTTAATGTCAGGGGATTAGCAGGGTAAATATGAGGGGTTACGGGAGTAGGGCTTGGGTGGAATTGTGGTCGGTGTAGACTTGATGGGCCGAATGGCCTCATTCTGCACTGTAGGAATTTTATGACTATGTTTTCAAGGGCAATTAGGAAGGATAATAAATGCTGATTTTTGCAAGTGTAGCCCACATCTCGGATAAATTAAGAAAAATCTTTGGCGACTTGCATTCTAGAAATGTAGTGGAACATTAGAGAGGAAGTGGCTGAGACTCTGGTCAGTCTTTTAAACATCTATACTAAAGCAAAAAAACTGCGGAGGTTTGAAATGTGGAATAAAAATGCTGGAAAAATGCAACAGGTCAGACAGGATCTGCAGAGAGAGAAACAAAATGAATGTTTGATGACCTTTCATTAGAATAGGAAAGTATTAGAATTATAACACGTTTTAAACCAATACAGAGGCAGAGAAAGGAGGAGGGAAAGAATAAAACATAGCATAGTCTGATAGCATAAAAGGCATGAGAAAAAAATCAAAAAAGGGATGATGGCGTAAAAGGGAGTGTAACGGAGTTTGCCTTACGCTATTATTCTTCTTTTAAATTTAATCTTCCCTGTTCTACATGCTATCACTGTTCACCCCATCCCCAGCCCTTTTCCTGCTTCCAACTTTCTTCTGTTCTGGTAAAAGATCATTTACCTGCAATATTAACTCTGGGCCTGGTTTTCCTGTCCCATTGCTGTTGTGGGCGGGATGGAAAATTTGGAGAGGCAGTTTAATATCCATTGATCTTGGGTGGGATTTTCTAGTCCCACTGTGGATGATAGTAGAAAATATCAGCCTCTGTTGTCTGTTTCTTTCTCTGTAGATACTGTCTGACCTGCTGAGTGTTTCCAACATTTTCTGTTCTAATTCAGTCTTTCAAACAGCTTTGGACATGAAAGCTATTCCAGATAACTAGAGGGCCACCATTGTAACTTCCCCACATGAGAAGGAAGAAATAAACTGCGTAAGTGGAGATTGCAGCCAACCTAACACTAATAGTGAGACGTCTTTGGGAATCCAAAACAAAGAGTTAAAATTAACACTCCCTAAAAGGACATGGGTACATTCTATTCCAACTCTCTTCCCACGCCTAGTGGTGCACTAAGGCAGACTTTTGTCTGTTTCCATAGCTAGCCTGTCACCAGGGCTTATAGCTTGAGGGGCTGCCACTACATAAGAGCGGCTGACCAGGAGTCTCCGCTGCTCTTACTCCCAGCTATTGGCATATTTGGAAGAATTTGCAGGCTGACACTCAAACTGCTTGGCTGCATAATGAATAGACCTTGCTTGGCCATCTAATCCTGGGGTGGGACTCGAACCCTGAGCTTCTGGCTCAGAGATAGGGATGCTACTCACTGCGCCACAAAACCTCCACATTGGTACGTTAAGGGTAGCAAAGATCCATTTGCAAAAAGATTTAAGAGGAAGCTGAATAATCACATGCTCATCAGGTTATATGAAGAATTGGGGAAAGACACTGATGTGGAGCATAAACTCTGGCATGGATCAGTTGAATGCCCTATTCCTGTGCTCTGCATTCTGCGTAATTCTATGTAAATCATACCTGACAAATTCAACAGAGCATTTTGAAAAAAAGAACAGTATGTATTGACAGCGAGCCAACATGTTTAGGGATTTTCAAAAGCCATTTATAAGATACCACAAAGGAAACTTGCTGGTGAAATGATTGTATTGAAGAATTTATAGCATAATGGATCAGAAGTTGGTTAAAGAGGAATAATTATGTATGTGTCTTTTCAAACTGGAGGGAAGTAACAGTCCTCCAGGGATCCTTTTGCTCTTATTTTATATGATATGGACTCGAGTTTAGGAACATGATATCAATATCAGAATTTGTAGACAATGCAAACGTAAGGAGTGTAATACATTATAAAGGGTTGTAATCGACGTCAGGGGGACTGTGTGTTAATTGATAAGTAAGAAGTCTCACAACACCAGGTTAAAGTCCAACAGGTTTATTTGGTAGCAAATACCATAAGCTTTCGGAGCACAGCTCCTTCGTCAGATGGAGTGGATATCTGTTCTCCAACAGTGCACAACTTGATTTGATCTGTAACTTGATTTCTGTGTCTGTGCACTGTTGGAGAACAGATATCCACTCCATCTGATGAAGGAGCTGTGCTCCAAAAGCTTATGGTATTTGCTACCAAATAAACCTGTTGGACTTTAACCTGGTGTTGTGAGACTTCTTACTGTGCTTACCCCAGTTCAACGCCGGCATCTCCACATCATGTTAATTGATAATACAGAGAAATCCGAGTGACACGTCTTGTGAGAAAGAATCAGTAAATAGTGTTTCAAAGAAGAACAGAGGGACAAATACATGAAAATTTAAGGGCAGAAGGAAAAGTGAACAAAAATTTAAAAACCATACATAAGATCCTTGACTTTTTAAATTGGGTAAGAAGTTTAACAACACCAGGTTAAAGTCCAACAGGTTTATTTGGTAGCAAAAGCCACACAAGCTTTCGGAGCTGCAAGCCCCTTCTTCAGGTAAGTGGGAATTCTGTTCACAAACAGAGCATACAAAGACACAACCTCAATTTACATGAATAATGGAAGATGGTTAGGTGTATTGGCCATTATTCATGTAAATTGAGGTTGTGTCTTTATATGCTCTGTTTGTGAACAGAATTCCCACTCACCTGAAGAAGGGGCTTGCAGCTCCGAAAGCTTGTGTGGCTTTTGCTACCAAATAAACCTGTTGGACTTTAACCTGGTGTTGTTAAACTTCTTACTGTGTTTACCCCAGTCCAACGCCGGCATCTCCACATCATTTTTAAATTGGGTCATAGAATACAAATGTGAAGAAGTATTGTTAAATTCGAACAAATCATTCACTAACCCACAGCTGAAATACTGGGGATGACCTTCCATTTTGGAGTTTCCTGGCAGATCAAGAAATGACATAACCGGCCCATGATTTTTCATGTTTCTTAAAATCATAGAATCCCTGCAGTACAGAAGAGGCCATTCAGCCCATTAGGTCTGCACTGACTCCAAAAGAGCACCCTAACTAGGCCCAATCCCTGCCTTAACCCCGTAACCCCACGCATTGATCACGGCCAATTCACCTAACCTGCATATCCTTAGACTGTGGGAGGAAACTGGAGCACCTGGAGGAAAGAGCCTCCAGCTCTTTGTTTAACTGGAGTGAGACTGGGGGAGGGAGTCTTAGCAGGAGTGCTGAGAGTAAGCTAAGAAGTGATTTAATTATTCATTTATTCATTTAAGGGTATTCCTAGTATATTTCGCGGGCTTTTTTCAGGGTTTTGAATTGAGGAAGTGAGGTCAGCTGAAGGGGATTCTGGGAGGTTGAGTCTTAGTATAAAAGGCAGTTACTTGGGGGGTTCGCCGGGAGCATAAAAAGCCGGCTGCACTATACAGCGGGCAGCGTCGGGAGCGGGCAGTGTAGTGAGTGGGTAGCAGAGTGTGAACTATAAGGGCTTTGGCTCACAGGGCTTGGGCTGAAAGGGCGAGGCAAGGCTAGTTATTTTTTACCCAACCCTATAAAGGATAAGGGCAGGTATGAGTGATCGGCCAGTTCAGTGCTTCCGATGTGGGATGTGGGAGTTCCTGCAAACACCTAGCTTCCCAGAGGTTCACATATGTGCCAGGTGCGTGGAACTGCAGCTCTTGAGGGACCGTGTTAGGGAACTGGAGCTGCAGATCGCTGACCTTAGCCTAGTCAGGGAAAATGGGAGAAAAATTGACAGCAGTTATAGGCAACTAGTTACACCGGGGCATCGGGAGAATGACACGTGGGTCACAGTTAGGAGGAGTAAAGGGCAGAAGGGTAAAGTACAAGGGAGGACTCCAGTGGTGGTCTCTCAAAATAGGAAGGGCTTGGTGACAGGTGTGAGAGGGGAGGGGAGTGGACAGTTAGAAGAGGGGTCACCTGTGGTTGTCCCACTCCAAAACAGGTACATTGTTTTAGATAGTGTGGAGGAGTGTGCCTCTCCAGGGGTAAGACACAGTGACCAGGTCACTGGCACACAGTCAGGCTCTGTGGCCCGGAAAGGGAAGAGAGGGGTTAGGAGAGCGATAGTGGTGGGGGATGCATCAGTTAGAGGCACAGACAGGCGATTCTGTGGGGGCGAACAGGACTCCAGGATGGTAGTCTGCCTACCTGGTGCTGGGGTCACGGATGTCTCCGAGCGGATAGGAGGCATATTAAAAGGGGAAGATAAAGAAACGGATGTCATTATACACATTGGTGGAAATGACGTAGATAGGAAGGGTAGGGGGGTCCTAAGAGAGCAATTCAGGGAGTTGGGAAATAGGTTAAAAAGTAGGGTCACTAGGGTGGCCATCTAGGCTGCTCAGGGAGACGAGAGGTGAAATCGTTGGGCCTCTGACGCAAATCTTTGTCTCGTCACTGGACACAGGTGAGGTCCCAGAGGATTGGAGGATAGCCAATGTGGTCCCGTTATTTAAGAAGGGTAGGAAGGATAACCCGGGTAATTATAGGCCGGTGAGCTTGACGTCCGTGGTGGGGAAGTTGTTGGAGAAGATTCTTAGAGATAGGATGTATGCGCATTTAGAAAGGAATAAACTCATTAACGATAGTCAACATGGTTTTGTGAGAGGGAGGTCATGCCTCACTAACCTGGTGGTGTTTTTTGAAGAAGTGACCAAAATGGTTGACGAAGGAAGGGCCGTGGATGTTGTCTATATGGACTTTAGTAAAGCGTTTGACAAAGTCCCTCATGGTAGGCTAGTGAAAAAGGTTGGATCCCATGGGATAAAGGGGGATGTGGCTAGATGGGTGGAGAACTGGCTTGGTCATAGAAGACAGAGAGTGGTAGTGGAAGGGTCTTTTTCCGGCTGGAGGCCTGTGACTAGTGGTGTACCGCAGGGCTCTGTATTGGGACCTCTGCTGTTTGTGATTTATATAAATGATCTGGAAGAAGGAGTAACTGGGGTGATCAGTAAGTTTGCGGACGACACAAAACTGGCAGGACTTGCAGATAGTGAGGAACATTGTCAGAGGCTACAGAAGGATATAGATAGGCTGGAAATTTGGGCAAGGAAATGGCAGATGGAGTTCAATCCTGATAAATGTGAAGTGATGCATTTTGGTGGGAATAATGTAGGGAGGAGCTACACGATAAATGGAAGAACCATAAAGGGTGTAGAGACGCAGAGGGACCTGGGTGTGCAAGTCGACAGATCTTTGAAGGTGACGTCACAGATGGAGAAGGTGGTGAAGAAGGCATATGGCATGCTTGCCTTTATAGGACGGGGCATAGAGTATAAGAGTTGGGGTCTGATGTTGCAGATGTATAGAACGTTGGTTCGGCCGCATTTGGAATACTGCGTCCAGTTCTGGTCGCCACACTACCAGAAGGACGTGGAGGCTTTGGAGAGAGTACAGAGGAGGTTTACCAGGATGTTGCCTGGTATGGAGGGGCTTGGTTATGAGGAGAGATTGGGGAAACTGGGGTTGTTCTCCTTGGAAAGACGGAGGATGAGGGGAGACTTAATAGAGGTGTATAAAATTATGAAAGGCATAGATAGGGTGAACGGTGGGAAGCTTTTCCCCGGGTCGGTGGTGACGTTCACGAGGGGTCATAGGTTCAAGGTGAAGGGGGGGAGGTTTAACACAGATATCAGAAGGACATATTTCACAGAGGGTCGTGGGGGCCTGGAATGTGTTGCCGGGCAAGGTGGTGGAGGCGGACACACTGGGAACGTTTAAGACTTATCTCGACAGCTATATGAACGGAGTGGGAATGGAGGGATACAAAAGAGTGGTCTAGTCTGGACCAGGGAGCGGCGCGGGCTAATTGTTCCTTGTTTCTCATTTCAAGGCTTCATTCTATGATCATCTTGCTGGTGCCAGTACAGAGCGAGACTGCGGATAGTTGGGAACCTGTCTCGGGGGCAGGGAATTCATATGGTGTTCGTGGAAGTGGAAATGACTAGGGTTGGGAAGCATTTTCCGATCAGGGCCATTGTGATCTCCTGGACTCGTTTCGATCGCTTCAGGGGGTCGGAGAGGAATTTCCCAGATTTTTTTTCCCCATATTGGCCCTGGGGTTTTTCACTCTGGGTTTTCGCCTCTCCCTGGAGATCACATGGTCTGGAATGTGGGGGTTGGGCGGGGGGGGTTAATAGGTTGTAATGAACAAAGCATCGTAGCTGTGAGGGACAGCTCGGTGGATAGGATATTGGTATGTAGATAGGCTGGAAAATTGGGCGGGGATCCTGGATTCAGGATTCAATCCTGGACCGGGGAGCGGCGCGGGCTTGGAGGGCCGAAGGGCCTGTTCCTGTGCTGTATTGTTCTTTGTTCTTGTTCTTTGTTCTTTGAAACCCACGCAGACATGGGAAGAATGTGCAGACTCCACACAGTCACCCAAGGCTGGAATCGAACCCGGGTCCCTGGTGCTGTGAGGCAGCAGTGCTAACCACTGTGTCACTGATGTATTAAAATTAGAGGAAGGAAATTTCCAAACAAGAGGTGCACAGTTTCCATGTGTGGCTTCCCGATGTGTTGGGAAAACCAAAACAGAAAATCTTTTCACCGGTGTCCAGGTTTGACCAGAGTTTTAACAGCGGTTAGAACTGTTGCCTCACAGTGCCAGGGA
This sequence comes from Mustelus asterias, assembly GCF_964213995.1. Classification (NCBI taxonomy): domain Eukaryota; kingdom Metazoa; phylum Chordata; class Chondrichthyes; order Carcharhiniformes; family Triakidae; genus Mustelus; species Mustelus asterias. Next base: position 25,191,875 of record NC_135817.1, on the reverse strand, counting down.
CCCAGGTTCAATTCCCGGCTTGGATCACTGTCTATGCGGAGTCTGCACGATCTCCCTGTGTTTGTGCGGGTTTCCTCCAGGTGCTCCGGTTTCCTCCCACATTTCGAAAGATGGTTAGGTGTATTGGCCATGTTAAATTTACCCTCTGTGTACCCGAACAGGTGCTGGAATGTGGCGACTAGGGGATTTTCACAGTAACTTCATTGCAGTGCTTATGTAAGCCTACTTGTGATATTAATAAATAAACTTTAAACTTGACCAACCGTTCAGAAGCTGTGGAAGAGATTTACAAAGGCTGATTTATAGAAACCATAGAAAATTACAGCTCAGAAACAGGCCTTTTGGCCCTTCTTGTCTGGGCCGAACCATTTTATGCCTAGTCCCACTGACCTGCACTTGGACCATATCCCTCCACACCCCTCTCATCCATGAACCCGTCCAAGTTTTTCTTAAATGTTAAAAGTGACCCCGCATTTACCACTTTATCCGGCAGCTCATTCCACACTCCCACCACTCTCTGCGTGAAGAAGCCCCCCCTAATATTCCCTTTAAACTTTTCTCCTTTCACCCTTAACCCATGCCCTCTGGTTTTTTTCTCCCCTAGCCTCAGCGGAAAAAGCCTGCTTGCATTCACTCTATCTGTACCCATCAAAATCTTATACACCTCTATCAAATCTCCCCTCAATCTTCTACGCTCCAGGGAATAAAGTCCCAACCTATTCAATCTCTCTCTGTAACTCAGCTTCTCAAGTCCCGGCAACATCCTTGTGAACCTTGTCTGCACTCTTTCAATCTTATTTACATCCTTCCTGTAACTAGGTGACCAAAACTGTACACAATACTCCAAATTCGGCCTCACCAATGCCTTATATAACCTTACCATAACACTCCAACTTTTATACTCGATACTCCGATTTATAAAGGCCAATGTACCAAAGGCACTCTTTACGACCCTATCCACCTGTGACGTCACTTTTAGGGAATTCTGTACCTGTATTCCCAGATCCCTCTGTTCAACTGCACTCTTCAGAGTCCTACCATTTACCCTGTACGTTCTTCTTTGGTTTGTTCTTCCAAAGTGCAATATCTCATACTTGTCTGCCTTAAATTCCATTTGCCATTTTTCAGCCCATTTTTCTAGTTGGTCCAAATCCCTCTGCAAGCTTTGAAAGCCTTCCTCACTGTCCACTACACCTCCAATCTTTGTATCATCAGCAAACTTGCTGATCCAATTTACCACATTATCATCCAGATCATTGATATAGATGACAAACAACAATGGACCCAACACCGATCCCTGCGGCACACCACTAGTCACAGGCCTCCACTCAGAAAAGCAATCCTCCACAACCACTCTCTGGCTTCTTCCATTGAGCCAGTGTCTTATTCAATTTACTACCTCCCCATGTATACCTAGCGACTGAACCTTCCTAACTAACCTCCCATGAGGGACCTTGTCAAAGGCCTTGCTGAAATCCAGGTAGACAACATCCACCGCCTTCCCTTCATCCACTTTCCTGATAACCTCCTCGAAAAACTCTAATAGATTGGTCAAACATGACCTACCACGCACAAAGCCATGTTGACTCTCCCTAATAAGTCCCTGTCTATCCAAATATTTGTAGATCCTATCCCTTATCACACCTTCCAATAACTTGCCCACCACCGATGTCAAACTTACAGGCCGATAATTTCCCGGATTTCTTTTGGAACCTTTTTTAAACAACGGAACAACATGAGCCACCCTCCAATCATCCGGCACCTCCCCCGTGAATACTGACATTTTAAATATGTCTGCCAGGGCCCCTGCAAGTTCAACACTAGCTTCCCTCAAGGTCCGTGGGAATACCCTGTCTGGTCCTGGGGATTTATCCACTCTGATTTGCCTCAAGACAGCGAGCACCTCCTCCCCTTTAATCTGTAAAGGTTCCATGGCCTCCCTACCAGTTTGCCCTATTTCCGTAGACTCCATGCCCGTTTCCTCAGTAAATACGGATGCAAAAAAACCATTTAGTATCTCCCCCATCTCTTTTGGTTCCATACACGGTCTACCACTCTGGTCTTCAAGAGGACCAATTTTATCCCTCACTATCCTTTTGCTCCTAACATAGCTATAGAAGCTCTTTGGATTTTCCTTCACTCTGTCTGCCAAAGCAACCTCATGTCTTCTTTTAGGCCCTCCTGATTTCCCTCTTAAGTAGCTTCTTGCACTTTTTATACTCCTCGAGCATCTGATCTGTTCCTTGCTGCCTGTACATTTCATACAACTCTCTCTTCCTCTTAATCAGTGTTACAATCTCCCTCGAGAACCAAGGTTCCTTATTCCTATTTACTTTGCCTTTAATCCTGACAGGAACATACAAACTCTGCACTCTCAAAATTTCTCCTTTGAAGGCCTCCCACTTTCCATTTACATCCTTACCAGAGAACAGCCTGTGCCAATCCACACTTCCCAGATCCCTTCTCATTTCATCAAATTTGGCCTTTTTCCAGTTCAGAACTTCAACCCGAGGACCAGATCTATCCTTATCCATGATCAGGTTGAAACTAATGGCATTATGATCACTGGATCCAAAGTGTTCCCTCACAGTCATATCCATCACCTGCCCTAACTCATTTCCCAATAGGAGATCTAATATCGCATCCTCTCTAGTTGGCACCTCTATATACTGATGTAGAAAATTCTCCTGAACACATTTTACAAACTCTACCCCGTCTAAACCTTTAACAGTATGCGAGTCCCAATCTATATATGGAAAATTAAAATCCCCTACTATCACAACTTTGTGTTTCTTGCAGTTGTCAGCTATCTCTCCGCTGATTTGCTCCTCCAATTCTCACTGACTATTGGGTGGTCTATAATACAAGCCCATTAATGTGGTCATACCTTTCCTGTTTCTCAGCTCCACCCATAGGGCCTCTGTAGACAAGCTCCCTAATCTATCCTGCCTGAGTACCGCTGTAACATTTTCCCTGACCAACAATGCCACCCCCCCACCTTTTATCCCTCTGCCTCTATCCCGCCTGAAACATTGGAACCCTGGCACATTGAGCTGCCAGTCCTGCCCCTCCTGTAGCCAAGTTTCACTAATGGCTATAATGTCATATTTCCATGTGTCTATCCACACCTTCAGCTCATCTGCCTTCCCCACAATACTCCTGGCATTGAAATAGACACACCTCAAAAAATTATTTCCACCACACTCTACCCTTCCATTTGTGATTTTGCTTGAACTAACCTGTCTTTTTACCCCTGCTCCACTATCTGCCCTGGCACTCTGGTTCCCATCCCCCTGCAAATCTAGTTTAAACGCTCCCCAATAACACTAGCAAATCTCCCTGCAAGTATATTGGTCCCCTTGTAGTTTAGGTGTAACCCGTCTCTCTTGTACAGGTCCCACCTGCCCCAAAAGAGGTCCCAATGATCCAAGAATTGGAAACCCTGTCCCCTGCACCAGTTCCTCAGCCACGTGTTCATCCGCCCAAGCATCCTACTCCTGCCCTCACTGGCATGTGGCTCAGGTAGCAATCCTGAGATTACTACCCTCGGGGTCCTGCTTTTTAACTTCCTTCCAAGCTCTTTGTACTCACTCTTTAGGACCTCCTCACTCTTCCTTCCCATGTCATTGGTACCGACGTGTACCACGATATCTGGCTGATCACCTTCCCACTTTAGAACGCTATGCACGCGATCAGAGACATCGCTGACCTTGGCACCTGGGAGGCAACAAACCATGCGGGAGTCTCTGTCCCGACCACAGAACCTCCGGTCTGTACCTCTGACCATCGAGACCCCTATCACTACTGCTCTCCTTCTTCATCCCACCCTTTTGCGCTGTAGAACCAGACTCAGTATCAGAGTTCTGGCTGTCGCAGCTTGTCCCAGGTAAAGCATCTCCCACAACAGTATCCAATTCAGTATACCTGTTATGTTATTGATAGTAAAGGCGTACATAAAGCACCTAAAAATATGGAAGCTATTTTAGAAGCATCACGTTTGATGAATGTTCCGCAATTGAAATCCTATCTAGGATTTGTAAATTATTATGGCAAATTTGTTCCTAACTTAACTACATTATTGAAGCCATTGCACAATTTACTATGTATGAAACAGTCATGGATTGGACAACAGAATGTAAGAAAGCATACAAGGATGTCAAAGATGCTTTGCAGAAGTCTGAAGTATTGGTTCATTTTAATCTGAAGCTGCCATTACTGCTTACTTGCAGCGCTTCACCTTATGGAGTAGGGGCAGTAGATTAAGACCTTATGCTTTTGTTAGCTGTGAGCCAATTGCAAAAATGGTCACAGATCGTTTCTGCCAACTCCTATAATATACAGTATTGTCAATCAGAGTGCCATGAGCTTTCGATGTGGTCCAATTTCTCTGCATTTTCCCCAAGCGACATGCATTATCACACTTACCTTTGCTTATTGAGCAGGTGGCACCAACTAGTTTTGTTAATATTCTTTATTTGTCACTAGTAGATCGTTTGCTAGTGACAGCTTCTCAAGTTCAGAGACACACCAGAAACAATCCCATGATGGGGAAGGTGATGGATATGGCATTGAAAGGAATGATAACTGAATGCATCATAAGCTTGAATTGACTGTCCATGGTGGGTGCCTATTGTGGAGAATCTTAGTGAATATTCTTCTGGTCTGCATGGAAGAGTTCTTGAACAACTATGTGAAGGACATCCTGGCATAGTTGGGATGAAGGAACTAGCACGTAGTTATTTTTGATGACCGGCATTGGATGCTCAAATTGAAGAAAAAGTGGGACAGTGTCAATCCTGTGCTCAAATAAAAAATACACCTAGTCTCCTTTACACCTATGGGAGTGGCCTAAAATGCAATGGCAATGATTGCTTGTTGATTTTTGCTGGCCTGTTTGAGGATTACATGTTCTTAGTTATAATTTATGCATACCCTAGAAGTTGTTATCATGAGATCCACTACATCTGAACAAGACGTTGGAAAATTTGATGACATTTTTGCAAGATTTGGTAACAGATTGCAATGGTCCATAGTTTACTTCACAAGAGTTAAATAACTATCTCAAAATAAATGGTATTCAGCATATAAAATCCACACCTTACTATCCATCAACAAAAGGATTACCTGAAAGATTCATATAATCCTTTAAACATTCTTTAAAAGCTTCAAGAGCGTTCATTATCAGGTCATGTGAATAGTTTTTTGTCACCTTAGAGGAACACTACTTATGCAACTATCCAAAGTTCCCCTGTATTACTACTCTTACAGAGAAAATTGAGACCAACATTTGATTTTTTATTATTTCCAGAAACTTCAGAGACAGTAGAATGTCAAGAACAATCTCAAGTTGCTCGATGAGAAGTTAGGGCAAAACAACACTCATTTCAACAAGGAGATAGAGTATTGGCGCATAATAATGCCACAAGTGAGAAATGGATACCATCCATAGATTAGAGGGGCTTTAGATTGGTTCCACTGGTCGGCGCAACATCGAGGGCTGAAGGGCCTGTACTGCGCTGTAATGTTCTATGTTCTATGTTTTGATACAAAGATGAAAGCTTTTCATTCTGAGTGATTGGAGAAAAAGAAGCCTCCATTTCAATTCTGAATGTAAATCAGGTGGTCATGGGCTGAGACAAGTGGCAAAGATCGAGGATATTTTAGCTCTTGCCCTATACCTATATGTCCCCAATCAGATTCCTGCTTTAAAACTGAGAAGAGCAGCAGGTGACCAAAGTGGGTTGGGGGAGTGGGAATTCAGTCTACAGGATATTGCCAGTAACCAAAGGATTGATACCTTACACTCATCCAAGAAGTTGTGAGGAAGTTTTGGAAGTATTTCATAATTGGGAGGATGGGAAACCAGGGGCAGGGGAACTCTAACCTTTAGAGTTGTAGAGGAGACTCCTGCTCCTCTTTGCCCCATGAGAAAACATGTTTTAAAAAGACTTATTTAGTGGGTCTCTTCTGGCCCCTAATTATGTTTGATAGTTGGATCTGGCAGGAAAGCCACAACCACTTTTCTGCTCAGGCCAATAGTTAAAATAGCAGCTGGACATGAAAGATAGAATCAGAGTTTGACTTATATATTTAAGATTGGATGCTGCAGGTGTTCCCCCTGTAGCTGAAAATGCAGGTTAAAACAAAACCTACGGAACAATTTGGAATATTGGCAGGTGAATTCTATGACTATTTTAACTGCCCACCTAGTCAACTTCTGATGAGCATGCAGGGTTAACATGACTAATTTAGACTCAGTTTATTTTAAGATAGAAGATTAAAAGAAGATCTGATAAAGTGTTTAAAATTGCAATCATTTTCGATAAGGCAAATATGAACTAAAAATATCCACTTGTTGGTAACTTGGTCACTGAAGGAGAATACACACACCATTTTGACTTGGAACATATGGCCATTCCTCCACTGTCGTTGGGTCAAAATCCTCTTCCTAACAGCACTGTGAGTGTACTGACACCACATGGACTGCAGTGGTTCAAAATGGTGGCTCACCACCGCCTTCATAAGGGCAATTATGATTGGTCTATAAAGGCTGGCCTAGCCAATGGTGTCCACATCCCATGAAAGAATAACAAAAAGCTAAATTTAGTTTGGTCCCTAAAAGAAGGTAAACAAGTTAGAAGAAATGCTTTACAAACATGATTGTTACGATATTGATGTCCTACAAGAAACATTAATGGTAACAAAAGAGAAAGAGTGAAAGTATTTTAAAAGAAAATAATTAAAAATGGTGGAATAGGTTTGATGAGCCGTAAGGTCTTCTCCTGTTCCTGTCGCTTGGGGAAAATGCAGAGAAATTGGACCACATCGAAAGCTCATTCAAAGAACCTACACTGACAGACATGGCGAGGCCAATGTGTTGTAAATACCTATTTGGTAGATTTATGTCGTTTGCGCCTTGGCATGAAGCATAATCTGGGCACTGCGGAGAGAAGAAAATCAGAGGGCAATATTGGGGAGTCCTAACAATCAGCCTTATGATCAAACATTAAAGATGAAAATCTATCCCCAGGTTTCTAATTTGCTTCATTTTTGTCTCACTAATGAGTGGATTAGGCTCCATTGCATCACTACCTCTCTAAACGCCTCCACTGCCTCTGAGTTGTCACACTGCTTGGCTGATGTCCAATATTGGACAAATGAAAATTGAATGATTCAAATATTTTTGTTGGCTTATCTTGTTATTATAACTTAATCGCTAAAAGAGTGGTGATAATGCCACTTACTCCTCATTGTTTTTTCTTCTGTTCAAAGTTTACAAGATCATTTGGGATTAGAAACACTATTCAGCCCAATTTAATTCATCCATTTAGAGGGATCTTAATATTCCCTTCATTGTAGCATGCAATTATTTCTCAAATGGTTCCAGGTTGTTCACCTTTATGATTCTTTCTGCAGTTTTTTTTCCGCTCAGTGATCAACTCCAACCTCCCCATCCTTTCCAAAGCCCTTGAATGTATTGTTGACTCCCAAATTTGAGTCGAATTTTCCTGAAACTCTGGGTGGAATTTTTCCATCCCACCCGCCATGGGAATTGTGGTGGGCGTGACATGGACTATGCAAAGGTCTATTGACCACGAATGGGATTTTCCAATCTTGGGGCGAGCGTGGCCGGAAAATCCCGCCCTCCATGTTTTAACTTCTCCAATTAGATTTCCACATTGCTACATTATAGAAATAGGTGTAATCAAAACCACGATGCATTCCTACGTGACAATGGTAAATGATCCCACTTATCCCTCTCAGCCTGTCTGCAACCTCCAACACAGTAATTCACCCCACCTCTTCGGACAGGTATCTTCTGTTATACAGCTTGGTGGCTCCATTCCTATATATCCAGTTATAGACAGCAATGGCTTATCTTCCTGTTTCTGCATGATCCCCTCAGCTACATCATCCCAATGTCAGGTTCCACCTGTACGCTGACAGCACTCTGCTTTATCTTTCCGCTGCCATCTCTCTTGATCCAGCCACTGTTCCTGATTTGACTTATTATTTGTCTGCCATTCAGTATTGAACAGTCAAAAACTTCCTCCTATTAATTATCTAGAAGACAAAAGCCATTGGACAGAATTTTCCGAATAAATGGTTAAGTGCAAGCTTCTGACTGAAAACTGACATGTTTCTCTGCAGAAAAACAGTCGGCTTTTCTCACCAGATCTTCTGACACTCAATCCAAAAACAATCGGGGGCTGTGGTTTATGATGGGGTGGGGCCAGTTAGAAGTGGCAAGGTTGGCTCCACAGAGATCGTGGCACCATCTTTAAAGGGCGCCCTGATCTACAAGAATAATAGATTATCTTCCACCCTTTCACCCCCACGACTGTGCAGGACCTCCCCACAAGCCTCGGTGTTCTTCTCCCACTACAGAAGTATCAGGGGGCACACTCTCCTGTTTCCTCCCCAACCCCTCCCCATATTGTCCTCGGTGTGCATCCCTCTCCCCGCCACCACAGATATGGGAACCCCCTTCCCTTGGAACCATTCACCTCAATGTCCCTGGCACTCCCCTTGACACTTCCTTGGCCCTCAATCCTCAGGACTTCCAAGCATCTCTGCACCCCAGGCATGGTCCTCTCAACCAATAGAGAATCACATTTGCGTGATGTCTTGCCGGTGGAGAGAAGCATTCCACAGGGCCAGACAATACGGCATTGGGACTTCTTATGATTTTTAAATATATTTAAATCCATGCTAAACAGGTTCAAGCTCTTTCTGGGCATGTATCTGATGACATTGCTGGCAGGGGGTGGGGAAGATCTCAACTAAGGGGATAAACGACACAGATGACATAGAATCATAGAATCCTACAGTGCAGAAGGAGGCCATTCGGCTCATCAAGTCGGCACTGACCACAATCCCACCCAGGCCCTATCCCCATAACCCCACACATTTACCCTAGCTAGATAATAAGGGGATCAGGGGTAATGGGGAAAGGCAGGAGAACAGGGATGAGAAAAAAAATCAGCCATGATTGAATGGTGGAGCAGACTCGATGGGCCAAGTTGTCTAATTCTGCTCCTAAGTCTTATGGTTTAACCCAAGATCTCGCTGGCACAAATCCCGTTATGGCCTTGAGAGATTTAGCGGCCATGATGGGATTTACATCCATTGGCAAACTGGCCCCCTAAATCACCCCTAAATCTTGCCCATTGTCTTCAGACTTCACAAAAACTGTTTGTGAGCCTGGTATTATAGTTGACCTGAATCTGAGTTTCCAACTTCCTATCCTCTCCATCAGCCCTTCAAGCTTCCAAGTGTGATATTCTTCTTTTCTTCAATGTAAACATACCATTCATACACAAAGTTTGATGAAACAATAATGTGGTTTCTTTATTTGAAGGTAAGGTGATATACAGAGAGTGCTACCGCGTGCTAGGTTTAGTACACCTGACTTCTACCACTGCTGCTCATGGCCTGCCTAACAAGTCATGGGACTAATTCATCTTATCCTATTAAGATGGATATTGATTGACAGTAGTTTAAGATGTGCTCCCTTAAAGGTGTATGTCATCATATCACAACACCGCAATCTCTATATTCTTCTAATTCTTGCTTCCTGTACATTCCTGATTTTTATCACTCCTCCATTGGTAGCCATGCCTTCAGCTACCTCAGACCTAAGCTCTGAAATTCCCTCTCCGGTCCTGTCCATCTCTCTACTCCTCCTTTAAGACACACCTTAAAACTTGCCACCTTGAATAAACATTTTGTCTCATATCCCGATATCTCCTCATGCGATTTGATGTCAAATTTTGTTTGATAAATGTCCTGTGAAGCACCTTGGAATGTGTTACTTGATTAAATATGCTATAGAGACGTAAATTATAGTTATTGCGATGTGGACAATAACTCCCACTAGTTTGACTCTGACATGTGAATTTATACTATTCTGAGTTAACTTTTTTGATGCCTTTAACAATTGTCTACATTTTGTAAGATCAGTTTTCCAAGATAAAAAGTCTCCCTAGTCTTTCCTCAGAACTTAAATGTTTGGAAGATCAACCTCATGGTTCTTCTCCTCCTGACTTTTAGTCCTCGAATTTGTTTCATTTATCTTGGTGACCTGGACTGGCACCAGAATTCAAGGGCTGATCTAACTATACTTGGGTGGCACGATGGCACAGTGATTAGCACTGCTGCCTCACAGCGCCAGGGACCCAGTTTGATTCCTGGCTTGGGTCACTGTCTGTGTGGAATTTCCACATTCTCTCTGTGTCTGTGTGGGTTTCATCTGAGTGCTCCGGTTTTCTCCCACAGTCCAAAGATGTGCGGGTTAGGTTGATTGGCCATGCTAAATTGCCCCTTAGTGTCAGGGGGACTAGCTAGGGTGGGGTTATGGGGATAGTGTGGGTTTATGGGGATAGGGCCTGAGTGGGATTGTGGTCAGTGCAGACTTGATGGGCCGAATGGCCTCCTTCTGTACTGACGGATTCTATGATTCTATACCATCTGTGTCTTTTATTGCACTGGTTCAATGTACCATCAGCTTGGCTGGTTGCTACTCTGCATTGGTTGGAATATTGATTCTACCAAGACATTCTTAGGTACCCTGCGATAAAGAAGATGGAATTCAGCCTCATTGCTATTCTATAATAGATTGGCCATGTCGTATTGTTGCTACTGTCAGTAACATCACTGTGTTAATTCTGTGTGTTTCCCAGTGTCAAACTAGTGGAGGTTCATTGAGAAGCATGCTATTGTGATGTACAGGCCAGGTTTAATTTGTTTTACTCCGTAATTGCAGCCAACATCAGTGTCAATTAGGGAGATACATAGTTAAAGAGAAACATTAGAGTAAAGGCCTTACTGAAAATAGTGAAGATCCAACAAATTGGTATGCTGCCAGCCTGCAATGAAGCCCATTAGTAAGCTGATTGTATCAGAGCAGTATATGTGGCTATAATAATGTCATAAATGATGCATTTATTAATTCCCTTTGCTGTAAGCTGCCATACAGGAAACCAATATAAGTCAAAGCATGAATGTCTGAAGTTTTACTGCTTCTGTAGTCAGAACACCTTTCGGAATTCAAATCCATCTAATCGTTCCAGAAGTTCATCCAATTTGATCTAACGCGGATGAGATCATTTAGTTCTGACCGACTACGATTTATATGTCTTCAATGTAGGACATCAGTAAGGTTGACAAGGGTATCAGTATTAAAGAGATAAGGTAAATGCAAGAATAGTGATGATCTCAATCTTGGGATTTGAAGGCCAGAAGGACCAAAGGTGGTAAGTAAGGAGTTTCAAAGTTTCATACCATCAGCATTTCGCATCAGCCCTGTGCTGTATAAAGGGGGAGGTGGCTAGATGGGTGGAGAACTGGCTTGGTCACAGAAGACAGAGGGTGGTAGTGGAAGGGTCTTTTTCCGGCTGGAGGCCTGTGACTAGTGGTGTTCCGCAGGGCTCTGTATTGGGACCTCTGCTGTTTGTGATTTATATAAATGATCTGGAAGAAGGTGTAACTGGGGTGATCAGTAAGTTTGCGGATGACACAAAATTGGCAGGACTTGCAGATAGTGAGGAGCATTGTCAGAAGCTACAGAAGGATATAGATAGGCTGGAAATTTGGGCAAAGAAATGGCAGATGGAGTTCAATCCTGATAAATGCGAAGTGATGCATTTTGGTAGAAATAATGTAGGGAGGAGCTATACGATAAATGGCAGAACCATAAAGGGTGTAGATACGCAGAAGGACCTGGGTGTGCAAGTGCACAGATCCTTGAAAGTGACGTCACAGGTGGAGAAGGTGGTGAAGAAGGCATATGGCATGCTTGCCTTTATAGGACGGGGCATAGAGTATAAAAGTTGGGGTCTGATGTTGCAGATGTATAGAACGTTGGTTCGGCCGCATCTGGAATACTGCGTCCAGTTCTGGTCGCCACACTACCAGAAGGACGTGGAGGCTTTGGAGAGAGTACAGAGGAGGTTTACCAGGATGTTACCTGGTATGGAGGGGCTTAGTTATGAGGAGAGATTGGGTAAACTGGGGTTGTTCTCCCTGGAAAGACGGAGGATGAGGGGAGACTTAATAGAGGTGTATAAAATTATGAAAGGCATAGATAGGGTGAACGGTGGGAAGCTTTTCCCCAGGTCGGTGGTGACGTTCACGAGGGGTCATAGGTTAAAGGTGAAGGGGGGGAGGTTTAACACAGATATCAGACGGACATATTTTACACAGAGGGTGGTGTGGGCCTGGAATGCGCTGCCAGGCAAGGTGGTGGAGGCGGACACACTAGGAACGTTTAAGACTTATCTAGACAGCCATATGAACGGAGTGGGAATGGAGGGATACAAAAGAATGGTCTAGTTTGGACCAGGGAGCGGCGCGGGCTTGGAGGGCCGAAGGGCCTGTTCCTGTGCTGTATTGTTCTTTGTTCTTTGTTCTTGTTCTTTGTATATGCATGACAGATCTAAGAAACCACCATTTCATAGCTATGCCTTTGAATTTTATGGTAGGTGAGAACACAAGTCAACAAAGGTGCCTCAGTTGGGAGTTTGGAGAAGACATCAGTATGTTCTGTACTTGGTCAACGGTTTTGGGAAGCGTTTGTTTCATAATTTTCCCCAAATGATAGAAATGTATGATTGGAAATGGGCAGAGAATTCTCAAAAATCCAATTCCAACATTCTCCTATAAGGCAGTGATTTATTTTTTCCAAATGCTTGACCAATGCATTGCCTGGGCAAGTGTGAAACCCACATTAATGTAACTCTTATCAGTGCTATTCTTTGACTAGTTTGGCCTGGCACACTGGAGCAATGCAGAAAGGAATTCATAGCAATTTCTCCAATATTTGGCAGTATCCTCTCTGCTGAAATTAATCAGCAAGACTGGAAAATGTATCCCTCAGTGAAACACAGCTGCCAATTGAGCCAAGTGTCCAAAACCTTGTATCATTTTTCGTGGTCCACCCTGTGTCGTCTGAGAACTTGTTTTGCAAGGTTACTCAATAAACGAGGGAGACATAAAGAATGAATCCTTTACTGAGATGTTTATCGAAGGGGAAACTTTAATTAGTGCTGAGATCTCACCCCTCTGGCAAACCCTCTTGAGACCACAAGCATGAAATGGAAAACCAGGCTGCCTCCACTTTGCCAGCCAATGAAATCAATGTGAAGTGTACCAACTTGAATTGGTGCAAGGAGATCAAGCAGAGCAGCTACGTGACTGGCATCAGCAAGGAAGGAGAGTGTCAGGTTGAACACCCGTGAACTTGCGGGGAAGAGCCACTGTAAAAGGTTGAAGCATAGTTTCTCTTTGAGCTGGGTCCTGATGTGGTAGAAGTGGACCAGGCCAGTGGGCTTTGAGTGTTGGATGCAGCATGACTGTGACTCAACTTTTGGATAAATCATACTTTAGTCTGTTGAAAATTCGATTATCATTGTAACTCCAACGTAGAGCATTGCTGATAATGAATCAGATTGCATAACGTTTGATCTAAAAGTAAATGTTTTCAGGGAACATATTCCAGATCAACTTTGAGAAATTCACCGCCAATTGAAATTGTTCAACATTTGGATTTCCCCTTCAGGATTCCTTGTGCTTTTGTTCTCCAATACAAGGAAATAAATGCTTTTTATGCATATAGCTTAAGTTGCAATGTTTCGAACCTGTTCTGAATGATGAGAATAATTCTTGCATTCTCAACTTTTTGAGGGCTATTGGCAGTTTTCTTTTCTGGAGTTTTTGCTGGTTTGTGTGGCTGGCAAGAAGATGTATTTAATTTCTTAAAAAGAGTGAGTTGAGACTGAAACTCAGTGGTGTGTCCTCGGTTCTGGTGGAGTAGACTTGGCATGAAGGGTTTTGAGCAGAAGAAGGAAGGTCAAAGTCAATTTAGTGGAGCAGTGGAATGTTATGAGGAGTGAGGGAATGAAAACAGTGTCTTTATTTGTGTGAGAAAGGTGAGCACAAGTATTTAGGGAGCAGAAGAGATTGAGAAAGGCAGAGGTGGATGATTCTTGGGACAGGGAGGAAAGAAGTCCTGATCATGGGTTGGATATAGGGAGGTATTTGAGCTTGGGGTTGAACAGTAACCCAAGGTTCTGCAACTCTGACCTTTAGTCGTATGTGGCACTAAGGAGGCTGAACCTCTGACCTTTATTTGAATGTGGCAGTGAGGGGGCCGAGCCAAGGGCTGTGTGTTTATGTTTATTTATTAGTGTCACAAGTAGACATTAACACTGCAATGAAGTTACTGTGAAAATCTCCAGGTCGTCACACTCAAGTGCCTGTTTGGGTACACTGAGGGAGGATTCAGCATGGCCATGCACCTTACCAGCACATCTTTTGGACCGTGGGAAGAAACCAGAGCACCCAGAGGAAACCCATGCAGACACGGGGAGAACGTGCAGACGTCGCACAGTCAGTGACCCAAGCTGGGAATTGAATCCAGATCCCTGATGCTGTGAGGCAGCAGTGCTAAACACTGTGCCACCGTGCTGCTCCAATATGAACAGAGTGGTTTCAGTTTTGCTGCCATTTAACAGGAGAAAATTTCAACTCATCCAAGATAACAGTGATTACAATTCTGGAAAAGTGGAGGAGGAAGTAATCTCGAGCTGAGTGTCATCAGCAAACACAGACACTGCTGGGGGTATGAGGGCTACCACTGAATCATGGAATATAAAGCACAAAGTACAGGTAACTAAATACTCAAATCACTATTTGGGTTGTAAACTGGTATTTTATTGTTAAACCAAAATTGTTTTTAGACTACAAGAGTCGAGTGATATATCAACAACTACCATTTTTCATCAATGTCCTCATGACCCATCAGCAGAGAGACCCAAACCTGATCACGATCACCGTAACACACTTAAACAGTGGGCACCATATACATAAATTTTAACAGTGACAACAATGTGATGCAGTTCCTCGAATGGTCTTTGGTGAATGAAAAACCAATATATTTTTTTCCCCATTCATTTCAGACTAATTACCCAAACCATGTGAAAATAAACAACATATATGATGGGAGTCTTAGATTGACCACAAATTAAACCACAGAATAGGGCTTTCACAACTCAGTGAACCTACTCTTCTCAATAGTATATTTTTAATTTTAGTACAGTTGTATGATATTACAGATATCTAATCTTGAGTTGGGTTGGTAATCTTTCATTTAAATATAGTACATTTGTGGGTGTACTTTGTCTGTCACAGTGTCATATAGTGCTTTTGCTGTCATTTATCTCCTGAAGGTTACTGTGCAATGTTTAATCAAAAAGTGCTGAGATGAATTCAGTCTTGCTAAGATATAAATCAGAAAGGTATCCTGATATCATAATAATGACTGTGCCCTTTGAATCCTTCTGAATTAAATGCTACAAACAGCAACACACATTGCCTTTAATGCCAACATTATGCACATTAAGCCTTTTCTTTCTGTTATTTACATGTTTATTTTCACCTCTTTGCGCTGTTCCTACAGTAAATTTTGCCAATGGCAATTCTGGTAAATGTCCCTGACTAAAGTAAGAAGTTTACAACCTTCTCCAGGTCCTCTGTGAACCTTCTGCTGAGCTGAGCTTGATGATGTGCATGAGAGCCGAATGCTCTATGTTTTCTCCTCTTCCTGTGGGCAAATATTTGGCACTCTGCTCACATTCAACTAGTCTGTGGCTGTGAAACATTTATAAATCAGTGTTTCTTTGTACAAGCCTCATTGAACGGCAGTTGTTTCCATTGAAGTTGTCAGTAAGAATATGTCATGGAAAATTTACTTCAGTGCAGTAAATATACAACATTTTGGGTGTATAATGAAGTTCTGAGGCAGAACTAGACTAGAAGTTGTGGTTCTTAGGCCAATCTCATACACATTTCTAACATTGTGCTCCTATATCTGCATTCATTTCAGATCCCTAGCATTTGTCACATTTCCATTTTAGCTCTAGCTGTGTGTGTATGTCATTGATCGAGAAACGTGGGCTGCCTGTCCCATGCTGACAGTGCCTGAGCCACCTAATGAGACTTCGGAACCATAACTAAAATTATAGCAGCAACACCGCCCACCCCTCATTCTGACTCTCTCCTTGACTTCCTGGTGTGAAATATGAAGCAAAAAACAACACAAAGCAATATGACGGAAGAGATACCACAGTAAGGACTGTTGTGCAGTCATTTACTTAATATATCTTATCATTAGTCTACCTCAATGGAGATAGTATCACTATCTACATAGAGGTAAAAAACTTTGTAAATTAACAGTTTAGTAATCATGGTAGGTATTTTGCATTAAGATATAGAGCAGCTATGTTCTGTTTGAATGTTGAGTCAGGCTCAACAAGCTGAATGATCTACTATTGTTCCTATGTTTCCACAATGCCACAGAACCTTTTTCAGGTCTATTCTTTATTCAACAACACCACGAACAGCAACTTGTTTTTATATAGCGCTTTGAATATAATAAAATATTCAATATACTTTAGAGGCAATTTAAAACAAAATATGATGTCAATATTAGGGCACATGACCAAAAACATGGTCAAAGAGGTAGGTGTTATGTGTGTCTTAAAGGACGAAAGCGAGGGAGAGAGGGAAAGAGGTGTAAGGATAGAATTCCAGAGCTTGGGGCCTGGGCAATTGAAGAATGGCTGAGCAGTTAATATCTGGGATGCTGAAGTGCCCAGAATTAGGGAACCCAGATATCATAGAATCATAAAGTGCAGAAGGCCATTCGGCCCATCAAGTCTGCACCAACCACAATCCCACCCAGGCCCTATCTCCATAGCCCTATGCATTTACCTAACTAGTCCCCCTACACTAAGGGGCAATTCAGCATGGTCAATCCACCTAACTTGCACATCTTTGGAATGTGGGAGGAAACCAGAGCACTGGAGGAAACCCACCGGGGAGAACATGCAAACTCCACACAGACAGTGGCCCAAGCCGGGAATCGAAGCTGGGTCCCTGACGCTGTGACACAGCAGTGCTAACCACTGTGCCACCGTGCCGCCCCTAAATCTTGTAGAGTTATGGGGAGATTGCTAGAGGAGATTGCAGGGAAAGGAGGGTTACTTGAAAACCAGTTTTAAAATTGAGGTGCTGCTTAACTGGGAGCTAGTGTTGACCTGTAAGCACAATGATGATGGGTGAAGAGGGTTTGGTGCGTATTAGGACACTGCCATCTAGCTTGGTGATGGTTGAAATTGGAGGAGGATATAGTGATCAACCACATCAAAGGCTGCAGACAGGTTGAGAAGGATAAGGGGAGATAGTTTGCTTTTTTCCTAATCACAAAAAATGTCATTTGTCATTGAAGAATTGAGAAGAGCTGTTCCTACATGACATACTCAGATTACTAACAATCCTGTTAACAATGAAAATCAATAAGATATTAATGTAGAGGCTACATTGCAATACTACATACAGTGGTTCATTACTGTAGGGGTGTACAAGCAGTTCTTCAAGGGCCATATCTGGTCCCCATTTCAAGATCCAGGGAACCCAATTCCAATTGTGCTTACATTTCCAAATTATTGATTTGTTCTGTTTCGGGTTTATGGTAAATGACTATTTCAATGTTGTGCCTCATTAGTGGATTTAGAACACCAAGATTTGTTAGCTCACAGCATATTTTAATTTCTCCGCGTACTCTGGTTTCCAAAGATGTGTAGGTTAGGTAGGTTGGCCATACTAAATTGCCCCTTAGGTGTCCCAAGATGTGTAGTTTAGATGGATTAACCATGGTAAATGTGTGGGGTTACAGGAATAGGGCAGGGGAAAGGGCCTGGATAAGATACTTGATGTGCTGAATGGCCTCTTTCTGCACTGTGGGGAATCTATGATTCTGTGAATTGCGCCATTGACATTTAGTAGCAGTAATATGTTGCCACACTATTTAAAAAGCTATTTATAATTGCACGGTGACCAGCAACATCATTAATACTGCTGCTGTTCTACAATAAAAGCCAATGTTATTTTCTTTCTTTTACTCATATTAGCTGTTTTGAAACATACTATTTGGCTCTTGACCATGGAGATCATTATGTCATACAATATTTTGATCAATGAGTAGGAAACAAGCAGGGAATTTGATCTTGACTGTTTGGTTCTAATGATATTGGCCTGGAGTCATGAGTGACCAGTTTCCTTGCACTTACAATTGCTTTTGCACTGTTATTTACAGTGATTAGAGAGCAGGAACAGCATACTACCCTTTACATGGCATCAGGCCCCTGTGTAAACACATGCAAACAAATAGCGTGTTGAATGTCCAACTGGACTATTGGCAAAGCCTTTAGGTACTATAAAGATTTACACTACTTCAGGATACCCAATAGGGTGTTGAGTCCTTTTTCTAAACTTTGGGTTAAACATCCTCTTTTAAAAGTGCCATATGGTCATCTTTGATCATTCTTACCTCATGCAATTCTTAATACCTTCAAGCTGACTTTCCTAGACTAATTCCATCCTCCCACTATGTTCCATCACCATACTGATTCATTCATCTCTCAAGCAATTATTTATGCCTAGGCCTACCCAGGAGACCTGCTAACAAGCATTCACAATAGCCATTCAACCCAATTGCTCTTACCCCCTCATCAGCGGGTGAACCAGGCTACTGTTCACTGCGATCCCATCTAATATTCCCGCATACTGCTGGATATATGTACTTAAGCAAGCATCTTAGTTCATCAAAGTTAAACAGAAAGTCTAACACAGCTTCGTATCACTTGTTATCTCACCCAGCTATGGCTTTTTGTTCAAACTAACCAACTTTATCCAAGAATAATGATTTCTCTTGCCTGGTTTCTATGGCAGTGAAGCCTTAAACAACCTCCAGTCAAAATGAACTTAAAAAAAACAAACCCATCATATTTCTTCTTTCTAACACTGGAGAGGCCCAACATTTTCTGGTATGGTTAGGGGTTATCAAATTGGTCAAGTAACATGGCTTTAGGCCTTCTATGTATTTTGGTGACTTGGCAGGGCGTGTAGTGAAGTTTCTGGAGGAACTAAGTGAATGAGAGAGGAACTTCCTGATTTCTACATTTACCTGTGTCAGTGCAGACACTGGAAGTTGCTGGCTGATTCACTTCCTAATAACAGTTGCTGTCTGATTCACTTCCTAATAACAGTAAGCACTGATGGCCTCTATTTCATCGAATCACAGAATCCCTGCAGTGCAGAAAGAGGCCATTTGGCCCATCGTGCCTGCACCGACCACAATCCCACCCAGGCCCTATCCCCATAACCCCACGCATTTACCCTACTAATCCCTCTGACACTAAGGGGTAATTTAGAATGACCAAACAACCTAAGTCACACATCTTTGGACTGTGGGAGGAAACCAGAGCACCCGGAGGAAACCTACAGAGAGACGGGGGGAACGTACAAACTCCGCACAGACAGTGACCCAAGGTCAGAATTGAACTCGGGTTCCTGGCGCTATGAGGCAGCAGTGCTAACCATTGTGCCACTGTGCTGCCCTATTTCATTCTTAAAACAGAATCGGGGGGCCATAGTGAATTCCAGTGTGGGAAGAAACCAGACTTTAACAGTAGAAAAGTCAACCCAGCTTATTCTTTCTCTGAGTACCTATCAGAGCCAAGCCTCCTTTTTTTCAGTTCTACACAGTTTCCATCCTTCTTTCCCTTTGCAATTAGAGAGTGTTAACTCCATTTCCTCTTTAAGCAGAGTTTGAAATTCTATTGTTTAACTGTTTGAAAAATAGTTATCAAAGCTAGGATCACCCTGGTCAGTAAGACTCAACAACTGTTCAGATAAACACATACCAATGGGTTGATTCCTTTTTTCAGATTAATCCTTTTTTTAATTCCATCTATTATTGCCACAAAATCTGGGCTAATATTTGATAGTAATCAGAAGTTGCTCTTACAGAAGTAGGCATTATAAGACCATAAGACTATAAGACATAGGAGCAGAATGAGGCCATTCAACCCATTGAGTCTGCTCCGCCATTCAATCATGGCTAATTTTTTTCTCATCCCCATTCTCCTGCCTTTTCCCTGTAACCCCTGATCCCCTTATCAATCAAGAACCTATCTATCTCTGTCTTAAATACACTCAATGACCTGGCCTCCATGGCCTTCTGCGGCAAAGAATTCCATAGATTCACCACTCTTTGGCTGAAGAAATTCCTCCTCATCTTTATTTTAAAGGATCGTCCCTTTAGCCTGAGGTTGTGCCCTCTGGTTCTAGTATTTCCTACCTCACTATAAGAAGGATGTCCTCACCATAAGAAGGATGTGGAAGTGCTGGAAAGAGTGCAGAGGAGATTTACCAGGATGCTGCCTGGTTTGGAGCGTAGGTCTTATGAGGAAAGGTTGAGGGAGCTAGGGCTGTTCTCTCTGGAGCGGAGGAGGCTGAGGGGAGACTTAATAGAGGTTTATAAAATGATGAAGGGGATAGATAGAGTGAACGTTCAAAGACTATTTCCTCGGGTGGATGGAGCTATTACAAGGGGGCATAACTATAGGGTTCATGGTGGGAGATATAGGAAGGATATCAGAGGTAGGTTCTTTACGCGGAGAGTGGTTGGGGTGTGGAATGGACTGCCTGCAGTGATAGTGGAGTCAGACACTTTAGGAACATTTAAGCGGTTATTGGATAGGCACATGGAGCACACCAGGATGATAGGGAGTGGGATAGCTTGATCTTGGTTTCAGATAAAGCTCGGCACAACATCGTGGGCCGAAGGGCCTGTTCTGTGCTGTACTGTTCTATGTTCTATGTTCTAGTGGAAACATCCTCTCCATGTCCACTCTTTCCAGGCCTCGCAGTATCCTGCAAGTTTCAATAAGATCCCCCCTCATCCTTCTAAACTCCAACGAGTACAGACCCAGAGTCCTCAACCATTTAACATTGTTGTTGTATTGTACTAACGGTCCTGATAGTACAATTTTGCAGAAATCCCTACTGTGTGTGTGTGTGTGTGTGTCCAGTGAGCCAATTATAATTATTTTAAAGGATCTGACTGAAATGTTCACACTCTCAGAAACATTAAAAGTCAAATAGTGCCTCTGTTTATGTGAACTGATTCCCTCAAAAATTATCAAACCTTTCTTGACAGAGTAGTGCAATAATGCACCACACTGTATGAGAGAACTTCCCCACAACAACTTACATTATTTGCCCAGCAGTTGCTGATAAAATAACTTGAGTTCATGACTCCTGCCATTATTAGTGTGTATGAAGCTCAGAAATGTGTGGTGGAAAAGTGATCTGACTCACTGCAAATTACTAGATGATTTTCCCAACTCCTCCAGAAACCTCGACAAAACTGGAAAAATTACCATCTTGCCGTGACCCTTCCCATTGTGTATGAAATTGCTGCTGTTGCACGTTCAGTATGATTAATTTTGTTGCAGTCATTTGAAGCTGGTAACTCACGTTGTAAGGACTTTAACAATGAACTAATTTAGAGCCATAAAGAGCAACCCAACGTTAGAAGCTCGAGAGGAACCAATTGAAACTTTGGAGTCTCAATTCACAGGTAGTGAATTGTCCCGAGAGAATTTTCCGAAATTTAAAATATAAATTTTTAAAATTTTCTTTCTGAATTTTATCTCTCCTTTAATCCAGTCTCTTTCCTGCCATCTTTTAATTTGATTCCACTTCATCCATTTCTTTCTCGGTCCATTACTAAGTTTATTCATTTGTCCATTAATCTCATTGGTTAAGGAGATGGCAGGCCAAATCCCCTGAGGACTGTCGAATTGCCACACTGCTCCTATTTTTCTCAAAGAGCACCTGAGATTTGCATTTCACACCCGGACTTCCGAATCGGGCCTCTTCAGAAACATGGAGCACCCATCTGGGAGTCTTTCTTTGTAAGGCAGGATTGTCAGGGGAAGCCAAGCTATGCACCATTTTTAGGGCAATAGCTGCTATTCACTGTGTTAATAAATGAGTGTGTGTGAGATAAGTAGGTAGAGTGGCAGGTGGCAGCATGGTAGGCGACAGGATGGATAGGATGGAGAGAATGTGATGATGTGAAGTATAAAAGCATAATATTCCTCTTTGTAGTTTAAAGTATACGTTGCCTACAAAAAGAAAATAGTGCCTAGTCAATAGTGCTTTTAGTCATTTGTTATAATACAAGTTTTAAAATGTGAAATCTTGCCTGTAATTATTTTAGCTAGTGACTGGAAGTTGAAATCTCTTTTTAAAAGTTATCAGTCTCTTCCAAGATTGTAACAATAGTAAAGGCCACAGAAATCAGGGCTATAGAACCTAATCTGCAAATCTTGTACCCAGTGTGGCAATATGTTGGCAGTACAGCTTTATGACATGATTCCTATAGTCTCATATAATGTATGAAATAGGTACCACTTTGCAGCATCAGAAAAGTCTTAGTGTAACAGCCTCCTTCCATTGTCAAGAATTGGAATGGTTTGAATAGGAAATGTTATTGACCTAAATTTAACAGTGGGCTTCACTTCACTGGACAAATAACTAGCCACAGCATGAGGATGGTGGCAACACACTGTGCGCAAAAGACTTGTTTTCAGTAGGAATCGTCTGAAAGAAGAAATACATTCATAGAACATAGAACATAGAACATAGAACATTACAGCGCAGAACAGGCCCTTCGGCCCACGATGTTGCACCGACCAGTTAAAAAAAAAAAAAACTGTGACCCTCCAACCTAAACCAATTTCTTTTCGTCCATGAACCTATCTACGGATCTCTTAAACGCCCCCAAACTAGGCGCATTTACTACTGATGCTGGCAGGGCATTCCAATCCCTCACCACCCTCTGGGTAAAGAACCTACCCCTGACATCGGTTCTATAACTACCCCCCCTCAATTTAAAGCCATGCCCCCTCGTGCTGGATTTCTCCATCAGAGGAAAAAGGCTATCACTATCCACCCTATCTAAACCTCTAATCATCTTATATGTTTCAATAAGATCCCCTCTTAGCCGCCGCCTTTCCAGCGAAAACAATCCCAAATCCCTCAGCCTCTCCTCATAGGATCTCCCCTCCATACCAGGCAACATCCTGGTAAACCTCCTCTGCACCCTCTCCAAAGCCTCCACATCCTTCCTGTAATGTGGGGACCAGAACTGCACACAGTACTCCAAGTATTCACTTATTTAAAAAAATGCAGAGCAATCTTTTTGTTATTTTCTTTCTGCCGGACTTCCTGCTTTAGCTTTTACCAGAAAGGTGGAGCTGCTTTGTAAATGTAAATTGTTGCTGCTCATTTGTGAGAGTCTAGATGATGTTTGTAACATCATCTGAACTATTATTTGAACCCTAAAATACGATTATTGGCTGGAAACTACTTACCGCTATCTGTAACTTATAGATTTCAATTTTACACATCTGCTTCATTCTGTTGAAATCAGAGATTGTACTGAATAATATCCTTGATGTGTACTAGCAGTTCACTGAGGGATTTAGTCATCATTGTAGGTTTATAGAAAAGTGGCCAATTACCAAGGTTATTGCGTGTGTCGCATGTATTGTACAGCATCACTACATGATAAAAAAGAGTTGGTGTCTTTTCAAGGAATAGAATTGATCAGGTATCTGCAATTGACTGAGGGTTGGAAGTTCAACAACTGGTTATGCCCTCAATTAGAGACACTTATAGTGCACCAAATGCCCAACAGTGTCTTTTGTGTTATTTCCCACAATGCTAAGCTTTGCTGGTTCTATCTAAATTGTCATTACAAATACTCATTTTGACTGGTAATTTATCTTTTTAAAAATTAATTCTTGGAAGGTGGATGATAGCAAAGCCAGAACATTTATTGCCTCCCCTTAGTTGTTCTTGATAGATGGTGGTGAGGCACGTTCTTGAACCATTGTCATCTGTATTGTGAATGTAATCACAAGTGAGGTAGGATATACAGAACCCCTACTTAGCGACAGTGAAGAAATGGCAATATTTATGCAAGTTTGGATGGCGTGTGACTTGGAAGGGAACATAGATATGATAATGTTTCCATGGGTCTGCTCCTTTTGTCTTTCTGGGTGGTGGGTTTGGTATGCTGCTTTTCATTAGTGGCTCTTACTATTCTTCATAAACAGCAAGTTAGTACGCGAGGGGTCTCTTGGGTTTTCCAGCAGGTTGTCTGTATCTGTGAAAAAAAAAAACAAGTCTCACATCATAGGACATGGGGAGAAAGCAGGAGACCCGGGGGCCTGGGCAGTATTTGCCAAATTGTTGCAATGTCTCGTGGTGTGCACAATTGGAAATCACCATTTTCTCTGCACTCAGTAGGCAGTTGTAACATTCATTTCCATGGCAGTTCATCCAATTAACTGTTGAACAGGTGAATATCCATTCATTGAATTAAGCAGCAGGAGCCTTCTGATGATTCAGTTTTATTGTGGTAGAACAATTCAGCACAAACACTGCTTTCTACTCTCCCTGTCCAGAAGTCACTCCCACTGGGAAAAAACCCAGCTCTTGAATAGAGCCTTTAATGAGCATCACTTGCTCTCAATTCACTGTGAAGCTAGACCTGGTTTAGTCTTAAAGGGACTGCATTTCTAACATTGACATTAACTACTGTAATTTTGATGGAAGATCCACAGGAACATGGAATGTTCAATGGTGAGTCACTTTAGCAGGAGAGCACTTATAAATACTGACACTTTTCCCCAGTGATGGGGAAAAGCGAAAGGCAAATAGACATATAGCCCTTTGTGACCATTGTACTTAACGGACAATGAAGTTGTTTTCAAGTGTAGTCACAGTTTTCATGTGGGAAGCATAGCAGCCATTCTACACACATCAAGTCTCCATTGTCAGGTCAAAGTTGAGGAATGAATATTAGCCTGGAATAATGACCTCAGGATGTCTGAAACACTATAAAGCCAATGAAGTAATTTTAAACAACAATCACTGTCGTAGTGATGGAAAAGTGACAGCCAATTTGTTTGCGGGAAGCTTCCCAGCAATGAGACAAATCACCACCAGGTCATTTATCATTAAAACAAGATTGTGACTAGTCTCTCAATCTCTGGGTCAGGGAATTCCTTATGTTGCTCTGGAGTCCCGTGGATTTGAAAGGATGCAACAATATATCTGAATAATTCAAGAAGTCTCGTGTGTCTTCATTATAAAGCTCATCCATCGAACAACTTTTTAAAAATTGTTAAATTTAAAGTTTAATTTTTTTTAAAAAATGGCTGGTGGCATCTTTTGGATATTGTGATGACGAAACTTCCACCTCCCACAACACCCTAAATAGATAGGCTGTGCAATCAATTCTGAGCAACATGCTTAACACTATTTGGGCAATGTAGGCAGCTGCCCATGATAAATATGGACAGTGCAAATGGCAAAGACTGTACCAAGGCCCACATGATCTTCACAGTTGCTGTTTTTCACATTTGTGTCATAAGGTGACTTTAAAGGAAGTCAAAGGACTTCAAAGGAAGTCACCTTATGGCAGAAATCTGCAAAGATGGAATGGGAGGGGTACAGGCCAAAATGTTCCCTCTAGGGTAATAGGAAGGTGTAACAAACCCAGAGAACCATGGATGACCAGAGACATTCAAGATACAATGAGAAGGAAAAGAGAGGCTGTCAACAAGTATAAGGGCAGTAAGTCTGCGGAGGCATTAGTGGAGTCAGAAAGTGCAAGATGGAGCTTAAGAAATCAATGAGGACAGCAAAGAAGGAGACATGAGAAAGCTGGCTGGTAAAAGTAGGGAAAATCCTAAGATATTCTATGATCATATCAATGGGAAGAGGATAACTAGGGAAAGAGTAGGTAGGGACCAAGGAGGAAAAGTGTGGGTGGAGGCAGAGGACATTTGTAGGGTGTTAAACGAATATTTCACATTTGTCTTCACCCCATGAGAATGAGGAAGTAGTTATGGAACTCAGGGAGAGAGAGACTGTGAGGCTCTAGAGAAAATTGTCGTAGGGACTGACAAGGTATTGGAGGTATTGATGGGCTTAAAAGTGGACAAATCTCCATGTCCAGATGAATTGTGTCCCAGGCTGTTGTGGGAGGCAAGGGAGGAAATTGCAGGGGTTCTGACCCAAATTTTTAATTCCTCCCTGGTAACTGGTGAGGTGCTAGAGAACTGGAGAACAGCTAATGTGGTCCCACTATTTAAGAAAGGTTGTAGAGACAAGCCAGGGAACTACAGACCAGTGAGTCTCACGTCTATGGTTGGGACACTACTGGAGAAGATTCTGAAGGAGAGAATCTATCTCCATTTAGAGAGGTAAGGTTTGATCAGGGATAGTCTGCATGGTTTTGTTAGAGGGAGGTCATACCTAACAAATTTGATTGAATTTGTTGAACATGTAACCAAATGTGAGGATGAAGGTAATACGGTTGATGTAGTTTACATGGATTTCAGCAAAGCCTTTGACAAAGTCCCACATGGGATAGTTATTAGGAAGGCTAATGCACATGGGATACAGGGTGATCTGATAAGGTGGATTCATAATTGGCTTAGTGGTAGGAGATAGAGGGTGGTGACAGATAGCTGCTTTAGTGACTGGAGGACTGTAGCCAGTGGCGTACCACAGGGATCCATGCTGGGCCCCCTATTATTCATCACTTATATAAATGACACAGATGACTACGTGGGGTGATAGGATCAGCAAGTTTACCAATGACACAAAGATTGGCCAGCTGGTTAAAAGTGAGGTTGAGTGTCTTGGGTTACAGGAAGATGTAGGCGAGATGGTCAAATGGGCAGATAAGTGGCAGATGAAATTTAACCCTGAAAAGTGAGAGGTGTAAAGTAAAGTAAAGTTTATTAATTAGTCACAAGTAGGCTTACATTAACAGTGCAATGAAGTTACTGTTAAAATCCCCTAGTTACCACACTCTGGCACCTGTTTAGGTACACTGAGAGAAAATTTAGCATGGCCAATGCACCTAATCAGCACGTCTTTGGACTGTGGGAGGAAACCAGAGCACCCGGAGGAAACCCATGCAGACATGGGGAGAATATGCAGACTCCGCACATACAGTGACCCAAGTCAGGAATCGAGGGTGGTGATGGTCTGGAATGCACTGCCTGGGAGGTGGTGGAGGCCTCACGTCCTTTAAAAAGTACCTGGATAAGTACTTGGTATGCCATAACATTCAAGGCTATGGGCCAAGTACTGGCAAGTGGGATTAGATGGGCAAGTCAGGGCCTGTGTGTAGTTTGCACGTTCTCCCTGTGTCTGTGCGTGGGTTTCCCCCCACAGTCGAAAGATGTGCGGGTTAGTTGGATTGGACACGTTAAATTGCCCTTAGTGTCAGGGGGACGAGCTAGAGTAAATGCATGGGGTTCCAGGATAGGGCCTGGGTGGAATTGTGATCGGTGCAGACTCGATGGGCCAAATGGCCTCCTCCTGCACTGTAGGTGTCTATGATTCTATCTGTGACAAGTAGATTGATAAGGATGTGGTAATTAGGTTTTTGCTTCTTGTTGGTTCCCTCATTACTTGCCACTATCCCAGTTAAGGACTTGATCAGCTCAGTCAGTAGTGGTGTTACCAAGCCACCCTTGGTGATGGACATTGAAAACTCCCACCCAGAGTACATTCTGCACCCTCGCCAACCTCACTGCTTCTTCCAAGTGGTGCTCAACACGAAAGAGCACTGAGTCATCAGCTGAGCGAGGACGATAGATGGTAACTAATAGGAGGTGGCCTTACCTTGAGTTTATGTTCAGGACTCCCAGGGCAACTCCCTCCTGACTCTCTACCACTGTGCCACCTCGTATAGTGGGCCTCTCCTGCCAGTGGAACAAGACGCACCTAGTGATGGTGATAGTGGGGTGTCTGGGACATAGTCATACTCATAGAACCATGCTTTATAGACAGTGTTAGTCTGTTGCTTGACTGGTCTGTGGGACAGCTCTCTCTATTTTGGCACCAGCCCCCAGATGTTAGCAAGGAGGACTTTGCAAGGTCAACAGTGGTGGCTTTGCCACTTTCACTTCCGATGCCGGGTGGTCTATCCAGTTTCTTTTCTTTTTTAGACTTTGTAACCATGTGATACAACTGAGTGGTTTGCTAGGGGTATTTAAGAGTTAATAACATTGCTGTGAGTCTGGAGACATGTTGGTCAGACCAGGTAAGGATGTCAGTTAATTTTAGATTGAAGAAGAAATATCAATTTTTAATGGTGTGACAGCTATAGAACTGGCCCGGCCCAAATTAAACCACTTTTGCGTGAATAATTTATTTTTGGTTTTACTATACCCAGTTGCCTCCAGATTGAGGGGCAATTTTATTTAAAAAGGAAATGAGAAACTGCAGAAATTCTACACACTAGGACTGCCTTGATTTGAATTCCAAACTCCCACACATCATGAACTTTGACTACGGCTCCATGAGTGACAGGAATCCTCCGGTATTTCACTCCCTCATAAGCATGGGTGACCTGATAATGTCAGCCTGAGAGACCAACAAATGGACCATTAAAGTTGTGAAGCTTTTTTTTGTTTTTTCTCCTTTTGACCCTTTACTTGTGCCACTTTTGGTATCTGAATTGCTGTTAGTCTCTGAAGTCAGTTCATTTCAGAGGGTTGCCAGCTCTTTCTACATGTATCAAGGATGAAATCGTTATAGTGGCCTATTGACTGGACATTCCCCAGTGCTTCATTTTATGAATGACCTCGAAGAAGAACAGTGGGAGCAACAACATCATCTGGGTCAGAGGTGAATGCTGAACTGATCTCATTAATCTCAGAATATATGCTGTATTCACAACTCAGAGTCATAGAATCTTACAGTGCAGAAGGAAGCCATTCAGCCCATCGTCTGCACTGACCACAATGCCATCCAGCCCCCATCCCTCTAACCCACATATTTACCCTAGCTAGCCCCCTTGACACCAAGAGGCAATTTAACATGGCCAATCTACCTAACCTGCACACCTCTGAACTGTGGGAGGAAACCGGAGAAAACGCACGCAGACACAGGGAGAACGTGAAGACTCCACACACACATTCTTCCCGTGTCTGCGTGGGTTTCCTCCAGGTGCTCCGGTTTCCCCTCACTGTCCGAAACATGTGCTGATTCGGTGCATTGGCCATGCTAAATTCTCCCTCAGTGTGCCTGAACAGGCACCGGAGGGTGACGATGAGAGGATTTTCACAGTGGATTCATTGCAGTGTTAATGTAAACTTGTGATAAATAAAAAAATAAAAATAAACCAAGCTGCAGACTTCAGTTAGATAATTGTTTCACCTCTCTTCTGCTTCATTTTTCTTTCACATTTCATCTATATTATTTCACCCACTTTTTGACTCCTTTATTCCCTTTTCTTGTTTTTTTTTTGCTGAGGTGTCTTGCATTTAATTAATTTGCTTTTTCCCTCTCTTACCCCCCTGCTTTTCTCTGCTACCTTTTGTTTGCTGCCCACGTTTCGTGCAATTTTTTGCTCCCACATAGAGTTTGCATGATGTCTTGCTGCTTTAGTCTAAATTTCACTTCCCAATTATCCCCATGATCTCATAACAGCATGCATCTCACTCTCCCACTATAGTTACAGTAAGTGCTTTCAAGCTACTGGAGATGGACTTCACCTAAAATCTTTCATTCAAACTAGGTCACTCTGAATTATTAAGGACTCTCAAAGTATGATTGTATTCAAATTGACATTAGGTGAGGTATGACTTGAAGCAGATGCACACATGGGAATCAGAAGATAATATTACAGAGGAATACCAAGGGGCACAGAATACTGAGACAAATAGATGACACTAGAGCAGGGAATAATAGGTGGGGTCAGTAAAGCGAAAAATAGAGCCTAATTCAGGTTATTGTGCGTGTATGCGAATGCGCAGAGTGTGGTAAATAAGATTGGTGAGTTATAGGTGCAGATTGACATGCGGAAATATTATGTTATGGCTATAGCTAACACCTGGCTCAAAATGGGCAGGGTTTGGGAGTTAAATAGCCCTGAATAAAGGAGTTCAGGAAAGATAGTAAAGACGGAGGGCTGGCAGTATTGATAAAGGAGAGCATTGCAGTGCTGGATAAAGAGGATGTTCCAGAGGGATTGAGGAAAGAATCAATTTGGCTAGAGCTAAGGAATAAAAAAGATGCAGTTACATTGCTCGTGTAGTCTATAGACTAGTCAGGGGGATGTTGAGGAACAAATTTGCGAAGAAATTAGAGGGGTGCAAAAATTATAGAGTAATTATAATGGGGACTTTAATTATCCAAATCTAGGCTGGGAATGTAGTGTAAAGGACAGAGGAACAAGAGTTCAGAGGTTGTGTTCAGAAAAAATTCTTCAACCATACCTTTTTAAATAAAATTGCCCCTCAATCTGGAGGCAACTGGGTATAGTAAAACCAAAAATAAATTATTCACGCAAAAGTGGTTTAATTTGGGCCGGGCCAGTTCTATAGCTGTCACACCATTAAAAATTGATGTTTCTTCTTCAATCTAAAATTAACTGACATCCTTACCTGGTCTGACCGGGCGGCACGGTAGCACAGTGGTTAGCACTGCTGCTTCACAGCTCCAGGGACCTGGGTTCGATTCCCGGCTTGGGTCACTGTCTGTGTGGAGTTTGCACATTCTCCCCATGTCTGCGTGGGTTTCCTCCGGGTGCTCCGGTTTCCTCCCACAGTCCAAAGATGTGCGGGTTAGGTTGATTGGCCATGCTAAAAATTGCCCTTAGTGTCCTGAGATGCGTAGGTTAGAGGGATTAGTGGGTAAATATGTAGGGATAAGGGGGAAGGGCCTGGGTGGGATTGTGGTCGGTGCAGACTCGATGGGCCGAATGGCCTCTTTCTGTGCTGTAGGGTTTCTATGATTTCTATGATTCATATGTTTACAATCCAACAAGGAAGGAGATACTGCTGGACCAGGTTCTTGGAAATGTGGTGCAACAAGTGGATCAAACGTCAATAGGTGAACATTTAGGAAACAGTGAATGTTTCATCGTATGTTTTGGGCTGACTATGGAAAAGGACAAAGAACAGTCCAGAGCACAAAAATTAATTGGGAGAAAAGTCAACTTCAGTGGGATAAGAACTGATCTGCATTGAATAAACTGAAATTAAAAGGTTCTCAGGAGAAACAATAGCTGAACAATAGGCTATCTTCAAAGAAGAGCTGATTCGGGCACAGTCGAGGCACATTCATAAAATCATAGATTCCTACAGTGCAGAAGGAAACCATTCAGCCCATCGAGTCTGCACCAACCATAATCCCACCCAGACCCTATCCCCATAACCCCATGCATTTACCCTAGCTGGTCCCCCCTAACACTAAGGGGCAATTTAGCATGGCCAATCCACCTAACCCACACATCTTTGGACAGTGGGAAGAAACCGGAGCACCTGGAGAAAACGCACTCAGACATAGAACATAGAACATAGAACAGTACAGCACAGAACAGGCCCTTCGGCCCACGATGTTGTGCCGACCTTCATCTGAAACCAAGATCAAGCTATCCCACTCCCTACCATCCTGGTGTGCTCCATGTGCCTATCCAATAACCGCTTAAATGTTCCTAAAGTGTCTGACTCCACTATCACTGCAGGCAGTCCATTCCACACCCCAACCACTCTCTGCGTAAAGAACCTACCTCTGATATCCTTCCTATATCTCCCACCATGAACCCTATAGTTATGCCCCCTCGTAATAGCTCCATCCACCCGAGGAAATAGTCTTTGAACGTTCACTCGATCTATCCCCTTCATCATTTTATAAACCTCTATTAAGTCTCCCCTCAATCTCCTCCGCTCCAGAGAGAACAGCCCCAGCTCCCTCAACCTTTCCTCATAAGACCGACACTCCAAACCAGGCAGCATCCTGGTAACTCTCCTCTGCACTCTTTCCAGCGCTTCCACATCCTTCTTATAGTGAGGTGACCAGAACTGCACGCAATATTCCAAATGCGGTCTCACCAAGGTCCTGTACAGTTGCAGCATAACCCCACGGCTCTTAAACTCCAACCCCCTGTTAATAAAAGCTAACACACTATATGCCTTCTTCACAGCTCTATCCACTTGAGTGGCAACCTTTAGAGATCTGTGGATATGGACCCCAAGATCTCTCTGTTCCTCCACAGTCTTCAGAACCCTACCTTTGACCCTGTAATCCACATTTAAATTAGTCCTACCAAAATGAATCACCTCACATTTATCAGGGTTAAACTCCATTTGCCATTTTTCAGCCCAGCTTTGCATCCTATCTATGTCTCTTTGCAGCCTGCAACACCCCTCCACCTCATCCACTACTCCACCAATCTTGGTGTCATCAGCAAATTTACTGATCCACCCTTCAGCCCCCTCCTCTAAGTCATTAATAAAAATCACAGAGCAGAGGACCAAGCACCGATCCCTGCGGCACTCCACTAGCAACCTGCCTCCAGTCCGAAAATTTTCCATCCACCACCACCCTCTGTCTTCGATCAGACAGCCAGTTACCTATCCAATCGGCCAACTTTCCCTCTATCCCACACCTCCTTACTTTCATCATAAGCCGACCATGGGGGACCTTATCAAACGCCTTACTAAAATCCATGTATATGACATCAACCGCCCTACCTTCATCAACACACCTAGTTACCTCCTCAAAAAATTCTATCAAATTTGTGAGGCACGATTTGCCCTTCACAAATCCGTGCTGACTATCCCGGATTAATCCGCATCTTTCTAAATGGTCGTAAATCCCATCCCTTAGGACCTTTTCCATCAATTTACCAACCACCGAAGTCAGACTAACCGGTCTATAATTACCAGGGTCATTTCTATTCCCTTTCTTAAACAGAGGAACAACATTTGCCACTCTCCAGTCCTCTGGCACCATCCCCGTGGACAGCGAGGACCCAAAGATCAAAGCCAAAGGCTCTGCAATCTCATCCCTCGCCTCCCAAAGAATCCTAGGATACATTTCATCAGGCCCAGGGGACTTATCGACCTTCAGTTTATTCAAAACTGCCAATACATCCTCCCTCCGAACATCTATTTCCTCCAGCCTATTAGCCTGTAACACCTTCTCTTCCTGAAAAACATGGCCCCTCTCCTTGGTGAACACTGAAGAAAAGTATTCATTCATCACCTCGCCTATCTCTACTGATTCCATACACAAGTTCCCACCACTGTCCTTGACCGGCCCTAACCTCACCCTGGTCATTCTTTTATTCCTCACATAAGAGTAAAAAGCCTTGGGGTTTTCCTTGATCCGACCCGCCAAGGACTTCTCATGTCCCCTCCTAGCTCTCCTCAGCCCCTTTTTCAGCTCGTTCCTTGCTAACTTGTAACCCTCAGTCGAGCCATCTGAACCTTGTTTCCTCATCCCTACATAAGCTTCCCTCTTCCTTTTCACAAGACATTCCACCTCTTTTGTGAACCACGGTTCCCTCACTCGGCCATTTCCTCCCTCCCTGACAGGGACATACCTATCAAGGACACCCAGTATTTGTTCCTTGAAAAAGTTCCACTTTTCATCAGTGCCTTTCCCTGACAGTTTCTGTTCCCATCTTATGCCCCCTAATTCTTGCCTAATCGCATCATAATTACCTCTCCCCCAATTGTAAGCCTTGCCCTGCCGTCCGGACCTATCCCTCTCCATTGCAATAACAAAAGACACCGAATTGTGGTCACTATCTCCAAAGTTCTCTCCCACAACCAAATCTAACACTTGGCCCGGTTCATTTCCCAGTACCAAATCCAATGTGGCCTCACCCCTTGTCGGCCTATCCACATATTGTGTCAGGAAACCCTCCTGCACACACTGCACAAAAAGTGCCCCATCCAAACTATTTGACCTACAAAGGTTCCAATCAATATTTGGAAAGTTAAAGTCCCCCATGACAACTACCCTGTGACCCCCACACGTATCCATAATCTGCTTAGCAATTTCTTCCTCCACATCTCTATTACTATTTGGGGGCCTATAGTAAACTCCATGAGGAGAATGTGCAGACTCCACACAGACAGTGACTCAAGCTGGGAATCGAACCCAGGTCCCTGCTTCTGTGAGGCAGCAGTGCTAACCATTGTGTCACCCTCACAGTTCCATCACAAGGGAAATGTAGGGCAAACAGATCCAGAGCTCCCTAGATGACAAACGAGATAGAGCTTAAGATAAAGGAAAAGTATACTTATCATGGGTGTCAGGTAGAAAATACAGGTAAAAACCAAGCTGAATATCAATGGTTCAAAGGCGAGGTGAAGAAGCAACTAATAGAAGTAAAGAGAGACTATGAGAAGGAATTGGCAGCTAACATAAAAGAGAATCCTGAAATCTTCTATAAGAATTGAAATAATAAAAAGGTGTTAAATGGAGGTGTAGGGCCTATTAGGTACCAAAAAGGGGATTTAAATATGAAGAGTGAGGGCATAACTACAGTACTAAATTAATACTTTACCTATGTCTTTATGAAGGAAGATGATATTCATCTTTACCCAGAGTTTAGAAAAAATGTGGTAATGTACTTAAAGTTGATAAGGCCCTGGGACCAGATGAGATGCCTCTAAGGATACTGATGGAGCGGAGTGTGGACATTTCAGAGGCACTGATAGTTTTTCAATCATCCTGAGACTTGGGGGTGGTGCCAGAGGACTGGAGAATTGCAAAAATTACACCCTTGTTCAAAAAAGGTGTAAAGACAAGCCAGTCAGTTTCACTTTGGGGGCAGGGAAAATCCTAGAAACAATCATTCAGGACAAAATTAATAGTCATGTGAACAATGCGGGTTAATTAAGGAAAGCCAGCATGGATTCCTTAAGGGATGATCATATTTAATTATTTGCTTCCCCTCCTCCCCCCCCCGCCCCGCTTTTCTCCATTTTACCTCTCTCCCACACATCCCCCCCCCCCCCCCCACATCTTCATCTGGCACAGCTTACCCTCTGATTTCAGCTTCTCTGCCGTTTGGCCATTCAGACCCTTTATTCTCTCTATGGTCTGCCATTAGCAGCCTTTCCCCTTGTTTTTATGGCTATGACTCATCTTTCATTCTCTCACCCTGCGGCATAAATATCCCCCACTTTCTATGCCTTTTAGCTTTGACAAAGTGTCATCTGGACTCAAAACGTCAGCTCTTTTCTCTCCTTACAGATGCTGTCAGACCTGCTGAGATTTTCAAGCATTTTCTCTTTTGGTATAATAATTAATTTGCTGGAGTTTTTTGAAGAGGGGACTGTGGTGAACAATCGTTGGTTCCCACTGTGGGATTGTTCTAATGTTGTTGTTGGGCTAGGGTGGGATTGATACACCTGTGGTTGTTACTGTTGTGGTACATCCCAGTCGGGCTCCGCCTCCTGGGAGAGGTATAAGACCCCCTGCTCGGGCGGGACCCCTTCAGTCTGGGACAGTGTGTTAAAGTTCTGATAGTTCCATTGTTAGTTAATAAAAGCCTTCTTTTACCGAAGCTTTGTGCCTCGTGTCCAATTGATGCGCATCAATTTTATTAACTAACATTAAACTCTCGACGGAAGGAAAAAAAAAGAAAGGAGAGTATGGAGCAAATCCTAAAGCCAGAACGTCTGACGCTAGATCCACGTGCGGTGGGCGCTTCTAACACCTTCGACCACTGGCTGAAGTGTTTTGAAGATTACCTAGCAGCCTCCGCAGCGGTCACCACAGATGATGACAGACTCCGGGTCCTCCATGCGAGGGTAAGCGACACAGTCTACCTCGCGATCCGTGCGGCCACCACTTACCCGAGGGCCCTCGAGCTTTTAAAAAAGCGCTATACGAAACCTCCTAACGAGATCCACGCTCGTTACCTCCTCGCTACACGACGTCGGCAGTCGGGCGAAACCATGGAGGACTACGCCAATGAGCTCTTGCAGCTTGCCAGGGGCTGTGACTGCAAAGCTGTGTCGGCTGAGCAGTACATGTACGACCTCGCCCGAGATGCGTTTGTGGCCGGGGTCGGGTCTTCGTACATCCGTCTCAAGCTGCTAGAAAAGGGAAATCTCAACCTGACCCAAGCTATGGAATTAGCTGAAATGCTTGAGGCGGCTTCGAAGAGCTTGGTCTTGTATCCGGAGGACCACGTGGAGACAACGTGGCAGGAGCAGTCGCAAATCCCTCCTCGCCCCACGGGCTCGAAGTGCAGTGTTATGGCGTGCTCCCATGTGGACCAGACGACGGCTGCAGCCCCATGCGGCCCGCGGTGCTACTTCTGCGGAGGAGCCAAACATCCACGACAAAAGTGTCCCGCTAAAGCGGTAGTCTGTACCTCATGCGGTAAAAAGGGGCATTATGCGAAGGTGTGCAGATCGAAGCCCAAGAATGGCAGTGCGGCCTGTGACCCTTCGGAACGGGGATCATCACCATCGTCGTCGAAGTACTCACGGGGTTCGTCCACGTGCGAGTCCAGGACGACGCCATTGCGGTCGACGGAGTCGGAGGAGGATGACCACCAGGAGTCGCTACGTTTGGCGCCTTCACCCATGTGCGATTCATGGGGGCGGCCATTTTGGTCGACGATGACCATGAGCGACCAGCAGGGGTCCTCAGCATCGACCTCGGCTGCCTGCAGTGACGTTCACGGACCAACGGTGGCGTCGATCACCCTGGACCAGGCTAAGCATCACAGGCTTGATTGTTCGATGATGGATATACAGGTAAATGGTCGTGCAATTTATTGTCTGTTTGACAGCGGGAGCACTGAGAGCTTTATTCACCCTGACACTGTGAAGCGGTGTGGACTCCAGATTCAACCTGCCAAACAGACAATCTCTATGGCATCAAGGTCCCGGTCTGTCCCTGTGCTAGGACGTTGTGTGGTAACTTTGAAAGTGCAAGGCACAATTTACGAGCGATTCAGGCTCCTTGTGTTGCCGCATCTTTGCGCACCAATTCTCCTCGGACTAAACTTTATGGTCCACATGAAGAGTGTGATCCTACAGTACGGTGGGCCACTCCCTTCGCTGACAGTGGGGGAACAGCTGAAGTCACCAAATTGTCCAAAGCATCCCGCCTGCAATCTTTCTACGTTAAAGATCACCACACCCTCTTTATTTCAGAATCTGGTACCAGGCTGCAAGCCCATCGCTACTAAAAGTAGGCGTTACAGCACTGAAGATCGGATCTTCATCAGATCTGAGGTTCAGCGACTCCTCAAAGAAGGGATCATACAGCCCAGTGTTTGTCCGTGGAGAGCACAGGTTGTGGTGGTCAAGAGCGGGAACAAACCCCGGATGGTCATTGATTACAGTCAGACCATTAATCGATATACGCAGCTGGATGCGTATCCCCTCCCGCGCATATCTGATATGGTCAATCAGATTGCGCAGTACCGGGTGTTCTCCACCATAGACCTTAAGTCCGCCTACCACCAACTCCCCATTCGCCCAGAGGACCGACACTACACAGCCTTTGAGGCAGATGGTCGTCTGTATCAGTTCCTTAGGGTTCCATTTGGTGTCACCAATGGGGTCTCGGTCTTCCAGCGTGCTATGGACCGAATGGTGGACCAGAACAGGTTGCGGGCTACCTTCCCGTACCTGGATAATGTCACCATCTGCGACCGTGATCAGCAGGACCATGACACAAATCTCCAAAACTTTTTACGCACTGCATCTCGCCTGAATTTGACCTACAACAGGGAGAAGTGTGTATTCCGTACGCGCCGGTTAGCCATCCTGGGATACGTGGTGGAAAACGGGGTCATTGGCCCTGATCCAGACCGTATGCGCCCCCTTGCTGAACTTCCCTTGCCCGCTAGCGCAAAAGCACTGAGAAGATGCCTAGGCTTCTTCTCCTATTATGCGCAGTGGGTCCCCAACTACGCGGACAAAGCCCGTCCGCTTATTAAGTCCACGACTTTTCCACTCACGCCAGAGGCCCAACTGGCCTTCAAGGAATTGAAACACGACATCGCGAAAGCCACGATGCACGCGGTAGACAAATCCATCCCTTTTCAGGTGGAAAGCGATGCATCTGATTTCTCCCTGGCCGCCACACTAAACCAGACGGGCAGGCCCGTCGCGTTTTTTTCCCGCACCCTCCAAGGCCCCGAAATTCGGCATTCAGCGGTGGAAAAGGAGGCCCAGGCCATTGTGGAGGCCGTCAGACACTGGCGCCATTACCTGGCGGGGAAGCGGTTCACCCTGATCACGGACCAGCGGTCCATGGCGTTCATGTTCAACAACACGCAGAGGGGCAAGATCAAGAATGATAAGATCTTGCGGTGGAGAATTGAACTCTCCACCTATAACTACGATATCATGTATCGTCCAGGGAAACTCAATGAGCCCTCGGATGCCCTCTCGCGCGGAACATGCGCTACTACGCAGGAGGATCGCTTGAACGCCCTCCATAATGACCTGTGCCATCCTGGGGTCACTCGCTTCTACCACTTTGTCAAAGCCCGCAACCTGCCTTACTCGGTGGAGGACGTCAGGTCGGTGACAAGGAGCTGTCGGATTTGCGCGGAATGCAAACCGCACTTTTACCGACCTGACCGGGCACATTTGGTCAAGGCCACTCGCCCCTTTGAGAGGCTGAGTGTGGATTTTAAGGGCCCCCTTCCCTCAACAGATCGGAACGTGTACTTTCTGAACATAATAGATGAGTACTCCCGGTTCCCGTTTGTTGTCCCCTGCGCGGACACGTCGGCTGCCACGGTGATCTAGGCATTCCGTGATCTTTTTACCCTGTTCGGGTACCCCAGCTATATCCATAGCAACAGGGGCTCGTCGTTCATGAGTAATGACTTGAGGCAATTCCTGCTCTCATACGGGATTGCCTCTAGTAGGACCACAAGTTACCCTCTCGTTCCACCTGTCCTAGGGGTAATGGACAGGTGGAACGAGAGAATGCTACAGTCTGGAAGGCTGTCCTATTGGCGCTGAAGTCCAAAGGCCTTCCAGTCTCCCGTTGGCAGGAGGTCCTCCCTGATGCGCTTCACTCCATTCGCTCCCTCCTGTGTACGGCAACCAATACTACTCCCCACGAGAGGATGTTCTCATTCCCTCGGAAGTCGTCCTCGGGGATATCTTTACCAGCCTGGTTGACGTACCCAGGACCCGTCCTCCTGCGGCGACATGTAAGGGCCCGCAAGTCCGACCCCTTGGTCGAACAGGTCCACCTCCTCCACGCCAACCCTCAGTATGCCTATGTGGCATATCCTGACGGGCGAGAGGACACAGTCTCGATCCGAGACCTGGCGCCCGCAGGGGACGTAGCAACTCCTGTCGCTCCCATACCCCCAGCAACGAATCACTTATCCCTTATTTCTCCCCCGGACGTGGCGCGGACAGCATCGGGACCAATGCTTAACAGTTTTACTCCAATGCACAGCTTGCCTGAGCCCCGAAGATCGTCGCCATCGCAGAATGTACCGGGATCCCCTGCACTACCGTTTCATCAGGGTCAACCGGCCTGTGAGTCCGTGGGAGAACAGCTGGACGCTGTTTTGGGGAGAACGCCACCGCAAGCACCTGCTCCGGTGTCACCGCCGGTATTGAGGAGGTCACAACGACGGTGCGGTCCTCCAGACCGTCTGAACTTATAATCTGTTGACATTTTAGTCTGTTTTCGTACCCCGCCGGCCTTTGTTCTCAAAGGAGGGGTGAATGTGGTGAACCATCGTTGGTTCCCACTGTGGGATTGTTCTAATGTTGTTGTTGGGTTGTTCTAATGTTGTTGTTGGGCTAGGGTGGGATTGATACACCTGTGGTTGTTACTGTTGTGGCACATCCCAGTCGGGCTCCGCCTCCTGGGAGAGGTATAAGACCCCCTGCTCGGGCGGGACCCCTTCAGTCTGGGATAGTGTGTTAAAGTTCTGATAGTTCCATTGTTAGTTAATAAAAGCCTTCTTTTACCGAAGCTTTGTGCCTCGTGTCCAATTGATGCGCATCAGGGACAGAGAGGAGTGATGAGGTGCACATGGACTTCCAAAAGGCGCTTTGTACAATTCTGCACAATAGACTTGAGAAATGTTTCGACTCATGGAATAAAAGGGACAATAGAAGCATGGATTCAAAATTGGCTGAGTGTCAAAAAACAGAGAGTGATGGTTAATGATGTTTTTGGGGCTGGAGGAAAATTTATTGTGGAGTTCCCCAGGGGTCAGTATTGGGACCCTTGCTTTTCATGATATATATTAATGACCTGTACCTTCAGGTATAGGGTGCAATTTCAAAGTTTTATGGGTGATATGAAACTTGGAAGCATTGTAAACTGTGAGGAGGCTAATGTAGAACTTCAATAGGATATAAACAAGTTGGTGCAATGGGCTAACAGGTGGCAGCTGAAGTTCAATGCAGAGAAATGTGAAGCGATTCATTTTGGTAGGAAGAACATGGAGACACAGTATTAAATAAAGGGTAAAACTCTAAAGGGGGTGCAGGAGCAGAAAGACTTGCACCTATATGTGAAAAAATCATTAAGGTGGTGGGGCAGGTTGAGAGAGCAATTCATAAAGCATACCACAGCTTTATCAATCGGGACATAGAGTACAAGAGCAAAGAGCTTATGTTGAATTTGTATAAGGCACCAGGTTCGGCCTCATCTAGAGTATTTGCTTCCAGTTCTGGGCATCGCATTTTAGGAAAGATGTGAAGACATAGGAAAGAGTAGCAGAAAAGATTCATGAGAATGGTTCCAGGGATGAGGAATTGCAGTTATGAAGATAGATCTGAGAAGTTAGAACTGTTTTCTTTGGAGAAAAGAAGGCTGAGAGGAAATTTGATAGAGGCATTCAAAATCATGAGAGATCTGAACAGAGGAGATGGGGAGAAACTGTTCCCATTCATTAAAGGATTGCAAATGAGTGGGTACAGATTTAAAATGATTAATAAAAGAACCAAAAAAGTGACATGAGGAAACTTTCTTTAAGGATAGAGTGTGGAAGTCACTGCCTGAGAGTGTGGTGGAGGCAGATTCAATTGAAGAATTCAAAAGGGAATTAGACTATTGCTTGAAAAAGGTCAATGTGCAGAGTTATGGGAAGAAGATGGAGGAATGGCACTCGGTGAGTTGTTCATTTGGAGAGCTGGGACAGACACTGGGCCAAATGGCCTCGTTTTGCGCCATAACAATTCTTGTGATGCTGTGATAGTAAACGCTAAAGTAATTGAAAAATATGTGAATAACACAGCTTGATTGTAGGTACTGCGTATAGTAAGACAGTTGCCTGATTCAGAGGCTTGTGGGTTCAAGCATCACTCCAGGACATAGTCTATGATGATGCTACAATGTGGTACTGCGGAAGTGGTCCATTATTGGAGGTGCCAGTCTTTGGAGAAGATGAGCTCTAATAACTCCAATTGACTATTGTGCTAGTTTCAACTCCAGTGTTTTTCCTCTGATTGCCATTGACTGTTTACCCCGCCTGATGTCAACTTCAATTTCTGCAATAGTTATGATTTAGTGCACCATTAAAACCCAGGTTATTAATAAAGGATAACTTTTTTGTGGGGTTCTTAAGTGATATTTGAGCAATAAAAAGAGAACGTCTTGCCAATTCAGTGATTTCCAATTATTTGCACTCTGGGGTACTTCAGCAGAGCAGCCTCTGAAGACGCTTAGATTTCAGCATTTAACTGCACATGCACAGACTCTGGGTTGCTACTCCGTTTCAGAGGAATAATGATATTGGCAGTTTTGCTGTCATGAATAGCTCCAAATTCAGGCCATTATTATAAGAACATAAGAACATAAGAAATAGGAGCAGGAGTAGGCCATTTAGCCCCTCGAGCTTGCCCCGCCATTCAATAAGATCATGGCTGATCTGACGTGGATCAGTACCACTTACCCGCCTGATCCCCATAACCCTTAATTCCCTTACCGATCAGGAATCCATCCATCCGCGCTTTAAACATGTTCAGCGAGGTAGCCTCCACCACCTCAGTGGGCAGAGAATTCCAGAGATTCACCACCCTCTGGGAGAAGAAGTTCCTCCTCAACTCTGTCTTAAACCGACCCCCCTTTATTTTGAGGCTGTGTCCTCTAGTTTTAACTTCCTTACTAAGTGGAAAGAATCTCTCCGCCTCCACCCTATCCAGCCCCCGCATTATCTTATAAGTCTCCATAAGATCCCCCCTCATCCTTCTAAACTCCAACGAGTACAAACCCAATCTCCTCAGCCTCTCCTCATAATCCAAACCCCTCATCTCCGGTATCAACCTGGTGAACCTTCTCTGCACTCCCTCCAATGCCAATATATCCCTCCTCATATAAGGGGACCAATACTGCACACAGTATTCCAGCTGCGGCCTCACCAATGCCCTGTACAGGTGCATCAAGACATCCCTGCTTTTATATTCTATCCCCCTCACGATATAGGCCAACATCCC
The DNA here is from genome assembly GCF_964213995.1 of Mustelus asterias. Lineage (NCBI taxonomy): Eukaryota > Metazoa > Chordata > Chondrichthyes > Carcharhiniformes > Triakidae > Mustelus > Mustelus asterias. The sequence goes on along the minus strand of NC_135817.1, from coordinate 25,149,678 downwards.
ATTTGCCTTCTTGATCACCTGTTGTACCTGCAGACTGGGCTTTTGCGTCTCATGCACAAGGACCCCCAGGTCCCTTTGCACGGTAGCATGATTTAATTTGTTTCCATTGAGATAGTAATCCCATTTGTTATTATTTCCTCCAAAGTGTATAACCTCGCATTTATCAACGTTATACTCCATTTGCCATATCCTCGCCCACTCACTCAGCCTGTCCAAATCTCTCTGCAGATCTTCTCCGTCCTCCACACGATTCACTTTTCCACTTATCTTTGTGTCGTCTGCAAACTTCGTTACCCTACACTCCGTCCCCTCCTCCAGATCATCTATATAAATGGTATTCTCCAGGCCTGAAGTAGAATTTGAACCCATGACCTTTCATCTCAAAAACCAAGACTGCTACCCATTGAGCTAAGGCTAGGTGTAATATGACAGTCTTGTTCATAACCATTGCCACTGAATGTGGGTGGAGGTAATGTTTCCATCCCTGTTTGTTTGCCCATCAATAATGTAGCTCAAAAACTCATGGGCAGATTTCAATGAAATTTGGTACAGCCCAAGAAATAAGTGATTAGTTTGTGCTGAAGATCTAGGAATTTTTTTAAGGTTCCACTAAAACTTGGAGATAGGGCAAACTGAGTTTTTGTTTTAGAATGCTGTGGGTTGTTTTGTTTTAGAATGTTGTTGATTGTTTTAGAATGCTGTGGATTGTCTCACTAGAGATGTTTGGTGGAATTTATCAAGGCTGTCAAAATGTAAGCAGAGTTTTCAGAGCAGGTTGTTGGAGATGGATTTGTTGAAACCTCCTGAGTGAGATGGCAGCTCTTAATAAAACATTCCTTTTTTTAATCTTTGTAGTTACAGAGCATCAATCATGTAGGGAAAAGCCTTAAGGGAGAGTTGGATAATAACATTGTTGAATTAACACAACCTAACAGAGGTTCGTGCTTTACTGAGTGCCCTCTTCAGTTGTTGAATAATTAATTTAGGATTGCATTTTCTGGTTGAGTTACTTCAACCTAGAAAAAAAATAGATTATAGCACAATATACGAACATCAAGTTTGTTGCAATGCTGATTCCTAAGTATTAAACCCATGTCTATGCATTGACAGTAATAACATCACTTACCAATCAGTTTAATGCACCATATTAGTTCAGCTGTATTTTAACTTGATGGTAAATTATTAAGCCATCTAATTGGAAGTATACGGAAATTATTATCATTTATTAAGTTAAAATGTGCAGCGCAGTGATTAGCACCGCTGCCTCACAGCGCCAGGGACCCGGATTCAATTCCGACCTTGGGTCACTGTCTGTGTGGAGTTTGCACATTCTCCCCGGGTCTGCGTGGGTTCCCTCCGGGTGCTCCGATTTCCTCCCACACTCCAAAGATGTGTGGGTTAGGTGGATTGGCCATGCTAAATTGCCCCTTAGTGTCAAGGGGTTTTACGAGTAGGGCCTGGGTAGGATTGTTGTTGGTGCAGATTCGATGGGCCAAAGGGCCTCCTGCACTGGAGGGATTCTATGATTCTAAAATGAAACAATGCAGAGGGCACGATTTATGATGGTAGTAGGTGGGCCAGAAGAGATTCAAAATGGATCCTTGTGCTTGGCATTGCTCAGTTTCTGAAGAGAAATCATGCAGAAATTTGCAGGTCTGGATTTGTTTCTGTCTCCTATTAGATGATTCAACAATGGAAAGACTATGCAGTGAAGCCTATTTCTGAATTCAATCCTCATCTTGAGTCCCCTTCTTTGCCTCCCAATCTCAGATCAAATCCTTTCAGGAAGAAGGCCTCCAATAGATTATGAAAACTTGAGTGGACACCTCCCCTCAGAGGAATAGTGTGTCTCTGGTATATCATATCTGTTAAGCATTCAGTGGGATCCTGAGAGGAAAATCTACTACCTCAGCTCCCTGAAGTGAGACTTTGTTTGTTCGTTGCAGAGTATGGAAACTGAAGTTCACAATCTTTGTAACCAGGCTGTAATCATAAAAGAGTACCACAACTATTGGGTTGTCTTATGATGAAAGGTTGGACAGCCTGGTTTGTTTCCACTGGAGTTTAGAAGAGTGAGGGGTGACTTGATTGAAGTATGTAAGATCCTGAATATAGAATTCTACAGTGCAGAAGGAGGTCATTCAACCCATTGAGTCTGCACAGACTACAATCCCACCCAGGCCCTATCTATGTAACCCCATGCATTTACCCTGCTAAACCCCTGACATCAAGGGGCAATTTAGCATAGCCAATCAACCTAACCTGCACATCTTTGGACTGTGGGAGGAAACTGGAACACCCAGAGGAAACCCACACAGACATGGGGAGAATGTGCAAACTCCACACAGACAGTGACCCAAGCCGGGGATCGAACCCGGGTCCCTGGCGATATGAGGCAGTGCTAACCACTGTGCCACCATGCTGCCCATGGTCTTGACAAGGTGGACGTGGAAAGGATGTTTCTCTCTGTGGGTTAGTCCAGAATGAGGAGGCACTGTTTAAAAATGCGGGTTTCCCTTTTACAACAGAGATGAGAATTATTTTCTGAGGGTTGTGTGACTTTGGAACTCTCTGCTCAGAAGGTGGTGGAGACGGGGTTACTGAATATTTGTAAGATGAAGTACATAGATCCTTGTTAGGCAAGGGAATCAAAGTTTAGTGGGGGTAGATGGGAATGTGAAATTCGAAACAAATCGATCAGCCATGATCTTATTGAATAGCAAAGCAGGTTCGAGGGGCCAAATGGCCTACTTCTGCTGCTGTTTCATATGTTAATTTGTTCAAAAGGCACGGATCATTATTGTTAATTGTAATAATGCACTAAAATGTCAAAAAGCCAAAGTAATGACTGAAAAGAGCTGAACTACTGAGCAACAAGAAATATATGTCAACCGATCTTTAATAAATGGGGTAGAGTATATGATCTGGTAAATTGCACACGCATGTTGTAGGATTGGGCTTATGGGCAGAATGGACTTTTCTCTTGATTTGTTTAAGACTTTTTTTCTTCTGGAGATTGTAATCTTTATTACAGAAATAGGGATATGAAATACTTCATACTCAGTGATAAGAACATCTGACTGAGGAAGCTTCTTAATTAGCCCTAAAAATTGCTGTAATCATTATTTTACATTGAGCAGAATTATTCATGTGATTATTTTTTAAATGTATATTTCTGTTTTAGATATTTTTTAGATAATCGGTAAGTGATGATGCTGGGTAATGATTAGGAGGATATTTAGACCTGTTGGTGGGAGAGAGCTGAATTTCTATATACACTTGAAGCTGCATCAATGATGTTTGATGATTTAACTCATGACAGGATTATTTTAACACTGTTACACCTGTGGATTTAATAGATCTTCCAAGCCAGTACTTGCAGTCATGTTAGAAGCATTCGCAACATAAACAAAAGTTTATGTTATAACCCTCATGAGGTCCATGGGGAATCATTAATCTCCCTGTTGGGCTCATTGAGTTCCCTTGGTAACAGGCAGTGGCCTGCCCAGCTGGAACTCATTACCTGAGCCTTTTATATGGCAGACCCAGGACTGGGCCTGCAGAATGGTAGTTCCAGGCAGGGACTGGTGTGTGTACACCACGGTAGTGGTTTTACTTTTTATTCTGTAATAAACTATGTTTCTTTCCATTCAGGCTTCCTTTTCAAACAAAGGATCAGATTAAAAACAAAACCAACAGATATTATAGTACAGATAATAACCCAGCAATTGCCCTCTAATCTAAAGCTAGATTTATTAACAATGCAGTTTACTTCAAGTATTAACATTTTAGAATTAATTTTTTCATAATATTTTCAATGTAGACAATGACAATGATTTTACATAGTCCTTATGTGCATAATTAACATAGCATTTAAGTCAATCTTCTACATCACAGAATTATTACAGTGGCTGAATGGCCTCCTCCTACAATCATGTCTGCACTGGCTCTCCAAATGAGCATTATGAATTAGTGCCATTCCCCTGCTTTTTCCCATATTCTGCTCGATGTTTCTATTCAAATCATCCCATACCCTCCAGAATGCCTTGATTGAACCTGCCTCCACCACACTTCCAGGCAGTGCATTCCAGACCCCAACCACTTGCTGTGTGAAAAAGTTTTTTTCTCACTTCATTTGCTTCTTTTGCAACTGATCCTGCGTGGATCAGCTGGCAGAAAAATTCACAGACATCTTCAACCTCTCTTTACAACAATCCGAGGTCCCTATCTGCTTCAAGAAGATGACCATCATCCTGTTTCCTAAGAAAAACCAAGCATTGTGCCTTAATGACTATTGGCTGGTGGCTCTGACATCCATCATTATGAAGTGCTTCAAAAGGTTAGTCAAGGCACGAATCAATTCTAGCCTCCCGGACTATCTGGATCCACTACAGTTTGCCTACCACCGCAACAGGTTCACAGCAGACGCCATTTCCCCGGCCCTGCACTCAACCCCTGGAACACCTAGATGTTGACTACAGCTCAGCATTCAACACTATTATTCCCACAAAACTCATCTCCAAACTCCGTGGCCTGCGCCTCGGCACCTCCTGAACCTCCTAACTCACAGACACAATCAGTAAGGATAGGCGTCCTCCACGATCATCCTCAACACTGGTGCCCCACGAGGCTGTGTTCTCAGCCCCCTACTATACTCCTTATACACCTATGACTGTGCGGCCAAATTCCCCTCCAATTCGATTTTCAGGTTTGCTGACCATACCCCCATAGTAGACCAGATCTCAAACAATGACGAGACAGAGTACAGGAATGAGATAGAGAATCTGGTGAACTGGTGCAGCAACAATAATCTCTCCCTCAATGTCAACAAAATGAAGGTGTTTGTTATCGACTTCAGGAAGCGTAAAGGAGAACATGCCCCTGTCTACATCAATGGGGATGAAGTAGAAAGGGTTGAGAGCTTCAAGTTTTTAGGTGTCCAGATCACCAACAACCTGTCCCGGTCCCCCTCATGCCGACACTATAGTTAAGAAAGCCCACCAACGCCTCTACTTTCTCAGAAGACTAAGGAAATTTGGCATGTCAGCTACGACTCTCTCCAACTTTTACAGATGCTCCATAGAAAGCATTCTTTCTGGTTGTATCACAGCTTGGTATGGCCCCTGCTCTGTACAAGACCACAAGGAACTACAAAAGGTGGTGAATGTAGCCCAATCCATCACGCAAACTAGCCTCCCATCCATTGACTCTGTCTACACTTCCCACTGCCTCGGCAAAGCAGCCAGCATAATTAAAGACCCCACGCACCCCAGACATTCTCTCTTCCACCTTCCTTTGGGAAAAAGTTACAAAAGTCTGAGGACACGCACCAATTCAAGAACAGCTTCTTCCCTGCTGCTGTCAGACTTTTGAATAGACTTACCTTGCATTAAGTTGATCTTTCTCTACACCCTAGCTATGACTGTAACACTACATTCTGCACGGTCTCATTTCCTTCTCTATGAATGGTATGTTTTATCTGTTATAGTACGCAAGAAACAATACTTTTGTATGTTAATACATGTGACAGTAAATCAAATCAAATTATTTTAAATCTGTGCCCTCTCATTTTTGATCCTTTTATGAGTGGGAACAGTTTCTCTCCATTTATTCTGTCCAGTCCCCTCATGATTTTGAATATTTATATCAAATCTCCTCTTCGTCACCTTCTCTCCAAAAGGAAAATAGCCGCAATCTATCCTCATAACTGAAGTTTCGCACCCCCAGAACCTCTTTTGCATTCACACCAACACATTCACATCTTTCCAATAGTGGCACCCAGAACTATACACAATATTCCAGCTGAGGTCTAACTAGTGTCAGCATAACCTCCTTGCTCTTGTACACTATGTCTCTATTAGTAAGCCTATGGGCGGGATTCTCTGAACTCTTCTGCCTCACTCCAGTGACAATGGAGAATTTAGTTTTCAGTCAAAACTCCTTTCACTGCAGCAGCACCAGAGAATTCCAGCCACAGATAAGGTCGGAGCTTTTCGATGTACATGTTTAACTGCTTTCCACCTGTCCTGCCACCTTCAATGATCTATGCACATATACATCCAGGTCCCTCTACTCCTGCACCCCCTTAAGAATTTTACCCCTTATTTTGTATTGTTTTACCATGTTCTCCCTTCCAAATTGCATCACCTCACACTTCTTCACATTGACCTTCATGTTGAAGACATAAGTAGGGCATTCCTACTTTTATAAATTTACTTTTCTTTTTAACTTGCGTTTTTCTTCAAACAGCAAAAAAAATTATAAAGTAGCTGAAAGAAATAGGATCAGCATGTAAGGCAGGAAGACAGTGGAGATAAACGTCCAGGGTACCATGGAGAGGGGAAGACTTTCCTGGATCGCCCTGATGTTAAAGTGCCCCATATGCTGTTGACTTACTTGGTTGAGTGTTATCATTGATGCCAAGGGCATCATTTATGTTCCTGTTACACAGCCCTTGAGAAGATAAACAAAGTTAATTGATTCTTTACAGTCCATCAGGTAAATAAAAATAGCACAGCTGATAAATTGTTACTGAACTCTTTTGGTTGTATTGTATTTGTGTCAAATATATTTGGCACTCCTTTTACGCCACATTCAAAATAAACATGTTTAAACAAAAAGCTTCTATTTCAAAAGCATGCCCATCTTTTTATAAAATTAGCACCACTGTCTGTTTGTATCTTTCTCTGTTCAGTTCCACAACTGACTGGTCTTCAACAGGGACCTTTAGATTCCTTAGTTTGCTGTCAGATGCTTTATGATAGGAGCAAATCTCAGAACAGTCAAACATCCATAGAACTGCTAACCTTTTGACTCTTGGATTAAAAACTCTCTTGCCGCTATACTAATGAAGATTTTTTAAAAAATCAGGTTGAAGACAAACATTTCAAAATTCTGTGAAACAAAGTGAAGATTCAATTTTGACATTTATCTAATAAACATATTTTTACAATGCATTATGGTCAGCTCCATAATTGGCAAATTCATACACTGGACAAAATATATCCATGATGTGGAGATGCCGGCGTTGGACTGGGGTAAACACAGTAAGAAGTTTAACAACACCAGGTTAAAGTCCAACAGGTTTATTTGGTAGAAAATGCCACTAGCTTTCGGAGCGCTGCCCCTTTGTCAGGTGGAGTGGAGAAAATATATAACATATATGTTACAAAATGTATCCACCATAGATGATTGGCATTGACCAGAAATGAACTATTTTACTGTAGAGAGTACAGCCTGTTCTTTATGAACAGTTTTTTAAAAAAGAGTGCAGAGACAAAATTTATTATACAAGTGTTTCCATAGTATGTAATAAATGAGATTAGAGGTGACTGCAGGAAGTATTGCTTTTTCTTACTAAGTTCCAACACTGTATCTGCATTTTGTGCTTTTCACTCTATTCATAGACATTTTGGAGTAAAATTGCAATATTACAATATTTGAATAATTCATTGCACTTGCTCACATCATATTGAGTACAGTGGATAATATTCATTATTAAAATGTAAGAGGCTTATGCATGTTTCATAGACTAATTATCCAGCCATTAATGTACCAAATACTCATGCAGTAAAGAAAGACCATTTGATGGATGTTTCTTAAATAGGAGACTGAAGCTTTGCTGATAGGTGTACTGCAGTTTAAAATAGCATGTGTTCTGGAATAGGGGACTTAAGAGTTGTAGTTATTAGTTATGTGCCCCATATTCCAGCATATAACTTGCTGGAGGCTTCTACTAGCTTAGATTATTAACTGTTCCAATTTTCCTTATTTTTTCCTCTCATACTGGTTTATGTTAATGTCCTATCTTGTTCTGTCCTCTGCCTGATGTGGCCTCATTTGATTATTAAGTTTGGAGATGTTTACATCTGACATCACCAACAGGACAAATTATTTTAATGAAAAAGATTGGTCCTTCTTTGAGCTAATTAATAAAAGCTTTGCCTGATGTAACACCACATTACACAGGTCAGGAAGATCTCGAGTCAGTTTTCTGAGCAGGTTGTTTGTACCTCACGCCAGGGCACCAGTGGGGTATGATTGTCATCAGGGCATCTAACCTCAAATTTCAATGCTCTTGACTTGTCAGCAATCAAATGGAAAGCCAGTCAGAATTCCCTCCCACTTCCCTGAGCAAAGAATTGGGTCCAGCTGCTACACTCCATTCCCTGGAAATGCTCACTCTTCCATCTCACAGATGTAGATGGGTAGAGATACAACAGTGTGGACAGCACTCATAGAATTGTGCCTCCAAATGATTAAATACCTTAAGAGAAAGAAAGGGGTGGGGGGCTGTTGTGATGGAAAGGAAAACAGTGGATAATGGAACAATATGGTGAGAAGGAAGGAAAGAATGCACCACATGCATGGGTAGAAATATGTCTTGGCTATTGGTGCTAAACGAGCGATACTGTAACGATTGCCCATGATACATCCTGCCTGACGTTCCGTTCCATCGAAGTTAATGTAACCAGCTACTTATTCTATGCTGCCTGTTTTGCACCTGCACCAAAGACAAATTTCTACCACGCGTTTGTTTGGAATGTTTGCTTCTGTTTCCTCACTTATCAAAGAATGTCATCATGGCATCTCCCATGTGTACTTTCACTGCTCCAACTTGTATTGCAACATTGTCCTTGCATTTCACAGGTCCTCCAGTAAACGTTACATGCAATATTTTTATCAACAGTTTCGGCTCTGTCACAGAGACCACAATGGTAAGTGCTGATGGCCACGGTCAAATAACTTGATGTCTTGTACGGTAGCAGCTTGTCAATTTTTTTTCTTTTTGTTTTATCGTTCAAATTGCAGGTCCTCCTGTTAATGTTACATGCAACATATTTATCAACAGCTTTGGTTCAATAGCAGAAACTACAATGGTGAGTGGGACTGAACATTGAGGCCATCTTGTAATGTATTGCTTAGTTTGTCAGCCTACCACTAGGGCCTTTACCAACCAGCTGATCGGAACCAAGCCAAACCTCTTTGTCAGCTGCTATTTCCGAATCTGTGAATCATTGGGTGCCCAACCATGGGTCCAACTACTCAGAGTTAATACCAGCAGGAAACATTTTTTTGTCAAAAACAGGAGCCCATGATATATTCTTTGTAAAATTCAGCATTTGCAGTCTGGAAAAATGGTGAGTAGGCTGCCTTTGTTGAAAAATACTTTGGGCATTCTTCAATTCTTAAAAATACATTATCCCAGTATTTCATCAATTGTGTAACCAGTAAATCATACTAAACTTAACACCAAAATTTCCTAAGCATTTCAATGGCTGCAAAGCTATAAATACTGCCATAAATCGAGCCGAAATCAGCATAAACAATGGGAATCTGAGGAAAATGCAGAGCTAACACCACATCCTTTTAAAAAAATTCTTCCTTGTGTATGGAAATTAAAGTTTGAATCATCAAACCACCCTTTATGTATGCCAGGCACAGTATGCTTGAAATGCCATTTCAATTTTTACTGTACATTATTCTGATGCTGTAAAGCTGCATTAAAAATCCAGAAAGAAATAGGTCTCCATAAGGAGAAATTTTAAAAATCGCCTAAAATATCTGCAGAAAACAATGTTAGAACTGGTGTCAGTACAGGAAAAGTCTCTCAATTTGGTCCTTTGCTCGGGGCGGGTGAAGGAATGGGGGATGCTATGTCAGTGAACACAAAGGGATTTATGAGGTATTGCAGAATCCGTGTCGAGATTGAAGAAATTTGGCATTGAGTGGGAACAGTTCTTCATGCCCGAGTTTCCTTGATGTTTTGCAGAGAAAATAAGTGGTGAAAGATTTCAGGAAATTTTGGCCGTTATTGTAAAGATGCATATGTTTTGGAGACCTGGAAATCATACTTTCTGAAGATTAATATATGAGCACTTAAACTTGTATGCACACTAATCCCCCACACAGCATAATTTTGTTAATTAAATTCCTTTGTGCAATATTTTAATGGAAGCGATTTATTTTAAATAGATTAACACCTCCCTTAAAATCGCAGGCCTAGGGATTCCATGGCAACACATTAAGCAGCAATATGTTAATCTTCTCGGAATGTAAACTTTAAATCCTGAGGAGATTGGATTTTAGAAGGGGAACAGATTGTTGCTGTAACGTAGCTTCTTGATTCTTAAAAACAGCAAGGGTTCAGGAAGCAGTCTCATCACTGACCTAGGACAATGAGGAATGGATAATAAATGCCAGCCTTGTTGGCACTGCCTGTATCCTGTGAATATATTTAAAAATTATTAACTGCATTGAATTAAACTTTGCTGATTGGAAAATGCAACTGTTATGTACATACACTCAAGCTCATACTTCATTCATTGTGCTAATTTTAAGCAATTATTCTAAAATGAATACACAAAGGAATATGCCATATTTGTTTCAAATATGCAGAATCCCTACAGGCCATTCAGCCCATCGAGTCTGCACCAGCTCCCCAACAGAGCATTTTACCCCACTAATCCCCCAACCTACACATCCTGGGACATGAAGGGACAATTTAGCATGGCCAGTCCACCTAATCTGCACATCTTTGGGCTGTGGGAGGAAACCGGAGCACCCGGGGGAAACTCATGCAGACATGGGGTGAACATGCAAATTCCACACAGACAGTGACCCAAGGCCAGAACTGAACTCGGATCCCTGGCACGGTGAGGCAGCAGAGCTAACCACTGTGCCACCCTTTGTATCTAATTTTCACAAATAGGACCCTGTATGTCAAAAGATTGTTTATATTCCAAAGAAGGTTAAGTTGGTTATGACAGAGAAATACCTGAGAATTCCACTGATTTTAAATTTGTTGATAAGACTATTTGATTTTATTTTAGCGTTAGGCTGAAAATGAAATGCTCGTTTCCATAAATAATATTTCATGCTGACCAGGGATCAGACAAGGATATTAACAATTCTGATGTCTTGGAGAATAGTTATAATGCACATTATTCTTCATTACAAAACAGCTTTTGACTCAGCAATACAATGTGCACAGAATAACAGTGGAAGTTTCAATTTGATGGAATTTGAGTTATTAGAGGCTTACACCGCTGTGGGGGCACTGGTCCTTGGATTGTCAACCCCATTTCCCTCAGTGCATGCCTGCCTGCCCTCCAAAGGACTGACCCCTAAACTGCACTCCAATTGACCCTACCCACTCACCACGACTGAGTCCCCTGCTCCACCCACCCTCCCTGCTAACCCTTGCTATCACTCAGATTGCCTCTCCCCCATTTCTCACTTATCCCCCCCTTCGAGCATGGACTTAACTTGTGGCAGTTGCTGCCATCCTGTTCCATCCAACCAGAAGTTAAAGCAGAATTTTCTGGGTTTTTTTTCCCTTAGTGTCAGCTTGGGCAGGAAGAGCAGAGTATAGCCTGTTTGGCTGCACTGATGGTTTTCTTGCCATATTTTTGCCACTTTGGAAAAAAATGTGGAAGGACGGGTCCCATGACATGATACTGGAGGGGCGAGTGCTGGCAGCTTAGGGCCCCCTTTTTAAAATGGCAACCCAATTTACATTTTTAAAAAATGAACCCCCCACCCTGCCCACAGAACCCAGCATTGCCAGGGCAGTGCCAAGTACTGCCCAGGCATGACCTTCTTCCCCCAGGAGCTGCACACACGTACGTCTCAGGCAGATTCTGTTCACCAGGTGTATGTTTTGGGGGACCAGCCATGATTCACATTGACTTTTAATGTCAGGACCCCTGTTACGTCATTGGCAACAGGTGGGGACAATTTAGTGGAGAAATCCTGCCAGTGTAAAAGCTGTTTTGGGTCTCCTAATCAATTCTCCACCCCTTCCACCATTCTCGCACCTCCCCCCCCACTCCCCTGGAAAATGGGGGTGGTAACTCTCCTCCCCGCCCCCCCCCCCCCCTTAATATGTCTGCCAATCAGACTAACTTCCAGGCCTTGATCGGGCTCAAGGTGAGAGGGGCGAAGTATAACTCAGATATCAGAGGGATGTTTTTTACACAGAGGGTGGTGGGGGCCTGGAATGCACTGCCAAGTAGGGTGGTGGAGGCAGGCACGCTGACATCGTTTAAGACTTACCTGGATAGTCACATGAGCAGCCTGGGAATAGAGGGATACAAACGATTGGTCTAGTTGGACCAAGGAGCGGCACAGGCTTGGAGGGCCGAAGGGCCTGTTTCCTGTGCTGTACTGTTCTTTGAAGGAACCGATTGGCAACTTAATTCAAACACATATAGCTCTATAGCATGCGGGCAATCCTGATCAACAAGTTCCTTGCCCACTGTTCCCACCTTCCAGTGGATCAGATAAGTTGAAATCTAGGCCCAAGTGTATACTAAAATCATTCCCAACTTTATAAGTACTAAATTTCCACTTTACTGTGCCACTCACTGTCCATTCAAATGACTGGCTATTTCAAGTGTTTTTGTGCAAATGGTGAACTGGGAGGAAAGTTCATTCTCTGCACAGACATACCTTGATGCAGCAAGGTAGGTGGTACCTGTACAGCCTATGCAGTGTTCTTCAATGATATCAATGAGGAAGGCTGTATAGGTGATGGCCCACAGTGCTGGTGTCCCTGGGAAACCTACACCAGTCTGAATCGTGTTCACATTGTCTAGAGGAAGCTGAGTACAAAGTTGTATCTCTTGACTGCCTTGAGAGGTTATCTTAAACTGCTACTCAATACTCTACCTTAATTTCCAGACTGTTATTTGCATACCTTCTGACCTGCAAATCTTAAAAACTGAAAAGTTTCAAAAAAGATAATGGATCATTTTCCTCAGTTTCCCACTGCTCTCTAGAAATTAATTACCATGCGGCTTGTCTCCATCTCCCCTTGGTTCCTTTTCCCAAATTTAACTGATCTTTGAGCTCAGACATCCCAACTTGATCATAAAAGCTGATGGAGCCACTCCAATCCAAAATCTAATCCTTTCTTGCAATCAGCTGCACCCAGATGACCTCACACCCAGATTACCCTCCATACTCTCTTAATCCTGACAAGCCAACCTCATCCCTAAACCATGCTAGTCCCTCCCTGAATAACCTGATCATTCCAGAGGATGCAAACATTTCACATAACTCCCCACAATCAGGGGAGGTGCTAGTCTGGTGGCATTGTCACTGGATTAGTAACCGAGAGACCCAGGGTAATGCTCAAGAGACCCGGGTTCGAATCGCACTATGGCAGATCATGGAATTTGAATTCGATAAAATGATGCTCATAGTTGGTGTGTAGGTCGTAGTGTTCTCCATTGTCAATTGTTGTAAAAACCCATCTGGTTAGCTAATGCCCTTACATGTGACTCCAGATCCAATCCACAACAATGTGGTTGACTCCTAATTGCCTTCTGGCAGTCCAAGGACAACTGGGGATGGGCAACACATACTGGCCTGAGTGGGGCAGCATATTGGCACAGTGGTTACCACTGCTGCCTCACAGCGTCAGGGACCCGGGTTCAATTCTAACCACCGGTGACTGTGTGGAGTTTGCACATTCGCCCGTGTCTGTGTGGGTTGCCTCTAGGTGCTCCGATTTCCTCCCACAGTAGATTAAGTGGATTGGCCATGCTAAATTGCCCCTACTATCCCAAGAAGTGTAGGTAAGGGGGATTAGCCATGTGATTACGGGGATAGGGTGGGGGAAAGGGCTCTGGCAAGGTACTCTGTCAGCGAGAGTCGGTTGAGACTCAATGGGCCAAATTGCCTCCTTCTGCACTATAGGGATTCTGAGTCTAGTTAGTCCAGTGAATGAATAAAAAAAAAAGCTCAATGCTCAGCTTCCAGCTGTTTACAACCAGCAGCATATTTATCTTACTCATTAAAAACAGTCCCTTGTTTTAAGCACATTACAGGCACTCAATCAAGGCTCTGTTCTGAATTCTGCTGTCATAATGTTGTGCAGTGAGAGCACAAGGTGGGAATTTAGTGCTTAAAAACAATCAAATAATTTGATTTGACTGATTTTTGAACAATCAATTTTTCATGCTATAAAATGGTGCTGTCATAATCAGCAGATGTACTTCCACCTACACCTGCCTCAACCTAGCTGCTGAGGAGACTGGAAAAATACCTGCAAACCCCTGACACCATCTTGTGTGGTCAGGAAAACATTTGCTTCTGAGCAAACTCAGCAAGCTTAAATCCCACTCTGATGTGTTAATAGCGACAAGGGACAGTGAGTTAAATCAATTGAACCGGAACGGTGATGTGTAGGTAGCAATCCATCATATGCCTACCGCTTTGTGGCAGTGGCTAGCTCTGCTGTCTCACAGTGCCAGGGACCCAGGTTCGATTCCCGGCTTGAATCACTATCTGTGCAGAGTCTGCATGTTCTCCCCATGTCTGCGTGGGTTTCCTCTGGGTGCTCCGATTTCCTCCCACAGTCTGAAAGACGTGCTGCCAGGTGCATTGGCCGTGCTGAATTCTCCCTCAGTGTACCCGAACAGGCGTTGGAGTGTGGCGACGAGGTGATTTTCACAGTAACTTCATTGCAGTGTTAATGTAAGCCTACTTGTGACACTAATAAATAAAAACTTTCCTGAGGGTATTTAGAATGACAAGGCCCAAAGACTTACTGGGGAATAAAAGCAGTTGATTTGCTGACATGCAGATGGTGCAGCAGAAATGCTGACCGTCCCCATAAAACCTAGATGGCTGGTAAAATTATGGATTTGTGCAATGGTTGAAGATAATAGCTGAGATACTTCACACTAAGAATATTAACAGAACACTCCTTCACTGTCAGAACAGAATCAATTATAATCATTTGTCTTTGAATACTGTGGCAGAGCTCACTCCTACAATTGGCAGATGGATCACGTGGTACCTGGGAAACTCTGCCTTGACACTTAACTTACAAGATGGCTCTCAATGGATGTCTATGCACGGGATGCTAGCTATGTATCAGAGATGCATTTTTACTGCGCACTAACAGCTTTCAAGAACATTTGAACAATTTACTCATTAAAAGTCTCATGCACAGAGGCTGCAATATTTCACTTGATGGCAGTCAAAACCTAATTGGGTTGAAGTTATTTTTCATGATGCTTTCACTTGCTGCATGTCATTTTCTAATAGGGTTGGTTCTCAATGGGCCTTCCAGCAGTCACAGTGCATTATTGCAGAATGACGAATGGGAAATCCAGTCCCATTATGTATGTCAACAGCAATATTTGTTTTAAAACATGATTGTACTTAAATCTGGAAAATAAGCTTTCATCCACTCACTTTTTTAATTAAATGAAACAGGTTATTATAATGTCCCGGGTAAATAATAAGGCCAAAGGTTTTCATTTAAGCTCAGTAATGGTGACCGGGTTATTTGACAATGTTAACCCTTTGCCTTGTTAGGCAACACGCTTGCTTCTGATGATCAGGGACAGTCACATCGGGTAAATGATTTGCACCATCGGAGGCAGCCTCGCAGTGTCATTAATCCATACCAATGTCACGAGGGGTTTTAAACAAGGAGACACTCTTTCTGTTGCATGTGGGTCAGTAACCAGAGGACACAGATTTAAGGTAATTGGCAAAGGAACTGGAGTGCATTGTTAAATATGGAATTTAATTCATGAAAGTAGGGTAGATGCAGATTCAGTAGTAACTTTCAGGAAGGTTTTGGATGCACACATGAAGGGCAAAGAAATTCAGTACAATGCAGAAAGAGCAGAGCAGGGCTAAGTGAACAGTTCGTTCAAAGTGCATGCACAATGGGGTGAATGGTTGAACGATTTTGGAACTCTGGTCAAAATAATCCACACCGTGCCATCTGAGGCAAACACAATTTAAATCATCCACACCACTATCGGCTCTAAAGAGATGTACACTATGACCACTTGTTTTTGTGCTTAAGGCTACTTAAAAATGCATATCGGTGTCCTGTTGTGGTGAGGGCAGCCCAATGGCAATTTCCAGGTATAATTGGGTGGAGCCCTTTCAACCTCGGGCATGCTTTTGGCACCTGGTGGCATTTCAAAGGACCCCAAATCTAAATAATGGCTCAGGTTTTGAGGTCAACAGCAAAGCAATGCTGACCTCAAAAAAACAATGCCCACAAAGATCTGGGTGATCTGTTTGGTATGGATGTCCCTTTTCCCGACAACAGTTTAAATTTGTCACTAAGTCAAGGAGATGTCCTGGCATGCAGCAGCAGTGATGTCAGAAAATAGGGTAAACAGTCACTTTGAAGTATTCTCACAGACAGCAAAGCAGGAAACTAAAAGCACCTAAAGTCAGTGCCAGGAATATATCTTATGAACATAACTAAATAAATACTATAGTCATATTGGAGTATCGGGGCCAAAGGAAGCCATGTCTGTACTCCTCCTAATTCCTCTACTGGAACCATCTCTCTTACTCATTTTTAAAATTTTATTTTTTCAAATGTTCATCTAATTTTCTTTTCAACGCTGCCACTGACATCTTCAATAGGCACTTTGTGAAAATACTTCCTCAAATCTCCACCATTATGCATCCAGTGCAAACCCTGAGTTTTTGATTTTTTTCCTGATGTATCAATGAATGGAACTAATCCTTCATTACTTAATCTCTCCAACCCTTTCAAAATGTTGAAGACTTCCATTAGTTGTGCCATAATCTCCATTGTTCCTATGAATATGGCCCTAGTTTCATGATACCTGTAAATATATCCTCCCTCTTCTATTATCACCCTGGACTGAATAAATATTCTACTAACGGATTAATTACTTTTTATCGTGGGTATTCATGAAAAATAAGAAAGAAAATAAAAGGAGGGAATTTGACACTATTGATCAAGGACATTATTTTAGCTCTCGAAGGGATCATGTAGTTGACAGACCAAAGACAGAACAAAAAAGAATAGAGGGGCTATTACACTGCTGGGTGTATATTTTAGCACCACAATGTGGGACGGAGATAGAGGAGAGATTTGCAAGCAAATTACAGAAAGATACAAGAATTAGAGAGGAGTGATAATAGTCAACTTCTCGCAACCCTGTTATGAATTAGAATAGTAACTGTGCAATAGGTAAAGAGAAAAAAAATTCTGGAAACGTGCAAGAGAACTTTCATGACCAGTGCAGGTCTTGCAAATAAGGAATAAATAAGTCTTGGATTTAGTTCTGGGCCTCATGGTGGGGCAGGTAGAGCATGTTTCAATGTGGGGTGAACAGTTTTTAGTGGCATAATGTAAACTTACTTCAATTTTCTGGCTGTGTCATGGTTATGGCCTGAGTGGCATTTTTTAATGGTATAGAATTCTCAGGGATGAGGTACTACAATTATGTGCAGAGACTGGAGAAGCTGGGAATGTTCTCCTCAGGAGATAGAAGGTTAAGGGATGAGAGAATCAAAATTGGGGAGGGTTTTGATGAAATATTCTTTCCAGAGACAGAGGGTCAGTATGCATCTCTAAGCTGCAGGGCTATGGTCCAAATGCTGCAAAATAGGATTAGGCTCACTGGCTCATTTTTCGACCAGTCAGACACGGCAAACTTTCTATGATTTTAACCAAGGGATACAAATAATAGGCAAAACAACAACATTTTTTAAAAAATGCACTGATTTATCATGATTTTGAATGCACTTCCTAAAAAGATAATAGAAACAGATTCAGTAGTAACCTTCAAAAGAGAAGAAACAAAAAAATGCAGGGTTATGGGGCCTGAGCTGGGGAATGGTAATAATCAGATCAGTCTTTCAACAAGTGAACACTAGCACGATGGGTTGTCTCCCTCTTTTCCGTATCACTCTGTGATTCTACAGTGGGATATCTAGACTTAGAGAGTTCTAACTGTGGTCTCACCAGTGCTCTATAAAGATACTTTTGTTTGTAATGCTTCCATACATGGACACAGAATCGTTTTTGACCTTTTATGGTCATCTCTATCTGCATTTCTGTTTTTAATGATTTGCTTATCTGAAACCTTAAATCCCACTGTTCTTTCACTCCTTTAACAATTTAACATTTGAAGGATATTTCAATCCTTGGTCATCTTCCCCAGACTGGACCTCTTCGCAGTCATCTACTTTGAACTGTACTGTCCCAATTCCATTCACTTTTCCATTTCCTTCCAAATCCTCCTGTTGTCCAAAGCAATGTTCTTTGAAGTTTCTTGATCCCTTTTATCCGGCATCAACAAGACAAAACATTTTTATATTGTTTGCTCCATGATCTTAAGTTTAGTAAGAAACCTCTTGCATGGTGCTACTCAAATGTCTAAATCTGACAAACCATTGCATGTCATTTATCTCTATACATTATTTCACTTGAAGAATTTAATTAAATTAGTCAAGCATGCTTCATAGTTATAAATCTATGCTCACTGTCCCTTCCAAGTCCTGATCTTATAGAAAATAAGTTATTTTTGGTTATGATGATTTGGAAAGCTGAGGCAAGGAATGATAACAATAAATGGCAGGTTAATGAGCATAAATTTATCTGTTGTTCCAAAGCAATTATCATCAGCAAGCCAAACTGCCTATCTGAAGTTCCATGTAGTTTATACATTAGACAGCTTCATGTCTTTTAAAAAGATCGACTCGAAGAGGAATCGCAAGCAGTATAATAGAAAACAAGGGCAGTATTTGCCATCTGTGGTTATATTCACCGTCCTGTTCAAGCAAACTAAAATATTTCCAGGTGAACAATATTAAGTAACCAGAAAGTTTCTTAAAAAACTATTGCTTTGAGCGACTAATAGAAATATAGGAGCAGCAGGAGGCCATTTGGCCCTTTGAGCGTGCTCTGCCATTCATTATGATCATGACCAATGGCCTAATCCTGCTTTTTTCCCATAACCTTTGATCCCATTCGTCGCAAGTGCGACATCCAGCTGCCTCTTGAATAAATTCAATGTTTTGGCATCAACTACTTCCTGTGGTAATGAATTCCACAGGCTCCTCACTCTTTGGGTGAAGAAATGTCTCCTCACCTCCGTCCTAAATGGTCTACCCTGAATCCTCAGGGTTCTGGACTCCCCCACCATTGGGAATATCCTCCTTGCATCTACCCTGTCTAGTCCTGTTAGAATTGTATAAGTCTCTATGAGATCCCCCCTCATTCATCTGAACTCCAGCGAAAACAATCCTAACCTAGGTCAATCTCGCCATCCCTCGAGAATAAGAACATCGAGACCAAAACTGCACACAATACTGTGTGGCCTCACCAAGGTACTGTATAATTGCAACAATACATCCCTGCTCCTGTACTCGAAACCTCTCACAATGAAGGCCAACATGCCATTTGCCGCCTGCTGCACCTGCATGCTTACCTTCAGTGATAGGTGCACAATGCCACCCAGGTCCCGCGGCACACTCCCCTCTCCCAATTTACAATCATTCAGGTAGTAATCTGCCTTTATTTTGCTTCCAAAGTGAATAACCTCACACTTCCAAATTATACTGCATCTGCCATTGATGAGTCCACTCACCCAACCTGTCCAGATCATTCTGAAGGATCTCTGCATCCTCATCACAGTTTACCCTCCCACCCAACTTGGTATCATCTGCAAACTTTGAGATGTTACATTTTGTTCCCTCATCCAAATCATTAATATACATTGTGAATAGCTGGGGTCCCAGCACTGATCCCTGTGGCACTCCACTAGTTAATGCCTGCCAATTTGAAAAGCACCCATTAATTACTACTCCTTGTTTCCTCTCTGCCAACCAGTTTTCTATCCATCTCAATACACTTCCCCCAATCCCATGTGCTTTAATCTTACATGATAATCTCTTGTGTGAGACTTTGTCAAACGCTTTCTGAAAGTCCAAATATACCACATCAACTGGTTCCCCCTTGTCAACTGTACTAGTTACATCTTCAAAGAATTCCAACTGATTTGTCAAGCATGATTTCCCCTTCATAAATCTGTCTGATCCTGCCAAAGCTCTGCTATAAAATTCTTGATAATGGATTCGAGAATTTTCCCCACTATCGATGTTAAGCTTACTGGTCTATGATTCCCTGTTTTCTCTCTACTTCCCTTTTTGAATATTGGAATGACATTCACTACCCTCCAATCTGCAGGGACTGTTCCAGAGTCTATAGAATCCTGGAAGATGACCACCAATGCATCCACAATTTCTAGAGCCACTTCCTTAAGTACTCTGGGATATAGATTATCAGGCCCGGGGATTTATCCACCTTCAATCCCATTAATTTTTCCAGTACCAGTTCTCTACTAATATTGACCTCCCTCAGTTCTTCCCTGTTGCATTCTGCAACATTTATGGTATCTGATTTGTGTCCTCTTTTGTGAAGAGGGAACCAAAGTATGTATTCAGTTGCTCGGCCATTTCTTTGTCCTCTATTATACATTCCCCCATTTCTGTCTGTAGAGGACTTACATTTGCCTTCACCAAACCTCTTTCTCTTCACATATCTGTAAAAACTCTTAGTGTCAGACTTTATGTTCCCTGCAAGCTTACTTTCGTACTGTATTTTCCTCTTAATCAATCCCTTGGTCCTTCTTTGCTGAATTCTAAACTGCTCCCAATCCTCAGACCCATTATTTTTCTTGGCCAATCTGTATGCTTCTTCCTTAGATCGGATACTCTCTCTCATTTCCTTTGTAAGCCATGGATTTGCCCTCTTGCCCATTTTGCTTTTGTGCCAGACAGGAATAAACAGTTGCTGCAGTTCCCCCATATGTTTCTTGAATGTTTGCCACTGCCTATCCACTGTCATCCCTTTAAGTAACTCTCCCCAATCTGTCAAGGCCAACTCACCCCTCATATTCTCATAGTTTCCTTTATTAAGATTCAGCACCCGTGTCTCCGAATCAACTACTTCACTCTCCATCTTGATAATATGCTTTCAAAGTGCTCAAAAGGGAATTGAAGACATATTTGAGAAGGAAAGTATTGCACGGCTATGGAGAAAGATCAGGTGCAAGTTTCAGCACAGATACAATAGGCTATACAATCTCAGTTGTACCATATGGTTCTATGGTGTGGATCTTGACTTTGCTATTAGATTGAAAACACTTATTGGAAAACACAAACATGCAAAAGAGATTAATATGTTAGCGTTTTCATTAAACTATTTCTATTAATCCTTTAATTGTTAAATCATAGCATGCATATCATTATTTACATGACAGGGATAATATTAAAGTGATTCTATAGTTATTCAAACACTGCTGATTATATTGTCCCCCTCTTCAAGTTATGCATGTAGGAATATATACATTTCTCTACATTAACCCTATTACATTTCTATTAAGTTGGGTATGGCAATATTCGGACATTGAGGTTCACTATTTATATCACCTAAAAATGGAAACAAATGGTGACTTCAGCTTCTATGCTTGCTAGCTCCTGATATTCCTGCACATTACGTTAACTGGAAATTGGGGTATTGTGAGATGGCCAGCAGACAGTTGAAGACACCTTGAGATTCCAGACTTGTGGCTTTTCAAAAACATATTCACATTTTTTTAAAAAAGTATCAAGATACTTAGTCATTTTTTTCTGTGATAATGCTGACAATCAACAGTGATGAGTAACTGCTCACGATGCTTTTGTTTCAGCAATGATTATAACGCAATTTGAGCCAATAGTTTTTAACTGCTAGCTACTGGAAATAGTTTTAACATCCATTAATGTATTGGAGCAAAAGCAGAAACCTTATGTTAGCAGCCAAAAGAAATGCCAGTGAAGTCCTGTGAACCCATGAGCTGTGCCCAAGTTTCAGCAGTTAGCCTTGACTCTTTTCAGTGGTTTCTTGAAGTTCCCAAACTCTGAGTCAAAGGAACCATACTAATATATAGAGTGCTATAAATTTGTATCTCTGTTTGCAAATGGATTACAATACATTCTCCACAAATTATTTCAATTTTTCAGCATTTATTAATCCCAAGTGGCAAGAATAGCTATCGTAATGAACCCCAGCTGACTGTTCTCTTGGCTTTACCAACCTATAAAACTGATATCTGGGTACACAGACCTAGGGTTTGTGTCTGGCACTTGCCATTGACCTCAAAGGAAGCCTCCCACTAAGATCCAGAATCCAGTTTTAACTCTCTGAACGTGGCTAGGTTTTGAGTGAGTTAAAACCATTAATTACAATTAAATAAAGATAACTACAAAGACATGAGGGAGGAGCTGGCCAGAGTTGTTTGGAAAGGGAGCCTAGCAGGGAAAACAGTGGAACAGCAATGGCAGGAGTTTCTGGGGGTTATTCGGGAGGCACAGCAGAAATTTATCCCAAGGAGGAGGAAACATGCTAAGGTGAGGACGAGGCATCCATGGCTGATGAGGGAAGTCAAGCACAGCATAAATGCAAAAGAAAAAGCATACAAAGTGGCAAAGATTAGTGGGAAGCCAGAGGATTGGGAAGTCTTTAAAAGCGAGCAGAGGACAACTAAAAAAGCAATAACGGGGGAGAAGATGAAATGAGTGTAAGCTAGCTAGTAATATAAAAGATGGGAAGAGTTTTTTTTCTATATATATGAAAAGGTAAGAGAGGGGCAAAAATAGACATTGGACCACTGGAAAATGAGGAGAAGTAATAATAGGAAACAAAGAAATGGCAGAGGACTGAATAGTTACTTTGCATCAGTCTTCGCGGTGGAAGATGCCAGATGCCAGTGGGATGCCAGAGCTCCAGTAGAATCAGGGGCCACAGGTGAGTTTAGGGGCATCAATAAGGGGAAGGTTCTGGGGAAGCTGAAAGGTCTGAAGGTGGATAAATCACCTAGACTGGATGGACTACACCCCAGGGTTCTAAAAGAGATAGCTGAGGAAATTGTGGAGGCATTGATGATGATCTTTCAGGAATCACTGGAGGGAGGGAAGGTCCCAGAGGACTGGAAAGTAGCTAATGTAACACCGCTGTTTAAGAAAGGAGAGAGACAGCAGATGGGAAATTATATGCCAGTTAGCCTGAATTCGGTCATTGGCAAGATTTTAGAGTCCATTATTAAAGATGAGATTGCAGAGTACTTGGAAGTACATGATAAAATAGGACTGAGTCAGCACGGCTTTGTCAAGGGGAGGTAATGTCTGACAAATCTGTTAGAGTTCTTTAAGGAGGTAACAAGGAAGTTAGATAAGGGAGAACCAGTGGACATGATTTATTTAGATTTCCAGAAGGCTTTTGACAAGGTGTCACATAGGAGCCTGTTAAATAAGTTAAGTGCCCATGGTGTTAAGGGTAAGATCCTGGCTTAGATAGAGGATTGGCTGATTGGCAGAAGGCAGAGAGTGGGGATAAAGGGGTCCTTTTCAAGATGGCAGCTGGTGACTAGTGGTGTGCCTCAGGGGTGTGCCTCAGGGGTCAGTGCTGGGACCACAACTTTTCACAATATACATTAACGATTTGGAAGAAGGAACTGAAGGCACTGTTGCTAAGTTTGCAGATAATACAAAGATATGTAGAGGGGCAGGTAGTATTGAGGAAGCAGGGGGGCTGCAGAAGGACTTGGATAGGCTAGGAGAGTGGGCAAAGCAGTGGCAGATGGAATTCAAGATTGAGGTAATGCACTTTGGAAGAAGGAATGGAGGCATAGACTATTTTCTAAATGGGAAAATGCTTAGGAAATCAGAAGCACAAAGGGACTTTGGGATCCTTGATCAAGATTCTCTTAAGGTTAACGTGCAGGTTCATTCGACAGTTAGGAAGCAAATGCAATGTTAGCATTCATGTTGAGAGATTTAGAATACAAGAGCAGGGATATACTTCTGAAGCTGTATAAGGCTTGGAGTATTGTGAGCAGTTTTTGCCCCCATACCTAAGGAAAGATGTGCTAGCCTTAGAAAGGGTCCTGAGGAGGTTCACAAGAATGATCCCTGGAATGAAGAGCTTGTCATATGAGGAACGGTTGAGGACTCTGGGTCTGTACACATTGAAGTTTAGAAGGATGAGGGGGGATCTTATTGAAACTTACAGGATACTGCGAGGCTCGGATAGAGTGGACATGGAGAGGATGTTTCCAGTAATAGAAAAAACTAGAACCAGAGGGCACAACCTCAGACTAAAGGGACAATCCTTTAAAACAGATGAGGAGGAATTTCTTCAGCCAGAGAGTGGTGAATCTGTGGAACTGTTTGCCGCAGAAGGCTGTGGAGGCCAGGTCATTGAGTGTATTTAAGACAGAGATAGATAGGTTCTTGATTAATAAGGGGATCAGGGGTTATAGGGAAATGGCAGGAGAATGGGGATGAAAAAAATATCAGCCATGATTGAATGGCGGAGCGGACTCGATGGGCTGAGTGGCCTAATTCTGCTCCTATGTCTTATAGTCTAAAACCAGACCATTAGCCACCTGTAGCTATGCTTTTCACCTTTCCTGATAATTTGAATCAGGCACCAAGTCAAGCGGTCTGCAGATGTTCAGCAATCTAATGTCATCAAGTAGTGTAAGCAACCAATCACGATGAAGATTTCTCAGACAGTAAACCTGGAAGCAAAATGCACCCATTCACCATCACTTTTTTAAAAAAAACTTTGTAGGATATTAAATTATTGAATTGAACACACAGAAGTTGAACAAATTTTTGAAAAAAGTATTTTATTATTTTGAAACACAATGGAATTTTTATTACTTGAATTTACACAAATTTAGCTTTCCTGGCAATGGAGAGGTCATTCAACAGTAGTTAAGACTTAATATGGCATTACAAATTCAGTAACACCATATTTACAAAGTGTAAATGATTCAGAGCTTTTTAAACAATGATGTTACAGTGCAAAAGGGGCAGTTCTTGTCAGTGCAGTGCTTTCTAAAGATAGCTGGCTGCAGAGACTTCAACCGCACATGCTGTGGAGGAGCAGGGGATCTCTGACAGTGATTTCTGGGTTTTGCTGCACATGTGCGGATGCCAGATGTTGCTGTCAGTTTCACAGAGTAATGACGCCAAATACTAACTGTTTCACCAACATTGCAACTGCAAAACATGGGCCAGTGCCACTTAAACTCACTGGTGCAAAGAATGATCTATAAGGTTATTGCTACACTTCAGCACATTGGGCATAGGAAAGAAACATTGCCAGAGCTGTAATGGATACCCACCCAAGAAGAATGCATTGGCTTTGTAGAAAGCCCAATGACACTTACCAGACTAAAAGGACTTACTAAAAAGAAAGGTTGTATAAACTTGAGTTATATTCCTTAAAGATAAGAAGGTTGGGGGAAACTGATGAAATGGTTTGTAGATAATTGAAAGGATATAGAGAATGCTCTACTTTCTGGCAGTGGGACCCTAGAGAGCTAGAGAAAGGGAACATTATCTTAGAATTTGAACTTACTTAAACATAAAGCAGAATGGATTTTGTGAATGTTAAATACAGTCTGCCAGAGTACTGTCAAATCAATTGAGTTGAGAAAATGAGGATATCACAGGATAAGATGAAAGGGCAGGAAATGTGAAACCTAAGATAAGGCTTCGATGATTAACAAAAGGATTGAGTAGGTTACATGGCCTTGAAGGACCTACTCCTCCAATTACAAACTTAGTAATGGTGATAATTGTAACACCAGTATTATTGCAGGCATAGAATACTGACTTCTTGGCATTTTATATGATTACATGATCATAGCACGTAAACTAATGGTTCCGAAATACCAATAACATAAAGTATGAATATTAAGTATTTAAAGAGAATTTCAAAATACAGACTTCAATTAGAACCATTTAAGAATGTTTAGGTAGAAAGTACTTTATTCTCCTAACCAACAAGATTTCATGCTTGAAAGATAGTATTTGAACCTCTTCCAAACTTGTATCCTGGAATGATTTGAGTTACCATTTGTAACTACAACACAGACACAATGCTTCATCCTCAATTGAGAAATAAAAATGTCATGCATTGGGCTGTTTTCACTCACTGCAGTGAGTTTATCCTTGTAGAACTTTATCCTTGTAGAACATGGGCATCCAATGGCAGACAGTTGTTTAGTGGCTAACTAGTGATTGATGTTTGAGCCTTGTAGTACTTCTTGCAGCCATATTAACCTTGCACTAATTAGGAGGCGGATATCAAATCTCACACACACATTAATAAACTATCAGGACTAGGAAATTCAGTGTTGTGTGTTTTGGATCCCCCGTTGGCTGCAAGTAAACCTGATACCAACTGATTCAGGGCAAACCAGTCTTGTAGAGGAGGAGGTGAAGGGCTAAGAATTGTCCAAGACTTTTTTTTAAAAACACAGTGCATAAATGCCTGACTCAGAATGTACAACTACTTTCTGACCACCGTACTGGAGACTTAGGAAGCCACTTAGCATTGTGCAGCTGAATGTGAAAGCCCCAACACCATACTGCCATGACCTCAAAGTTTCATGAAGAGAAAATTAAATGACATTTTCTTACTAAATCAAAAAAAATTCACAGGGCCCTTCACTAACACAGGTCAGATATCCTTTATCCATATATCTGAAAACTGAACACAACCAAAAACCATGTTTTTTGAAAGGTAATGCAGTTAATTTGTTAATAAAGCAAAGTAATATGATTTTACAAGTATAAGTTGACAGGTAAGAAAGTGAAAGAGTTGGAAAATGGAGAAACAGCCCATTATTTGTAGTCTGTAACTAGTCTAACCTATTGTAATGTTAGTAGACCAAGGCCCATTGTATATACTGTAGATCCAAAATTATCTGAATACCAAAATCACACTAAAGTCATTAACCATTACTCAGTAACTATCAATTACCATATCATTATAATGGACATTAAAAACTTAAGGTAGGAAAGTCACCACCACTTTTACCACCCACACCAGGAATCCTGTGGCAAATAACTCACCTCTTGCCTCCCCAAAGTCTGTCTACAACTAACAACAGTAAGAAGTCTCACAACACCAGGTTAAAGTCCAACAGGTTTATTTGGTAGCAAATACCATAAGCTTTTGGAGCGCTGCCCCTTCGTCAGATGGAGTGAAAATCTGTTCTCCAACAGTGCACAGACAATACACATCTCTTTAACCTGTGTTTAATGTTCCCTCCACCCACATTATCTGTACCTTTAAGACCTGGCTGGCTGTAGAGATTTGCATTCTAATTAGTATTCTGTAACTTGATGTTGTGTCTTTGTGCACTGTTGGAGAACAGATTTTCACTCCATCTGACGAAGGGGCAGCGCTCCGAAAACTTATGGTATTTGCTACCAAATAAACCTGTTGGACTTTAACCTGGTGTTGTGAGACTTCTTACTGTGCTTACCCCAGTCCAACGCCGGCATCTCCACATTACAACTAACAAGGCAGTTGGTGATGGAATACTTTCCCCTTACCTGGATGAGTGCAACTCCAACAACACTCAAGAACTTGACACCATCCAGGACAAAGCTGTCCACTTAATTGGCACCCCATCCACACACATTTACTCCCTCCACCACCAACACACAAGAACATCAGTATGTACCATCTACAAGATGCACTGCAGGAACTCACCAAGACTCCCTAGCCAGTACCTTCCAAACCCACGATCTCTACCATCCAGAAAGACAAGGGCAACAGACACATGGGAACACCACCACCTGAAAATTCCCCTCAAAGCCACTCACTGCCCTGACTTGGAAATATATCACCATTCCTTCACTGCCACAGAGTCAAAATCCTGGAACTCCCTTCCTGACTGTGGGTGTATCTACACCACTTGGACTGCAGCAGTTCAAGAAGGCAGCTCACCACTGTTAAATTCTCTACTACTGTGGGTGTGTCCCCAAGAACTGACTCCACAGACAGACATCAGAGGATACAGGTATTTATTGCAGGTCTTACTCACTCCACACATCAAACGACAACTGCCCTCCCAGGGCAGTTCCTGGGCAAATCACCTCACAGGATCAAGTGACCCATTCCCTTAAAGGCACTATGCCCCCAATGTTAATAACCACCACCACCACCATCTTATTTGAGGGCAATTAGGGACAGGGCAATAAATGCTGGCCTACCTAATGATGTCCACATCCCATGAATGAAAAACAAAACTTAAGGTAGGAAAGTACCTATAACGGGGCAATTAATGTTAACCGTTTCCTTCCGTGGAAGTCAATTATGAAAGCGACACAGTATTAAGTACACTGGCTATTTAAGGCAGACTCTGCTGATCCAAAGAACTCCTTGTGAAGATGTGATTACCATATTTGCTCAATCCCCCATACTTGCCAATTTAAGAGCTTCACTGATTTCAGGCAGTCTCATGTCTCCCAGCAGCTGTTCAATAAGCTCCTTGCCACTCATTAAGGTGTGATTGCTTATATTTAATTCTGCCAATCAGTTCCCAGTAGGAACTTCTCCCCTCTTATAATGGTTAAGTAACATTAACACCAACAGGTCCTCTACAGGAGGTAAGGATGTGCTGCCAATAATGAACAGTCATTTCCCAAAATGTGATAAAAGGACAGTGAAATCACACACTGTTCTTAACTAGCACTTAGATCCATTAACTGACAATCAAATCTCTCTACTATTACTAACCACCAGGCAAATTTCACGAGCATTAACAATCAGATCCCATAGTGCCTTTAATGAACAATTGCATCTCACTGCTGATACTGCCAGCTAAATCTCACAGGACCATTCACTATCAGATCTCACATTGCTGATAACGTACCATCAAATTTCATGGTGTCATTAATTAGCATTCGGATGTTTTACTGTCACTACCAAATATCATACTATCATTAATAAATAGTCAAATTTGCATAGCTATTAACCATAAGTTACATCTCACACCATTATTAATTAAAATTCCAATCATGAGTTTCATGTGTCATTGAGGTTCAAATAAAACATTGATCCTGACACAGCCATGTTGGATTTCATAGAATCACACAATCTCTACAGTACAGACGGAGGACATTCAGCCCATTGAGTCTGCACAATAATCCCACCCACCCCTATCCCCACATATTTACCCTGCTAATCCTCCTGACACTAAAGAGTAACCTAGCGGGGCCAATCAACTTAACCTGTGCACCTTTGGAGCATGGGAGGAAACCAGAGCATCAGGAAGAAACCCATGCAGACACGGAGAATGTGTAAGCTCCACACATGGTCATCCAAGACCGGAATTGAACCCGGGTCCCTGGCGCTGTGAGGCAGCAGTACTAACCACTGTGCCACCATGCCGTCCTTAACTAGATAATTTTCATCTGTCCATCTATCTAATGACATATTCAGCATCTTGCAAACAAAGTTGAAAATACAGCAACAATCACATTGTGCAGAAAAATATTAAGTCCAACGCTGGCAACTCCACATCAGAATAATAATGTAATTAGAATACATTATTTTCCTGCTAAGTAACTTTGAGAGTGTAATTTATAACTTATAATTTTCGCTTTATAATACTGTTTACTTTTTCATATCTTAGAAAATCTGAAATACATACATTTTTAAGATTTAGGAGTTATTTGTTTAAAGATTTTATTTGACTGCTAACCTTCTATTGCTTTCACAAGATCTGGGTAATATCCAGGCTTGTGCTGACAAGTGGCAAGTAACATTTGCACCACACAAGTGCCAAGCAATGACCATCTCTGACAAGAGAGATTCCAAGTATTGCCCCTTGAGATTCAATGGCATTACCATTGCTGAACTCCCCACTACTTGTATCCCAGGATTTACTATTGACCAGAAACTGTACTGAACTGGTCATATAAATATTGTGGCTACAAGAGCACGTCAGAGAAAAGGGATCATGTGGTGAGTAACTCACCTCCTGACTCTTCAAAGCCTGTCCACCATCTACAAAGCACAAGTTAGGAGTGTGACAGAATACTTTCCACTTGCCTGGATGACTATAGCTCCAACAATACTCAAGAAGCTCAACACCAGGAGAAAAAAGCCCACTTGATGGGCAAGGGATCGGCATTCCCTTCACCACCGACACACAGTGACAGCAGTGTGTACCATCTACAAGATGCACTGTAGGAAATCACCAAGACCCATTAGGCAGTACCTTCTAAACCCACAACCACACTGTCTAAATTAAGAACAAGGGCAGCAGATGCATGGGTACATCACCACTGGATCTTCCCTCGAAGCCATCCACCACCTTGACTTGGAAATATATTGCTGTTCCTTTACTGCCATTGACTCAAAATCCTGGACCTCCCTCCCTAACAGCACTGTGTACCTACACCACGTGGACTGCATCAGTTCAAGAAGGCAACTCAGAACCACCACATCAAGGGCAATTAGGGATGGGCAAGAAATGCTGGCCCAGCCAGCAACAGCCCCATCCCATTATTGAATTTAGAAAATATAATTCAGAGCACTTGCTAGATGTTCTATGGGTAACTGAATCCTGAAGAAAGTAATACTTCCCATGATTCCACACACCAGTGTCAACATCAAGCTCTCCCAGATCAGATATAGCAATATCAAATACAAAATCAAGCCAGCAACAAAAGATGGTGTAGTCGAGATGAATTATTGAGATACTTTTCTTTATGTTGAAAATCTGCAAGCATTTCCCCCCTTTCTGTACCCTGTCACACTAGTACACTTAACAACAGCCTCGGAAGTTTACTGCTGTGAACACTTTTTCACCTCACACATCAGATTTCCTCAAGGTTTATCTGAGAGAGCTTGTCAGTTTAGTGTCCAATTAATGTTGAAGTGTGAGGATTTAATGCTGTGGTCTAATGCCCCCTGGGCACTACAATGAAACTGTCGAATTATAGTTTAAGTAGACTCTTCTAATCAGTTGAGAGATGTGGGGCAGCACGGTGGCACAGTGGTTAGCACTGCTGTCCCACAGCGCCAGGGACCTGGGTTCGATTCCCGGCTTGAGTCACAGTCTGTGCGGAATCTGCACATTCTCCCCATGTCTGCATGGGTTTCCTCCAGGTGCTCCGGTTTCCTCCCACTGCCTGAAAGACGTGCTGGTTAGGTGAATTGGCCGTGCTAAATTCCCCCTTAGTGTATCCGAAAAGACACCGGAGTGTGGCGACTAGGGGATTTTCAAAGTAACTTCATTGCAGTGTTAATGTGAGCCAATTTGTGGCACTTATAAATAAATTTAAAAAAAGGACGGGATTGTTGTCACATCACTCTGAGGTAGATTCAAAACCCACCTCCCAGAAGTAAGTGAGCAGTTGCACAACATTCAACCTGCTAATTTTACCCACCAAATAAAGGTTACTTTAATTTCCCAATTCAATAAATTGAAGTGTACTGTGCATAGTAAGAACATAAGAACTAGGAGCAGGAGTAGGCCATCTGGCCCTTCGAGCCTGCTCCGCCATTCAATAAGATCATGGCTGATCTTTCGTGGACTCAGCTCCACTTACCTGCCCGCTTATCATAACCCTTAATTCCTTTACTGTTCAAAAATGTATCTATCCTTGCCCTAAAAACATTTAATGAGGTACCCTCAGCTGCTTCGCTGGCAGGGAATTCCACAGATTCACAACTCTTTGTGTGAAGAAGTTCCTCCTCAACTCAGTCCTAAATCTGTTCCCGCTTATTTTGAGGCTATGCCCCCTAGTTCTAGTTTCACCTGCCAGTGGAAACAACTTCCCTACTTCTATCTTATCTATCCCCTTTATAATCTTATATGTTTCTATAAGATCTCCCCTCATTCTTCTGAATTCCAATGAGTATAGCCCCAGTCTACTTTGTCTCTCCTCATAAGCCAACCCTCTCAACTCCAGAATCAACCTAGTGAATCTCCTCAGCAACCTCTCCAGTGCCAATATATCCTTTCTCAAGTAAGGAGACCAGAACTGTACACAATATTCCAGGTGTGGCCTCACCTGCACCTTATACGGCTGCAACACAACCTCCCTGTTTTTAAACTCCACCCCTCTAGCAATGAAGGACAACATTCCATTTGCCTTCTTAATTACCTGCTGCACCTGCAAACCAACTCCTTTTGATTCTTGCATAAGGCCACCCAGGTCCCTCTGCACAGCAGCATGCTGCAATTTTTTACCATTTAAATGATAGTCCATTTTGCTGTTATTCCTACCAAAATGGATGACTTCACATTTACCAACATTGTACTCCATCTTCCAGACCCTCGCCCACTCACTTAGACTATCTATATCCCTTTGCAGACTTTCATTGTCCTCTGCACACTTTGCCCTGCCACTCATCTTAGTGTCATCTCCGAATTTTGACTCACTACACTTGGTCCCCAACTCCAAATCATCTATGTAAATCGTAAACAATTGCGGTCCCAACACTGATCCCTGGGGCACACCACTAGTCACTGATTGCCAACCAGAAAAACACCCATTTACCCCCACTCTTTGCTTTCTGTTAGCTAACCAATCCTCTATCCATGCTAATATATTACCCGTAACACCGTGCACCATTATCTTATGCAGCAGTGTTTGGTGCGGCGCCTTGTCAAATGCCTTCTGGAAATCCAAATCCATATTCACAGGTTCCCCATTGTCCACTGCACATGTAATGTTCTCAAAGAATTCCACTAAATTAGTCAAACATGACCTGCCCTTCATGAACCTATGCTGAGTCTTACCAATGGGACAATTTCCATCCAGATGTTTCGCTATTTCTTCCTTGATGATAGATTCAAGCATTTTCCCTACAACAGAAGTTAAGCTAACCCGCCTTTTGTCGACTTCCTTTTTTAAACAATGGAGTCATGTTTGCTGTTTTCCAATCTGCGGGAACCACCCTAGAGTCCAGTGGATTTTGGTAAATTACCACTAGTGCATTTACTATTTCCCCCACCATCTCTTTTAGTACCCTGGGATGCATTCCATCAGGACCTGGAGACTTGTCTACCTTTAGCCCCATTAAGTTGTCCAACACTATCTCTTTCGTGATAATGATAGTTTCTCGGTCCTCACCTGCCATAGCTTCCTGTCATCAATTTTTGATGTTGTGTAACATATTAAAGAATGAAGATAGAACCATAGGGTGGGACTCCCCAGACTGGAAATTCCCGCCCAAGCTCAATGGATCTTTGAATTGTCTGCCACATTTTCTATCTTGCTCGGTATGATTCATGTGGCAGGTAGAACGGGAGATTTTCGGCCATAGAATCCCTATGGTGCAGAAGGAGGCCATTCAGCCCATCAAGTCTGGACCGACTCTCTGAAAGAGCTTCTTACCCAGGCCCACACCCACCCCTCCTTCACTGCAGGGTTGGATAAATCAGTTCAAATTTATAAAGAACATTGTTTTTTCTATAATACAGGGGAGAGGCTAATCCTTTGGGTGACAGCTGAATGTAATTGTTTTTGTGAACAGCATCTTACTTGAATTTGGATCTTTTCATAAAATTTGTTTACACCACATATGCACCAGTAAAAACAACCCATTAGCGGCAGATGGGACACGCAGTATTAACACACTTAATCCCTGAATTAGACTATTACCACTGTGTAATACCTTGAACGAACACCTGGTAAGACATATCAAGCAGCTTTGATTGCATGTCAAGGGATCAATTCGGACTCTGAGGGATTTAGTGAAACATAAATGGGGGACTGTTACAATGTTGGAATTTGAACTTAGATGCAGCAGATGGAGGTGGATGTTGACGAACAGAATAATCCGGAAACATAGCATATGCTAAATGGGGGGAAGCCAAAATTTAAAGAAAACCTAGCAGAGCATAAATACATATGTAAACATGCTGCTTGATCAAGGATGCTGAAATAATTATAATTGCAGTTTATGTACGCTGGGTAGTTCGGATGGGCTGTCCTATTTGTGAACTTTCTCTGAAGGCAGCATTGCATTTTTCTACACTGTCAATATTGCTTCATCTCACCCAGAGATCTCATTTTCTTCAGTTGTTGTTCCTAAATTTCTCATTTTCTTTAGTGACATTACAGCAGTAATGAAATGTCAACAATACAATTAATATTTTCACACATTACCCATATACAGAAAAATACAAAACAATTTAAAAAAAGGAATGCCTCACCTGTCCTATTGTCTACTCTCATCTCCTTCATTTTCTATCCTGCGTTTAACTATTTTAACTTTACATTTTTTTCTATCTAACAATTTTAATTATATGTTCATAAATTTTCTGTTTAAATGGGGCTAATTGTGTTTTGTGTTTATTCTGGGCAGCCACTTGAAACATTAAGCGCTCTCAGGCCATGTATGTAACACAGTGTTCCTAGGTTGTGTCCGAAGCCCCTTGAGTAGGTGAACCACTTTGACTTTTGATCCTTTCTCAAGCCAGTTATTCTGTGGTCAGTTGGTTGAGATAGCCAATTAATTTTAGCTTGAAGCTGCTGACTGATAAATCATGAGAATAGAAATACTTTTTGACTTGGCTTCCACTGGCTAGAAAATTACTATCAGACTGGGTTGGGCTTAATGTAGGTGAGTTCAAAGTTACCTTTGCCCTACTCTTAAAAACAAAATAGTCAATTTCTTTTTTAGATCTGGTAAGAGTGGCTCGGGGATATTGAAGCTGTAAGGCCAGAGTCTGACCCACGGCAACAAGCAAATCTTCTAATTAAAAATAAAGTTAAAATATTTAGCTTGCTTTTTTTGGCACCCTGATGTGACAGATGGTATGAGATGGCCCGACACTGCCTTGTGGATTAATACCTTATTGCGAGTTGTCACCTTTGAGCAATGGGGGGAGGGGAAGATAAATTGAAGAGATAAACAAATTGTAAGAGAAGTTGATTGATTTAATGGGGACCTAATGACTTGGACAAAACTTTGTATTGTAACCAGTTGGCTTCCTTTGCATTCGTTATATTCTTATTAGCATGGCATTATGCAGCAAATATGTATGTGCTTTGGTGGTGTAGGTGGAATTATGCAACATGACTGTTGATGTGACTAAAACCAACTATCTAATGAACCTTGAAATGATCATGTCTTGAATAATCCAACCTAATCAAATCTAATTAAGAACATAAAAACAGTAAAGCATCTCCAAATTTGCATGATATTACCATTTCATTAAATTAGTTTAGCTTTTATTGGGATTTAAGCTGTGTAGAACATAATAGGGAGTGCAATTTGCATACAGTATACATGAATATTTGAATGATGGATTGGAAAGTCCTGCATGGTCAATAATGATAATTATACAGTAGAGAATGTAGTTAAACTCCAAATTTGTGTAAAACTTTTAAAAAATACTTTGATGGGTTCCTAGACCCAAGGAGGACCAAGAGCAAACAACTTGCTTCTATCCTTAAACCTGAATCAGGCTAATACAAATCCAATTAAGTCAAGGAGCCTGAGTACTTCAACGTAGTCCTCCCTCAAACACTGTACAATCAAAATGTACAATGGCTTGATAAAATATACAGGTGAAAATTATTGCTTGAAAATATAGCAAAGTTTAAAAATTACCTACATTCATAGCTTTGCTTCGCTTCAAGAGTAATTATCTTAACCTATTTGTAATCATTGTATCTAAGCATTACATGCAGAGACAAAGGAACGAAAGCTTATATAAAGGCAACTTTTGGTTGACAACGCTTAGCACAGCTCCCGAGATTAAAGTACGCAAGTTATAACGTCTGACATTTGTTCTTTAACCACCCATCCACCAGATGTTTGTCTGAGTCATATGACCCACTTACTTGAATTGTGATAGAACCTATTTGGCGCTGACAAACAAAAATCAAGTCTGATTTCTATTGCCCAAAAATTTGTTGGCACAATATGAGTGGTCAAGTGACTTGGCCACTTGCCACTGCTGGAGTCAGTTCCATCAGAAAAATGCTATCAAATCAAATTAAAACCACTACAAATAAATCATCATCTTGAGATTCACAGAATTGGCACAAAGTCACATATATGCTATGTTTCACAATTATCATTTAATAATTTCCATATGTTAACAATAATACTTAAAACACTTTTATTGATGTATTATATAAACATCAAGTAATGTCTATGAAATGGAATCCTTTTTGAATTGACTATTATATGTAACAAATCTTATTGGCCACCTGAGCATCATAAGATAATGAACTACTGTCACATTAGAACCTTATTAACTTTTATGAAGAGTTCTATATAAGTTGTTTGGGAAGAGAAGTGTACTGCAAAGTATAAATGTGATTGCAGATTTTGTTCATACTTGTGAATCAACTCCTGAATTTTTAATACCAAGTTAAATGTTAGAAAAGTATAAATTACTTATAAAAGGAATGGCTGTAAACTGCACTGCTTTAAAACAGTGACTCGCATGATGGAGTTAATGCTGTTGGAGGAATACATAGTAACAATATTATTATGTACCCTTTGGGCCCAGGGAAACCAGAAAGAGGCCAATTTCAAAAATTTCAATCAATCTAGTAAATGATGAAAACTTGGTTCCCCTGGAATGGGTACAATAACTGGAGAGACTGTGGTGTAGTGGTAATGTCACTGCACTAGTATTCGAGCAAACCATGCTAATGCTCTGGCGACAGGGGTTCAAATACCACCACAGCAGCTAATGGAATTTTAATTCAATTCATAACTCTTGAATATGAAGCTAGGTTCAATATTGGTGACTATGACAGCTATCATTAAAACCCATCTCGTTCACTAATGTGCCCGAGGGAAGGAAATCTGCCTTCTTTACCTGGTCTGGCCAACACGTGACTCCAGACCCACTGATGTGGTTGACTCTTAACTACCCTCTGAAGTGACCTATCAAGCTAATCATTTCAAGGGTAATTAGGGATGGGCAATAAATGCTGGCTTGGCCAGTGACGCACACATCCAATGAAAGAAGCATTGCTTGAACAAGATCCTTTCCTCCTCACTTGGCCTTCAAGATAAGCTTGTGCGTGTTAGTATTGAGTCTTTAAAACACACAGCTTTGCTACATTAGTAGATCATCAATGAAACTTTATTGGTGAGCAAGAGGCTGCCAAAATGCGGGTAAGCATTAGATTATTATTACCGACCTTGCGTTTCGAGGCTGCAGCTTATGCATTGGGCATTGTCACTAAATGGTCACTGTTCATGCTGCAGTGAACTGCACCTGTTCTGAATTGGAAAATAAGCCTCAAAATGATTAAATAAATCAAATATTATTTTGCATTATTATTTTGTGTTATTATTTTGTGCAAATGGTTCTTTCAATGCAGAAGTTGGCCTTTTTCTTACTTCAACTCAAATACTACACTTGCTGAGCTAGAATAACTCAAGAGTGTGCCCAGCAGTTCTTAGTGTGGTTTGGTATCAAAAAATAAAAAGAATTGGAATGAAAGCCCAGAAAAAAAGGTGTGTAATAAGGATTAATGATTACAGTGTTGTGGGATCTGTGGTACTTAAAATTTCAATTAAACTTGGATTCTCAAATACATTATTTTCAAATGGAAGCACAAGCATGTAAATGAACACCATTTTAAAACAATTTCACATTTGCTTAGGACTACAGAGTGAATATATTCCTGCGACAGACGTGGAATGATCCACGACTAGCCTACAGTGAATACCCTGACGATTCCTTAGACTTGGATCCTTCCATGTTGGATTCCATCTGGAAGCCTGATCTGTTCTTTGCTAACGAAAAGGGCGCCAACTTTCATGAAGTCACAACGGACAACAAACTGCTTCGCATTTTTAAAAATGGAACTGTCTTGTACAGTATAAGGTAAGGTTGGCTTTCCCATAACAGCTTATTATTTCCTTATGTAGTTGTAGCATTTGACCGAACCCTCTGACTGAGACTGCCTCTGACGGTGTCAACTTCATAAGTTGCTCCAGTGATTTTAATTGTATAAAATAATGGGACACTGAGGAATATTTTCAGCTTTTCCCAGCCTGAAGTGACAAAATGGGCACCGAACACAGCCCTAAGCAGGTGGGTGGTTGTACAGATAGGCAAATTGGCAGTCCTACATCTGTTGTAAGATACCGATTTCATTTATCAAGGAAAAATAGATGAAACATGCATGGCAAGTGCCCATTTACACTCCTGTCTTTACAATGTTGCCTAATCACACCCCTTAAAGTGCTCACTGGGATTAGTGAGGTGGGGAAGTAGGAGAAGCTGGAGTGGCTTCTTTGGTACTCATATATCTAATGCACAATTCTTGGACTGAGTCTGTTTAGTGGTGTCACGTGGACTAAACATTAAATCTAGAGACAAAGGTTCTTATGTGAAACAGGGAGATTGTTTATCACTGAGCTTTTGATCAAACAAGTTACATTACCATAATTTTGTAATGGGCTTGAAGACGTTTGTATTATTTTTCTTATGAAGTACAAGTTTTATTACTTTATTACTAGTGACTGTCACTACTGCTTTCGCATTATCTCAAAAGTAAATTTGCTTAGAATTTAGCACTGTCAGGAGGTCATTATGTGAATGATTTTGCTTTTGTGAAATGTGGTTTGGTGTTTGGTACAGAACAATAAATCAGCGTTGATGAGGAAAATTAGGAAGCAATAATTAGGTTTAAATCAATTTGGATCTGCAAGGGCTGAATCATAGGAGGTATTT
The DNA here is from genome assembly GCF_964213995.1 of Mustelus asterias. Lineage (NCBI taxonomy): Eukaryota > Metazoa > Chordata > Chondrichthyes > Carcharhiniformes > Triakidae > Mustelus > Mustelus asterias. The sequence continues at coordinate 25,111,348 of NC_135817.1, read as the reverse complement.
AAAACATAGGCTTATTAATCTTTCAAGTGCCTGGCACATAGAGGAAATCATATCCCAGGATCTAGTTAACATTTTGCCCATTTTCACAGGAATACAAAAAGGTTCTATTTGGTGGGGAGCACACATCAGCTCAGTGGTGCATTGTTCAATGTTTTGATTGATCTGTGTTTGATTATGTTAGTTGGTTCTCTGATCTGTATCACTGTACTTACTTGTTTAAGCATGTGTGTGGAACAAGAGAGCTAAGAATACTGAGAGAGGCTGCTCGAGAAAATACCTGGGGCTCTGGGCTCAGACTATGTAAGTTCTGTAAGTTCTGAGATGTTTCAAAGTATTATAAATAAACAACAAGATAAAAGCAAGTTTCTGCGAATGCTGAAAAAACAAAATCAGAAAATGCTGGAAACTCTCAGCAGGTCTAACAGCATCTGTTGGGAGAGAACAAAGCTAAATGTTAGCTCTGTTCTCTCCCAACAGATACTTCCAGATCTGCTGAGATTTTCCAGCATTTTCTGTTTCTATTGTAAATGAACTGTTGCAGATTTAGAACAAACATCATATCTACATTACTCTGAGATAAATTAAATATCTAAGATATACATACCAAGTGAGAGAATCATTCCAACGGCCTGATGATGTTGGCAGGACACCTGATCCATTGTTGTGGTTGAACCTGCTTACAATGTAATTGGCAAACTGCCTGCATTAATTGCACACCCTATTATAGGCAGTTTGCTGAGGACTGGAAATCTGACCGCACTGTCTTTAAATAAAGAAAGCTTTCACTTCTTAAAGAGATGGCACACAATTCAATGTTGCTTCTTGGCAATTGATTTTCTGGATCTGCCAGCAAAATGGCAGATTCAGGAGCAAGTAAGTAACAGGAAGGAGGTCTCCTTTCCCTTTGATGGACACTGGACACCCAAGGCATGTTACCAGCAACAATGATAGGTGGCAAAGTGCATTGCTTGCATTGTACTAGGGCCAGAAAATTGTGAAGTAACCTCAATAGGACAGCCAAGGTAAAGCTAGTTTCTCTATTATTCTCTGTTCAATCTTTCAACATTTTGCCCCAACATTAGCAGTCCTACCCTCTCCTGCTTCCTGTGACTCTCCAAAAAACACAACAGCTCATTTCACTGCCCCTTATTCAGTTTGCACTTTCACATTTAAAACCTGCTACTAAGCTCACAACTACCTTTCATTTTTGCCTACATTTGCAACTTCTCTCTCTCAGCATAGTGACTACGCCAAGCTGCCTCACGTATCTTCACAACTCTCCAGCTGGGGCACATACCAACCCACTTCTGCTTTTCTTCAGATGCTCACAGCATGGAAGGGAATGTGCAAGAACTAGCTTACCTCAGTCCACATGCGCACATCCAATGGAGGATGCTGCTATCAATATAACTGGCAGGAAAAGGACACATAGCATTGACATGACGAGGCTGGAGGTCAAGCATAACAGCATGTATGGGCATCTTGCCTTTCTTTGCTCTTTGTACTTAACTCAGTAACACATCCAGCAGGACAACCTGTGATGTATTGCACTGCTGTTCCTGATTCAGTGTGCCAGCCCTTGAGTTTGTCTCCTCCTCTTAAGTCCGTTACACATCTTGGGTTTGTTGCGACCTGCATTGAAGCAGAGTCATAGAGGTTTACAGCATGGAAACAGGCCCTTCAGTCCAACTTGTCCTTGCCACTCTTTTTTTTTAAACCACTGACCTAGTCCCAATTGGCCCATATCCCTCTATGCCCATCTTACCCATGTAATTGTCGAAATGCTTTTTAAAAGATAAAATTTTACCCGCCTCTGCTACTGTCTCTGGCAGCTCATTCCAGGCACTCGCCACCCTCTCTGTGAAAAAATTGCCCCTCTGGACACTTTTGTATCTCTCCCCTCTCATCTTAAACCTATGCTCTCTAGTTTTAGACTCCCCTACCTTCTTAGAGAATTCTCTCTAAGAAGTGTTGTGTCTTGCTTGTGCTCTGTCTGACCCTGGCAGCCCCACCTGCTGTAGAATTTCCTCTGAGCTTTTTCCAACGCTGCTGTTGTAACTTTTCAGACATCTGTTTTAGAGTAGAGTTTCTGCAAAAGGTTTTCATGACTGTGGGACAGGAGATTTTCCAGACAATGTTTCAAGCAAGTGAGATCAGTGGATCTGCACTGGATGACGCATGGAGCATAAAGGAGCAGGAGCAAGCACAGGTGGAAATGACACCCCAGGAAAAATAAAACTCACTGGTGGGCAACCTAGGAGTATGGGACTTGGAGGCAGGAGTAGGCTATTTGGCTCTGAGTACCCATCTCATGCACTGCTTACTCACGTGGTGATGCCAGCGTTGGACTGGGGTGGGCACAATAAGAAGTCTCACAACACCAGGTTAAAGTCCAACAGATTTATTTGGAATCATGAGCTTTCGGAGCACTGCTCCTCCATCAGCTCCTGTCTTTGTCTATATATGCTGTGAACCTACCTCCACTCATCTGATGAAGGAGCAGCGCTCTGAAAGCTTGTGATTCCAAATAAACTTGTTGGATTTTAACCTGGTGTTGTGACTTTTTACTGCTGACTGAAACAGGCTTCAGGATTCTAGCCTTTAAAATAAAGATTTTTTTTTTGGTACATCTCAATTGCTCAATTATGTTAGATTGTCTAGCTGGGACCTGCTGTGGTATATCAAAGAGTGTGGGGCAGTTCACTACCAACTTGTGTGGCAGCCTGGTGCAAGGTATTGGCACCCTCTGGAGAGCATGATCTTCTCAATGAACACTAGAGCTAAGCCCAACCTCCGGCACCAGCAGTAATACCCCTCAGAGGTATTCATACCGGGGTCATACAGTCTATAGCCTGCACTATCTCCTTAAACAAGGTGACAAACTCAATGAATAGGAACTTCAATTGGCCACAGATCTGCTCCAGCATACCGTCATACAGAATGTGGGAAAGCTGAATCACACTCCAATATTGGGGCATTTTTACAATGGGAAGGGAACTTGTAAGCCTGCAAATGCCAAGCACTGGAGGATGGAAGGATTGATAGAAATGCTGGATTCTAGCTGTTAATTTAGAGGAATAGAATTTGTTCAGCTGAAGCACTCGTCCATGTGATGCTGTTAAGAGCTCTGACCAGAGGTAACTGTTGCACCTTTCCAGCTTCATCATCGTCTATGCCATTGGTGTCCTTTCGTTATCAAGTTGAAGGTCCTCATTGTATGCTGGCTCCATATATTTTTCCCATTGCTGAGCAAAGTTATGCAGCAATCTAGTATCATAATGGGACGCTCCCTTTAACAGTATTGCAGGAAGATCCAAGTGGAATTATTGCTCAGTGAGAGCTTTATTCCATGGATCTGATTGTCGAGCCACTGAGCATGGATTCCTGAAAGGAGTCATGAGCCAAGTGTCAGAGACTTCTAAGTAGCTAGCCTCTGACTTGTTTTACAGGGGCAAATATTGGAGGTAGAGGGGAGAAGGATCGGGACAATATGAAAGCATCTTGGCTGCTTTAAGAAAAACAGGCACAGAGCTGAATGAAGTGTTGCTGATGACTGTTGCACGTTTTTAGAATGGATTGTGCATCACCAAGGCAGTAACTTCATCAAATGGAGCCTGCTAAATGAGGTGGATGCAGTCCAAAAGCATCTAGAGATGGGCAAAGTCTGAAATCTGAGCAAATGCTCAATCCTGCTGCATCTACAAATCAATGGAAAACCAGTCCAAAGATGTGCAGGTTAGGTGGATTGGCCATGCTAAATTGCCCCTTAGTGTCAGAGAGACCAACAGGGTAAATACATGGGGTTATGGGGATAGGGCCTGGATGGGATTGTTGTCGGTGCAGGGTTGATGGGCCGAATGGCCTTCTTCTGCACTGTAGTGATTCTATGCTTTTTTTTCAACAAAGCTAACATCAGTTGAGTGACTCATGTTCCTGATACCTCCTGTGGCAGCTTGAATAGAGCTGGACTTTAAAGAAGTTGAAAGATCCAGTGGCCGTGACTACAACAGACAATGCTAGCAGAGGCCATTGGCTAAATATTTGCTGCAGCTTCCTTGCACGCTGCTCGTCACAGACGTTCAAGTATAAGAGTGGCATGGTGGCACAGTGGTCAGCACTGCTGCATCACAGCGCCAGGGAGCCAAGTTCAATTCTAGCCTCTGATGACTGTGTGGAGTTTGTACGTTCTCCCCATGCCTGCGTGGATTTCCTCCAGGTGCTCCGGTTTCCTTCCACAATCCAAAGATGTGTGAGTTAGGTTGATTGGCTCATGCTAAATTGCCTTTTAGTGTCAGGGGGATTATCAGGGTAAATCTGTGTGGTTACAGTGATAGGGTCTGGGTGGGATTGTTTTTGGTGCAAACTTGATGGGCTGAATTGCCTCCTCCTTTACTGTAGGAATTCTATGGTTCTATGTTGTCCTGAGTCCACACACACTGTTGAGAGCGTGCTTACTCCTTTGTCATCCCTTGCAACTCCTGTCAAAGTGGAGTTACTAAAAAGACCTCACGTGGTGTAAAGGATATGTTGTCAGAAGCCTATTAAGAGCTCAAGATGTTCTACTAATGTGACAAGCATTTTGAAATTGTCAAAGTAATCAAAATTACTGTGTAACAGAAGCAAAATGTCCCTCAAAACTTTACAATGTTTTATATGAGAGTACAACAACGACTCGTATTTTTATAATACTTTTGAAGCCCCAAACTGGTGCTTCACAGTTGTGTTATAAAGTCAGGTTTGAAACTGAGCCATGTTAGTCAATATTAAGCAGATGGCAAAGAATGTGGTCAAGAGGTGTGTTTAAGAGGTAAGAAAGGTAACAAAATGGAGAGGTTTAGAAAAGGAATTCCAGAGCTCGGAGCCTCGGCAGCTGAGAGCATAGCCAAAACTAATGAAATGAGAAAAAATCAGAGGTGTGCTGGAAGCCAGAATTAGATGGCTGCAGATATCTCAGAGGATCTGGGAGCTGGAGAAGATTACAGCAATGGGGATGGGGGTGGGCGAACGATGCCACAGAGAGATTTGAAAATAAGAAGGAGAATTTTAAAATCAAGGGAAATCAACCCAGAATGTCTTCCCATTAGTCTCTTGTGATCTTCTGTTTGAAGTTTTGCTAAATAATTAGGAGTAAGATCGTGCAACATAATGGACAAAACCCCTCAGGGTCAAAGGATATTTACTGATGAACAATCTCACCTTATTCTCACTTTATCAACGTCCGGAGGTCTTTGCAAGTATAACCTGAATGTTGTGTGGCACATTGCATTAAGAGTATTTTTTTAACAGTTATATCTAATTAATGCATTATTGTCTTATATATGTAGCTTCATTAATAGTATACTTATACTAATAGCACATTATCTCATTATTGCTGCCTCCAAAAATGATCAGCATCATTATATTATTTTAAATCTGCTCCTTTTGATCCAAGTGATCAGAAAACGATGAATGCCCTTGATATTTCCACAGAGTTGCTGTGGATAAGCCATGATGTCTTTGAATGTTACTTTTTTTGTGGAGACTCATGCCACTGTCAAGTTGCTAAATGTCATTGCGGTAAATGAATCCTGGAATATGGAAAGGTCATTATTTTCATAAAATCGTTTGGCTGCCTTCATTTTACTACCATTTGCATTAAATTAATGATGGTGACATTAACAAGTCTCTTAAAAGAACCTCGCATTAGTGTCCATTTTCTCTTGTGGTCATTAGATTCAGGTCCGTGAATGTCAAGTAATCTCTGAAATTGAAGGCTGCAACCATTTATAATGAATTAAAATCTTAGCTGGGCGACACTGGCAACTTGCATTGCTGTTACTTGGTTAATATATAATGGAGGCATCTGTTTAGTAGTAAATATCTCACTGGTAACAGACATTTCAACACGCTGGAGTATTGCCAGAAAACACATCTGTTCACATTGGCTTCTTTATAGGCATGCTTTTTTATTTCAATGCCTGAGACCATAAAGCAAAGCAAGCCTCAAATCCCAGACATAACAGTTCCGAGTGATATACCTGTACTCGATCATAAAGCATGCTGCTATCTAGATTACTCGTGTTCAATTACTAATCAGTGCTTGTCATTAGATACTTTTCATTTTAAGAGATTGCTTGGACCATATTGGAGGTGAGGGGATTCTGTTGCAGAAAGTGTAACGGAGACTCAAAGACATTCTGTGTTGCTTTTTCATTCATTGGTATTCAGTCCAACATTTGTCAGCTTTTCATCTCACTGAGAACTGCCAGAACAAAAAGCAATCCCAGTCTGCTGTGGTGCTTATGAAATATTGGACTGCCTTTGTGAACTCTCTTCTATAATGCTATTGTCAAGCCAGTGATATGTATGTCCATAAAATCTGGATTATTAGTTCATTCGCTGTATCTAGAGCCACAGCTTACATTGTCAGTCCTGCTATACATTGTTTGGTCATGAGAAGGGATTTCAATTTGCATCAATGGAAAATATGTATTAAAACTGGTGCATGCGGTTGTCCATATGGAAATTAGGCAAATTGTACAAGGGGACTCCCAGGATAACTTTAGACTTACATTTTAAATTATTTTAATTAGCATAGAGACTGCTGTTAAAATTAATATATAACAGATCATAGAATCCCTACCATCCAGAAGGAGGCCATTCGGCCCATTGAGTCTGCACTGACCACAATCCCACTCAAGCCTGTAATCCCATCTAAACCCCCTGACACTAAGGGGCAATTGAACACATCTTTGGACTATGGGAGGATACTGGAGCACCTGGAGGAAACCCGCACAGAAAGGGGGAAGAATGTGCAAACTCCACACAGTTACCTGAGGCTGGAATTGAACACAGGTTGCTGGCACTGAGGCCATTCTGCCACCGTGCCACCCAAGTATATTGGGATGTGCAAAGCTACATTTTCTTGGCAAAAGAGCCAACAGAATAACTTGCATCTATTAACCGCACACTCCTCCAAACAGGTTGTGGTTTCAAACAGGTAATGAGTATTAATATCATGCTGAATAAATTGTTAGTTCTTTTCTAATAATCCAATTTTAGATTGGTTACATGCCTTGGGAGATGAATATGAGCAACAGTTTTGAGGAATTAGTTCTTGACTGATTTTTAAATAAACATTGACTCTAAATACATCCAATGTAGCCTATGTTGTGTTTATTTCACACTTAATTATCTTTTGGATTGCTTTTCATACAGCTTCTCCCAAAAGACTCAATGAGTAAACACATTGCATGTCAGAGTGGTGATCCAGGCAGATAGAAGTTCTTTATCTAATCTGTCATGATTTAGTTCATCTCAGCTGAGGTGGTGGGTTTCTAAGCTGGACCAGCAAAGAGAAAAATCAATCCGCTGGAGGAGGGGGTTCCAATTTCAGATTGTAATCTAGTGATAAACAGCTGGACAATGGTGCATGTGAGTGTGAGCTGAAGACCAAAATTTGTGATGCTCTTCATGACCATATAGCTACTGACCCTCACTCTCATTTTGCCTGTGAGAAACAGTCCTGGGTGAGGTGCCAGTGATCTCCTGTCACGCACTGAGTTTTATTGCAACATGACTGACAGCAGTGAAGAGTAGGAAGGAAATAAACAAAAAGTTAAAAATTATTTATCCCACTTAAAAGATCTTTCACACAATAACATCTTCATTTGGTAGAAAGCACCCCTTTTCAAAGAGCACTATTTCGGTAACTTATCTACAAAAACTGCTGGCATTTATACATTTAATAGATCCCAAGCAATTTTGCAGAAATGTTATCAAATAAAATTTGGCTTTGAAAAGTAGCTATTAGTACAGATGGCCTAAAGCCTGGTCAAAGAGGGTCTTAAAGGAGCAAGGCTGGGGAGAGAGGTGGAGAGGTGCAGGGAAGGAATTCCTGAACTTTGGGCCTGAACAGTTGAAGCCATGGCTGCCAATGGTGGGGTGATTAAAATGGAAGATGTGAAAAGACCAGAATTGGAGGAGCGCAGAGATCTGAGTGGGATTTGGTTGGAGGAAATTACAGACATGGGGAATGGGGAGGGGTGACAGACTTGAACATGAGGATGCAAATTTCATACTGGTGGACAGAGCCAAATTTGGTGTGAGTTCAGATATGCCAAACAGAGTTTTGGGTAAGTTTTACTTATGTGCCTCACTTTTAATGAATCTCAGTACAAATACTTAACCCAAGGAACAACATAAGGCAGTAGAGCTAACAGCTGCTACCTTAAAAGCAGAAAATGACATGGTATTGTTTGAGTCTCATTAGGCTACAGTAAAGTATAACAGAGCTTGACAGTAAATACCAGAAAAAGAGCCAATGTTTTCATTGAATAATTACCACCTTTGAACATGCCTTTGTTTTGTTTCCAGTTATGTTTTCTTGTAAATTCTACCAAGCGATAATGAAAAATTTAAACTGTTCTTTTATAATAAGACTTGTTCAATGAATTTTCTACTTACAGAGAAAAGGGCTGAGCAGTGGGCAATATATATATATCTAATATGTACAGAAATTACTGGATGTATACAGTAGACCCTCAGGTTCTAAAAATATGAATTTGTATTTTGAGTGTGAAGTCTATGTTAGAAGTGCCCTGGTAAATGGTCTGCATTGGAAACATGAACGCACTTTTCAGATGCTGGGAGTTCTCCAACACATTTTTAATACCATTCTGGGATTTTGTTTTCTTTTAACCTCTGCACCAAGCACTCATGCTGTCCCCTTCCTCTCGGTAATGGATTGGAATTAAACAGTTAGCACTGCTGCCTCACAGCACCAGGGACCCGGGTTCAATTCTGGCCCCTGGTGACTGTATGGAGTTTGCACATTCTCCCCGTGTCTGCGTGGGTTTCCTCCCGGTGTTCCGGTTTCCTCCCACGGTCCAAAGATAATAGTAGAGGCAGGCACAATTCTGTCTTTTAAAAAGTGTTTAGACAGTTACATGGGTAAGATGGCTATAGAGGGATATGGGCCAAACGTGGGCAATTGGGACTAGCTTAGGAGTTAAAAAAGGGGGCGGCATGGACAAGTTGGGCAGGAGGACCTGTTTCCATGCTGTAAACCTCTATGACTCTATATGCAGGTTAGGTTGATTGGCCATGCTAAATTGCCCCTTAGTGTCGGGGGATTAGCAGGGTAAATACATGGGTGTACAGGATTAGAGCCTGGTTGGGATTGTTGTTGGTGCAGGCTGGATGGGCTACATGACCTCTTTCTGCACTGTAGGGATTCTATGATTCTAGCTAAACTCGCACTGTCCCAATAATATCTCTTTAACACTGTTTTCAAAAGAACATTAGGGCGAATTTGTACTTGGCCCACCCTGTTTGGCTTTTGAAATGTAATCAGTCTGACTGACATATCTGGTTTTTCATAGTCATGTACACATGCCATGAGGCTGCCTTTGGAGGCAGACATCTTAACGCAGTTCAATATAACCACTCACAGAGACTGAAGAAGAATGCTGTCTTTATACATGAAACATTCCTGGTGGTAGCCCTAAAATCAGAGTGCTGCACTTGCCACCCTGTTGCTGCTCTTGACTGATTGATAAGATTTGGCCCAGAGCTTTTACGCGGCCCAAGTGTCAGCTTGAATTAGGTGGGTGGCTCATTTAAGTATCTAGGTCAGTTGACTCTGATATCTGTAACGCCTGATGCCAATTCAGTGCTACAATATGGCCAGAGCAAGTCAAAACATGGCCTCCCCAATTGTGCCAGTGCTTGAGTGGCCAAATAAACTTTTCTTAAAGGGAGCATTGGTGATGCTTGAAAAATGTCCCTAAATTTGCTTTTCATATTATGTGTTTTTGAGGAGCCAGGAGCAAAATTCCTGCTCCTCTTGGCTCCACGTGAAAACTTTAGGTCACTTATAGCTCTGGCTCACCCATCCTGGTGCTCACGTTCTCCCTCCTCCCCAGGAAATACCTACAGTTTGCTTGGCATCTGAGCAGCCAGTCCTGCAGTGGATGATGCCAGTGGGCTGCAGAGGAATGCCCATTTGGGGTGCCCTGCTTGCTTGTTGAATGGCAAAGACCACAGGTTTCTACAAGACCTGAGCCTCTGGTCAACAATATCATACAGTTGCATTTGGCCTTCTGCCCACCAGTTTTCTCCCACCAGTTAAAATTGATCACATTGCCTTGTGAAATGGCATGAAGTTTGTTTTTCTTATAGTGACTATCTTATCACCTCTGTGCGTAAGATTGCTTTCTAATCCAGCATGAGAAAAGATGACTTGTATGGCAAACTGACTTTCCATGTTCAGCAAACTAATGGAATTTGCATTAAAATGTCTTAATGAGCTTCAAAAGTCTTATTTGTTTGTGTGTGCTGTCAACGCAGTGAAAATCATGCTCAGTTATTCCTTCCATAGAGGCCAGCAAAGATTGTCTTGAAATAATAACTAATTCTGTACCATGATCTCATCTATTGAAAGGACAGTGTTGAAATGAAATTAAATGTGCTATGCTTGGGACAACCAGTAAAATAAAGCTATTTCTTTTATCCTCACACCCTTCAACGTGAACTGGAATTTAGATCCAAATCACAAAGGTGAAAAGCAGTGGTTTCAGGAGGATTGTCATAAAACCAGACATAAATTAGAATGATTAATGTCTCCAAACCTCGCAAGACAGAGGTAAAGAAGATGGACTTTGGTTTAACAATCAGACTTTGAGGCCTAATTTTGCAAGGATGCAATGCCAGCATGGAGTCTCGCTAGTGGCAAGCATGAATCAGCAATACTGCAGGCCTATCCCTGTTGTGCTGTCCCATTTTACAAGTGTTCGCGAAATCTTGCAAATATTAACTCTTTGGTGTCTTGTGTGAATATTTGAAATTTCTGGACCCATAATTCAAAATGAGATAGATGACAAATTCCACATTGAAATCAATGTATTTTTAAAAAAAATAATCTATATTTTTGCCTATTTTTCTCAGGCTGACGCTGACATTATCCTGTCCAATGGATTTGAAAAATTTTCCAATGGATGTACAAACGTGTGCAATGCAGTTAGAAAGTTGTAAGTAACTGGATTACATGTGCACGTACACAAGCCTCATTTCATCCTCTGATGAACCATGTCTACTAACGGTGTAATAATAAGCACATTCATAAACATTGCTAATCATGCATGGCATCTATGCCATTCATTTCTAACTCATAGGTTATATACCAAGACCACCTACTTAAATAAATTTATTAGGATGCTACCAGGACTTGATGGTTTGAGTTATAAGGAGAGGCTGGATAGACTGGGACTTTTTTCTCTGGATCATCGGAGGCTGAGGGGTGATCTTATAAAGGTCTATAAAATAATGAGGGGCATAGATCAGCGAGATAATCAATATCTTTTCCCAAAGGTAGGGGAGTCTAAAATTAGAGGGCATAGGTTTAAGGTGAGAGGGGAGAGATACAAAAGGGTCCAGAGGGACATTTTCTTTCCACACAGAAGGTGGTGTGTGTCTGAAACAAGCTACCAGAGGTAGGAGTAGATGCAGGTACAATTTTGTCTTTTAAAAAGCATTTACACAGTAACATGCGTAAGATAGGACAGAGGGATATGGGCCAAACGTGGGCAATTGGGACTCGCTTAGTGATTTGAAAAAAAAGGGGGGGCATGGACAAGTTGGGCTGTAGGGCTTGTTTCCATGCTGTGAACCTCTATGACTCTGCTGTATTTTGTTTTCATATTAATTTTTAAAAATGTAAATCTACTGGTACATGAACTCCAAGACATCACTATTTTATAAAATTCCTGTCATAATTGTCTCTGTCAGAAATATATGACCGAAATCTTGGAGATAAATAAATATGCTGCCATCTTAATGCTACATCAAACAATCTGCGATTGCCACTTTTAATACAGCATTTCAATTCAATGCCAATGCAACTGGCTTCTCCTCATGTGTGGCCTACATCTGTCGCCGACCACTTCCATTGTATCCTTGACCATACCCAACATCCTGAACATCTTCCACGCTCCAGATCCATGAAAGCATGTCATCACCAGACATCAAAAGTAAAAACTTAAGTACGCCAGTTTTCATTTCCATTGCTTTACTTTACATCTTTGAACAAGCTTCATCCGCCCGCTTCATCAATGTCTTTTGTTGATCTAATCAAATCTCGTTGAGTTCATTGATACCTTTGTGTTGGTCTACAGTCGGATACACAATGAACGATCTGATTTTTGAATGGCTGGATGGGGGGCCGGTGCAGGTTGCAGATGGGCTGACCCTTCCGCAGTTTCTTCTGAAGGATGAGAAGGAACTAGGATACTGCACAAAGCATTATAATACAGGTAGATCCGTTTCATTTTCAGAACAGGAGAATCTATTCATAGGAATTCGTTGTGTAAGGGTAAGAATTAGTCTGGTCAGTGTTTCTAATTCAATCATCAATACTATGGTGAAGGTCTCTTTCATTTGGTAATTAAAGTAAAATGTTAAATCCATTCTTTAAGAATGATATTGATAGAAATAGCAAAGAGCAAATCTTCCCACATTTATGCTGCCACTGCTCATGGTGACTAGAGTAATTCTTAGCCTCCCAGGGAGCATAATGAGTCCTTTACTAAATATTTCCTGCTGTACAGTTCAGCGACCCTCATTAAAACTGGAATTAACACTGCCGGAACATGATGTGAGTAAACAGCAACTATTTGGGACTAAGATGCATGCACTGCACAATTTCCCTTCCATTCAACTGAATGGACAAAAGTCATGATTGCCAACTTTCAATCCTTGAAACACGCTCTCGTTGCATGAGAGCAATGAATCATCAAACCTACCTCCGTTTCCTTCAAGTGTTGTAATTAAACATTCATTTATTATTGTGATGCTGGTTATCATTCCAGCGGGCTGAATCTTCCCCTTCTATACTTTCCAAAAAGGTGGGAAAATAAGAGAGTGAGCCCATTTACTGCCCCCACCACAACTCCTGAGAAGCAATTTGGTCCGCTTCCAAGATTCTTCACAAAGCCTGGCTCGTCTATCCCAAATACTCTTTCGACTTTTGATGAATCATGGTTCCCATTATCTTTATGGCTTCTCTGGTAAATATAACTAGCCTTGCTGCACTGTTCATCAACTTAAGGTGTTGAATTCCTTCTTTAAGATAACAGTAAGTCCAATTACTCAGAACAGTAGCTAACACCCTGTGTCTACCTCCACCTTCAGTGGCCAGCCATTTACTACCAACACCACTGTGATGGGGCTACCTTGCACACTTCCACATTGTTTAATGACATTACGTTTTGTTTCCCCGTAGTATGGACAATCCTCCATACTATGCACCGGGGCTGGATAATTTACTCTGCCTGTACTGTGCAGGCCCTGCTTGCTTCTACATTTCTGTCTTAAATTACCATTTTTTCCACACCCGAAGTGTTCTACTCCTCTAAACCTACCCACTTCTGGAATGTTTTCGTGTCGGAAGCATCCAGAGATGTTAAACATCACGCATGGCATGGTGGTTAGCACAGCTGCCTCACAGTGCCAGGGACCCGGGTTTGACTCCTGGCTTGGGTCACTGTCTGTGTGGAGTTTGCACATTCTCCCCGTGTCTGCATGGATTTCCTCCGGGTGCTCCGGTTTCCTCCCACAGTCCAAAGATGTGCGGGTTAGGTGGATTGGCTGTGCTAAATTGCCACTTACTGTCAGGGGGACTAGCTAGGTTAAATGTATGGGTTATGGGGATTGGGCCTGAGTGGGATTGTGGTTGGTGTAGACTTGATGGGCTGAATGGCCTTCTTTTGCACTGTATGATTCTATGCTATACCTGACCCTTGTGCCTTGTTGGTAGTAGAAAGACTTTGGAGATGAGCCAGTTGCCTCAGAACTTATTCTTGTAGCCACAGTATTTATGTGGCTGGCCCAGTTAAATTTCTGATTAATGGTAACCTCCAGGATGTTGATGGTGGAGGAATGCTGTTGAATATGAATGGTAGATGATTAAACTCTCACTTGTTGGCAATGGTCATTGCCTCGACTTGTGTGGCACAGATATTACTTGCCATTGATCAACCCAAGCATGAATGTTGTCCAGGTCTTGCTATATTTGGACACGGGACTGCTTCATTATCTAAAGATTTGTGAATGGGACTGAACTCTGTGCAATTAGCAGTGAACATCCCACCTACGACCTTCTGATGGAGGGAAGGCTGTTGATGAAGCAGCTGAGGGTGGTTAGCCCTATAACACTATCTTGAGGAGCTCCTGCAATAATGCCCTGGGTCTGAAATGATTGGCCTCCAACAACCACAACAATCTTCCTTTGTGGTGGGCACGACTCCAACCAGTGGAGAAGTTTACCTCTGATTTCCATTGACTTCAGTTTTGCTGGGGCACACTCAGTCAAATGCTGCCTTAATGTCAAGGGCAGTCACTCTCACTTCACCTCTTGAATATAACTCTTTCATCCATCATAGAAATCATCAGAGAAACCCTACAGTGCAGAAGGAGGCCATTTAGTCCATTCGGTCTGCACTGACAACAATCCTGCCCAGGCCCTATTCCCGTAACTCCACATATTTACCCCACTAAACTCTCTAACCTACGCATTTCTGGACACTAAGGGGCAATTTAGCGTGGCCAATGCACCTAACCCGCACATCTTTGGACTGTGGGAGGAAACTGGAGCACCCGGAGGAAACTCATGCAGACAGGGAGAATGTGCAAACTCCACGTGGACAGTCACCTAAGCTGGAAATTGAATCCAGGTCCCTGGAGCTGTGAGACAGCAGTGCTAACCACTGTGCCACCATGTCATTCATGTTTGGACCAAGGCTGTAATGAAGTTTGGAGACGAGTTGTACTGGTGGAGGCTGAGCATCAATGAGCAGGTTGTTACCACCTGATATCACTGTCAGCAACATCTTCCGTCGCTTTGCTAATGATTGAAAGTAGACTGACGGGACAGTAATTGGCTGGATTGTATCTGTCCTGCAGTTTGTGGAGAGGACAATGTTCCACATTGTTGGGTAGCTGTCAATGCTGGAGCTGAACTGGAACAGTTTGGCAAGCAGTTTAGCTAGCAGAACTTGAGTATCACAGCATTATCACTGTGCTCTAAGAATGTTGTTTATGTGTGAGTGCTACCTATGTATGTTTGTGTATTCAATTAGATTACTGTTCAATAGAGCCAGCTGTATCAGTGCATACATTTCCAATTCAACCCTGATAGTGAATGTAGAAGTTTCAACATTTCAACCCACTCTAATACTGTGTTCACATCAAATGATTCAGACACACATCACCTTTGTTTTTACAGTGAATCATCTAAACTCCAAATTGGTCCAAATTTACTTCAGTTCTTGGCTTGCGATGTAAATAAATTGACAGATTTGCTGACTAAGGGCCCAGTGAAATCTTCCTCTTGCTAACTGTGTCTTGGAGGCAGACATATCAAGTGAAAACCTTTTCACTCATTGGCTGCCAGCCTAAATAGTGACAGTTATTTTTTCCCCTGCTGACAGACGTAGCACAGAATGGTGTCCCTTCAGCCAGCCAGCAGGAGAAAAATATCAGATTTACATGCGGATTCAGTTCAATCTGGCATCGAGCAAGTAATTCTAAACCATGGAATTGGATGGTTTGGGTCAAGAGAGAAGTTAAAATGCCAAAATTTTCAAATCTGCCCAATTTTAGTTCAGCAGAGGTGAGGCAAAACATGGGTGGCTAATCCACTCACAGGCACTGGGTTGGTTGCCGAAAGCTGCTTACTTTCATTTGAACTAGGTTTCTGTTAATCACCATTATCCAGGCTTCACTGACCTTGGCAAATCTGTCAGGTAAAAGGAAATGAGAAGAGCTGGATCCATAATCATAGAATCTCTACTGTGCAGAAGGAGGCCATTGGGCCCATTGAGCCGGCACTGGCAATGATCCCACCCAGGCCCTATCCCCGTTACCCAATGTATTTACCCACTAGTCCCCCGACACTAAGGGGCAATTTAGCTTAATCAATCCACCTAACCTGCACATCCTTGGACTGTGGGAGGAAACCGGAGCACCCAGAGGAAACCCATGCAGACACGGGGAGAACATGCAAACTCCACACAGACAGTGACCCCAGGTAGGAATCAAACCCGGCTCCCTGACACTGCGAGGCAGTAGTGCTAACCACTGTGCCGCCAATGCAGCTTGTGGCCCAGGCGGAGGAGGAGTTGTTGACAGGATAACCCTGTCAACAACACCCCACCCACCACGCCCATAATTTGTCTGACTACCCCTGCTCAACTACGATCACCAAATCCACCCAACCCACGATCTCCCTCTGCAATTTGTTATCTTCCCTCAATGAGTACCTCCCCTGCACCCACCCCCCAATCCTCCAGCCATGGTCACTGACCCCACCCAACCATCCTGCCCATCCTCTCAGTGCGATCACTCCCACTGCACCCCTCCCCACCACAAAACCTTCCTGCTCCCTCTCATGTTTTTTCCCATACCCGACCGGTGGCCAAGCCTAGCCATCTGTCAGATTGGCTATCCCAGTAGGGAACCTGGGAGAAAAAAAAAGAAATTCAAAAACACACTTAAAGTTAAAACTCCACGGTATTCAAGGAAACACGTACTTCATACATTTCCTGACTGGAACTCCTGTCCTCTGCTCAAGTAAATGCTGGAAAAATATTCTTGACACTAAATGAGGAAGAAACTGATATGTTCAGCATTATTATTAGACAATCAGGATTTGTATCTTACACCTTTTCAGTGCCAGAAAATTGATGTTAGTGAACAAGGGATAAATACACCTGTCCTCTTCTAGCTATAAATATAATTATGTCAGCAACACATTTTGTTGGCTTGTATCAAAAGCCTGTTGGATATTGCATTAATTATCCATAACATTCAAAATTATGTGCACTCTGTATGCTTCTACAGTTTTTCATTACTCAAAACATTTATTTTTGTCCTTTAGTTTGCCTACTAGCTGATTCTTCATGTTTGCTCACACATACTTTGCCAGATCTATCACAACAGTGATAAAGCACTGTATGCTTCTAAATACTACATGCGCCTAAATGTTATGAAAATAAATTGCAGTATCTTGACTGGTGGCTTTCAGTCATCATTTTGTTGTCGTGATTCATGCTGTAAATAGTTCCTCCCATTAGAAGGTTCCTCCCATTAGAAGGTTCCTCCGGAGCCTTCAACATGTCATTGATGAAGACGAACATCTCGCCAAGGCCATCCCCACACCCCCGCTTCTTGACTTCAAACAACCGCGCAACCTCAAACAGACCATTGTCTGCAGCAAACTACCCAGCCTTCAGGAGAACAGTGATCACGGCACCACACAACCCTGCCACAGCAACCTCTGCAAGACGTGCCGGATCATCGACACGGATGCCATCATCTCACGCGAGAACACCATCCACCAGGTACACGGTACATACTCTTGCAACTCGGCCAACGTTGTCTACCTGTTACGCTGCAGGAAAGGATGCCCCGAGGCATGGTACATTGGGGAAACCATGCAGACGCTACGACAACGGATGAATGAACACCGTTCGACAATCACTAGGCAAGACTGTTCTCTTCCTGTGGGGGAGCACTTCAGCGGTCACGGGCATTCAGCCTCTGATCTCCGGGTAAGCGTTCTCCAAGGCGGCCTTCACGACACACGACAGTGCAGAGTCGCTGAGCAGAGACTGATAGCCAGGTTCCACACACATGAGGACGCCCTCAACCGGGATATTGGGTTCATGTCACACTATCTGTAACCCCCACAACCTGCCTGGATGTGCAAAATCTCACTAGCTGTCCTGTCTGGAGACAATACACATCCCTTTAACCTGTGCTTAATGCTCCCTCCACTCACATTAGCTGTACCTTTAAGACTTGATTAGCTGTAAAGACTCACATTCCAATCATTATTCATGTAAATTGAGTTTGTGTCTTTGTGCCCTGTTTGTGACCAGAACTCCCACCCACCTGACGAAGGGACAGCCTGTTCCGAAAGCTAGTGGCTTTTGCTACCAAATAAACCTGTTGGACTTTATCCTTGTGTTGTTAGAATTCTTACTGTGTTTACCCCAGTCCAACGCCGGCATCTCCACATCGTAAATAGTTAGAGACAGGGTTACAAACCACTTTTTTTTTGATAAAGAAAGGACAATGAAATCTTCCACAAAGCTGACAACTTCAAATAGTGGCCGTAATTAATATGCCAATGAGAGTTTATACTGAAAATGGAATTGGAACTCAGGCTTCTTTTTAATTGCAGATAAACCCAACATTCCAACAGTTTTATCACAAGAAACGATAGAGAAAATATACAAAAGCACCGCTTACGACATTTGTGGGTTTGAAACTTTCTGAAATAAATTGTGAAAGCTGAAAGCATGAGACGTTTGGGAGGCGTGGGGGAGGGGTGAGGGGGAGGGTGGCAAAGGGCAATCAGAGAGCATTGTGAGACCTGGTATCCAGTGTTAGGGGTGGAATTGAGGAGTTGAACTGGGGAGAAAGATGGTTGAAATTGGAGATTAGAGATTGGAGTGATTGGTTCCTTGAATATGGGATCAGGAGAAGTGGAGCTCCACATTCAGATAAGTTACTTATTTGCCTTCGTGGTTGTCTCGGGATCCCTGAAGTTGATTTCACTGAGTTGCAACCTTTGATGGTGCCGGCTGACTATGTTGCAGCGGGATTCTGATGCAGGCCCTTTATGTGCCTATGCTTCAGGCCTGTGTAAAGGATGCCATCTTGTTTGTCTTTACCCAACATAGTAGTCAGTGCATTACCCGCTGGAAGTCCTCCTCAGTGTCCTGGCCAATATTTATCCTTCAAACAACATCACAAGATTAGATTATAACAAATTGTCTCTTTTCTATTTCTGGGATCTTACTGTGGAGAAATTCTGTTTCTTATATCACAGTGACTGCACTTCAGAAGTACCTAAATTTCCTGTAAATGACTTTGGGGTGTCCTCAGGTTTGAAAAGTGTTGAATAATGCATGTATAATTTTTCTTCTTTCTTGCATTATCTTTACCTTGCATTCTGCAAAGTGCTTCTGTTGCACTTCTGTTCTTTGGATCTTGTGCCCCATGGTGCATTCATACATTAACCCTTGTGTAGTACTTGCACTGGTAGGAACACACGTAAATTCTTCTTGAGTCGTGGCCACAACTGCCCCCTCCTGCATAGTGCATGCCACGTGTTTGCCATTTCAGTGCCAAAATAGTTTAATCTATGCAGTTTCCAGAATTTAAGCTTGAGCCCATGTCTCACAATTTTGAACATGCTATATCGATGTTCAATTTATAAATTTCCTTCAAGATAGAGTCATGGAGTCATTGAGATTTACAGCATGCCGCCCAGTTTTTACCATTAAGCTAGTCCCAATTGCCCACGTTTTGCCCATATCCCTCTATACCAAGTCTTACCCATGTAACTGTCTAAATTTTTAAAAGACAAAATTATACCCACCTCTACTACTCCTTTGGCAGCTCATTCCTGACACCACCCTCTTTGTGAAAAAAATGCCCCTCTGGATCCTTTTGTATCTTTCCCTCTCATCTTAAACCTATGTCCTCTAGTTTTAGACTCCCCTACCTTTGAGAAAAGATGTCGATTATCTACTTAATCTATGCCCCTCGTTATTTTATAGACCTCTATAACATCACCCCTAAGCCTCCTATGCTCCAGGAAAAAAAGCCCCAGCCTATCCAGCCTCCCCTTATAACTCAAACCATCAAGTCCCGGTAGCATTCCAGTAAATCTTCTCTGCACTCCTTCTAGTTTAGTGATATCCTTTCTATAATAGGGTGACCAGAACTGTGTGCAGTATTCCAAGTGTGGCCTTACCAATGTATTGTACAACTTCAACAAGACATCCCAACTCCTGTATTCAATGTTCTGACCAATGACCAATGAGCATGCTAAATGCCACCTTCACCACCCTGCCCACGTGTGACTCCACTTTCACGGAGCTATGAACTTGTACTCCTAGATCTCTCGGTTTTATAATTCTGTCCCAATATAACTGTCCCTCATTTAGTACCCTCTGTGCTCCTAAAAAAATAGCATGCTAAATGAAAAGGTGCTAAAAAAAAATCACTTTGGCGTATGGAATAAAGGTGGGTTATGTCCTAATCTGTAGTTTTTACATTAAAAATCTATTGGCTGACTTGAACCTAACTGGCCCAAAAGTCCTCCTATTAACAACTTCAGAACTCTTAATAACTTGTTAACTCTTAATAACCCACAATTTCATACCTCCTACTCACAGCTTCCTGGTTCCAATGCTTCAGCTCTCCCTCTCCCCGACACTCCTGCCTCGCTATCTCCTCGACCCTCCAGACTTGCTGCTTCCTCTCTGCTCCCTTCTTCTGAATGTTTCTGCGAACAAGAGCTCAGAGAGCGGTCATAGTAAGGGGGAGCAGAGTGAGAAACTGGGAGGGAGGGCGTAGGAGGGAGTGGAAGGTTATGGAGGGAGGTGGTAAAGTGGGAGGATCGGAATATCGGGAGAGGTGGAGAGGCAGTTTGGTAGAGCTTTGTATTTATAAAAGATGTATGCTCAGCAAAAGTGCTATAATGGAGACACTATTAGGGAGTGTCCCTAACTGACCAATTGTGCTTTTCAATGGGTGACATCTGTACTTGGATAATAACTCCCATAATTTATTATTTCGAAGTAATCCCAGCCCTGCAATTTCACATCTGTGATGCCTTAAAATATGTGCAGTATCTGTACTTTGCACCTTGCAAAATCTTTGCATTCTAGTATGTTGATTTTGTGCTCTATCTTTCACTTGCAGTGTTTATCCATCATGTATAAGTTTATCCAAATGGATAAACTTATACTTGATATACATGCAATACTGGGCTTTGTAGTACTTGTACTTATGCCTCAGAGTACCAGAGCAGCTAAATATATATAGTTTTATTCATTCATGAGATGAAGACATTCAGGTGAGTTCTGCATGTATTGTCCATCCCTAATTTTCCCTGAGGAGTTGGTGGCGAACGTGATGGTCAGTGAGTGGAAATGGTTGTACTCCCTTTGGTGACTCTACCCTCACAGTGCTGCTACTTCAGGAGTTCAAGGGCTTTGAGTTAATGATGATGAAGGAGTATCAATATATTTCCAAGTCGGGATGGTGTGTGAATCAATGATGGGGAGCTTGGAGGTTCCCACATGCCGGCTGTCTTTGTTCCTTTAGTTAGTAGAGATCACAGGTTTTGGAGGTGCTGTCAAAAAAGCTTTGTTGAGTTGGTGCAGTGCATCTCGTGGATGGTACACACTGCAGCCATGGTTTATATTTAAGGTGGTGGAAAAGGTGTCCAACAAGCATGCTGTTTTGTTTTGGGTAGTATCAGGCTTTTTGGTGATGTTGGAGCTGCATTCATCTTGGCATATGGAAAATATTCCATCACATTCCTGACTCGTGCCTCATAGATGATGCAAAGGCTTTGGGAATTCAGGAGGTGAGTTACTTGATGTGGAATTTGAGGCTCTAACCTGCTCTTGTCGCCACAGTATTTACATGGCTGGTTCAGTTAAATTTCTGATCAGTGGTCATCACCGGGATATTGATGTAGGGGATTCTATGAGGAATGGCAATAAACGTCAAGGGGATATAGTTGGACTTTCTCTAGAAATGGCCATTGTCTGATACTTAAGTGGCACAAATATTACTTGTCCCTTATCAGCCCAAACATGTATATTGTCTGTGTCCTGCTGCAAGCGGGCACCAATTGTTGCATTCGCTAAGGAGTTGAAAATGGAAGTAAACACAATGCAATCATTAGCGAACATCCCCATTTTTGATGGAAAGAAGTTAATTGCAAAAGAGGTTGAAGATGTTTGGGCCTAAAACACTACCCTAAAGAACTTGTACTTTGTGCTTAATAGAGTATCTGTAACGTAACAGTTTCATCCTGTGCCTTATAGACTACTTGAACTTGCAATTCTTATAAATTGTATCATTTGGATCAGTTGTGCCCATAATATCTTATGTTATGTTGATTAGTTGTAGATTGAGAACTTGTGCATTTGTATTGTGAAGTATTTGTATGCCATTCGGAGTAAGCTTTTATTGCCTTTTTTCTCCCACGACAGTACTGTACCAGCTAACTTTCTATTTCTGGTTGAGCCTAAAATGGCACACAAGCTTTTATGGTGGCATGGTGGCGCTGTTGGTTAGCACTGCTGCCTCACAGTGCCAGGGACCTGGGTTCAATTCCCGTGCTTGGGTGACTGTCTGTGCGGAGTCTGCACATTCTCCCCGTGTCTGAGTGGATTTCCTCCGGGTGCTCCGGTTTCCTCCCACAGTCCAAAGATGTGCGGGTTAGATGAACTGTCCATGTTAAATTGCCCCTTAGCATCAGGGTGACTAGCTAGGGTAAATGCATGGGGTTATGGGGATAGGTCCGCAGTGGGATTGTGGTTGGTGCAGACTTGATGGGCCGAATGGCCTCCTTCTACACTGTAGGATTCTATGATTTTTGAAGGCTAATGTTGTGTCTTGGCTGACTGTGAAATGTGCCTGAGCTCCTAAACAGTGCTTTCTATTTACCAGAACTGCTTTCTAGAAATTGGCCATCTTCTTGTGTCTCTCGGATCTGAACACTTAAAGCCTGTTGCATCAAGTGCTGCTAGGGGAAGCTTCCCAACTGTTCCTTCAAGCAGTTCTGTCCTCACTTCAACTTCCTTGTCTGCCGCTGCTAGCCATCAGATCTGTTCTGTGACGATGGGAATGCCAGCATTTTACGCCCCTGTTACTCAATACACGGCTGCAAGGATTTTAATGACTAGTACAATTAAAAACTCCTGGGGTTTGTTGTTAGTGCTGCTCTATCGCTCAGCTCACTGTGTGGTCATTATGGTGTGCAACTTCTTCAAAAAGAAGCTATATCAAAGGTCAGGCATTAATACATTCCAAACCCTCGCAGCAGTCCAGTGTTAACACTTGGATAATGCACAAACAACAGTTTCAAGGTTAATGTTTTAACAATTTCTAAGATTCAATGTCAGGCATTTGCAGCTTCTTATGAATTAAATAAACAGGCTACCGAGTATATAAAAGCTTCTGTCAGCCTGCTCTCTATAGACTTCCGAGACATGTGTAATTGTAACCCATGATTGTGATTGATAATTTCCTGCTGCAACGTGCAATCATGTAAAACAAAATCAAAACAATCGGTTGTATACCTCAATGAGTAACCATCCATAGTCGGGAATTAATTATT
Organism: Mustelus asterias; assembly: GCF_964213995.1. Lineage (NCBI taxonomy): Eukaryota > Metazoa > Chordata > Chondrichthyes > Carcharhiniformes > Triakidae > Mustelus > Mustelus asterias. Next base: position 25,088,160 of record NC_135817.1, on the reverse strand, counting down.
GAATTATTCTTTATTTCAAAGTACAAATGGTTTTACTACAACTTATTAGATTGTGTTACATTGGGACAAAATTTATCTCAACCTGTTTTTTGGTCTCTAGCTTGATGAAGGGGTAATGCACCCAGTCCCCTGAGATTCCTCAAGAATCTCAGTGTGCAACCCAGTGTGACCCATGCTCTTGGCTGGCTGCATGACCAACAGGAGTCCGAACAGTGTGCAAGTTTAGCACTTCTTCCAACTAAACTCCAGCTCTTCTTAAAGGCAGTCTGCATGCCTTTTAAAGGGAAGTTGCACTGAAACATAGGAAGCTGTTGTTGAATGCTAGTGTTGCAATTCTACACAAGGGAAAGGAAACAGAGAAAAAGTTACCAGCTATTAACGCAGGAATGGAAGCCTCAGTCATGGAGGTGGAGAGAAGGAGAACATTCATGACCTACAGTAGGTAGGGAGGGGAGGGGGGGAGGTGGAGGGGGGCAGGTGTGGCAGTCAGGAAGCCCTCAAGGCAAACACTCTAGGGAATTTGAGCAGGTAGCAAAGTGCATCAATGCCTGAAGTCTGGCCTTGAGGTTCTGTCAGTAGTGCCGGAGAGGTTTAATGACCTTACATGGGTCATTAAAGTCACGTGAAATCTCCAATTCTTCCATAGATGAAGATGATTGTCGTTTTGGAGGTTAATCGTCTGTCCCAGGACATCATTACAGGAATTCCTCAGGGTAGTGTCCTAGGACCAACTATCTTCAGCTGCTTCATCAATGAAATTCTTTCCATCATAAGGTCAGAAATGGGGTGTTCGCTCCTATATCCCTCTGGTTTTCTGTGGAGGCCCGAATATGTCTAACAGGCACAGGAAGATAATACATCATGCATTCATAGAATAGGCAGAAGAGGCCATTTGCCCCTCGTGTCTGCACCGACTCTCAGACAGAGTATCTTAACCAGGCCCCCTCTCCCCACCCTATCCCTGTAACCCCATACATTTACCATGGCCAATCCATCTAACCTACACATCTTGGAACACTAAGGGGCAATTTAGCGTAGCCAATCCACCTAATCTGCACATCTTCGGATTGTGGGAGGAAACCGGAGCACCCAGAGGAAACTCACGCAGACATGGGGGGAACATGCAAACTCCACACAAATGGTCACCCAAGGCCAGAATTGAACCCGGGTCCCTGGAGCTGTGAGGAAGTGGTGCAAACCGCTGTGCTGCCCAGAATGGCGTATTGGAAGTGATTCACACACCACAGCTCACCAATAGAATGACAGTTCTTATGGTTTGTGTACATCTCCCTGTTGTAGTGGGGACCTATGATACCATGTTATGGCAGGCAATGCATTTTGCATGATCGGAAATGCCACTACGCTGGTGAGGTTGTGTGCCCTCGTCATTCTGCTTGTCCCTGCTGAATGAGAAGATGATGTACACTCCTCATTTGGAATACATGGCCTGCGTGACCTCTCAGATGCTCTGATGGATGGTATACTGGCACACGTCCAAGAGGTCACCCGCTCTTTCCTGGAAAGACACAAATGTGCAAAAGTTCAATTCCAGTGTGACCTTCATAGTCACTGGCAGGTCTGTCCTCTCCCTGGTGTGGGGCTCTAAGTCAGATTAGAGAAGATGGCACAGTCCTGTCCCCAGCTCTTTGTTGAACCTGTGTCACTTCAGGCCTTGTTTTTTGATGAAAGTATGAGAGGTGCTCCTGAAAAACACTTGGAAGGTAGGATTTTCAGTGAAGAGTCCTCCTCCCCTACCTTCTCTATAGAGTTTATCCTCCCCACTGCATTGCAACACTACCAAGGGTATTGCTAGGAAATGTGTAACAAAAATATCTTTGTAATGTGTTTTCACTTGACATTTTATAATAATCCTTCTAAAATACAACCCTGATTTTTTTTTTTAGTTCTGTTCAATAGTTTCCTTTTTTCTTTCGTAATTTTCTACAAAATGTATATTCTTTTCTTCACAAAGATCACCTGTTTCTGTCTCTCTAACATTGTTCACCTCTGCCCTCAGCTCATCCACTGCTGAAACCCTCATCCATCCTTTTCTAATCTTTGGACTCGACTAATGTTCCATTGGTTTCTCTCCCATTCTCCAGCCTTCACAAACTTATATCTCATCTACAACTCTGCTGCCTGTATCCTAACCAGCACCAAGTCTCAGTCACTCTTACTCCTGTTCATGCCTACGTTAAGTTACAGTTAACCAAAACCTGGATTTAAAGTGTTTATCGTCTTCAAATCTCTCATAGAAACCTATAAAATTCTAACAGGACTAGACAGGGTAGACGTAGGAAGGATGTTCCTGACGGTGGACGAATCCAGAACCAGGGGTCACAGTCTAAGGATAAGGGGTAAACCATTTAGGACGGAGGTGAGGAGAAATTTCTTCACCCAGAAAGTGGCGAGCCTGTGGAATTTGCTACCACAGAAAGAAGTTGAGGCCAAACATTGTATATTTTCAAGAAGGAGTTAGATGTAGTTCTTGGGGTGAAGGGAATCAAAGGGTATGGCGGGGGAGGGGGGGGGGGTTGGGGGGAGGTGGGATCAGGCTATTGAGTTGGATGATCAGCCATAATTATAATGAATCTCCCAAAGTGGCACCGGAGCGAGGTGACTTCTTGCAAGCTGTGCCCAGCATACCTTCTAATTCTATCTTTTATTCTCATTCTATGCTTCCAAAACTTCATTCTAACTCTTCTTCCTTTTTCTACACCCCAGCTACATTCTATACTCTCTCATTTCCTTCTCTATGAACAGTATGCTCTGTCTGTATAGCGTGCAAGAAACAATACTTTTCGCTGTATGCTAATACATGTGACAATAAATCAAATCAAAGAATGGTGGAGCAGGCTCAAAGGGCCAATGGCCTACTCCTGCTCCTATTTTCTGTTTCTATGTTTCTATTTTTCAAGCCTTCCCCTGCCTATCTCAGAGATCATGCACAGCCTTGCAACCCTCCAGGAACATTCCTCCAAATTTGCTCTACTGACGCAATGGTGCTGTATAACGCAAGCTGTTGTTATTCATCTGCCACCATCGTTGCCCCACTTTTGCCAGTCATACTGTCAATTATCTAGGCCTGAATCCCTGGAATTCTCACCATAAATCTCTCAGTTTCTCCATCTCTCTCCATTTAAGGCATTTCTTAAAATCCTACCTCTTTTACCAAGTTTTTAGTTATCCAAACTAATTTCTGCTTCTTTGTTTTGGCAAGAATTTTCCGGGTTACATTGCCACGAGCCTTCAAATGTTTTCTTCCATTAAAGGCGCTGTAATAATTCTTATAATGCCTCTCAGCTGCCTGTGAAAGAGTTGCAGCAGCACAGTGGTAATTTAAGTGCAGTATGCTGGGTCAAATAAGGGAGACTCTCCACTGAAGAATCCTGCTTAGGACACCATGTAGTAGGCTTTGTAGTCTTGAGTATATTCATGACAAGGTCTTGTTAACAACTCCGAACTAAATACAGTAGAGGGTACAGGTATGGAACTGACTCCATCCTCGGCCTTTGCCCATCTCTGTCCATGTCAAAACGGACCCTGATTCTGGGTCATGTCCCTTCTTTACATCACTATGTGGGTGGTACTTACTGTACTTAATCCCTCATTAACCATTTAAGGGCCTTAATTGGTGTATGGGCTTCCCATCTGAGGTCCTGTCATCCACTTGGTAAAAACACATCTAGGTCAGGGTTGGGGGATGGGGGGTGGGGGGAGTGTGGAGTATGGAATCCCGTCCATGCTGTTTTATGCTTTCCCCACCCCCGTCCCACTTCTCCGAACCTGCCTGGAGGCTGGGGCGTGATGTAAAATTCTGGATTGAAATTTCTTTTACATTGCTTCAAGCATTTCTTTTTACAAAAGGCATATGCTCTCCTCCTAAAATGCTGGGAGAACAAAGCTCAACCAGGCCTGAAAAGATTGATCAGTGCTGCCCCAGGACCCCTCTTCATTTGTCATAGCTCCTTGAGTATGACAGAACATTAGTTCAGTGCATCTCTTCTCTCATGAATATCATCATCAGAGGAATTGGCTTGGAACGAATACTCCACTCAACACTATGAAGGAAGTAGGTTAGAATGGACTATTGGTAACTGAACACCCCTGGGTTAATAACCAAATGTTCTGATGTCAATACTGCTCCATTATGCTGCCACGCTGTCTGGGACAGCAATTCCTCTAAGAAAATTCCTTAAATATCATTACCATTCATTACCTGAACCAAAAAACATTCCCTAAAATAAATATTTTTCATCTTTTTATGCTGATCAAGTGAAGAATGACATTGCTGCAATTTTTCAAACATGTATAGGTAGAAATTAATGTAGACTTTTTTTTCCAAGTTCTTCTCACAATTCCTCTTTCCAGGATTTTAACAACAAGCCATTAATTGTAATTTTCACCTTCCTATGTCAACCTCAAGTACCCTAGGTACATCCAGACAAAAAGTAAAGATTTCTACTCTGGCCAGTAATGATTTAGAACTTAACTTCAGAAATACACCGTGCTTATGGTCTCCTCGAAGTGTGATTCACACTTTTGCGCCAAATTATGGCGGATTGTCCTCTGGAGAACCTGATCCAGTGGGATCATTGTTAGGACGAGGCCAACTCATTTCACATCTGGTCCCTAGCTAAGAAGAATGTGCTGGATTCCAATCAAGACCTCAATGTGAAAATCCACTGCATCAGCCGCATGTGGAGCTTAATCACAGCATGGACCGACTGGGCTGGAAGTCTTATTCAGAACTCTAAATGCTATTAAATCTCTGTTATATGAGAGAGATTAATGTATATTCATAAAATACTACTGCATGAAAACGTGCACAGAGGGATCCTCACCACCAGCGCACTTAACTGGCAAGAGCAAACCCTAAGGGGCAGCAACTCGAAAGATCTGCTAGTTATGTTTCAAGAGGTATGTTACGTTTTTGGGGTTCTTTTTCTACCATTTGTTCAACATTATTGCAGCTATCATATTTTAGGTCACTTTGATGGTTAAATTCCGACTCCCAAATATTTAAGGGTATCTGCTTAAGTTTTAGATAATGTGCCCAATGATGAAATAAAAGACGGATCATTAAATTGTTTTTTTTTAGCAATTGGATTTAGCTTGACAGCAACATTGGCTGAGTTTCCTTTGCTGAATCTGATGAGTTATGCTGGGTCACCCAGTTGGCACCCTGCAGTTTACCTGACAAAGATACCTGAGGTTGTGGCCTCCAAATCATAGGGGCCTGTGCAGCAGGTAAAGAGATGACCATGCGAGTTTCCCTGCAAGGGGTGCAGCAAAGGAGGGAGCCAGTTCTGGAGTGGAAGACTACCATCAGTGTCAGAGTTGAAGTGAAAAAGCTCCTTGGATTGAGGTGGCCCAGATAGTAGTCTGTCTCCCATCCACTGACTCTGTTTACACTTCCCGCTGCCTCAGAAAAGCAGCCAGCAGGATAAAGGACACCACGCACCCCGGACACACTCTCTTCCATCTTCTCCTGTCGGGAAAATGATACAAAAGTCTGAGGTCACGTACCAACCGACTCAAGAACAGCTTCTTCCCTGCTGCTGTCAGACTTTTGAAGGGACCTACCTCATATTAAGTTGACCTTTCTCTACACCCTAGCAATGACTGTAATGCTACATTCTGCACCCTGTCCTTTCCTTCTCTATGAACGGTATGGAGTTTAACCCTGTTAAATGGAGTTTAACCCTGTTAAATGTGAGGTGATTCATTTTGGTAGGACAAATTTAAATGTGGATTACAGGGTCAAAGGTAGGGTTCTGAAGACTGTGGAGGAACAGAGAGATCTTGGGGTCCATATCCACAGATCTCTAAAGGTTGCCACTCAAGTGGATAGAGCTGTGAAGAAGGCCTATAGTGTGTTAGCTTTTATTAACAGGGGGTTGGAGTTTAAGAGTCGTGGGGTTATGCTGCAACTGTACAGGACCTTGGTGAGACCACATTTGGAATATTGTGTGCAGTTCTGGTCACCTCACTATAAGAAGGATGTGGAAGCGCTGGAAAGAGTGCAGAGGAGATTTACCAGGATGCTGCCTGGTTTGGAGGGTAGGTCATATGAGGAAAGGTTGAGGGAGCTAGGGCTGTTCTCTCTGGAGCGGAGGAGGCTGAGGGGAGACTTAATAGAGGTGTATAAAATGATGAAGGGGATAGATAGAGTGAACGTTCAAAGACTATTTCCTCGGGTGGATGGAGCTGTTACAAGGGGGCATAACTATAGGGTTCGTGGTGGGAGATACAGGACGGATATCAGAGGTAGGTTCTTTACGCAGAGAGTGGTTGGGGTGTGGAATGGACTGCCTGCAGTGATAGTGGAGTCAGACACTTTAGGAACATTTAAGCGGTTATTGGATAGGCACATGGAGCACACCAGGATGATAGGGAGTGGGATAGCTTGATCTTGGTTTCAGATAAAGCTTGGCACAACATCGTGGGCCGAAGGGCCTGTTCTGTGCTGTACTGTTCTATGTTCTATGTCCGTATAGCGCACAAGAAACAATACTTTTCACTGTATACCAATACATGTGACAATAAATCAAATCAAATCCTAGCTCTCTTGTATCCATAAGCAAGCGAGTAAGAGGTTTTCTGGCATCCAGAGGTAAATCTAGAAAGGAACATTGAAAGAATTTCCTTTTGCAGCAGTTTATGAATATTACAGGAAAGGTAGGCAAAAAAATGGCATGGTCATCCAGCAAACAAAATTAATCTAGGGTGAAAAATGCAGTTATATATTAAGCTTCTGGACAAAGAAAAAAACTATGCGATTAATTTGGAGAACTGAAAACTGGCTTGGAGTACCCAACCTCAGCAGACCAGATCAGTAGATTGGCATCTTGCCCATTTCATGCAGGTGTGGCAAATGGTGGTGGTGCAGCCTGTCGTCATAAGTGACTGTCAATGAAGTGACAATATCGGATTGACTTTAGTGAGTACAGTGCTGGCAGCAGCAGATGTTCCAGCGGCACGGTGGCACAGTGATTAGAACTGCTGCCTCACAGGAACCCAGGTTCAATTCCGGCCTCGGGTCACTGTCTGTGTGGAGTTTGCACTTTCTCCCCATATCTGCGTGGTTTCCTCGGGAGCCCCCATCATTGATTGCATGATCCCTCCCACCCCCATCTCTGAACATAGATCGCCAGCTTCATGAGCCTGCCAATGGGTCGCCCAAATATGTAGCCAGGGTGCCAAGGAGTAGTGCCAAGACACTGCCCTGCCATGTCCTTGACCACTTGGTGGCAAAAATGGCCTCTGAGGCCCCTGAAGTGGCTGTCACATCTGGTGTCCATTTGTGGAAACCGATAGCAATTCCTGCTGGCTTTACATCACACCGGCAGGTAGGAAAATATGACGCTCCTGGAGTTAAGCTGACTTTACATATTTAAATGCTTTTAAATCCATGATAATCTCGTTCACACCCTCATTGGACATGAACCTGATTGTGTCTGCCAGGATGGTCGGGGAAGACTGATTTGAGCCCAGCACAAATCCCGTTTTAGGCCTCTCGTAAAATTTTCCTGACACAGCGGAATTTGCACTGAACGTAATGTGGCCGGAAAATTGCCCCCATTGACACCACCCCATGCTGCTAGGAAACCTGCAGTGGAGGTGCGCCATCGGCGGGACCAGAAGATCTCACCGGTGGGAGCAGCTGGGAAGTTCCAGCCAGAGAGTGGAATTAGAATAACTTAGAGGTCAGACTGGATAAGGAATGCTGTTCCCTTGCTCAGGAAGGTGTAGTGAACAGACTACGTGTTTACAACAATCTGACATATTCATGGTTACTTTTACTGATATCGGCTTTCTAATTCCAGATTTCAAAATCTGAATCCAAATTCTCAAACTTGTGGTGGTGGGTTTTGAACATATAGCACCATATTTTCAAGAGACCACGTGGGATTTAAAAATTGCACTCCCGGAGGTCATCCCAAAACCTCTGGGGCAGATTGAAATTTTCAAGGGGCGCAGGAAAAGAACAGAGAGCTAACCTATTCACCAATGAAAGGTCCCTCAGACTCTCTAATGAACTTGTGAAGGGGCTGTGAGTTCATGATTACAATTTTGAATCTTAAATTTGATGAACCTGAACAGTCCAAGAACATAATAAGAACATAATTAGGACCAGGAGAAGGCCATCTGGCCCCTCGGGCCTGCTCCGCCATTCAATAAGGTCATGGCGGATCTTTTCGTGGACTCAGCTCCACTTACCCGTCCACTTACCATAGCCCTTAGTTTCTTTACTGTTCAAAAATGTATCTATCCTTGCCTTAAAAACATTCAATGAGGCAGCCTTAACTGCTTCACTGGGCAGGGAATTCCACAGATTCCTTTGTGTGAAGAAGTTCCTCCTCACCTCAGTCCTAAATTTGCTCCCCCTTATTTTGAGGCCATGCCCTCTAGTTCTAGTTACATCTGCCAATGGAAACAACTTCCCTGCTTCTATCCTATCTATTCCCTTCATAATCTTACATGTTTCTATAAGATCTCCCCTCATTCTTCTGAATTAGAATGAGTATAGCCCCAGTCTACTCAGTCTCTCCTCGGAAGCCAACCTTCTCAACTCCGGAATCAACCTAGTGAAACTCTTTTGTACCCCCTCCAGTGCCAGTATATCCTTTCTCAAGTAAGGAGACCAAAACTGTACACAGTACTCCAGGTGTGGCCTCACCAGCACCTTATACAGTTGCAACATAAACTCGCTGTTTTAAAAATCCACCCCTCCAGCAATGAAGGACAAAATTCCATTTGCCTTCTTAATTACCTGCTGCACCTGCAAACCAACTTTTTGTGATTCATGCACAAGGACACCCAGGTCCCTCTGCACAGCAGCATGCTGCAATTTTTTACCATTTAAATAATAGTCCATTTTGCTGTTATTCCTACCAAAATGGATGACCTCACATTTACCAACATTGTACTCCATCTGACAGACCCTTGCCCACTCACTTAGACTATCTATATCCCTTTGCAGACTTTCAACATCCTCTGCACACTTTGCTCTGCCACTCATGTTAAACACATAATAATGAGCAGAACATAAACAAAGACTGGCCAGGTGATGGTATGTTTGCATTATTTAGTTTATAGTTCATCTTCAAACACTAAAAAAGGAATCCCCAACTCCAAATCATCAATGCAAATCGTAAACAATTGCAGTCCCAACACTGATCCCTGAGGCACACCATTTGTTACTGATTGCCAACCAGAAAAACATCCATATACCCCCACTCTTTGCTTTCTGTTAGTTAACCAATCCTCTATCCATGCTAATACATTACCCATAACACCGTGCACCTTTATCTTTTGCAGCAGCCTTTGGTACAGCACCTTGTCAAATGCCTTCTGGAAATCCAGATACACCACATCCACAGGTTCCCCATTGTCCACCAAGCTCATAATGTCCTCAAAGAATTCCACTAACTTAGTCAAACATGACCTGCCCTTCATGAACCCATATTGCGTCTTCCCAATGGGACAATTTATATCCAGATGTCTCGCTATTTCTTCCTTGATGATAGATTCAAGCATTTTCCCTACTACAGAAGTTAAGCTAACCGGCCTATAGTTACCTGCCTTTTGTCTACCTCCTTTTTTAAACAGTGGCGTCACATTTGCTGTTTTCCAATCTGCGGGAACCACCCCAGAATCCAGTGAATTTTGGTAAATTACCACTAGTGCATTTGCTATTTCCCCCGTCATCTCTTTTAGTACCCTGGGATGCATTCCATCAGGGCCAGGAGATTGTCTACCTTTAGCCCCATTAGCTTGCCCAACCTTGCCCAATCTTTTGTGATAATGATAGTTTCTAGGTTCTCACCTGCCATAGCCTTCTTGTCATCAATTTTTGGCATGTTATTTGTGTCTTCCATTGTGAAGACCGACACAAAATATCTGTTCAATGCCTCAGCCATTTCCTCATTTCCAGTTATTACATCCCCCTTCTCATCCTCTAAAGGACCAATGTTTACTTTAGCCACTCTTTTTCATTTTATATATTTGTAGAAACTTTTGCTATCTGTTTTTATATTCTGAGCTAGTTTACTCTCATAATCCAACTTACTTTTCTTTAGTTTTTTTTGTGGCTTTCCGCTGACCTTTAAAGATTTCCCAATCCTCTAATTTCCCACTAATCTTTGCCACTTTGTATGCATTTTCTTTCAATTTGATACCCTCCTTTATTTCCTTAGATATCCATGGCTGATTATCTCTTTTTCTATAGTTCTTCCTTATCACATGTCTGTTTTTGCTGAGCACTGTGAAAAATTGCTTTGAAAGTCCTCCACTGTTCCTTAGTTGTCCCACCATAAAGTTTTTGCTCCCAGTCTACCTTAGCCAACTTCTCCCTCATCCCATTGTAGTCTCCTTTGTTTAAGCACAAGACACAGGTATTGGATTTTACCTTCTCACACTCCATCTATATTTTAAATTTAACCATACTGTGATCGCTTCTTCCAAGAGGACCCCTAATTGTAAGATCATTAATCATTCCTGTCTCATTACACAGGACAAGATCTAGGATACCTAGTTCCCTCGTAGGTTCCATTACATACTGTTCAAGGAAACTATCATGGATACATTTTATGAACTCCTCCTCAAGGCTGCCTTGACCGACCTGGTTTGACCAATTGATATGTAGATTAAAATCCCCCATAATAATTGCTATACCAGTTTTACATGCATCAGTTATTTATTTGTTGATTTCTCGCCCCACCATAATGTTATTTGGTGGCCTATAGAGTACGCCTATCAGTGACTTTATCTCCTTACTATTTCTAATTTCCACCCAAATGGATTCAACCTTTTTTTCCATAGAACCTATATCATCTCTTACTACTTACCACCCTGATGTCATCCTTAAATATCAGAGCTACACCAGCTCCCTTGCCTTCCTGTCATCCCTCCGAATAGTCTGCTACCCCTGGATATTTAACTCCCAATCGTGACCATCCTGCCGCCATGTCTAATGGCCACCAAATCATCCTCATGATGATTTGTGCCGTCAACTCATTTGCCTTGTTTCGAATACTACGAGCATTCAGATAAAGTGCCCTTATGCTAGTTTTTCTACCATCTTTTTGAATTCTAACAGCTCCATTACTAACATCTCCTGAGTTCTCCTTCCTTTTAACTTTTTTCCTGATTTTCGATGTAGTTGGAACCTTCTCCCCACATGCTAACCTGCTGCTTTGCTTTCTGTTAACCGTTATATTTCCCATACTTTTATTCTTCCCTTCCCCCCTCAACTTGCTGGTTTAAATACTTGTGACCACCCTATTTATCCTTTTCGCTAGAACACTGGTCCCAGATCGGATCAGAAAAGGCCGTCCCAACAGTACAGATCCCTCCTGTTCCAATACTGATGCCAATGCCCCATAAAATGGAACCCCTCTTTCCCGCACCATCCTTTTAGCCATGTGTTAACTTCCCTAATTCTCTCAACCCAGTGCCAATTCGCACATGGCTCGGGTAGCAATCCAGAGATTATAACCCTTGAGGATCTGTTCTTTAATTTAGTTCCTAGTGCCTGATAATCCCCAAACAGGTCCTCTTTCCGAGTCTCACTTGTGTTGTTTGTCCCAACGTGGACCACAACAATTGGACACTCCCTCTCCCATTCCAATATCCTTTCAAGCCGGTCAGAGATGTCCCTCACCATAGCACCGGGCAGGCAACATACCATGCGGGACTCATGATCTGGCTTACAAAAGATGCTACCAATCCCCCTAATTATAGAATCCCCTACATCTACCACTTTACTTTTGGCTCCCCCCTCTTGAATGGCCTCCTGTACCGTGGTGCAGTGGTCGGCTAGCTCATCATCCCTACAGCCTTTTCCTCATCCACACAGGGAGCAAGTATCTCATACCTGTTGGACAAGGTCAAGAACTGAGGCTCCTCTGTTCCTGAATTCAGGTTCCCTCTACCTGCCTCACTTGCAATCATACCCTGCTGTCCCTGACCACTGACCGAATTAGAAGTACCTAATCTACCGGGTGTGACCATCTCCTGAAACCAAGTATCCAGGTAATTCTCCCCCTCCCGGATGTGCTGCAGCGTTTGAAACTTGGACCCCAGTCTGGTGCGCGTTGTTGCACAGCTGTTGGGTTCAACATGGGGCCATCCGAAATTTTCCCTCTGTTTATTTGAAACTTTCCAGAACTCCTCACATTGGTTCCAGCACTCCTCCATAATCTCATCTGCAAGGCCCCTTTCATCGTTTTGGACACGCCTGATCTTCTAAGGAGCTGCCTGCTGTCTTTGGCAAGGCACTGGCTACTTCCAAATAGCTTCCTGCTGCCCTTGCTGCCAGTGCCAGGCAGGAAACTCATACCACCTGGAGCCACTCAACATTGTCCCTGACTTACTAGTCTAATGATGTAACCATTAACTGCTATATCCGATGAGTGGAAAAGTTTATCACTATGCAGTTATTTTGGAATACATGAAGTGCTGGTTTCCAGTTTATGTCAGGGATAACTAGCCAACTAATCTTAAATTTACCTCAAGCATAGGAATATAGGAATTAGGAGCAGAAGTAGGCAAATTCAGCCCTTCAAACCTGCTCCGTCATTCAATAAGATCCTGGCTGATCTCTCCCTGCCTGTTGTCAAATCCACATCCCCACCTGTTCCCATATCCCTTTATCCTGTTTTTTATTTTAAAAATATCTATCATCTTCTTGAAACCATTCAACGATTCAAACTTCACCATACGATGGTGCAGCGAGTTCCACAAATTCACCACCCTCTGCGAGAAATCGTTCCTCCTCATCTCAGTTTTAAATCGAATGCTTCTCAACCTATACCTTTCACCTCTTGTTCGAGATTGCCCCATAGGAGGAAACATTGTTCTATATTTACTCTATCAATCCCTTTTAGTATTTTATATACCTCGATCAGATCCCCTCTCATCCTTCTAAACTCCAGCAACTATAAATCCATACTGTTTAATCTCTCCTCATACGTCAACCCTTTTATCCCTGGAATCAATCTGGACCTCCTCTGAACTGAAATTCAATGATAAGTCATTAGCAACTTGCTTTGTGGATTTCTAACAACTATGGAATGGACCGTGATTAATTTACTTCACTTTTTATTCTCATTGAATTGCTACTGACAAAATAAAATGTTGCCACGTCTTATGTCTGTACTTAAGTTTTCAAACATAAAGCGCACTGAGCTAAGTTGAATTTCCTAAATGCCGTTGATAATACAATTATTAATGGAACATGAGTTTTTATTCATTCATGGGATGTGGGCGTCGCTGGCTAGGCCAGCATTTATTATCCATCCTTAATTGCTCTTAAGGAGGCAGGTAAGAATCAAGCACATTGAGTAAGATGGGATACATGAGCAGCATAGGATGCTGTTACAAACATACTGAAGGGTTAAGGGAATGTAGCAAATCTATTTCACAGATGCCTTTTTTTTCTTTAACAGGGAAATTTACCTGCATTGAAGTGAAGTTCCTTTTGGAAAGGCAGATGGGTTACTATTTAATCCAGATGTACATTCCAAGTCTGCTGATTGTCATTCTGTCCTGGGTGTCATTTTGGATTAATATGGATGCTGCTCCAGCGAGAGTAGCTCTTGGCATCACTACAGTGCTCACCATGACCACGCAGAGTTCCGGCTCTCGAGCTTCACTTCCAAAGGTAAGAAGTTCCCAGCCAATCAAATACTGCTGAATTCTAATTTATCCATACATTTTAGGTAGGAATCCTGGACAAGGAATTCTGATGTCTACTTACTGCTAACTATTTGCAATAATATGTTAGCTCATTAAATGATTAATACTACATTGATACAATGTAAAATTATCTGGACAGATTGATATCTTTGCAAATAGTTTTTGGTGCATATGTGATAAGATATTGGGGATTCCATTAGTTGGTGTGCTGTGGTCTGGAAACATGATTAGCTAGGAACATTTGCTACCAGGATTCTCAGTAAATAGTTATGCATATTGCAACTTCACAATGCTGCTGTAATGCCAATGGCAGGTACATGAATTGGCTGAGTTGGATGTTTTTTGACTTACAATTTATATCAAGTATTCTGTTACTTAGGTTCAAGGTGAGCGGGGGGAGGTTTAACACGGATATCAGAAGGAAGTATTCTACACAGAGGGTGGTGGGGGCCTGGAATGCGCTGCCGGGCAAGGTGGTGGAGGTGGACACACTGGGAACGTTTAAGACTTATCTAGACAGCCACATGAATGGAGTGGGAATGGAGGGATACAAAAGAATGGTCTAGTTTGGACCAGGGAGCGGTGCGGGCTTGGAGGGCCGAAGGGCCTGTTCCTGTGCTGTATTGTTCTTTGATCTTTGTTCTTTGTTACTTGAATTTGGTTGTTTGGATCAGGTACGTGAGTAATTGGTATTAGTTGCTTGGGTCAGATGTTTTAATAATTGTTAGTTGTTGGAATTAGATATTTAATGAAAATTGATAGATTGGATAAGATATTGTTAAATTATATGAACAAGTTTCATTTCAGGGAGGGTGGCCATCTTGTTTGTTGTGCAAAGTTACTTCTTGTGAAGTGTAGATGCTTCCTGCAACAACAAACTCACCTCCGTGAATCGGGAATTTTATGACATTTTCACTACAATAGAATGGGAGCAGTTAATCTCCTTTGATTCAATCAATTAATCCATGTTCAGCCATTCCATATTTGCCACCCTAATGACATCCAAAGCATGACATTTTCCATTATTTTGAAATTGAGATACCTAAACCAGGGAAATGAGACATCGTCAAGAGGGATAGATGCGCTCAGTAGCTCAGTGTCACCAAACTTGGGTTTTAAAGGTGTGTAGATTTGGGGGAGATGGTGGCTTTGTGGTATTGTCACTGGACTAGTAATCCAGAGATGGTTCGAATCTCACCATGGCAGATAGTGAAATTTGAATTCAATAAAAATCTGGAGTTAAAAGTCTAGTCATGACTGTGAAACCATTGTTGATTGTTGTAAAAACCTACCTGGTTCACTAATATCCTTCAGGGAAGGAAATCTGCTGACCTTACCCAGTTTGACCTACATGCGACTCCAGATCCACAACAATGTGGTTGACTCTTAAATGCCCTTTGAAACAGCCTAGAAAGCCGCTCAAGGGCAATCAGGGATGGACGATCAATGGTGACTCAGCCAGCTGAGCCAAACTGACTGGAGGTCTAATAATAGAATCCCTACAGTGCAGAAGGAGGCCATTTGGCCCATCAAGCCTGCACTAACAACAATGCCACCCAAGCCCTATCCCCGTAACCCCATGTATTTACCCTGCTAATCCCCCTGACCCCTGGGTTATGGGGACAGGGCCTGAATGGGATTGTTGTCTATACAGGCCTGATGAGTCAAACAGTCTCCTTCTGCACTGCACGGATTCTGTGATTCTATGATAAAACACTACACTTTTTGTCGGATATCCTACAGGATCTAATTCAGTTATTTATGGAGCAGAAATATATTAGAAGATAAGAAAGTAAGAATGGGAAATGGTAGTCGGCCTATCCAGGTCATGCTGCATTCAGGCCCTGTTACAGAGATCAACCTGAACATTTTCTTTATTGTTTACCCAGAAACCCACATTACTTCGAAGTTTTATACCAAAACAATGATCATCCTATAAGTCATTTCACAATTGCTCTGCAACCTTTTGCATTTAAATTAATTTAATTAATTAATTTAATAGTAATTAACTAATGTCCTTTAGGAAAGGAAATCTGCTGTCCTTACTTGATCTGGCCTACATGTAGCTCCAGACCCACAGCAACGTGGTTAACTCTCAACTGCCCTGGGCAACTAGGAATGGGCAATAAATGCTGGCCAGCCAGTGACGCCCATGTCCCACCAATGAATCATTTAAAAAATATTGCCGCTGAGTTGGAATCAAATGTTTCATCTGAGGCTTAAAATTGTTTGAAACGAGTGAGTGCGGTTTGGGATTCAAAGCAATTGATTCCACACCCGTATGTCATCCTTAGTGGATTTAAGCAAGAACATGCAATGTGGCTCACATTTGTGGTTCTGATCTTAGAAGCAAAATAGTATAATATTCCCGAAGCATTTGGGAACATGGATTTCGAGAACACTGGTTAGAGAGACAAAGCTTCAGGCCACAAAAAAGCTAAGAACCTGAAGTAATTAAATCCATAAATAGCATTATTATACATATGATATATACTGCAGCCAACAGGAGAAATTTAATTTTTAATTTAAAAAAAATATTCCTGCAGTTATTTTATTATTCTCCACGCTGCAATGGTGTTCTTCTGCTATGAAAATAATATTCAATAAATATTAAATTCATCAATCAAACACAGCTCAGAATCTTTCTTAATTAAAATCAGATCAGTGATCTTGAAACAGTGAATATGCTACAATAACTCAGAGATCCTAGTATTACAGTGAGACGGCAATATTAATGTTGCTCTTTCACCGTTTTGAGACAGTATTTTTTTTACTAATTATGATAAATGGAGTATGATGAGGTTTGAAACCTTGCTTCAGGCATATCTTTCAATTGCACAGCACTGATAAAGGTCTTGCATCTTGCAGATTGCTTACATGAAGACCTGTGTCATACTGTGGGGTACCAAGATTAATCCTCAACAAACGTATTCTGATGACATTATTTTTGCCTCCATTAAGAAACTATTGATTTTGACATTAAGCTCACAACTGTAGCATGAATCTTTGTATTTCTCCTTATGAAGAATTTCTGTTTATTTCCTATTAGTTAATCCGGGTTCAATTCCAGCTTTGGGTCACTGTCGGTGCGGAGTCTGTACTTTCTCCCCCGTGTCTGCGTGGGGCTTCCCTGGTTTCTTCCCACAGTCCCAAAGATATGTTGGTTAGGTGAATAGTCCGTGCTAAATTCTCCCTCAGTGTACCCGAACAGGTGCCAGAGTGTTCCGATGAGGGGATTTTCACAGTAACTTCATTGCTGTGTTAATGTAAATCTACTTGTGACACTAATAAATAAACTATATACAATATCGGATGAAGCACATGTTACAGAGTTACCTTTTTCTGTCCAAGCTCTTTCCCATCCCACCATGGCATTCCACTTGCTGGAGAGATAGAATCATAGAACACCTACAGTACAGAAGGAGGCCATTCAGCCCATCATGTCTGTACTGACCACAATCCCACCAAGGTCCTATTCCCGTAACCCCACACATTTACCCTGCTAATCCCCCTGATACAATCAACCTAACCTGCACATCTTTGGACTGTGGGAGGAAACCAGAGCACCTGGAGGAAACCCACACAGACACGGGGAGAATGTGCAAACTCCACATAGACAGTGACCCAAAGCCAGAACTGAACCCGTGTCTCTGGCTCTGTGAGGCAGCAATACTAACAAATGTGCCACCCTGCCGCCCTTAGATAGTCAAACAGCTTTCTCCCTAATAGTGATACACTTCAACAAGCTCCTTGGAGATGTTTTGTGTTTCATTTGATCCTTTCCAGTTTTTCAATAGACAAAAGCTCACGTTCTGTTTGCTGCATCTGCCTAAAAATACAGTTAAATACTGTACATTGGAGGGACCAAACACAGACGGGTGACTGCTGGGCAGCACAGTGGCACAGGGACCCGGGTTCGATTCCCGGCGTGGGTCATTGGCTGTGTGGAGTTTGCACGTTCACCCTGTGTCTGCGTGGGTTTCCTCCGGGTGCTCCAGTTTCCTCCCACAGTCTGAAAGATGTGCTGATTAGGTGCATTGACCCGAACAGACGCCGGAATGTGGTGACTAGGGGAATTTTACAGTAACTTCATTGCAGTGTTAATGTAAGGCTTACTTGTGACAAATAAACTTTAATTTTTCAAAACACCTTTGATTCGTCCGCAAGCAGGACCCAGCCCTTCCTGTCACTTGCCACTTCAACACCCCACCCTGCTCTCCTGTCCTCATGTCCGTCCTTGGCCTTTTGCAATGTTCTAATGAAACCCAATGCAAACTGGAGGAACAGTATCTCATCTTCCGATTGGGCACTTTACAGCCTTCCACTTAAAATTGAGTTCAACAACTTCAGACCATGAATTCTTTCTTCCATCTTCACCCCATTTCCACCCATTTATTTTATTTTATTTATTTTCATTTATTTCATTGTTTCATTTTTCAAATTTTTAAATCTCACTTTCCATCTTTTCTCCCTTATCACTGTCTCCCCTCCCCCCATCCTATCTGTTACCTGTTTCAGGTCATCCTTTGACATTCCGCTTACCCTTGTTCTGCCATTTACACATTCTAATCTTTT
This sequence comes from Mustelus asterias, assembly GCF_964213995.1. Taxonomy (NCBI): domain Eukaryota; kingdom Metazoa; phylum Chordata; class Chondrichthyes; order Carcharhiniformes; family Triakidae; genus Mustelus; species Mustelus asterias. The sequence goes on along the minus strand of NC_135817.1, from coordinate 25,069,881 downwards.
AATGGGCCGCTATCTGCACCCTTCTGGCGTTGATTACTGCCATTTATATTCTCTTTGTCTTTATGTCTCTGACATCTTTGTCAATCTCTCCTGTCTCCACCTATTGCTGGGTTTCCATCCAGCTCTCACAGCTCCCCCACACCTGCCTCACCACACCAGTATAAATCTAATCCTATTTTCTATTGTCTTCAGCTCTGACAAAGGGTCACCCAGACTAGAAATGTTAACTCTGTTATCTCTCCACAAATGCTGTCAGACCTGCTAAGATTTTCCAGCATTTTCTGTTTCGGTGCAGTTAAATTGGTTACTTTTGGGCATTCGTCGGGCAGATTTGGCTAAAACTTCCACCATGCATTGCATTTCCTTGTATGCAAAATCAAATACCCACTATACTTCCACATTTGTGACAAATAACAATGACTTGCATTTATCTAGCTCCTCTAACTTAGTAAGGCACTACAAAGAGTATAACCAGACAACAATTTAATAATAAGCCAAATTAATAGAGGTAAAAAACATATAAATGTAAACAGACCACTTCATGAATGGAGATGGACAATTAAGCAACTAAGGGAAGGAGGAGCCTCCATGAAGATCCTCTCCTGGACAATGAAGGAGCATGCACCATATTCAGCCAGAACCAATAATCCTTCTTGGTCTTCTCCTGAAAGCTCCAAAAGCACAGGATGTTAGTCTTCAGCCAATTCGATTCCCACTTCCTGTGACATTGAGTCTGACTGTACAGGACACACTTAAGGCAGCAACCTATTTGACAACAACTCAACTGTACTGCCCTCTCATTCTGCTTTCAATCATCAGTAATGTGAGGAATGTTATCAAACAAGATTTGCTCACCAATAACCTCTAGTCATTAATGTTCAATTTTGGTTGTGCCAGGACTATTTGACTCCAAACCTCATCACAGCCTGAGTTTAAATATAGACACAAGGACCAAATTCCATAGGTGAAGATGAAGTGACTTCTTTTGACATCAAGGTAGCATTTGACTTTGTGTGGCACCAATGAGCCACAGTAAAACTGGACTCAAATATGCATCAGAGGAAAACTCTCCACATGCCTGGATGAATGCAGCTGCAACATCATTCAAGGGGTCCAACAACGACAAGCAACCTCTCCACTAAGCCTAAGCAGCCACCTTCTCAACCGTCAGTATACTGTGGCTGCAGTAACCACCCCAGGTTTCCTTAAAATCATCTCTCAGACCCAGAACCTCAACTCATTGGAGGGACATTAGCTGTTTTCTGTCACTTCTGAGTTCACATCCAAGTCATACACTTGGATATACATCACCACCATGACAAAATCCTGGAATTTCTTACCGAGCAACATTGTGGGGCTACCTTCACCAGATGAACTGCAGCAGTTGAAGAAGAAGGCCGATCACCACCTTCTGAACATAACTAAGTATGGGCAATAAAAGCCAGCCTTACCAGCAATGCCCATATCATAAGAATGAATCTGAAACAAGCACAGAAGTACCTGGAGTGTTTGACTCAAGTCCCAGATCTGACTGTAGGTTGGCACGACAAGTTTGTTTCACAAAAAATACATCAAAATGGAGGTAAATGCATTTGGGTTACAATAATTCAACCAAATCGAACTTGACCAGACATTCGGGTGAGTTTGCATTTTAAGCATATATATGTTCTCCTCCACTGCCTCCATGTAATGACTTCATACAATCTCATTAAATGAGTTTCCTCTTCCTAACAATGGTGAAAACTTGTTCAGATTTGTGATAACACATGGCTAAGCATACAAATCTGTTTATTTCTCCATGCACGTAATTGGAGCACACACTTGCCCCAATACTGAACTTTCACTCTGATCAACTGAATAGATCATATCAATTCAGACAAGATTTTTAATAATTAATGCTACTTAAATTTGCAGTAATGAAATGTGTAACAGGTTTTTGGGCATTTAAACTGCCAGTATAATTGCAGCCATCAAACTCACACAACCTACCCATCATGCCCTATTTTGTACTCATAATAAATTATTTGTTAAAACTTACCTACCAACAGAATAAATCTGACCTTTGTTGCTGCAAGTTGTCAGAATTCCTTGTCTGTGATGCTTGACATCAACTAGCCTCTCATTGCTGGATCTAAATCTTTTGGAAGTTCTTGAAATAAATTGGTCCTATTTTTCTTCTACCCAACCTATATTTTTTTTGACAAACTATCCTTCATCGATTGTCATTCCTTGCTTCGGAAACAAAATAACAGGAAATGAAAAGGTCATTCAGTTCACCAAATGAGCTCCATATCTTGTTTTGGGTGTTAATTGGATCATTTTGTACTAATTTTAAACCCAAATCTCTTTATTGCTCTTAAAACAGTGGGCAGCATGGTAGCACAGTGATTAGCACTGCTGCCTCATAGAGCCAGAGACTTGTGTTCAATTCCAGCTGTGGTGAACCAGAGATGGTTACCACTATGGGTACTGAACCATAGATGGTTATCACTATGGGTACTTGTACATATGTTACTCTTGTTACTGTTGGGGTTAGGGTTGGGGTGTTCCACCTGTTAGCATTGTTCTGTGGTACACTCCGGTTGGCTCCGCCTTCCTATAGGAGTATAAAGGTCACTGCACTTCCTAGTGACCCTTTAGTCTGGGATTGTATTGTTAAGCAGTATGCTCTATTCTTGTTGCGAATATAAGCCTTTATTCCCGGGTACGATCTAGCCTCCCGAGTGGATTAATCGCGCATCAATTTTATTCGCAACAAATTTTGTTCTGAAAAAAAAAAATGGAGCAGATGCTGAAACCCAATCGGCTAACCTTAGATCCACGTGCCGCTGGAGCGTCGAACAATTTCGACCATTGGTTGAAGTGTTTCCAGGATTATATCGACGCCTCAACAGCAGTCCAAACCGACGCCGACAGATTGCGGGTCCTCCACGCAAGGGTAAGCGACACTGTGTATGCAACAATCCGTGATTCCCAAGACTACAAAGAGGCCATCGAATTACTCAAGAAGCTGTACCATAAACCGCCAAACGAGATTCATGCTCGGCACCTACTAGCCACTTGACGGCGGCAGCCCGGTGAAACGACGGGACAGTACCTGCGCGAACTTCAGCAGCTAGCCAGAGCCTGCAATTGCAAGCCAGTGTCGGCTACTCAATATACTAACGATCTGATCCGAGATGCGTTCGTGGCGGGAATCGGCTCATCCTATGTTCGCCTGCGGCTGCTAGAGCAAGGTAACTTAGACCTAGCTAAGACGGTGGAATTGGCTGATGCGATGGAAACGGCCTCCAGAAGTCTTGAAACTTACCCCACTGACCACGTGCGAACATCGTGGCAAGTACAGCCACCGAATCAACTCTACCCAGCGACTCCTAGGAACTGCGCGATCGTGCTTTCAACCTCAGACCTGACGGCTGTGGCAGCTCCAGGAGGCCCACGGTGCTATTTCTGTGGATTTGCTAAGCACCCTCGCCAGAGATGTCTGGCCAGGACGGTATTTTGCTCCGCTTGTGGGAAGAAAGGGCACTATGCTAAAGTGTGCCGAGCGAAGCCCCCTTCGAAGCCAAGCAGTGCTGCGTGTGACTCCCCAGGATCCATCTCCTCGTCTCCAGCTTCGTCGATGTCTTCAACCACGTGCGATTCACGGGCGCCGCCATTCCTGATGACGACGACGCAAGACACGTGCGACCTGCGGGTGCCGCCACTTTCAACGCCATCGACCACGTGCGATCCATGGGCGCATCCATTTTGGTCGACACCGGCCGCAGACGACCAGCAGAGGTCCTCATCGTCGACCATCTCAGCTGCCTGCAGTTGCACTCGGGATCCAACAGTGGCGTCAATCATCCTGGACCAGGCCAAGCCTCACAGACTCGACAAGTCCATGATGGACATAGAGGTAAACGGACGCCTGATACATTGTCTGTTTGACAGCGGAAGCACGGAGAGTTTCATTCACCCAGATACCGTGAAACGGTGCGCTCTCCGCGTACAAACTGTCAAGCAGACAATCTCTATGGCGTCGAGGTCCCGATCTGTTACCATTCTTGGGAGCTGCGTGGTAACTCTAACGGTGCGGGGCACAGTTTATGAGAACTTCAGGCTCCTCGTGTTACCGCACCTTTGCGCTCCGGTACTCCTGGGGCTAGACTTTATGGTCCACCTGAGGAGTGAGACCCTGCCGTACGATGGGCCACTCCCTCCACTTTCAGTGGGAGAACAGCAGTCTCCAAATTGCCCAGCGCGCTTCACATGCGGTCTCTCGACGCTCAAAATTACCCCACCTTCTTTATTTGAAAATCTCGTGCCAGGCTGCAAGCCATCGCGACTAAAAGCAGGCGTTACAGTGCTGAGGATCGGATCTTTATTCGATCTGAGGTTCAGCGGCTCCTCAGGGAAGGGATCATTCAACCTAGCACTAGCCCATGGAGAGCACAAGTCGTGGTGGTCAAGACTGGCGACAAGCCCCGGATGGTCATAGACTATAGTCAGACCATTAATAGGTACACGCAGCTGGACGCGTACCCTCTCCCGCGCATATCTGACATGGTCAACCAGATTGCGCAGTACCGGGTGTTCTCCACCATCGACTTGAAGTCAGCCTACCACCAGCTCCCCATTCACCCAGAGGACCGAAAATACACGGCCTTTGAGGCGGATGGCCGCCTCTACCATTTCTTAAGGGTCCCTTTTGGCGTCACTAATGGGGTCTCGGTCTTCCAGCGTGAGATGGACGAATGGTGGACCAAAACGGGCTACGGGCTACCTTCCCGTACCTGGACAACGTCACTACCTGCGGCCATGAACTGCAGGACCACGACGCCAACCTCCTGAAGTTTTTACGCACTGCGTCTCGCCTGAATCTGGCCTATAACAGGGAAAAGTGTGTATTCAGCAAACACCGCCTAGCAATCCTCGGATACGTGGTGGAAAACGGGGTCATCGGCCCCGATCCAGACCGTATGCGTCCCCTCCTTGAACTTCCCCTACCCACTAGCATCAAAGCACTGAGAAGATGCTTAGGCTTCTTCTCGTATTACGCACAGTGGGTTCCCAATTATGTGGACAAAGCCCGTCCGCTCATAAAATCTACCTCTTTTCCCCTGACAGCAGAGGCTCGCTTAGCCTTTGAAGGGATAAAAGCTGACGTTGCGAAAGCCACGATGCATGCTGTCGATGAGTCCATCCCCTTGCAGTTGGAGAGTGATGCATCTGATTTCGCCCTGGCCGCCACACTTAACCAGGGGGGCAGGCCCGTCGCCTTTTTCTCTCGCACCCTCCAAGGCCCTGAAATTCAGCACTCCTCTGTGGAAAAAGAGGCTCAGGCCATTGTGGAGGCCGTACGGCATTGGCGCCATTATTTGGCTGGAAAACGATTTACCCTGCTCACGGACCAGCGATCCGTGGCATTCATGTTCAACAACACGTTAAGGGGAAAAATTAAGAATGATAAAATCTTGAGGTGGAGAATCGAACTCTCCACCTACAACTATGATATCATGTACCATCCGGGGAAGCTCAATGAGCCCTCAGATGCCCTGTCGCGTGGAACATGGGCCAGTGTGCAGGAGGACTGGCTACAGGCCCTCCACAATGATCTCTGCCATCCGGGGATCACTCAGCTCTTCCATTTTGTAAAGGCCCAGAATCTGCCCTACTCCATAGAGGATGTCAGGTCGATAACTCGAAGCTGCCAGGTATGTGCTGAATGCAAGCCGTACTTCTACCGACCTGACAGGGCACACCTCATTAAGGCCACTCGCCCTTTTGAACGACTGAGTGTTGATTTCAAGGGCCCCCTTCCTTCGACAGATCGGAATGTGTATTTCCTCAACGTGGTTGACGAGTACTCCCGATTCCCTTTTGCCATTCCCTGTTCTGACATGTCCGCTGCCACGGTCATCAAAGCCCTGCGGAGTCTTTTTACCCTGTTCGGCTACCCCAGTTATATCCACAGTGATAGGGGTTTGTCGTTTATGAGCGACGACTTGAGGCAATACCTGCTATCTAAAGGAATTGCCTCAAGTAGGACTACGAGTTACAACCCCAGGGGTAACGGGCAGGTCGAAAGAGAAAACGCTACAGTCTGGAAGGCTGTCTTACTGGCGTTAAGGTCTCGGGGTCTTCCAGTCTCCCGTTGGCAAGAGGTACTTTCTGATGCGCTCCATTCAATCCGGTCCCTCCTGTGTACGGCAACCAATGCTACCAGACATGAGCGGATGTTTACCTTCCCTAGGAAGTCTTCCTCTGGGACCTCACTGCCGTCTTGGTTGACGTACTCAGGACCTGTCCTGCGGCGGCATGTTAGGACCCGCAAGTCCGACCCTTTGGTTGAACAGGTCCATCTCCTCCACGCCAACCCTCAATATGCCTATGTAGCATATCCTGACAGGCGAGAGGACATGGTTTCTATCCGAGATCTGGCGCCTGCAGGGGACCTGGAAACCCCCGTCGCTCCCACACCCCTGGTTAGGGTTCCTTTGCCCATTCTCTCCCCTCCTGACACGGCGCGGACAGTATCGGGACCTCCACTTAATCCTCTTACTCCTGTGTACAGCTTGCCTGAGTCCAGGAGATTGTCGCCACCTCGAGGTCCACCCGTGTGTGAGGAACTGGAGGAGTCACTGGACACCACCTTGGAAAGAGGGACACCACGGTCACCAGAACCAGCACTACCGCCAGTGCTGCGGAGGTCGCAGAGACGGTGCGGACCTCCGATACGACTGAACTTGTGAATATATGGACAGTTCGTACTGTTTTTTTGCCCCACCGGCCTTTGTTTTTAAAGGAGGGGTGAATGTGGTGAACCATAGATGGTTACCACTATGGGTACTGAACCATAGATGGTTATCACTATGGGTACTTGTACATATGTTACTCTTGTTACTGTTGGGGTTAGGGTTGGGGTGTTCCACCTGTTAGCATTGTTCTGTGGTACACTCCGGTTGGCTCCGCCTTCCTATAGGAGTATAAAGGTCACTGCACTTCCTAGTGACCCTTTAGTCTGGGATTGTATTGTTAAGCAGTATGCTCTATTCTTGTTGCGAATATAAGCCTTTATTCCCGGGTACGATCTAGCCTCCCGAGTGGATTAATCGCGCATCACCAGCCTTGGGTGACTGTCTGTGTGGAGTCTGCACGTTCTCCCCATGTCTGCGTGCGTTTCCTCCGGTGCTCCAGTTTCCTCCCACAATCCAAAGATGGTGTATTGGCTATGCTAAATTATCCTTTAGTGTCGGGGGATTAGCAGGGTAAATACGTGGGGGTTACGGGAATAGGGCCTGGGTGGGATTGTTGTTGGTGCAGACTTGATGAGATGAATGGCCTCCTTCTGCACTGTAGGGATTCTAAGAAAACATAAATTGAACCCATTCACCTTGAAGTGCTTTAAAAAGCCTTTTATGGCTTTGGCTGACATTTTATTCCACAAGTCAATAGCTCTAAATGGGAAGATGTTATTACTGATGTGCCTTGTAAATTCTCTAACTTGTATTAAGGTCCTTATATCCACCTTATTAGTCCTTTCTTCCCTTAAAAAGCTTGGCACCTATTCTTCATAACAATGTATTTTCATTGAAATACGGATTCAGATTTGCATGCCCTTTTGTTGTTCAATGGTGTAAGACCAAACATTATATTTGTTCGCTCTCTCTCTTTTACTGTGGGGAATACCTTCAGTAAATGAACTGCAGCAGTTGAAGAAGGCCTTTCCAAATAATTCTTCTTCAGAACGCACATAAGAACATGAGAACTAGGAGCAGGAGTAGGCCATCTGGCCCCTCGAGCCTGCTCCGCCATTCAATAAGATCATGGCTGATCTTTTCATGGACTCAGCTCCAATTACCTGCCCGCTCACCATAACCCTTAATTCCTTTACTGTTCAAAAATGTATCTATCCTTGCCTTAAAAACATTCAATGAGGTAGCCTCAACTGCTTCATTGGGCAGGGAATTCCACAGATTCACAACCCTTTGAAGTTCCTCCTCAACTCAGTCCTAAATCTGCTTCCCCTTATTTTGAGGCTATGCCCCCTAGTTCTAGTTTCACCCGCCAGTGGAAACAACTTCCCTGCTTCTATTTTATCGATTCCCTTCATAATCTTATATGTTTCTATAAGATCTCTCCTCATTCTTCTGAATTCCAATGAATATAGCCCCAGTCTATTCAGTCTCTCCTCATAAGCCAACCCTCTCAACTCCGGAATCAACCTAGTGCATCACCTCTGCACCCCCTCCAGTGCCAGTATATCCTTTCTCAAGTAAGCTTTGTACTTGCTCCAGGATTTCCTAGCATAACTGACAGAAAATGTCTGTTTGTTTAACCATGGGCACATTCCAATGCTTAGAGATTACATATGTGCAACATCTATCCCATCATTCATTATTTGCATCATAGCAACACTGGGCTAGAAATAGCTGTTTCCCCCTGGTTTCCAGTGTTGTAATGGCGAGTAACTCACCTCCTGTCTCCCCAAAGCCTGCCCACCATCTACAAGTCTGGAGTGTGATTAAATACTCCCCACTTGCCTGGAGTAGTACAGCTTCAGTAATACTCAAGAAGCTCAATACCATCTGGGACAAAGCAGTCTGCTTGATCTGCACCCCATACAACACCTTCAACAGTGCAGAGTGGCAGCAGTGTGTACCATATACATCAAAGATTCATTGCAGCAAGAAAGTTCCTTCAACAGCACCTTTCAAATCTGCATGCTCTACCACCTAGAAAGACAAAGGCAACAGATGCACAGGAACACCGTCGCCTGCAAGTTTCCCTCCAAGCCACTCACCATGCTGACTTGGAACTATATTATCATTTCGTCACTGCCGTTGGGTCAAAATCCTGGAACTCCATCCCTATGAGTGTATCTAAACCACATGGACTGCAGCAGCTCAAGAAGGTGGTCGGCCACCACCTTCTCAAGGACAATTAGGGATGGGCAATTAATGCAGGCCTAGTCAGCAACACTCATATCCATGAAATAATTTAAAAGTATATTTCCTTCCCTCCCTCCCTCCAACTGCCCCATGCTGGATTTCTAAGGTTTAGATTGGGGTCAGTATGGCAATCTTACATGAGGGAGAAGATCTAGCCTTGTTAACAAAGCACTGGAATTTTGAAAGTGCTTAAAATCATAGCCAATGTATGTGAAATTGGGCTCAGTAGCACTGGTTGTTTGCAGGCTGCTCTGTTGACAAGCTTTTCCTGAATCCCCATGCAGCAGAACCCATGTATGACCTCAACTTTTGGGGAACACCACTCACAGTACCCTTGCCCCCTCCACTGGCTGCAGGCCATTCATGCCCAGTGTCATAATACCTGCAGATCCCTCTCTAATCTATCCTCTAAGATATGTGTAATGTCAGTTATCTGAGCTGGTAGCTGCAAGTGTGAAACCAAGTGATGATGATGCTGTATCTTCATCATCAGTCTCTTAAAGCAGTTCACCATCTGACCAAGTAGTAATTTTCAGACATCTGAAAGGAGGAATGAGCCAGGATAGGTTTGTAGTGAGGAGGGTTGGGAAGGGGTGAGGGGTAGGGTGCATACTTACACCATCTACTGCTTGTGAATCGGAAGAGATAGCCAGGTGAGAAAGAGTTGCATATGGAAGGGCGGGTTAGCTATGATTATACCATCACCTTCAATGGTTTCAATCTCACCGCTAGTTATGGCTTCAGCAATGGCTCTTTCCATTTTGATGAGCACTGCCTTCTCCTTGGGGGGTGGGGGGGGGAGGAGGGCAGGAGGTGGGGGGATAGTGGGGGAAATAGAGGGGGTGGGTGGTCAGGATTTTCAGCTGTGCCCAGTCCCTGTGGGTTAAATCTAGCTGCCTCTGGTTATGTGTCTCCTCCTCCTGCAAGAAAACAGGAAGTGTGTCTGGTGTAATGAGTTTGGGTGATGCGTCTGAAATGGTTGTATATATAGCAGTGAATGCAAGCTGCGAGATGTGGATGTGAGATTTAAAACAGTGCTAAATTTGTGAGGGTGTGGTGAAGCTGTGAATCTTCTATATAAATCCTGTTTGATCGAGATTATTTGTAGGCGAGTGATGGGGGTGAGGTACATTGAGCAGTGGCTGAGGCTAGTGGTGCACCTGGAAGGAAATGATATTTGACGATGCTTTCACTGACCTTGATTGCTCATGTGAGGCCATTGAACTTGTTGCGATCCTGCATCCAGCATTGATCTTCACAGCTGTCTGCTCCCACTTCCTTTTAGCCACCTGATACAAGATGTCTCTTTACCTTTCTACTTCCTTCACCAAGACCTCCAGTGCAGCATCCAAATACCCTGACCCTGCCCTCTCCCCGTGTAGTGCTATTCTTCACTATTCCCAGGACAGATCACTTGCTGAATGACCGCCAGCATCTGCTTCTGATACAATGCACCCCTTCAAGAGGTGCAGATTAGGTTCAAGTAGTGTAGGTTAGTAATGATATTGGTCCCATTGCTGATGTGTGCAACCAGTGAATAATGTGGTTAGTGCTGGCTGTACACAGATATTGTAATGAACATAGTTGGGGTGCTGTCTGCGTTTCAATCAACAGGGCATGGATTAATCGCATGTAACAATTTCATGCCCATTTTTGGAGTCTATCCACTTTTTCTAGGTAAGGCAGCCACAAAGACAACATTGGCAGTCTGGCCTCGCTTTGTACATCAGTACAAAATTTGAGGTTCCTATTCTGACAATTTGATTATCCACTTCAATGTATCATTTATCTCTACATCTGCTGCTGTTCATCACTTTGCTTTTGTCAACTCTTACATCTGGATCTTTTACGTGACACAACTTGTTTTCAATCATATTTATTTCTATTACCAATATATTTTCACATTCTCTTATTGCCAGCCTCCCGGTTGTGAAATCCTGTAATTCTTTCTGTTTTTCATCTTTCTGATGAACATCCTACTTTCCGACTCAGTTTGGTAACATCTGTGAATGTTAACATTATAATTGCAATAGCTTCCTCAAAATTATGTTGTTTTAGTAGATTCTATGAATTGGCACTTCTGATGCAGAGGGTCAAAGACGTAACTCAATTTTCTGTCCATGAACTATATAGAAAGTGCTTATTCGTTAAATTACTCGTACCATGAGCAATAGAAGCTTAGAACTGTTCTATTCTCTGCTTATCACTGCCCCCCCATTATGATTACTGACATTGCATACTGTCCCTAGAGGTAATATTGCCTCTGAGCTCCAGTCTCAGTGATGCAAAGCCCGTGTGTGCTGAATCAAGAAGGCCTGAAGTCGGCCTGAAATTGCCATGCACTTGCTCATGCCTGAAGTAGGTATGCAAAAATAGGAGCCTGTAAGGCCAGATGAGACCTCCATTATAAGGTTGGTTCGCCCTGAAGCAGCCTGTGCTCAGTAACCAGACCATGGGACCACCTGTTTCCTACAAAGTTTTTTTTTCAAATTTACTTTCATTCATGTGGAACTGGCAGGGCATTCTGATTCCCCCAGTGTAGTTATAATTCCTGGGTTAATGTTCAATGTGTGCATAACAGACCCACGGCACAGATGACTCTGTGGCCTCAAGCTCTTGGAGATACTGCTCCTCAGCTGTAGCTTTGGCAGAAGCAATTTGCAAGACAAGCCTCCTAGCCCAGCATAATTCATGCCTTGATGTTGTGTGGGCTGTGGTAAGCCTACTGTTCACATAAATAGCTGTCTGTGTGACAAAGTCTAAAGCAAGAAAAGCTTATCAGTCTGTAAATGTAAATTTGTTATCTGAGATGGCTGAGGGATGACCTGAAAGATGCATTTTTAGATTATGAAATGGGTAAGTAGGAAATGCATGGAGAATATATGTTAATTTGTATTGTGGCTACCACTATATGCCAGAAGTTTAAGATGGCCATTAATTAATTCAATAAGGAATTATTATTTACTCATGAAAGAGAGGAGAATGTGCTTCCGTACGGCAAATAGTGTGAACACATTTAAGGGAAACCCAGATAAACACATGTAGGAGAAAGGAAAAGAAAGTTCAGCTGAAAGAATTAGATGAGACTTAATTGGAGAAGGTTTGTGTGGATTATAAACACCAGAATGGAGCAGTTGGGCCTGTTACTGTGCTGTAATTCTCATGCAATTGTATGTATTTGCATGTCTGTCTCCAATAGATGGCATACCATAGGTTTTATCTTGAAATTAGGTTGGGGCTTCAGGTTGGCTGTGCTTGTTTTTATATTCTTCTCATTCTGTTGTGTGCTTTTGCTACAATCATTGATGAGACAGAGAGCTGATTATTACATGAGCCTGTCGATGCTATACATTTGGCCATTGTACTTTGCGAAATAAGAGCATAAGCACGTGAAGCATGCAAGTGAATGAGAGTGGACACTTATGTGGCCTAACCCTCCATCAATAAAGGGCAAGCTTTGAATGTGAAAGGTGTGCCGTGCAGGCTTATTGTTTGGTTTATGACAGTGCTATAATGGCAAAGATTTCCCCACAGAAGAGTAAGTCTCTCCATGCAGCCAATGGAGATAGAAGTTATGATGGGTGGAGCAAGAAATATCAGATATGCTCAGGTGCTACTCAATACACTGAGTTTGGTGAGTGACTTCTGGGATAAGACAACAGAAATGGTTGATGCATTAGAATTCTACAACTCTTTCAAGCGTTGCTCATAGAGCAATATACCATAGAGTCAAACTTAAAAATATTTTCTGACAGGGAAAAAAACAGAAGTTAATGAATGGGAAATAGTGGGGTGTGTAAATTTGCTTGATGCATGTTTTGGGTGAGCAAAACTGAATGGCGGAAGTGTATAATCAAAAAAATTCTCATTTTGTGCCCTGATGTTACTTCGAGTGCCATCATACATGACAGTGTGTTTGTGGGTAGGGGAGAAGGCAGAACAAGAAGATTATGTTGATTCTCAAACTGGGGAAAATCTATAGCTTTGCCCCCGTCATGCCAGTTTTGTAAGAGTTGGCGTAATCTCACCTTGGAGTCAAAGGTTTGAGGGTTCAAGTTGAACTCCAGAGGTTTGAACAGATAGAATGCAGGCTGGTGCTCCAGTTGAGAGTGAGGGGATGCTGCACTGTCAACGGTGCCCTCTTTTAGATGAATTGTTAAACTAATAATGAAGCTAAAACTAAAAGCAAATTCTAATCAATGGAGAAACAAAACCAAAGAATCTCGCCTGAGGTCAATGGACCTTTGCTTGGTCTGCCCCCTTCCCGCCCGCTACGATTCCTGTGGCAGAAAGGATGGGAGATTTCCCCCAACATATAAGTGCAGATTCTTTCTTTCTCCCACTCCCTGCAGCAAATTGTAGAAAGTAAAGTGAATAGAATTGAAATAGATTGACAAAATGGATGGTTTGTTTTTCCATTGATTAGAATTTGCTTTTAATTTAGCTTCATTATTAGTCAATCTTACTGTTTACAGGGGTAAGTGATTGATGAGATGCTCCTACGTTGTGAACGAACCCACTGAAGCAGCAAGTCAAACACTTCTTCGTCTCTGGTGGCATATTTTCCGTAAGAAGACTCACAACAACCAGGTTAAACATCATGGCACATTTTCCGTCATTGATTGGTCTCAATGGATGCCAGACCTCTGGAAGGAGATTTCAAATGGAACCTCGATTAGCATCTTGATAGCTCTTGGCTCTCCGTGAGGCCATCTACAGCAAAGATTCCAGGGATTGTGCAGTGAAATGAGCCAATTTCGCTGGATAATTCGACAGCATTAGGACAAGGACTGCTCTTATTACTCAGCAAATTCTTTCATAGTACTGATTGCTTTCATATTTCCCCAGAGACTGTCGGTAGAGTTCCACATGATTCTATTGAGCAGACTATTGCATCTTGGCATGCTTCACTAACACTTCACGGCCCTGACATCTTTTACAATGATAGATAGGAATTCAAAAATTTACTATTGAATGACCCTGAACTTTTTCTGCTTACCCAGTAGAAGACACCAGAATAGAAATTCACCTTGGGCAACAGCACAAGCTAGGCAGTGTTGCGTGAGTCTCCTATTATGTACTGAGTTATTCCACAAAAGTCATAGGCTGGAATTCTCCGATGCTGTACGCCCTGCCACCACTGCCAGCGAGAACAAAGAATTTGGTGCTCAGCCAAATCAGCGGTACCGGAGAACCCCAGCTGCGGACGAGGTCAGAGAATCCCAGTCATGGGGTCATAGGCCAGAATTCTCGGGCCTTTCACGCTCCACTGCTGCTGCGAGCGAGAACAGAGCATTTGGTGTTCAGCCAAATCTCCATTCACTGCAGCGGGACCGGAGAATCCTAGCCACAGATGAGGTTGGAGAATCCCAGCCATTGAGTCAGAGTTTTGCAGCACACAAAGAGGCCTTCAGCCCATCCTGTCTGTGCCAGCCATCAAGCACCTATCTATTCGAATCCTATTTTCTAGCACTTGGCCTGTAGCCTTGTATGCTCCGACATTGCGAGTCTCATCTAAATGCTTCTTAAACGTTGTAAGGGTTCCTGCCTCTACCACCCTTTCGGAAGGTGAGTTCCAGATTCTTACCACCCTCTGAGTGAAAAGTTTTCCTCAGATCCCCTTCAAATCTCCTTCCCCTGACCTTAAATCCATACCCCCTGGTTATTGACCTCTCTTCTAAGAGGAAAAGTGCTTTCCTATCCACCCTATTGATGTCCCTCATAATTTTGTACACCTCAGTCAGGTTCCCCCCTCAGCCTTCTCTGCTCTAAGGAAAACAACCCCAGACTAACCATGCTCTTTGATTTGATTTGGTTTATTATTGTCACATGTATTAACATACAGTGAAAAGTATTGTTTCTTGCGTGCTGTACAGACAAAGCATACCGTTCATAGAGAAGGAAACAAGAGAGTGCAGAATGTAATGTTACAGTCATCGCTAGGGTCTAGAGAAATATCAACTTAATGCAAGGTACGTCCATTCAGAAGTCTGACAGCAGCAGGAAAGAAGCTGTTCTTGAGTCGTTTGGTACGTGACCTCAGGCTTTTGTATCGTTTTCCCGACAGAAGAAGGTGGAAGAGAGAATGTTCGGGGTGCGTGGGGTCCTTAATTATGCTGGCTGCTTCTCTTCATAGCTGAAACACTCCAGCCCAGGCAACGTCCTGGTGACATTTCCTCTGCACCCTTTCGAGTGCAATCACTTCCTTCCTATAATGTGGTGACCAGAACTGCACACACTACTCTAGCTATGGCTAACCAGCGTTTCATACAGCTCCATTACAACCTCCCTGCTCTTATGTTCTATGCCTCGGTAATAAAGGCAAGTATCCCATATATCCTCTTATTTTTTGATATTCCACTCAATGGAGATAATATTAGTGGCTCTTCAGTGACGCTACTCACCGAGTCAGAGGATGCACTGTTTTCTAACAGTGAGGTTATGTGCCGTTACTTTATCTGGCAGGGAAAACAGCTGGCAAAAGGGCCACAATTTTCTTTTTAAACAGCTGGGTGCCAAATAATAGTTTTTTTTATTACAATTAATGAGGCTGTACTGCAGAGCCAGGAGGCACGAGAAACAGGGCCAGGATTTTTATTTTTAAACAGTTTGGAACAGTTGTTACAATTAATGGAGCTACATTACTGAGGTGTGAAAGGCACAGAATGGGAACAGGGTGTTAGAACTGTTTTTTTAAAACTCTTGGCAACGCACTTGTGACAGAATTGTAGTTTTATTTTTAAAGGTAACACTGCAGAACTGGGAAGGAAGTAGCATGGGAGGAGGGGAGGGGTGGACAAACTGCACTTATCATAGGATCTTGGAATCCTTACAGTACAGACAGAGGCTATTAGGCCCATCGAGCCTGCACCGGCAACAATCCCCCCAAAGCCCTAACCAGTAACCTCATGTATTTACCCTGCTAATCACCCTCACGCGAAGGGGCAATTTAGCATGACCAATCAACCTAAGCCACACATCTTTGTGGGAGGAAAACTAACGTGGACGCAGGGAAAATTTGCAAACTCCACACAGACTGTCACCCAAGGCTGGAATTGAACCAGGGTCCTTGGTATTGTGAGGCAGCAGTGCTAACCACTGTGCCGCTGTGCCAACTTCAGGAAGAGATGGAACAGTTGGTGCCATATGAAGCAAATGGTGACCTCAAATTCCGAGGGGAAAGGGGACAAGTGTCAGACAGTGAATTTAAATGGGGCCAAGAAACTAAATTGAAAAGAGAATCACTGACTGTCAGCAGTGAGAGACGACAGCGCTGAGGTTTTACAATTTATTTGGCGGGGGTGGGGGGGGGGGAATATGAAATGTAGACTGAGGATGTAGCCCCAGCTTTTTTAAAGTTTTTTTTTAATCACACGTTGAGCAGCCAACAGTGGCTAGACAGAAGGCCCAAAAGATATTATTGTTTCTTTTTGTTTCTGAGCCAGCAAGGAGTGGGAACAAGTGTCATAGGCCTGAAATATTTCTCTTTTAGGCTCGGTTAGCCAGAGGGTAACAGGGATGCAGGTTAAAGGTTTCCTTTGCTTTCAACTGGGATTGATCATAGGCCAGAAGCCCAAAGATTTTTGGGAGCCCCAACCATCAGAGATAGCCTGTGATGCTGATTTTTAAAAATGTATTCATGAGATATGGGTGTCACAGCGAGGTCAGTATTTATTGTCCATGCCTAATTGCCCTTGGGAAGGTGATGGTAGTACCATCTTTTTGAACCGCTGCAGTCCTTGTGGTGTAGGTGCTCCCACAGTGCTGATGGGCAGCATTTTGACCCGAGAACAGTGAAGGAACAGCAATATATTTCCGAGTCTTCGGTATTGAAGGCTTTAATAAAGTAACAATGGAACTACTAACACGAATACACCAGTTCAGACTGAAGGGGTCCTGCCGGAGCAGGGGGTCTTATACCTCGCCACCGGAGGCGGGACCCCACTGGAATGTGCCATGATAACTCTTATAACAGGTAAACACCCTAACCCAACAACATAGTACAACCCCCACAGTAACAACACCCTAGCCCAACAGTAACATAGTAACAAACCCCAGTGGTGAACCAACGATGGTTCACCACATTCACCCCTCCTTTAAGAACAAAAGGTGGCGGGGTGGACGAAAAACAGGTCATATAAACAGACAATAACAGAAAAATCACAGGATTCACAAGTCCAGACGGTCTGGAGGACCGCACCGACGCTGCGATCTCCTCAACACCGGTTGCGAAACCGGAGCAGGTGCCGATCTCCTCAACACCGGTTGCGAAACCGGAGCAGGTGCTTGCGGTGGCGCTCTTTCCAAAGCAACGTCTGGCTGTCCCCTCAAGGACTCCCGGGCCGGCCGGCCCTGGTGAGGCGATGGTGCAGGGGATCCTGGAACGCTTGGTGGTAGTGGTGGTGGTGATGATGATGGTGGCGCCGATCTCCGAGTCTCAGGCAAGCTGTACATGGGAGTAAAAGTGTTATGCACTGGTCCCGGTGCTGACCGCGCCACGTCTGGGGAAGTAATGAGGAGTAGTGGATTCGTGACTGGGGGAATAGGAGCGACAGGAGTTGCTACGTCCCCTGCGGGCGCCAGGTCTCTAATGGAGACAGTGTCCTCTCGCCCGTCAGGATATGCCACATAGGCATACTGAGGGTTGGCGTGGAGGAGTTGGACTGGTTCGACCAAGGGGTCGGACTTGCGAGCCCTCACATGGCGCCGCAGAAGGACGGGTCCTGGGTACGTCAACCAGGCTGGCAATGAGGTCCCCGAGGACGACTTCCGAGGGAATGAGAACATCCTCTCGTGGGGAGTAGCATTGGTTGCCGTACACAGGAGGGAGCGGATAGAATGGAGCGCATTTGGAAGGACCTCCTGCCAACGGGAGACTGGAAGGCCCCTGGATTTCAGTGCCAGTAGGACAGCCTTCCAGACTGTAGCATTCTCCCTTTCCACCTGTCCGTTACCCCTAGGGTTGTAGCTCGTGGTTCTACTAGAGGCAATCCCGAATGAGAGCAGGAATTGCCTCAAGTCATTGCTCATGAACGACGAGCCCCTGTCGCTATGAATGTAGCAGGGGTACCCGAACAGGGTAAAAAGTTCACTGAAAACCTTAATGACGGTGGCAGTTGACGTGTCCGCACAGGGGAAAACAAACGGAAACCGGGAATACTCGTCTATTATGTTGAGAAAATAGACATTCCGGTCCGTTGAGGGAAGGGGGCCCTTAAAATCCACACTCAGCCTCTCAAAAGGGCGAGTGGCCTTGACCAATTGTGCCCGGTCTGGTCGATAAAAGTGTGGTTTGCATTCTGCGCAAATCCGACAGCTTCTAGTCACTGACCTGACATCCTCCACCGAGTAAGGCAGGTTGCGGGCTTTGATGAAGTGGTAGAGTCTGGTGACTCCAGGATGACACAGATCATTGTGGAGAGCCTTCAAGCGGTCCTCCTGCATGATGGCGCATGTTCCGCGCGAGAGGGCATCCGAGGGCTCATTGAGCTTCCCTGGACGATACATAATATCGTAATTATAGGTGGAGAGCTCAATTCTCCACCGCAAGATCTTATCGTTCTTGATCTTGCCCCTCTGCGTGTTACTGAACATAAACGCCACGGATCGTTGATCCGTGATCAGGGTGAACCGCTTACCTGCCAGGTAATGGCGCCAGTGTCTGACTGCCTCCACAATGGCCTGAGCCTCCTTTTCCACCGCTGAGTGCCGAATTTCTGGGCCTTGAAGGGTGCGGGAAAAGAACGCGACGGGCCTGCCTGCCTGGTTTAGTGTGGCGGCTAGGGCGAAGTCAGATGCATCACTCTCCACCTGGAAAGGGATGGATTCATCCACCGCGTGCATCGCGGCTTTCGAGATGTCGCTCTTCAAAACCTTGAAGGCCAATTGGGCCTCCGGCGTAAGTGGAAAGGTCGTGGACTTAATGAGCGGACGAGCTTTGTCCGCGTAGTTGGGGACCCACTGTGCATAATATGAAAAAAACCCGAGGCATCTCCTCAGTGCTTTCGTGCTAGCGGGCAAGGGAAGTTCAGTGAGTGGGCGCATACGGTCTGGATCAGGGCCAATGACCCCGTTTTCCACCACGTATCCGAGGATGGCTAACCTACGCGTACGGAATACGCACTTCTCCCTGTTATAGGTCAGATTCAGGCGAGATGCAGTGCGCAGAACGTGTTGGAGATTCGTGTCGTGGTCCTGCTGGTCATGGCCGCAGATGGTGACGTTATCCAGGTACGGGAAGGTAGCCCGCAACCCGTTCTGGTCCACCATTCGGTCCATAGCACGCTGGAAGACCGAGACCCCATTGGTGACACCAAATGGAACCCTGAGGAATTGGTATAGACGACCATCCGCCTCAAAAGCCGTATATTGTCGGTCCTCTGGGCGGATGGGGAGTTGATGGTAGGCGGACTTAAGGTCTATGGTAGAAAACACTCGGTACTGCGCAATCTGATTGACCATATCAGAAATGCGCGGGAGAGGATACGCATCCAGCTGCGTGTATCTATTAATGGTCTGACTATAGTCGATGACCATCCGAGGTTTGTTCCCGCTTTTGACTACCACGACCTGCGCTCTCCACGGACTAGCACTGGCCTGTATGATCCCTTCCTTGAGGAGCCGCTGAACCTCAGATCTAATAAAGATCCGGTCCTCAGCGCTGTAACGCCTACTTTTAGTAGCGATGGGCTTGCAGCCAGGTACCAGATTTTTAAAAAGGGATGGTGTCGTGATCTTCAGGGTGGATAAATTGCACGCGGGGCGCTTTGGGCAATTTGGAGGCTGCGGCTGATTCCCTACTGCCAGTGAAGGGAGTGGCCCACCATACTGTAGGATCACACTCTTCATGTGGACCATAAAGTTTAGTCCGAGGAGAATTGGCGCGCAAAGGTGAGGTAGCACAAGGAGCCTGTATTGCTCGTAAATTGTGCCCTGTACCTCAAGATCATACAGGCCAATACAGCAATACATCGTCCTTGGATCGGTACAGACCGGGACCGTGATGCCATGGAAATTGTCTGTTTGGCAGGGAGAATCCGGAGTCCACACCTTTTAGCAGTTTCAGGGTGTATGAAACTTTCGGTGCTTCCGCTGTCAAACAGACAATTCACAGTTCTGCCACTAACCTTTACCTCCATCATAGAATGTTCCAGTCTGTAATGCCTGGTCTGATCCAGGGAGATCGACGCCACCGTTGGCCCCTGGGCGTCACTGCATGCTGCCGATGTGGATGCTGAGGACCCCTGCTGGTCGCTCCTAGTCGTCGTGGACCATGATGGCCGCCCCCATGAATCGGACGTGGGCGAGGGCGCCAAGCGCAGTGACTCCTGGTGGTCTTCCTCCTCCTCTGTCTGCCACGATGGCGCCGTCCTGAGATCGCACGTGGTCGGACCTCGTGGATACTGCGACGCCGAAAGAGATGGTCTCCGTTCTGGAGGGTTACAAGCTGCACTGCCGTTTTTAGGTTTGGACCTGCAGACTTTGCCGTAGTGGCCTTTTTTACCGCACTGGCTGCAGATTGCCGTTCTTGCCGGACACTGTTGCCGTGGATGCTTGGCCCCTCCACAAAAATAGCATCGCTGGCCACCTGGAGCTGCCGCCGTCGTCGAATCGATCTGGGAGCGCGGGTTCGCGGGGCGAGGAGGGAGCTGAGCTTGCTCCAACCACGTTGACTGCACGTGGTCCTCGGGGTACAGCGCCAAGCTCTTCGACGCCGCCTCCAACCTCACGGCCATCTCCATTGCCTGGGTTAAGTTGAGTTTCCCCTTTTCTAGCAATTTAAGCCTGATGTACGAGGACCCTACCCCTGCTACGAACGCGTCTCGGGCGAGGTCGTACATATACTGTTCGGCGGAGACGTCCTTACAGTCGCAACCCCTGGCAAGCTGCAGGAGCTCATTGGCATAATCCTCCATGGTTTCGCCCGACTGCCGACGTCGTGTAGCGAGGAGGTAACGAGCGTGTATCTCGTTGGGTGGTATAGTGTATCTTTTCTTTAGGAGCTCGACGGCACCCTGGTAAGTGGGAGCTGCACGAATGGCTAGGTAAATCGTGTCGCTTACCCTTGCGTGGAGGACCTGGAGTCTATCACTGTCCGTAGTGATAGCTACCGAGGCTGCCAGGTAGTCCTCAAAGCACTTCCACCAATGGTCGAATGTGTTAGCTGCACCGACCGCACGTGGGTCCAGTGTCAGACGATCCGGTTTTAGAATCTGTTCCATACTCTCTGTTTTTTTTTCTTCTTGTTGCACAGTTGTGAGTTTTCTGTTTACTTTATTAAATTGATGCGCGTCAATAAGCACATGGAACCAAGGCTTCGGTATTGAAGGCTTTAATAAAGTAACAATGGAACTACTAACACG
The DNA here is from genome assembly GCF_964213995.1 of Mustelus asterias. NCBI lineage: Eukaryota > Metazoa > Chordata > Chondrichthyes > Carcharhiniformes > Triakidae > Mustelus > Mustelus asterias. Next base: position 25,048,583 of record NC_135817.1, on the reverse strand, counting down.
AATACACCAGTTCAGACTGAAGGGGTCCTGCCGGAGCAGGGGGTCTTATACCTCGCCACCGGAGGCGGGACCCCACTGGAATGTGCCATGATAACTCTTATAACAGGTAAACACCCTAACCCAACAACATAGTACAACCCCCACAGTAACAACACCCTAGCCCAACAGTAACATAGTAACAAACCCCAGTGGTGAACCAACGATGGTTCACCACAGTGAGTGACTTGGAGGGGAATTTCCAGGTGGTAGTCTTCCCATGTCTGCTGACCTGTTTTTCTAGTTGGTAGCAGTAATAAGTTTGGAAGCTGCTTCCTAAGGAGCCTTGGTAAGTTCCTGCAGTGCATCTTGGGGATGGTACATGAGGCTGCGAGTATATGTTACTTTATCTTTTCATTCACCAGTGGAGAGTGAGGGCAGGCTGCAGGCTGAGGTTGACATTTTGTTTTAAGCCAACGCACAGGAAATCAACAATGTGAGAGAAAGTGAGCATGTTGGGGTGAGAAGCAGGGGGATCTGGTGGGGTAGAGCCACTAGTAGAAAGATGGGGAAGACGAAGATGAAAATTAGTAAATAATTTTTCTAAAATTAACAAGGAATCGTTAATAATTTTTTTTCAAAATTGCTTTATCTATAGAGGGGGCAAACAAGAATAACAATAAAATGGCGACCAAAGTTGGGCGACACAATTGAGATGCTGGTGCTACAATGCAACCCAGTATAAATACAGTGGGGCGAATTTTACCATCCCGCCCACCATGAGAATCGGAATGGGTGAGGGGTGGACCATGGAAAGGTCAGTTGACCTCAGGTGGGTTTTTCCGATTTTGGGGAAATAAGATCGGAAAGTGCTAGAAAAACTCAGCAGGCGGGATTTTACAATCTTGCTGAGGCGAAATCATAAAATCCTGCCTGAGGCCAACGGAGATTTCCGTTCTGGGAACCTCACCCGTCCCGATAGAGTTTCGGCCAGCAGGTCTGGCAGCATCTGTGAAGGGGGAAACCGAGTTAACACTTAGAGTCTAATTGTGTCACCTAGGAGCTGGAACCTGCAACTACTTTGAGACAGGTGACTGTTTACATAGGGCTTGTTATTGTAAAGGTTATATTAATGTACCAATATAGATATTTATCAGCAGTTTCAATACAACATGTTGACATATAAAATAATATACGCAAGACTCTAAGTTGTATGAAGTAATTTTAACCCTTTTTTAAAAAGTCAATGCTGCAAAGTGGAAAAGATAAGAAAATAAAGAAAGACTTGCATTTATTAATAGTACATTATCACTTAGAGTCATAGAGGTTTACAGCATGGAAACAGGCCCTTAGACCCAACTTGTCCATGCTGCCCTTTTTTTTTAAAACCCCTAAACTAATCCCAATTGCCCGCATTTGGCCCATATCGCTCTATACCCATCGTACCCATGTAACTATCTAAATGCTTTTTAAAAGATAAAATTGTACCCGCCTCTGCTACTACCTCTGGCAGCTTGTTCCAGACACTCACCACCCTCTGCGTGAAACAATTGTCCCTCTGGACACATTTGTATCTCTCCTCTCTCAGCTTAAACCTATGCCCTCGAGTTTTAGACTCCCCTACCTTTGGGAAAAGATATTGACTATCTACCTTGTCTATGCCCCTCATTATTTTATAGACCTCTATAAGGTCACCCCTCAGCCTCCTACGCTCCAGAGAAAAAAGTCCCAGTCTATTCAGCCTCTCCTTATAACTCAATCCATCAAGTCCCAGTAGCATCCGAGTAAATCTTTTCTGCACTCTTTCTAGTTTAATAATATCCTTTCTATAATAGGGTGACCAGAATTGCACACAGTATTCCAAGTTGTCTTGTACAACTTTAACAAGACATCCCAACTCCTGTGTTCAAAGTTCTGACTGATGAAACCAAGCATGCCGAATACCTTCTTCACCACGCTGTCCACCTGTGCCTCCACTTTCAAGGAGCTATGAACATGTACCCCTGGATCTCTTTGTTCTGTAACTCTCCCCAATGCCCTACCATTAACTGAGTAAGTCCTGCCCTGGTTCAATCTACCAAAATGCATTACCTCTCATTTGTCTAAATTAAACTCCATCTACCATTCGTCAGCCCACTGGCCCAATTGATCAAGATCCCACTGCAATTGGAGATAACCTTCCTCACTGTCCATCATGCCACCAATCTTGGTGTCATCTGCAAACTTACTAACCATGTCCCCTATATTCTCATCCAAATCATTAATATAAATGACAAATAACAGTGGGCCCAGCACCGATCCCTGAGGCACACCGCTGGTCACAGGCCTCCAGTTTGAAAAACAACTCTCTACAACCACCCTCTGGCTTCTGTCAAGAACAGTAAGAAGTCTCACAACACCAGGTTAAAGTCCAACAGATTTATTTATAAACCTGTTGGACTTTAACCTGGTGTTGTGAGACTTCTTACTGTGTTTACCCCAGTCCAACGCCGGCATCTCCACATCATGACTACCTTCTGTCAAGAAGCCAATTTTGTATCCATTTAGATACCTCACCCTGGATCCCGTGAGATTTAACTTTATGCAACAACCTACCACACAGTACCTTGTCAAAGGCCTTGCTAAAGTCCATGTATACAACATCAACTGCACTGCCCTCATCTACCTTCTTGGTGACCCTTTCAAAAAACTCAATCAAATTTGTGAGACATGATTTTCCACTCACAAAGCCATGCTGACTGTCCCTAATCAGTCCTTGCATCTTTAAGTGCCTGTAGATCCTGTCTGTCAAAATATCTTTCAACAATTTACCCACCGCAGATGTGAGGCTAACTGGCCTGTAGTTCCCAGGCTTTTCCCTGCAGCCCTTTTTAAACAAAGGCACAACATCTGCCACTCTTCAATCTTTAGGCACCTCACCCATGACTATCGATGATTCAAATATCTCGGCTAGGGGACCCGCAATTTCCTCCCTAGCCTCTCACATCGTCCTGGGATATACCTCATCAGGTCCCACAGATTTAACTACCTTGATGCGCTTTAAGACTTCCAGCACCTCCTTCTCTGTAATATGTACAGTCCTCAAGGCATCAATATTTAATTCCCCAAGTTCCCTAACCTCCATGCTTTTCTCAACAGTAAATATTGATGAGAAATATTCATTTAGGATCTCAGGACTTCTGACATAAATATCCCAAAGCACTCTGTATAATAAACAATGTTCTTGTTATGCAGGAAAATGGCATAGCCATTTATGGCACAAAGTTCATACAAACAACAATTGAATGAATGGCTAGAGATTCCCTTGTTGGTGGTGTACGTTAAGGGAGGAATGTTGGCCAGGACATTGAGAGAATTCTTGCCATTTTTCTATTTATGTAAAGGGATGTTACCAAAGTGACAGGAACAGACAGATGGAGCTTAAGTTTAATGTCCCATCTAAACAACAGTTTCCCTGAAATGTATCCCTATACAGGTCCTAGTTTTCATTCATAACCTACAATAAATCAACCAATCTTAGCCAGGAGGCAGTGGGAGCATGAGAGTAAATATCAGAAAGGTAGTGGAAAGGTTCCCATTGCTAATTCTTGTTTAATTGCCCTGATAGAAGGTGTAAATTTGGGTGGCCACCAGTCGAGGAAAATGTTGCGCAGGATTCGTCCCTCCCCATGTTTCCCGGTGGCGGGAGGTGGCATGCCATTGGCTGGCAGCGGGATCTTCTGCTCCCACTGGGATTTCCCATTGAATCCTTCCCTGTCATCGGGAAACTTTGGCTATGATGCCTGTCCCCTCTCTAGCAGTAACTACATGGGTCTAACCCTGAAAAATGTTTACTTGGGCAATTGGTACCTGGTGGTGTCTGCATCAGTGAGGCTGTGCCTCGGAATGTCATGATGTGGAGATGCCGGCGTTGGACCATGACCCAATTTTAACTTCTTTGAGGATGCTCTGGGTATTACTGAGGTGAAGTGGGTGGAATGGGGGAGGGTGCAGGATTGGAGAAATCAGCCAGCATTTTCAAGTGAAGAGAAGAGAAATTTTTTGCCCGGTGAATGAAAAGGTTAATGAGACAAATAAATGTAAGAAGCATTTTCTGAGATCACTTGCAATCAAGCCCTTGACGGCAGCAGTTTTACAATTGGATCAGCTGCTCAGCTGCTCTTCATTGTGTTGTGGAGTGAAGCTGTGAATAAATGCTATATAACTATCTGGGGCTTCTTTACAAGCGAGCAAGAGGAGACAGTCTCTTCCCACTCACTGTGCTTAGCTTTCCTGTCACGTCTTTGAAAGAAAAAAAATGACCATGCATCTTCCTACTACTGTTTACTGGTTTCTTTCCTTTCCTTTCTCTCATAATGAAGATTCTGATGTGTGAAAGTCATCAGCTCCTACCCCGAACATTGAGGGTAATGATTATTTCCCTCACATTCCCGACAAATCAGAATTTCCCTGTTGAATTTTGGTTCAAGACAGCTGAGTTGTGGGACGGTGGAGGAGGTTCTTACTTTCTATACAGAATCCACTGTTCTACACTTATAAAGACACTCTGTTGAGAATGTATTTTTTTCTACCTGCCAAAAACAGTAACAATTCTATTATCTCTATTTTCAAGGACATTTTTAAAAATGCAACAAAATGGCAGCAGTTCAGACTAATCTTTCCTAATAGGAGACAAACAGAGGCAGAAGAGGTTTCAGAGTGGCTGTGGATATGTGATTCATAAATTTATTACATAGGTTTTGAAATGTCTCGAGTTATGAGGCTCCCAGTGAGAAAAATTAAAGCCAATCGATTGTCAGCCGAGTAAAACACCACTGGCTCGATCACCTCATTGCATTCTTATGTAGCAGGATTCATAGGATGATCAAAGAAAACACTTTATGAGACATTCTGGGCACATAATCCAAAGGCTTGTTCAGGTCTGCAGCAGGTTACTAAGCAACAGATTCTGAACACTCCAAACTCTCAATTTTTTGCCAGTCCTATCAATAAAACAGCAGTGCTGTGGAAAACCTGCCTCCTGACGGCAGCCCTTTTTGCTGTTTGAACTGAAAACAAGGTCATGGGCGGGATTCTCCAGCCTCCCAGCCTTAAGATTCCCAGTGGCAGGAGACGGTGTACCGTTTGCTGGCGGCGGGATTCTCTGGTCCTGCCACTGTCAATGGGATTGTGGCCAACCCTCAGCACTGGGCGGGTGTACTTAGTGAACCCACCGAGGTGCATGCATCTATGCTGGTGCAGGTGACAGCAGTGCCGCCTCTTCAGTGGTGGGTTTGGAGAAGCCCCCCTCTGAGCTGCTGGAGTCCGATGGATCCAGGGGGTGCGAGGATGGTCTGGCTTGTTCTGCTGGCCCGTCTACAGAGAAGGGACATGGCATTGTGCATTACAGGGAAACGGAGGGAATATTAATTACTCACTTGAGGAATAACAACATATGTGCTGAGAATTCTGACATTTCTTTGCTTCCCCCGCATCACCAGTAGCACAGGCATGCTCTTCCTCCTCCCCGGCCAGCTCAAGGGCTCGCTCCTCAAAACGTGTGAGGGTTCGGAATTCGGGCATGACTCCAGCTGGCTGCGCTCACTCATGCCTGTTGTGGTTGTGTTTGTCCTGCAGTGACACAGACAGGGGGAGCGTAGCTGGGAGTGTTGACACTTAAGATGGTGATGAGGTGTGGCAACCGTGGGGCTTGGGTGGCAGCTGGAGTGTGAGGAGCACAGCAGCTACTGGGGGAACATGGCGATTGTGGGAGTGAGGGAGGAATTTGGTGTCTGGTGTTGGCAAAGGCCAAGTTGGCTGAGTAAGAGAAAGGGAGGGGGTGCAGCGGGAGACTGGGGGTGGTTCACTTACCCTGGATGAGTGAAGAAGATCATCCATCTTCCGACACCGCTGTTCCGTCCACCTCTGGAGTGCGCTTGCACTGACCAGGGCAGCCACTGCATCCCAGGCGGGGGTGGTGACACTGCTAGAAGATCACCTCCTGGAGCAGGGATAGAGTGTGTCTCACCTCTGCTCCACTCCATCCAGCATCTGAGGTGAGGGGCCCCCTCTGAAAAGTGTGGTGCTGGCTTCTTGACTGCACCACCACTGCCATCTCCTGCAGTCATTGTGAAACAAGTCCTGGGGAGCTGTTTATATGGAATTCCTCGTGCCTGCAGCAGTTAAGTTGTTGTGGGGCAAACAAATCAGAGGGAACACGGCGCAAGTGCAGCGTGATACACGTGGGCGTAAAGATTATTACTAATGAGGCACAAGATTTGGTCTGAAATCATGCATCAATGGGAATCACTCCATTTCTTGTGCAGGAATCAACACTCTGCCATTTTTTCATACCATTTTGCTCAATGAGTCTATAACCACTTGTAGCTGCCAATCAAACTATGACAGACAGCCTACTGTGATAATGGTTATGGTTATGAAATCCATCATGCAACACTAACCCAATAATGGAAATGCTCACTGATAGTGTGCAAGAAATTATTGTTTTAAACACTCCAGAGTTGTTTTGAAAGATGTAAAGGTCAGGACTTTTATATGCCTTAATAGCTTGACACTCGCCTTTGACAGGTACTTTTGACAGGTGATCTTGACAGTTTTGACAGTTGATTTTGACAGGTCTTTTGACAGGTTTAGTGAGCTTGGCAGTGATGGGTTTATGCACTTCTTATACACATGGTTCCCTCTGGGTTCCATATGGAACATTGGGAGGGGTTGCAAGGGGCAAGCGGCGCGAAGCGGGATTTTCAAATGTTGGCTTCCGGGCCGGAGTCGGTTTATGGAGAGGGCGCGGGCAATGAAAGTCCATGTCGACAGTGAGGGACCTAGCAGCCGATGAGAGAAACAGAGATAGACTCGCTCCTCTAGATGGGTGGGCTAGCGAGTGAACTTACTGAGTTCCATTAAATTCCTTAGGAAGTTGGAAGTGAGTGGTTAGAAATGTGTTTTTTTTTGCATGTTACCGTCCCAGGACAGTGGAAAGGTGGGTTTCAGCATATGCTCTTAGCTCCTTGAAAGTGGAGCCACAGGTGGACAGAGTGGTGAAGAAGGCATTCGGCATGCTTGATTTCATTGGTCAGAACATTGAATACCGGAGTTGGAACTTGTTGAAGTTGCACAAAACATTGGTAAGGCCACACTTGGAATATTGTGTACAGTTCTGGTCACCCTATTATAGAAAGGATATTATTAAACTAGAAAGAGTGCAGAAGAGATTTGCTAGGATGCCACCAGGACTTGATGGTTTGAGTTGTAAGGAGAGGCTGGATAGACTGGGACTTTTTTCTCTGGAGCGTAGAAGGCTGAGGGGTGATCTTCTAGAGGTCTATAAAATAATGAGGGGCACAGATCAGCTCGATAGTCAATATCTTTTCCCAAAGGGAGGGGAGTCTAAAACTAGAGGGCATAGGTTTAAGGTGAGAGGGGAGAGTTACAAAAGTGTCCAGAGGGGCAATTTTTTCACACACAGGGTGGTGGGTGTTTGGAACAAGCTGCTAGAGGTAGTAGTAGAGGCGGGTACAATTTTGTCTTTTAGAAAGCATTTAGATAGTTACATGGGTAAGATGGGTATAGAGGCTTATGGGACAAATGCAGGCAATTGGGACTAGCTTTGGGTTTTAAAAAAAGGGCGGCATGGACAAGTTGGGCCGAAGGGCCTGTTTCCATGCTGTAAACCTCTATGACTCTATTTATGGCTGCTTTGAGCAATTCCAAAGCGCATCTTTTCTCCCCAATGGGCACCTATCCTACCTCAAAGGGCTATCCAAACAAGTTCAGACTTGCTCTTACCAGATCTGATATTCAAATTTAAGGCTTCAAATTCAAATGCTACCAAAATCTCACTGAGTCGAGGCAGCTGTTGATTTAAATGGCCAACTGCCCCTGTAAACCGCACATGTGCAAAAGGTGCTCCATCCCCATTCCTGACCGTGCAAAAATGTGATTTGCCATGTTCAGGAAAGAGATTTAGAGTTTTTGGCCACTTCTGCCAGTTCCATTGTGATGGAGAGGGTGTCCGTCATGGCAAAAATCTGGGTCTTGTGTGCACATCAGAATCCACGGGAATGTCTATATTGTTGCTACGACTGAGCTAAAGTCATTTGTCCTCCTCTTCACAGGTCAGTTTTTTGGTTCGGAATGAAAAACTCTGAAGAGTCAAATGCAGAGCAATTTTTAGTAACTTGCAGAGTTATGTCATATTCCTGGGAAGTACAAACAGCTCAGCAATCACTGGAGCCCTTTAATCTGTCTACACTGTTACCAATAGCAACAACTTTATCATTGTAAAAGCATTATGTTACGTGAAATTTCTACAGAATTATTTTCATGCAGAGGTCTGCAGATAAAGATCAGAGGGTGAATGAATACTCCAGGGAAGAATCAGCAAAATCCATATTTTTGAAGGCAGCCCCAATTTGTGGTAGCAGCTCACATAAAAACGAAATTGAAACTTGTCCACATTAAATGGTTTCTTTTTCATTCCCCTGCAACTAGCCCATTACATCACCAGATGCTTCTCACAGTCATTTTAAAGGCCTCTAAAAGTGATGTGAGATGATATGGAAGTGCTTTTGGGATGAACGCGGAGGATTTCTCTTGAATGAACACTCTATGCATATAAGAAATTTGTATTTGCAGTCTGTGCACAGTTTAGAAGCTGGAGAATCCCTGGGCACAAGCTGTCTGGTGACTGCACATACTCAGAGACATGGGACAGCTGTAATCTAATTTTAATACCCAGCAAACTGAGAGGTTATTCGAGACCATTCTCAGAGTCATCATCTGAAGGATGTCAGTATTGGACATGATCTAGTTTTTTACTTTAATTAATAAATATTGGCACTGTGCAAACCTATCTCAGATTGAAGCCCCCATTGTATTCTCATGACAGAATATGTTCCCCATAAGGCTCAGATCAACCATTCGGTCCATTGAGTCTGCACCGACTCCCTGACAGAGCATCCACCCAGGCCCTATCCCTGAAATCCCATTTATCTACCCTGCTAATCCCCTTAATTTGCACATCTTGGGACACTAAGGGACAATTTACCATGGCCAATCCAGCTAACCTGCACATCTTTGGAGTGTTGGAAGAAACCCATGCAGACACGGGGAGAACGTGCAAACTCATAGGAATGTAGAATACAGAAGAAGAATTGGCCATTGGCCCTTAGAGCCTGCTCTGCCATTCATTTGGATCATGGCTATTCATCAAATTCAATATCCTGATCCATCCTTTCCCTCATATCCCTTGATCCCTTTAGCCCCAAGAGTTGTATCTAATTTCTTCTTGAAATCACACAATGTTTTGGCCTCAACTACTTTCTGTGGTAGTAAATTCCACAGATTCACCACCCTCTGGGTGAAGAAATTTCTCTTCACCTCAGTCCTGAAAGGTTTACCCCTTATCCTCAAACTATGACTCCACACAGGCAGGCACCCAAGGCAGATATCGAACTCAGTTCCCTGGTTGTGAGGCAGCAGTGCTAATCATTTTGCTGCACTTGATTTTATGGCCTTTCAAAATGTGATTAACGTTGATGCAGAGCTGAGGGATGTGTTGAGTTGTCGGTGAATTCCCACAAGATACTGTGTTACAATTTCAAACTATGTAGACCTTTCCTTGCATCCATTTTGGTGAGATGTAAACAAAGGTCGGAATTGAAAGGAGGGCAGTGTTTTTTCTCAGCTCTGCACTCTGGATAAGTTTAAAATTGAGCTTTGACTGTGGAGATGTGAAGTAACTGATTGAGCACTGAGAAATTTATATTGCTAAACCTTCCCTGCAGTTTTTCATTAAAACACTTCAAAAGAATTATCACGGAGAAGATTGCAGCAGATTTCCAGTTCCCTAGCCATCCTGGGTTATTGAGAAATGTCATAATGAGTTGCTTTAAATTATAGAATTCTTGAACATAATCAAATCATTTGAGGAGATAGGCAATTAAAATAAAAGAGCCATCATATTTTCCATTGCTTTCAAATGAATCCTGCCCTTTACATTTTCATGTTCTCTCTAGATTTTAAAGAGAAAAAAACCTGTTTATACATTATAAAGTGTATTTTTTGCACCACACAGAACGCTGTGTTAGACAGAACATGATCAGAAATCTACCCGCTAGCTGAGACGATATGGTTGTTTTATAAACAATACAAATGGCTCTGTGATATTACGTGTCACAGAGGCAGAAAGGAATCCCAGCTTTGTAGCATAGCAGGACCCTGTCACATGGACCAGAGTTTGGCATGGACCCATCTCTGTAGAACTAAGCATTAACACAAGAACAAAAGTTAAAAATACTAATTTTCAGGATTATCTCTTGTATATAGAAAGCCCAGGAATATATTCGTATCTGTATTACATGATAATACCATCTACATTGGCCATGTTATCTGTTACAATGCATGTATTATTATGTCATTTCTCTAGATATTAGACAGAACCAAATGAACTACAGATCATAGGGGATGTGAAGTCCATTAATGGGGAGTGGCACTGAACTGAACAACCCAAAAATTATTGTTGTGTGCGTCGAGACTGTAATTTGAATTATACTATTTTTTACCAAGCAAACCGTATTCAATTAGGGCCTTCCATAACAGTTGTAATTCCTCTTCCTCACCTAAGCAGCACGGTGGCGCAGTGGTTAGCACTGCTGCCTCACAACGCCAGGGACCCAGGTTCAATTCCCGGCTTGCGTAATTGTCTGTGCGGAGTCTGCAGGTTCTCCTTATGCTGTGTGGGTTTCCTCCGGGTGCTCCGGTTTCCTCCCACAGTCTGAAAGACGTGCTGGTTAGGTGGATTGGCCGTGCTAAATTCTCCCTTAGCGTACCCGAACAAGCGCCGGAATATGGCAATTAGGGGGTTTTCACAGCAACGTCATTGCAGTGTTAATTAAAGCACTAATAATGAAACTTAGAAGGTCTGTCAGATGGCACTCATAACTCATTTTTTTGGCCAAAGAGAGAAAGTATACTAGATATCAAATTATTGAGAGGCTATGGCTTATTATTGCTGGTGACACTCGCTGTGTATTTCTGCATTACAGGAAAATGATACAAAGAATTTCAGTAATGGGAGGCAACTGGAAGTTGAATTTTCGACAGGCAATGTTTGTTTTTCATTTCTGATGTTGTGAGGCTCAGATAGAAAGTTGAAATATCTGAACATTTCATTCATCCTCATTGCCTGAAATTAATGGACTGAAAGCAGGCGAGTTTTCTATGATTTGGTTGATCTGGTGCATTGGACTATTGTCCACACAGTGAATACGAAAATCTACCTCCACTCGCATTCTTGGCTAAAATAGGGTATTTCATTGTGAAGCTGGTATTAAGCTTTTACCTCAGATTACATCCACTGGGCTTAAGCTCAAGAGTCAAGGCTGACAGTCCAGTGCAGTGCTGCAGGAATGTGCACTGTTGGAAGTGCCATCTGTTGGTTCAACTACATGTTTCATTTGCCCTCTCAGGTGGATGCAAAAAATCCCATGGCTACTATTTTGAAGAAGGTGGGAAGGAGGGGTGGTGAAGGCCCATGTTCGTCCCTCAATAAAAACATCACTGAATGGCAGATTATCACGGTCATTATCAATTTGTTGTTTGTGGGGTCTAGCTGTGCACAAATTGGCTAATGTTCTTCCCACATTAATTATACTTCAAAAGAACCTAATTGGATGTCAAGTGCTTTGGGACATCCTGTGGTCCCGGAGGGTGCTCTGTAAGTGCAAATCTTTTTTTAACTTCATGGAAGGATCAGCAACGACAGTCCATTCGGCCTCTGAGACATTCTTTGGTTTCCATTTTTCCATCTACCTTAACTTCAATTTGATTTGATTTGATTCATTATGTCACATGTATTAGTATACAGTGAAAAATATAAGCTTTTTTTGCCTACCTTTCCTGTAATATTCATAATCGCTGCTGCAAGCGAAATTCTTTTGACTTTCCTTTCTAGATTTACTTCTGATGCCAGAAAACCTCTTGCTCGCTTGCTTATGGATACAAGAGAGCTGGGATTTGATTTATTATTGTCACATGTATTGGTATACAGTGAAAAGCATTGTTTCTTGCTCGCTATACAGACAAAGCATACCGTTCATAGAGAAGGAAAGGAGAGGGTGCAGAATGGAGTGTTACATTCATAGCTGGGGTGTAGAGAAAGATCAACTTAAAATGAAGTAGTCTTTCAAACGTCTGATGGCAGCAGGGAAGAAGCTGTCCTTGAATCAGTTGGTTCGTGACGTCAGACTTTTATCTTTTCCCCGATGGAAGAAGGTGGAAGGGAGTATGTCCGGGGTGCATGGGGTCCTTAATTATGCTGGCTGCTTTTCCGAGGCAGCGGAAAGCAGACAGAGTCAATGAATGGGAGTCATATATAATCTGCTCCTTGTCTATATATTCTCCCTCTGTTGGAGAAAGAACAGTAAATAGTTGTCCACCTGCCTGGCTTGCCACCATTTTGCTGGAGTGTCTGCAGATGCTTTAGAATGTTTCATCCTTCAGTGGAGCACAGAATCACACAATATGGCCAGGTTATCAATATTGGTCAAACTCACCTTTAGCCATTTGCATTGAATTCCTCTGGACCTTGCCGCACGCACATTTTTCTAACTTTACGTCAATAATACCAAGGTTCTTTTCAAATTTGATTAAGGTATTATTGCTCTATTAGCTGTTTGTCTATATTTTAAGGCAATTTTATTGGAAAGGTTTACTCATTCCCAGGGATCTGACCCATTGCTAGGCTAAAGCTCTGTGGATGCTACTGAGCAGACACAGGCTTGAGAAGTCTTTCTTGAGACTTGTGTTTTGCAGAAAGTATCTTAGTGGAGGAATTTTAGAAGCCAGTGAATGTGTACAATGCAATACCATTTGCACTGGAGACTATTTGATGTATTACGTATGATATAGAAATACAAGTTATTGTTATTTTTGACTGCCACACTGTACACTAGGAAAATACATGAATAGGACAGGAAGAGAGGGATATGGTCCTGGAAGGGTAGGGGGTTTTAGTTCAGACAGACAGGTTTGGAGGGCCAAACGGCCTGTTCCTGTGCTGTAATTTTCTTTGTTCTTCATTCTTTGAAAAGAATCTCAATGACTGACTGCTGTTGTTTAAAAAAACAGAAGTTACAAAAACCAATTGTTCTGTGAATTATAATAAATAACACTCGCCTTAGAATGTACAACAAACTGCAACATATCTCAAATATTGGCGAACATATAGAGTTGCGTCATCCAGTATATAATCAATGCAAAATATCAACTGGCTCATATGATTATTGGCTGCTGGATTTCATTTTCTCTATAACTGCAAAAGCTGTAAATACTTGGACCTTCTTTCAAGATTCAGATTAATCAAACACCACAAAATACATGTATTAAATAAGCAGGAGCTAAGCATGGTACTGAATACTGAAAATCTAGAGAGAGAAAAAAAGGTCCAATTATAGAAATCCAATTGTGTAACAATTGTGGCATAATTTTGTGGTGAAGAGTGACAAACGCCGGGAGTGGATATTATGTGTGATTCTACAATCTGGTACTCCCTGCAGGAACCACTGCCCACTGGGATAGCCAGATCAAAGAATGATCTCTTTTGCGATGTCAGCCATTCTGAGTCATGTCCATCTGATTTTCTGGCCACTATCAAACGAGGTTAGATCATGGAACGATTATGTCTACTGACAAATTGATTGAGATCAATTGAATACTCTTTCTTGACAGATTTAGTATCTAAGTTCATCATTGTTGTACCCATTTGTAAAACAGTCACAACAATGATAAGTTGCATCAGGAAGGCCCGATCCTGATTTCTGCCTATGCTCAGGTCATTTTCTTTTAAGTGGTCACGAGAAATAAAGCTAATTTCTGGACCCTTTCCCAAAACTGATGTGAAGTAAAAGTATTGTTCCCTTTTCAGGCTCTCTCCAGCAACTATCGAAGAAACCATTGGAGATTCTTAGAAATCTTAGAAACCCTACAGCATAGAAAGAGGCCATTCGGCCCATCGTGTCTGCACCAACCATAATCCCACCCAGGCCCTACCCCAATATTTACCCACGAATCCCTCTAACCTACACATCCCAGGACACTAAGGGCAATTTTAGCATGGCCAATCAACCTAACCCGCACATCTTTGGACTGTGGGAGGAAACCGGAGCACCCAGAGGAAACCCACATAGACACGAGGAGAATGTGCAAGCTCCACACAGATAGTGACCCAAGCCGGGAATCGAACCCCGGTCCCTGGAGCTGTGAAGCAGCAGTGATAACCACTGTGCTACCGTGCCGATTGTGTGGGACAAAAGGCTGCAGCTATAGGTGGACTATTCCGTCCCTTCCTGCTGATGTGATCTTCCAGTTCCGCCAATATCTATGACGTTTTGCGTGGCTCACCCATCCCACTGTTGGGGAACCCACCATGGAGTGTCAGCTAAAGCAAGACTGGAAGATCTTACTGGCATGAAGGGCCCTTTTCTAATTTCCTCAGTGTGGAGTCAAGAGATGAGGAAGGATCCACACTAATACTACAGCCACAGTGACTTGTGTCGCCACCCTACCAACCCCCACCTCATTGAGCTTATCAAATTCCAAGAGCCTATGTGTAGGGACCCCGCATCGGGGCATGGGTTGGTGCCCACCACCCACTGTAATTATGATAATGAGAACTGAGGACAAATTGTGGATGGTACGTGAACCTCTTTCTGATGTTCTTTGCCAGCATGGTACTTTCCTTGGAAGGCGATGACCTAGTGGTATTATCGCTACACTATTAATCCGGAAACTCAGCTATTGTTCTGGGGACCTGGGTTCGAATCCCACCACAGCAGACAGTGGAATTTGAATTCAATTTTTTTTAAAATCTGGAATTAAGAATCTACTGATGACCATGAAACCGTTGTCGATTGTCAGAAAAACCCATCTGGTTCACAAATGTCCTTTAGGGAATGAAATCTGCTGTCCTTACCTGGTCTGGCCTACACGTGACTCCAGAGCCACTGCAATGTGCTTGACTCTCAACTGCTCTCCAAGGACAACTAGGGATGGGCAATAAATGCTGGCCAGCCAGTGACACCCATGTCCCACAAATGAATAAAAAAAATTACAGGTAGCTTTGGTTGCTGATGACTTTAAGTCCTATTTTGCCCTGCCCAATATAATTTCTTGTTGTGACCATGTTCAGGGGTACCTCTTGGACACATTGCTATGTTAGTGCTCTGAAAAATATGACCCCATGTGTAGCTCAAGTCGCACATGGACAGAAACTAGTAATAATGAATATTTAATAGCATCAGCTGATGTCTGCTCTTCTCACTTCATTTCAAAGTGCGTAAGCAATGGTCCCATTTGCTCCTGGCATGTGTTCCCAAAGGAACTGGGTGGTACATGAAATCTAAAATTGGAATGGATAGATTGATTTCAGGAGAAAAATTGTCAATTTAATTGCTAACATTACCCCTTCCTAAAGCATTGTTATGTTTTCATGCAGGTTTCATATGTCAAAGCTATTGATATTTGGATGGCAGTTTGTCTTCTCTTCGTGTTTTCTGCTTTGTTGGAATACGCTGCGGTAAATTTTGTATCACGCCAGCACAAAGAGTTCTTGCGCCTGAGAAGAAGACAAAGAAGACAAAATAAGGTAAATAAAGAGCACTGTAAAATGGGATAATGAATGCAATCCAGCCAAATGATACTGTTCACCTTCAATCTACTTAAGCAACAGTCTGTGCCTTTCAGGTATAAGTAAATCATTGTACATGACCCATTTGCAGGCATTTTTGAGGGCTGTGATGAGGCACTGGAGGACAACTTTTATGATTTAGCATTGCTGATTCAGAGTATCTGATTTAGACACAATGGTAGAACATTTGGATGCATAGCATCTTTATATTTGGCTGTTTATGAGCAGCCTTAGAAATTCAAAATGGTGTCCGTAGCATTAAAACATTTTTTATTCTTTCACAGGATGTGGGTTTCGCTGGATAAGCCAGTATTTTATTGCCCTTCCTTGATTGCCTTTGAGAAGGTGGTGGTGCGCTGCCTTTTTGAATCGTTATAGTCCGTGTGGTGTAGGTACACCCACATTGCTGTGAGGGAGGGAGTTCCAGGTTTTTGTCCCAGTGACACTTCCTCTCCAAGTGAAGATGTTGTGTGGCTTGGAGGAGAACATGCCAGTGGTGGTGTTCCCATGCATCTTCTCCCCTTATCCTCCTGGCCAGCAAAGGTCACAGGTTTGGAAGGTGCTGTTGAAGAATCCTTGGTGAATTGCTTATTTTTGAGTTTTGATGGGGGTTGTGCTGGCATGCCATATTGATGAAGGCATTCACACATGTGTAGATATCATCCACCAGGATAGGCAGCATATTCAGCATATAACACTGATTTGACTATCTGCTATTTTGGAGCTCAGTGCTCCAGCTAACACCATTTCTTAATCAAGCACCACTGATCAAGCGTGGCATGGTGGCACAGTGGTTAGCACTTCTGCCTCACAAGTGCCAGGGACCCAGGCTCAATTCCGGCCTCTTATGATTGTCTGTGTGGAGTTTGCACATTCTCCCCATGTCTGTGTGGGTTCCTCTGGATGCTCTGGTTTCCTCCCACAGTCCAAAGGTATGCAGGTTAGGTTGACTAGCCATGCTAAATTGCCCCTTAGTGTCCCAAGATGTGTAGGTTAGGGGAATTAGCCATGGTAAATGTACAGGGTTCCTCGGATAGGGCCTGAGTAGGATGCTTTATCGGAGAGTTGGTGCAGGCTCAATGGGCTGAATGGCCTCCCTCTGCACTGTACGGATTCTGTGATTCTCCAAATGTTGGGAATGCATTTAGCAGCAAGAAAGACCCACCAGTGCTACTTAAAGGGATCTTTAACTACTTTTAAGTTATTTGTCAAATGTTTTCTACTGTCTGTCGTTACAAGTCTCTAAGTGTCTGGTGCTTTCCAGATATTAAAGCTGCTAAAGCCTGTGGGAAATAGTTTGGAACGTGTTGAAGGGATTAGTCCTGACTTCAGATTTCTACACAAACCATTTGCTTCCAGATATAGGTGCTATAGTAGGAATTCCCTCTGGAATATTCCATGACTGGGTGAATCAGCAGAGCCCAAACAGAACAGGACAAACTGTTGGAAGGGGGATAGAAGAGAGGAACAAAGGGCTGTCAGCAGGAGGCCATCGGCCCCACATGCACAAGGAGTAATTCTGCTACCCGAACAATAAGTCAGACATCTGCCTTTCAGTAAAGATGCGCTCCCTGAAATCTGCCCCCTGCAGCAGCCACAGTGCAATCTCAGAGCAAGGTCAGGATTACACTGCCAGTGGCTGTGAAGATAAGCGGGGAAATGAACTTTTATGCATCTGGCATGTTCCAGGATGGAAACATCTCCCTGTTTGCCACCTGATGTTACATGAGTGACATCACCAAGGCTCTCTATTCAAGGAGACACACCTCACTCTCTCTCTCTCTCTCAACATAGATCAGCAGATGGAGCGAATGTGTGGCTTTGAGGGGATTGCAGGCTTCTGCTTGGTGCAGAGTGACATTGACCTGCAAGCATGTAAATTCTGAGATTTTCCATGTTCCACAAGAGAAAGGGATTCCACTCCCTCAATGTTAGCTGATGTGTGGCAATGTGCAGGTGTTGACTTCCTGGGCCGTGAAAAGAAATTCAAACTTTATTCTTATTGCTATTTTTTGAAATGGATTTTCTGCTGAACCAACAAGGGATGAGTGCTACAAGTCACATGGCCACGAGTTTGAACCTTCATTCTGGAAACTACTGCCAGCAGTTACATGAACAGAAGAACTTTTCACTCAGCGTGTGGAATCTTATACCTCATTATACAGACTCTTTATCATCAAAGAAAGCAGAGGATGTGCAGGCGCACTGATTCCCCAACCGGAACTATTACAAAATAGGGAGAGATTGAAATGCCTTATACTGAAGGAGATGCCAATAGCCATGTTTTTTTTTAAACCCTACAGTGCAGAAGGAGGCCATTCGGCCCATCGAGTCTGCACCAACCACAATCCCACCCAGGCCCTACCCCCACATATTTTACCCACTAACCCCTCTAACCTACGCATCCCAGGACTCTAAGGGGCAATTTTTTTAACCTGTCCAATCAACCTAACCCACACATCTTTGGACTGTGGGAGGAAACCGGAGCACCCGGAGGAAACCCACTTTGTTTCTCTCTCCTAAAAATTAACAATGGAATTCTGGCCTGAAACGCAGAATTGATTTATTGTTATGCTGTAAATAGCCATTAATATGACATAAGAACATAAGAGCATAAGAACTAGGAGCAGGAGTAGGCCATCTGGCCCCTCGAGCCTGCTCCGCCATTCAATAAGATCATGGCTGATCTTTTTGTGGACTCAGCTCCACTTATCCACCTGCTCACCATAACCCTTAATTCCTTTCCTGTTCAAAAATGTATCTATCCTTGCCTTAAAAACATTCAATGAGGTAGCCTCAACTGCTTCACTGGGCAGGGAATTCCACAGATTCACAACCCTTTGTGTGAAGAAGTTCCTTCTCAACACAGTCCTAAATCTGTTTCCCCTTATTTTGAGGCTATGCCCCCTAGCTCTAGTTTCACCCGCCAGTGGAAACAACTTCCCTGCTTCTATCTTATCTATTCCCTTCATAATCTTGTATGTTTCTATAAGATCTCCCCTCATTCTTCTGAATTCCAATGAGTATAGCCCCAGTCTAATCAGTCTCTCCTCATAAGCCAACCCTCTCAACTCCGGAATCATCCTAGTGAATCACCTCTGCACTCCCTCCAGTGCCAGTATATTCTTTCTCGGGTAAGGAGACAAAAACTGTCCACAGTACTCCAGATGTGGCCTCACCAGCACCTTATACAGCTGCAACATTACCTCACTGTTTTTAAACTCCATCCCTCTAGCAATGAAGGACAAAATTCCATTTGCCTTCTTAATTGCCTGCTGCACCTGCAAACCAACTCCTTGAGATTCCTGCACAAGGACACCCAGGTCCCTCTCTACAGCAGCATGCTGCAATTTTTTACCATTTAAATAATAGTCCATTTTGCTGTTATTCCTACCAGAATGGATGATCTCACATTTACCAACATTGTACTCCATCTGCCAGAACCTCGCCTACTCACTTAGACTATCTATATCCCTTTGCAGACTTTCAGCATCCTCTGCACACTTTGCTCTGCCACCCATCTTAGTGTCATCTGCGAATTTTGACACACGACACTTGGTCCCCAACTCCAAATTATCTATGTAAATCGTAATGGGTAAGACAGACGAACTTAGGGCCTTAATGCTTGCGCGGAATTTGGATGTGGTTGCGGTGACGGAGACATGGTGAAAAGAAGGACAGGACTGGCAGCTGAATATTCCGGGGTATAAGTGTTTTAGGCGAGACAGAGGAGGGGCTAAAAAGGGTGGGGGAGTAGCGGTATTAGTTAGGGAGCATATTACAGCGGTGCAGAGGGTGGACAATTTAGAGGGGTCAGGTACTGAGTCGCTGTGGGTGGAGTTCAGAAACAGGAAAGGTGCAATCACTATGCTGGGGGTATACTACAGACCACCCAACAGCCCACGGGAAGTGGCGGAACAGATATGTCAGGAGATTCTGGATATGTGCAGAAAAAATAGGGTTGTTGTAGTGGGAGACTTCAATTTCCCTGGTATAGACTGGAAAGTGCTTAGGGCTGGGGGTCTGGACGGGGAGGAATTTGTAAAATGCGTACTGGAAGGTTCTTTGGAACAGTATGTAGATAGCCCAACTAGAGAGGGGGCCAAAATACTGGATTTAGTTCTGGGAAATGAGCCCGGTCAGGTCGTCAAAGTTTCGGTAGGGGAACATGTGGCAAATAGTGACCACAACTCTGTTAACTTTAGGATAGTAATGGACAGGGACGAGTGTTGTCCTAAGGGTAGGGTGCTAAATTGGGGGAAGGCTAGCTACAGCTAGATTAGGCAGGAATTGGTGGCAGTTGATTGGGAGAGGCTGTTCGGGGGTAAGTCCATGTCTGGCATGTGGGAGTCTTTTAAGGAACAGTTGATAAGGCTGCAGGACAGGCATGTGCCTGTAAAAAGGAAGGATAGGAAAGGTAGGATTCGAGAGCTGTGGATAACCAGGGAAATTGAGGATCTGATCAAAAAGAAAAGAGAGGCGTACGTTAGGTCCAGGCAACTGAAAACAGATGGAGCTCTGGAGGAATACAGAGAGAATAGGAAAGAACTCAAACGGAGAGTTAGAAGGGCTAAAAGAGGTCACGAAATGTTCTTGGCCGACAGGATTAAGGAGAATCCTAAGGCATTTTATTCATATGTTAGGAACAAAAGAGTTGTCAGGGAAAAAGTCGGACCTCTCAGGGACAAATGAGGGGAATTATGCTTAGAACCCAAGGGAATAGGGGAGATCCTAAATGAATACTTTGCATCGGTATTCACAAAGGAGAGGGACTTGTTGACTGGGAGTGTCTCAGAGGGAGGTGTTGACCCGTTAGAGAGAATCTCCATTACAAGGGAGAAAGTGTTAGGTTTTTTAGGTAACATTAAAACTGACAAATCCCCAGGGCCTGATGGCATCTATCCTAGACTGCTCAGGGAGACAAGAGATGTAATTGCTGGGCCTCTGACGGAAAACTTTGTCTCTTCATTGGATACAGGTGAGGTCCCTGAGGATTGGAGGATAGCGAATGTGGCACAGTTATTTAAGAAGGGTAGCAGGGATAACCCAGGTAATTATAGGCCAGTGAGCTTGACGTCCGTGGTAGGGAAGTTGTTGGAGCGGATTCTTAGAGACAGGATGTATGCGCATTTAGAACGGAACAATCTCATTAGTGACAGACAGCATGGTTTTGTAAGAGGGAGGTCATGCCTTACAAAAACAGTTGACGAAGGAAGGGCCGTGGATGTCGTCTGTATGGATTTCAGTCAGGCATTTGACAAAGTCCCTCATGGCAGGTTGGTTAAGAAGGTTAAGGCTCATGGGATACAAGGAGAGGTGGCTAGATGGGTAGAAAACTGGCTTGGCCACAGGAGACAGAGGGTAGCAGTTGAAGGGTCTTTTTCCGGCTGGAGGTCTGTGACCAGTGGTGTTCCACTCACCTGAAGGAGGGGCTTGGAGCTCCAAAAGCTTGTGTGGCTTTTGCTACCAAATAAACCTGTTGGATTTTAACCTGGTGTTGTTAAACATCTTACTGTGTTTACCCTAGTCCAATGCCGGCATCTCCACACCAGTGGTGTTCCGCAGGGCTCTGTACTGGGACCTCTGCTATTTGTGATATATATAAATGATTTGGAAGAAGGTGTAACTGGTGTTATCAGCAAGTTTGCGGATAACACGAAGATGGCTGGACTTGCGGATAGCGATGAACATTGTCGGACAATACAACAGGATATAGATAGGCTGGAAAATTGGGCAGAGAAATGGCAGATGGAATTTAATCCAGATAAATGCGAAGTGATGCATTTTGGAAGAACTAATGTAGGGGGGAGTTATACAATAAATGGCAGAGCCATCAAGAGTATAGAAACACAGAGGGACCTAGGTGTGCAATTCCACAAATCCTTGAAGGTGGCAGCACAGGTGGAGGTGGTGGTGAAGAAGGCATATGGTATGCTTGCCTTTATAGGACGGGGTATAGAGTATAAAAGCTGGAGTCTGATGTTGCAGCTGAATAGAACGCTGGTTAGGCCACATTTGGAGTACTGCGTCCAGTTCTGGTCGCCGCACTACCAGAAGGACGTGGAGGCTTTAGAGAGAGTGCAGAGAAGGTTTACCAGGATGTTGCCTGGTATGGAGGGTCTTAGCTATGAGGAGAGATTGGGTAAACTGGGGTTGTTCTCCCTGGATAGACGGAGAATGAGGGGAGACCTAATAGAGGTGTACAAAATTATGAGGGGTATAGATAGGGTGAAGAGTGGGAAGCTTTTTCCCAGGTCGGAGGTGACGATCACGAGGGGTCACGGGCTCAAGGTGAGAGGGGCGAGGTATAACTCAGATATCAGAGGGACGTTTTTTACACAGAGAGTGGTGTGGGCCTGGAATGCGCTGCCAAGTAGGGTGGTGGAGGCAGACACGCTGGCATCGTTTAAGACTTACCTGGACAGTCACATGAGCATTCTGGGAATGGAGGGATACAAATGAATAGTCTAGTTGGACCAATGAGCGGCACAGGCTTGGAGGGCCGAAGGGCCTGTTTCCTGTGCTGTACTGTTCTTTGTTCTTTGTTCTTTGTAAACAATTGCGGTCCCAACACTGACCCCTGAGGCACACCACTAGTCACTGATCGCCAACCAGAAAAACACCCATTTACCCCTACTCTTTGCTTTCTGTTAGTTAACCAATCCTCTATCCATGCTAATACATTACCCGTAACACTGTGCACCTTTATCTTATGTAGCAGTCTTTGGTCCTCTCAGCAGTCCTCTCACCACCTGTGACATGTCACAGATGGTGAGAGGAATTAAGTGCAACAAGAACACAAAGATGCTGGAAAATCTCAGCAGGTCTGACAGCATCTGTGGAGAGAGAATAGAGCCAACATTTCGAGTCCAGCTGACCCTTCTGGACAGGTGCAGAAAAAATAGGGTTGTTGTAGTGGGAGACTTTAATTTCCCTCACATAGACTGGAAATCACTTAGGGCTGGGGGCCTGGACGGGGAAGAATTTACCAGGAAGGTTCTTTGGAACAATATGTTGACAGTCCAACTAGAGAGGGGGCTATACTGGACCTAGTACTGGGGAATGAGCCCTGTCAGGTCATCAAAGTTTCAGTGGGGGAACATGTGGCAAATAGTGACCACAATTCTGTAAACTTTAGGATAGTAATGGAAAAGATGAGTGTTGTCCTATGGGTAAGGTGCTGAATTGGAGGAAGGCTAACTACAGCCGGATTAGGCAGGATTTGGTGGCTGTTGATTGGGAGAGGCTGTTCGAGGGTAAATCCACATCTGGCATGTGGGAGTCTTTTAAGGAGCAGTTGATAGGACTGCAGGACAAGCATGTGCCTGTAAAGAGGAAGGATAGGAAAGGTAGGATTCAGGAGCCATGGATAACCAGTGAAATTGTGGATCTAATCAAAAAGAAAAAAGGGGTCATGAAATGTCCTTGGCAGACAGGATTAAGGAGAATCCTGAGGCATTTTATACATACGTTAGGAACAAGAGGGTTGTTAGGGAAAGAATCGGACCTCTCAGGGACAAAGGAGAGGAATTATACTTAGAACCAAAGGAAGTAGGAGAGATCCTAAACGAATACTTTGCATCAGTATTCACAAATGAGAGGGACATGTTGACTGGTAGTGTCTCAGAGAGATGTGTTGACCTGTTAGAAAAAATCTCAATTACAAGGGAGGAAGTGTTAGGTTTTTTTGGAAACATTAAGACAGCCAAATCCCAAGGGCCGGATGGCATCTATCCTAGATTCCTCAGGGAGGCAAGAGTTGAAATTGCTGGGCCTCTAACAGAAATCTTTGTCTCTTCACTGGACACAGGTGAGGTCCCAGAGGATTGGAGGATAGCAAATGTGGTCCCGTTATTTAAAATAGGTAGCAAGGATAACCCGGGTAATTATAGGCCGTGAGCTTGACGTCCGTGGTAGGGAAATTGTTGGAGATTCTTAGAGATAGGATATATGCGCATTTAGAACTGAATAATCTCATTAGCGGTAGACAGCTTGGTTTTGTACGAGGGAGGTCATGCCTCACAAATTTGGTTGAGTGTTTTGAGGAGGTGACAAAAATGATTGATGAGGGAAGGGCCGTGGATGTCGTCTATATGGATTTTAGTAAAGCGTTTGACAAGGTCCCTCATGGCAGGCTGGTGCAAAAGGTTAAATCTCACAGGATAAAAGGTGAGCTAGCTAGATGAGTGGAGAACTGGCTTAGCCATAGAAGACAGAGGGTAACAGTGGAGGGGTCTTTTTCCAGTTGGAGGTCTGTGACTAGTGGTGTTCCGCAGGGCTCTGTACTGGGACCTCTGCTGTTTGTGATATATATAAATGATTTGGAGGAAGATGTAGCTGGTGTGATCAGTAAGTTTGCGGACGACACAAAGATTGCTGGAGTTGCGGATAGTGATGAACATTGTCAGAGAATACAGCAGGATATAGATAGGCTGGAACATTGAGCAGAGAAATGGCAGATGGAATTTAATCCAGATAAATGCGAAGTTATGCATTTTGTTAGATCTAATGTAAGGGGGAGCTATACAATAAATGGCAGAACCATCAGGAGTATAGACACACAGAGGGACTGGGTGTACAAGTCCACAGATCCTTAAAGGTGGCAGCACAGGTGGAGAGGGTGGTGAAGAAGGCATATGGCATGCTTGCCTTTATTGGATGGGGCATAGAATATAAAAGTTGGCATATGATGTTGCAGCTGTATAGAATGTTGGTTAGGCCACATTTGGAATACTGCGTCCAGTTCTGGTCGCCACAATACCAGAAGGACGTGGAGGCTTTGGAGAGAGTACAGAAAAGGTTTACCAGGATGTTGCCTGGTATGGAGGATCTTAGCTATGAGGAGAGATTGGGCAAACTGGGGATGTTCTCCCTGGAAAGACGGAGGATGAGGGGCGACCTAATAGAGGTGTATAAAATTATGAAGGGCATAGATAGGGTGAACAGTGGGAAGCTTTTTCCCAGGTCGGAGGTGACGAACACAAGGGGTCACAGGTTCAAGGTGAGGGGGGCAAGGTTCAACACAGATGTCAGGGGGACGTATTTTACACAGAGGGTGGTGGGGGCCTGGAATGCACTCCCAAGCAAGGTGATTAAGGCGGAGACGCTGGGATCGTTTAAGACTTATCTAGATAGCCACATGAACAGACTGGGAATAGAGGGATACAAACGAATGGTCTAGTTGGGCACATGAGCGGCGCAGGCTTGGGGGGTCGAAGGGCCTGTTCCTGTGCTGTATTGTTCTTTGTTCTTTGTTCGTCAGAGCTGAGAGGAAAGAGAGTCAGGATTAAGTACAGCTTGCCTGTCTCTGTAAGGCAAGTCAAACTTGGTATCTGGCAGCAGTCATGAGGCCTTCATTCTCCAGCAGTCTGTTTTATTGTCTGCGTTTGACAAATCCATGGCTGGCTACTGAGCAACATTAACTATCCACCGGCAACATGGCTGATGGCTCTGGTGTGCCATCCACACACAAGTGTGCAACATGGGCTCAATAAAAGCCATGCTGCCCTGCAAAATTTGATCACTGGGATGCTTAAGCAACTCTTCCAGATATCTTGACTGATCTGGAGGAGCCATACGGTACCCAGCAGAGTGCGTGTCCAGATTTGTGGTGATCTGATGTCACAGCCCTTGCCATCAGCTATAATGAGACTAGCTCAGCAGCAGAAGCTGGAAGTTGAAGAGAAGAA
Source organism: Mustelus asterias (assembly GCF_964213995.1). Lineage (NCBI taxonomy): Eukaryota > Metazoa > Chordata > Chondrichthyes > Carcharhiniformes > Triakidae > Mustelus > Mustelus asterias. The sequence goes on along the minus strand of NC_135817.1, from coordinate 25,023,233 downwards.
AAGGATAAAGGAAGGTGGAAGAGGAAGGATGGGGGCAACATAGACATCCCCTTTCAGGTCCTGTTGTCTTGGAATAACTCATTCAACTGTGGTATCAGTAGCTGCACCCCAATTCTCCATTCACCAACAGTCCTACATTTTCTCTCCTCTCTGTCATTAACTGTCACAGTGTCCACTTGGTAACAATACAAAATTAAAGGTCATCACATGACAAATATTCCAAGCCAAACTAATAAATCAGACCATGCCACATTGCATACAACCATCAACTAATAGATTTGTAGTGCTGGTCTGCTGTGTGCCTTTGTCTGTGCTACTGCTCCTGAACAGTGTTACCCCAGTGTCTGCAGTACTGCTGATGAAAGGCTGCTGATGTTCAATTGCAGAGAAGGCAGGTGACCGAGGAAGGTAACGTCAAGCAGCCCTGGCCCTAGCGAGATCCGGCTGAGACTGCACCAGCTCAGCATAAGTGACAGAGAGTTTCTTGCTCTTCCACCCCTCCATGGCAGGTTGCATTTCTTGGTATCAGAATGGGGCAAAGCTAGAGTTGCGGTGCAGGGAAAGGAGAAGGTAAGACACACATGCTTAGACCATCTGCAGCTTTTAAATCAGAAAGGACTGTGGAATGAGTTGGAAGTGAGAAGGAGGATTAGGTATGAGATATTGACCTGGACCTTCTGAGCATTGGATTGTGGCTCCATTAATAAATTCCCCTGACTCAATGTCGCTGTACATTTTCACTGGGGTCTTCCAAGGAGATGTTGACAAAGCGGTAATGTCACTGGACTAGTGGTTCAAAAGCCCAGGCTAATGCTCTGGGGAGATGTGTTCAAATTGCATCTTGGCCTGATGGTGGCATTTCAAATCAATTAATAAAACCTGGAATTGAAACCTAGTCTCAGTAATGATGGCCATGAAGTATCGTTGATTGTGAAGTTATGACTGTTTGGTTTGAGTTGCTATTGGTAAAGATTGTTGGTAGATGAATGATGTGGTGTGGTGCATTGAGCAATGTCTGACGTTGGTGGTTTGACATTCGAAGATGCACTCACTTTCCTTGACCACCTATGTCAGATTACTGAACATTTTGCTGCACTGCATCTCTGGTTCTCTGGGTTGGATTCCTGGCCTTGGCTACCAAAGAGTGAGGAGGCAAGGGGAGGGTGGAGGTTGGTGCCGGCCCAGACAGTCGATGGAGGGGTGAAGGGGTCAACGATTGGGGTGGAGGGGCCTGATGATCGGAGGAAGGTAGCGAAATGCTGACTCTGATTGGGGCTGGGAAGGGCACCCGGGGCCCCCTGTGGTGGGCTAGGGGGAAGGTTTACTCAGGTTATGATTGAGGCACCCTTTAAAGATGGGACCCCGAACTCTGAACAGCAGGGTTTTGTGTGTTGAGGTCCCGCCCCCTGTATGACAGCGTGAAACACACCACCTTGATTTTCTTTTGGCTAAATGCCGTAAGAATTGGAGAGAAAACCAATGTGTTTCTCTAGAGAATTTTTCTCTCTGGTTTTCTCAACGGAACCAACACTCTGCCATTTTTTGGTGTGACTTAGCCCCTTGTTTCCTCTCTTCCTTGATTTCTTCTGGAGCATACCTTAATCTCTATTCATTTAGCTTTAGTATTCTGAAGTCTATTTTCTATCACCTTTCACTGGGTCTGTTGAGCTGGCTTTCTTACAGTTTACTCCATTTTTACAGCCTTCCTCCAACTTGAACAGAACTGAGAGAGAGAGACCTTGCCCCCAGCTCCTTCACTTCCTCAATTTTAGTTCCATTCCTTTTGAACATTTTTTCTTATAACTTATAGCTAACTTTTGAAATATACCTCGAGTTGATTTCATAAATGCAAGTTGCTAAACCATGTGGCCCTTTCCCCACCCCCATGTCCTATTAGCAAGCTGTAAGTTCAGTAAGCCAGTGATCTCGGCAGGCTTGGAGATGACATGCCAATGCTGCAGCGCCAATACTCCAGCTCAAACCCCCTTCTTGCAAGAAGCATGTTAACATCTGCAAAGGGTCTAACACCTGTTTAAGGCAGCCCCAGTAACACGGTGAGACAGTGGTTAGTACCGCTGCCTCACAGCGCCAGGAACCCGGGTTTGATTCCCGGCTTGGGTCACTGTCTGTGTGGAGTTTGCACGTTCTGCCCGTGTCTGAGTGGGTTTCCTCCGGGTGCTCCAGTGTCCTCCCACAGTCCAAAGGTGTGCGGGTTTGGTGCATTGACCATGCTAAATTGCCCCTTATGTCAGGAGGACTAGCTAAGGTAAATACATAGGGTTATGGGGAGAGGGCCTGGGTAGCATTGTGGTCGGTGCAGACTCAATGGGCTGACGAGCCTCATTCTGCACTGTAGGATTCTATGATTTGAAAGACTGCCCAAGTAGAACATCCTTTAAGCAGCTGTGGTATAGCTCTGTGAAATTTGTCATTTTTAACACAGGAGGTCCAATTTCTCTCCACATATGTCTCGACCCATTTTTTAAATCCAGCGATCGTTTCTTCTGATAGACCTCTTTTTGTTTTAGAGAAATGCATTGTGAAGAAGGAAAGCTCAAATGCCTCCCAAGTACCTCTGATTGTATCAGTGACAGAGCACAGCAACATAGCTCACAGATCCTGCTCCCTAAGTGCACTTAAATAAAAATTCAGCAGTCCAAAGTGTACAGTAACCACTTCCTTCCCAACGTCTCTGAATGTTGCATACCAGCATTGCTGTGTAAATGACTTCCAAAAATAGCTATCTTTTTGAAGGCCAGCATGTGAAATATTTAATCTGCTACATGTAAGAAAGTAAGAAGTTTAACAACACCAGGTTAAAATTTATTTGGTAAACAGGTTTATTTGGTAGCAAAGGCCACACTTTTCTGCAGGTGTGCAGGAAAAGGTGTGGCTTTTGCTACCAAATAACCCTGTGGGACTTTAACCTGGTGTTGTTAAACTTCTTACTGTGTTTACCCCAGTCCAACTCCAGCATCTCCACAACATGTAAGAAAGCCAGCTCAACAGACCCAGTGAAAGGTGATAGAGAATAGACTTCAGAATACTGAAGCTAAATGGATAGAGAATAAGGTAAGCTCCAGAAGAAATCAAGGAAGAGAGGAAACAAGGTGCTAAATCTTACCAAAAAATGGCAGTGTGTTGGCTCCAGCGAGAAAACCAGAGAGAAAAACTTTCCAGAGAAACACATTGGTTTTTCTCTCCAGATTTTATGACATTGAGCCAAAAAAATCAAGGTGGTGTGTTTCACACTGTCATACAGGGGGTGGGACATGCAAAGCCCAGCTGCTCAGTGATCAGGGAGTCATACATGTGGTTCAAAGCCACTTACTGCCATTAGAAATCATGCAATTGACCAACGAATTTCAAATGTAACAATTCTGTGGCTTCAAGAAATTTTGACTGCTAGTTTTTAGTAGCAAGGTTTAGGGCTGGCACGGTGACACACAGTGGTTAGCTACCTCACAATACCCGATTCCCAGCTTGGGTCACTGTGTGTGTGGAGTTTGCACATTCTCCCCATGTCTGTGTGGGTTTGCTCTGGGTGCTCTGGTTTCCTCCCACAGTTCAAAGATGTGCGGTTGATTGGTCATGCTAAATTGCTCCTTAGTGTGAGGGGTCTTCACAGGATAAAGACATGGGGTTATGGGAATAGGGCCTGGGTGGGATTGTTGTAGGTGCAAGCTTGATGGGCTGAATGGCCTCCTTCTGCTTTGTGGATTCCATGATAAATCCCCTCCAAGTCATTCACCACCCTGACTTGGAAATAATTTGGCCGTTAGTTCACCATCGCCGGGTCAAAATCCTGGAATTTCCTTCCTAACAGAACTGAGGGTGTACCTACACCACATGAAATACAACGGTTCAAGACAGTAGCTCACCATCACCTTCTCAAGGGAAAATTAGGGATGGGCAATGAATGCTGTGCTAGCCAGTGATGCCCATATCCCTTGGATGAATATTGTTCTAAAAATAGTAACACTTTTTCAAAACTATACTTTCAGGTGATGTGTGGAGGCTGGTTGGAATGCATTAAAATACAGTTTTAGATTGAACTTTATATGAAATTACTCATGTGATAGGATTTGACAGGAGGTTTAGCTCTGCTTGCTGATGTCCATAGAGACATTTTCTTAGTTAGAAATGACCTAGCAATTTATAATTCTTCTTATTGTATAAAAGTGAAATTAATTCCATTCCCAGTGCTCACAAGTTGAAGAAGCAGAACCTATGTAGCGGTAAATTGAATGTCACTTTAGGACTTCATTTTGTAGCCTTGTTCTTTAAGACCATTAAAATGAAGAATAGGAAGTTTCTTTGCTGATTAATTTGAAATGCATTTAAGTCACAGATTAGAATCTCTGAGTTCCTCCCTCACAGAAGACAGCTTAATATGGAGGGTTAGACGCATGAAGTAAAATGAAGAATATTTATTGCAGCAAAACAGAAGTAACGCAACACTCTCCTCAGCATATAGGCCAGAGGTCATTTAGTATATTAAACAAAATCTTACAGTTCAATCATGAACATTATGGTTAAGGATCTTAAACAAAATAGTTTGTTTCATTATATTACTGAAAGTTTTGCGACAAGATTAGGAGAGGGAGAAAGAAATAGGCAGACTCAGAGGTTGGAGGGAGATGCCAGGAAGTAAATGTGGGCAAAGATCGTGGCGCATATTTTTTTTGTGTATCTGTCTGCATTTCACAGAGGTATCATGTTAGCCTTTTACAATCTTGTTCTGCAAGACCTTAGAATGGAAGGAGATTTATTGAATCCCGACAGTGCAGAAGGAGGCCATTTGGCCCATTGTGTCTGCACCGACTCTCCGACAGAGCATCTTACCCAGGCCCTATCCCTGTAACCCCATGTATTTACCCTGCTAATCCCCTCATCTTTGGATACAAAGGGACAATTTAGCATGGCCTATCAATCTAACCTGTATATCTTTGGAGTGTGGGAGGAAACCAGAGCACCTGGACGAAACCCTAGATAACGAAGACACCTATATCAGACTCCTATTCATTGACTACAGCTCAGCCTTCAACACTATTATTCCCACGAAACTCATCCCAAACTCCATGGCCTGGGCCTCGGCACCTCCTTCTGCGACTGGATCTTGAACTTCCAAACTCACAGACCACAATCAGTAAAGATAGGCAACAGCAACTCCTCCACGATCATCCCCAACACCGTTGTCCCACAAGGCTGTATTTTCAGCCCCCGACTATACTCCTTATACACCCATGACTGTGCAGCCAAATTCCCCTCCAATTCGACTTTCAAGTTTGCTGATGACATCACCGTAGTGGGCCGGATCTCAAACAATGATGAGACAGAGTACAGGAATGAGATAGAGAATCTGGTGAACTGGTGTGGCAATCTCTCCCTCAATGTCAACAAAACGAAGGAGATTGTCATCGACTTCAGGAAGCATAAAGGAGAACATGCCCCTGTCTACATCAACAGGGACAAAGTAGAAAAGGTTGAGAGCTTCAAGTTTTTAGGTGTCCAGATCACCGACAACCTGCCCTGGTCCCCCCTTGCCGAACTATAGCTAAGAAAGCGCACAAACGCCTCTACTTTCTCAGAAGACTAAGGAAATTTAGCATGTCAGCTACGACTCTCACCAACTTTTACAGATGCACCATAGAAAGCATTCTTTCTAGTTGTATCACAGCTTGGTATGACTCCTTCTCTGCCCAAAACCACGAGGAACTACAAAAGGTTGTGAGTGTAGCCAATCCATTACGCAAACCAGCCTCACATCCATTGACTCTCTCCACACTTCTCGCCGCCTCGGCAAAGCAGCCAGCATAATTAAGGACCCCATACACCCCGGACATTCTCTCTTCCGACTTCTTCCTTTGGGAAAAAGATACAAAAGTCTGAGGTCACGTACCAACCGACTCAAGAACAGCTTCTTCCCTGCTGCAGTCAGACTTTTGAATGGACTTACCTTGCATTAAGTTGATCTTTCTCTATACCCTAGCTATGACTGTAATGCTACATTCTGCACTCTCTTGTTTCCTTCTCTATGAACGGTATGTTTTGTCTGTACAGTGCGTAAGAAACAATACTTTTTACTGTATGTTGATATACGTGACAATAATAAATCAAATCAAATCAAACCCACACAGACACAGGGAGAACATACAAACTCCACGCAGACAGACACCCAAAGCCAGAATCGAACGCTGGTCCTTGATGCTGTGAGGCAGCAGTGCTAACCACTGTGTCACCGTGCCATCCTGTGAAAGCCCCTTTGCGATTTGAAAGCCCCTGTGCAAATTGAACCCAATATTCCAAATAAGATCTTACCAGTATAGCCTTAAAGCCTCAATGTAACCTTTATATTTTTGCAATCCGCTCTTCTGGTTCTCTATCCCAATGCTCTTTTCACATTTGAATTCTTTTTGCACATTATTTTCCACATTACTATGTACAGTTCTGATCACCCTATTTTAGAAAGGATATTATTAAATTAGAAAGAGTGCAGAAAAGATTCACTAGGATGCTACCGGAGACTTGATGGTTTGAGTTATAAGGAGAGGCTGGATAGACTGGGAAGTGTAGGAGACGTGGGGTGATCTTATAGAGGTCTATAAAATAATGAGGGGCATAGATCAGCTAAATAGTCAACATCGTTTCCCAAAGGTAGGGGAGTGTAAAACTACAGGGTATAGGTTAACGGTGAGGGGGGAGAGATAGCAAAGGGTCCAGATGGGCAATATTTTTCACAGAGGTTAGTGAGTGTCTGGAACAAGCTGCCAGAGGTAGTAATAGAGGCGGGTACAATTTTGTCTTTTAAAAAGCATTTAGACAGTTACATGGGTAAGATGGGTAGAGGGATATGGGCCAAACGTGGGCAATTGGAACTAGCTTAGTGGTAAAAAAAAGGGCGGCATGGACAAATTGGGCCAAAGGGCCTGTTTCCATGCTGTAAACCTTTATGACTATGACTCTATTATGTTGACACTGAAAGCATGAGTTTATTATAATTCCTGCATTCCTTGGAAAACCCATGCCTGAGGTAATTCTGGTTCATTCTTCTAATATACAATACTTTGCCAAGATCAGTGATAAATTTTAATTTTCTCTGGATTGCATTGGAAGGAGACCATTGGATCTATTGTGCAGTGCTGTCTCTTTGCGAGAATAATTCTTCCCATTCTTAACATATATGGCAACTAGACCAAAGCATCTTCTGTCTTTTAATTTATCAAGTACTTCCACCTTATTAATTTCAATGTAATGATATTAGTTGAGCATAGTAATTGGATACCAAATGTATTTTCAATGCTGATGAACATATCTAGAAAATAATCATTAAGTAATTCAACTATTTTCTCTTTATCTTCAATTAAGACACTATATTTATCTTTTAAAATTAACTTTCTCCCCGAGCACTCTTGTACTGAAAAGTCCTTTTATGGTTAATACACTTTGCTACATTTTTCTCAGATGTCTTTTCTCTGCCTCCCTCAATGCTGATTAAAACCCATACTAATACAGTTTCAAATTATTGCAAAACCCATCTTATCTCTGTGGGCTATATAAAGTATGTTTATCTCCCTAACTTTCATTACATTTTTCATTGGTGTATACTTGCTTTGCACATTTAACATTATGGTTTTAAACATTTTCCATTAATTCCATTATCATGAGTGCATTGAAATTTGTTCACGGAGGTTCTACTGGTTTTGCTTTTATATGCCTCTTGGTGGTGTTTGATTGGTCACATGTTATGGTCACTCTACTTGAAATGTTCTGTGTCTAAATTGACGATGTTATGCTGATGGTGTGCAAAACCCTTTTCTGGATGTGAGTTCCCACCACTGGGATCTTGACATGTTTATCTCTAACAAATGTCTTGTACTGCATTTATGGGTGGCACGGCGGCACATTGGTTAGCACTGCTGACTCATAGCGCCAGGGACCAGGTTCGATTCCCGGCTTGAGTCACTGTCTGTGTGGAGCTTACACATTCTCCCCGTGTCTGCGTGGGTTTCCTCCGGGTGCTCCGGTTTCCTCCCACAGTCTGAAAGATGTGCTGGCTGGGTGCATTGGCCATGCTAAATTCTCCCTCAGTGCCGGAGTGTGACGAGTCGGGGATTTTCACAGTAACTTCATTGTAGTGTTAATGTAAGTCTACTTGTGACTAATTGAACTTTAAAAATACTTTGAGTGTACATATTTGGTTGAGTCAATTAGGCCCAATGTGTTTGTTTGTGATCTACTCAATTATACCACTGTGCCACCATGCCATCCATGCTTACTGCAGCGAGAAACACAATTACTCTTAGTTTTAAATTAGTTTTGTCAGGAAGAGGCCACGTGCTGAATTTTAGGATCCCCACCCCACTTGCCTGTGCCTGTCAGCTGGGACTTGTCAATACACAATTAAAAGTCCAGGTCATGGCATCTCAATTCCAAAGGACTGCCTGTAGTCTCAGCAATGGCCGCTACTCCCATTGACTCTGCTTGGGCAAGAGAGCTGCTGGCCATTTGATTGGCTGGCACTCTCCAATGATCAAGGGCTCACCACTAACTTTCACACTGGAGATCCACCTACTCCCCTGTGTAAAATTCAGCCCCATGAGACTGAATGTGAAATATCCCTGGAAGGTTCCTGATTTTACGAGCTGCATTTTTACATGGCATTATATTGTTAGTGTCTCCTTTGAGTCATGATAGCACAGTAAAAAGTGGTAGAGTACATAATCACTGTAAAACTCACCAGTTGATGGCATTCTAGTTCAGGTGAGGAAGGTCGGTTACTTGTAGCAATGGTTGTTCATCCTTGCAAATAAAATGGATCAATACGCAGGGTAAAATAGTTTGCTTTGTAACCTCTGATCCTTGAAATAGCTGATGCTGTCCCATAACCTTAACATTTATATTGGGGCTTCTGAACTGTCAAATAAACTTTCAAAGGCAGAAATTTGGCTTTGGTTTTAAAATACTTAAATTCCAAACTATCCAATATGGAATCTGAAAGCCAAAATTCACCCAGATTTTCAGTCGTGAAGCAATTAATAATACCCAAAACAAACGTGGAATTTTAATCAAACGGCTTCCTTCAAGCTCAGATGATGCCAGGATATGTATCTGTTGAGGCTCGAGGCCTTCAGTAAAGAAGATGCTGATATTTGTAACAAGAAGATTTCTTCCAGCTGCGGTAAACCACTGTTATGTTCTAATAACCACTGTTATGTTCTGATGACTGGACACACCCCTACCGGTGCTGCCTGAGGCTCCTCCCCTATTCACTGGGGTATAAAAGTGGCTGCTCCTCCCCTTTGCCTCATTCTGGTCCGGTCCCTCGGTTAGAGTTTACTGTAGAGTTAGTTCCCTTTTGTAGTTAATAAAAGCCTATTGTTCCAGATTCCGTCTCTGGGTGTTGATAGTACATCAATGTGATATAAAAATTTCCTCCAGTTGCTATGTGGAACAGGAAGATTTCCCCAGTTGCTAAATGGAACAGGAAGATTTCCACTGGTTGCTAAGTGGAACAGGAAGATTTCTCCTGTTGCTGTGTGGAACAGAAGATTTTCCTGGTTGCCATGTGGAACAGGAAGATTTCCCCTATTACTAAGTGGAACAGGAAGATTTCCCCTATTACTAAGTGGAACAGGAAGATTTCCCCTATTACTAAGTGGAATAGGAAGATTTCCCCTGTTGCTATGTGGAACAGGAAGATTTCCCCTGTTGCTAAGTGGAATAGGAAGATTTCTCCTGTTGCAATGTGGAACAGGAAGATTTTCCCAGGTTGCTATGTGGAACAGGAAGATTTCCCCTGTTGCTAAATGGAACAGGAAGATTTCTCCTGTTGCTGTGTGGAACAGAAGATTTTCCTGGTTGCTATGTGGAACAAGAAGATTTCCCCTGGTTGCTAAGTGGAACAGGAAGATTTCCCCTGTTGCTAAGTGGAACAGGAAGATTTTCCCTGGTTGCTAAGTGGAACAGGAAGATTTTCCCTGGTTGCTAAGTGGAACAGGAAGATTTCCCCTGGTTGCAATGTGGAACAGGAAGATTTCCCCTGGTTGCTATGTGGAACAGGAAGATTTCCCCTGGTTGCTAAGTGGAACAGGAAGATTTTCCCTGGTTGCTAAGTGGAACAGGAAGATTTCCCCTGGTTGCTAAGTGGAACAGGAAGATTTCCCCTGGTTGCTAAGTGGAACAGGAAGATTTTCCCTGGTTGCTAAGTGGAACAGGAAGATTTCCCTTGGTTGCTATGTGGAACAGGAAGATTTCCCCTGGTTGCAATGTGGAACAGGAAGATTTCCCCTGGTTGCTATGTGGAACAGGAAGATTTCCCCTGGTTGCTATGTGGAACTGGAAGATTTTTCCAGGTTGCTATGTGGAACAGGAAGAATTCCTCGAATTATCATGTGCATCGAGATGATTTCCTCCCATTGCTATGTGGAACAGGATGATTTCCCTTGGGTTGCTGTGACAGCTCTGTATTTCTCACGAACTCATTTATGATTTCACTACCAACCGACAGAAATCCTGAACCATTTGATTAAAATACCATCATGAAAATAATATCATCTCCACTGGTCTTTTAAAAGAGCAGCAGGAACATTGTTCTAGATTCTTCCACGTCTTCCTCATGAAATTTTCCATCGCTTTTTAAGTTCAATTAGCAAGCTTCTGTGTCTGCTTTCTCTGCTCTAATGAATTCAGAGCTGTTATAGCTAGCTTCAGGTTTGTTCTCTGATTGCGAGAACGATTAAAGTAATCAGACTTACTCTCGAGGGATTCGCTCATCTCTTCTAACTGCTCTTGGTGAAGGGAAAGGGATTGCTTTGCTCACTTTCCGAACTGGATAGTCAGTTAAAGCAATAATGCCCAGCTGTCAAGCGAGGGAAGGGAAATATCATTCCCCCCAGGGAGCCTGTTAAAATAGATGTTCACTTAATAAGGAGGAGAAATGTTAATATTACTACTGCAGCTGGAAGCTATTTATGGTTTTATCATGGAACTGGAAGGGAAACATTGTTCTCTCAAGGGAATTTTCAAGGAGCATTGTTGAGAAGATTGTATCACTTTCCTCCACATTCCTCCACATAATCGGCAGCTGTTTTTAGTCTCACTTCTGTTATAATTGGACATGGGCACTTTGTTTAAAACACACAAGGAATGTGTTTCAGGAATTTTAACACAGTCAACAGTTGTTGACTCCCATTGTACATTAAAAACAAACTCCGATGTCTAACTCTTCGTTTAAATATGAGCCAGGGGCTCAGGGTTTGCATTAGATGGGTATAAGCAGCCTGATAGAATTCTTTGATTTGATTTATTATTGTCACATGTATTGGGATACAGTGAAAAGTATTGTTTCCTGTGCGCTATACAGACAAAGCATGCCATTCGAAGAGTACCTAGAGGAGAAGGAAGGGAGAGGATGCAGAATGTAGTGTGATGGTTATAGCTAGGATGTAGAGAAAGATCAGCTTAATATAAGATACGTCCATTCAAAAGTCTGATAGCAGCAGTAAGAAGCTGTTCTTGAGTTGGCTGGTATGTGATCTCAAACTTTTGTATCTTTTTCCCGATGGAAGTAGGTGGAAGAGAGTACGTCCAGTGTGAGTGGGTCCTTGATTATGCTGGCTGTTTTTCCGAGGCAGCGGGAAGTGTAGACAGAGTCAATGGATGGGAGGCTGGTTTGTGTGTTGGACATGATGTGGAGATGCCGGCATTGGACTGGGGTGGGCACAACACCAGATTAAAGTATAACAGGTTTATTTGGTATCATGAGCTTTTGGAGTGCTGCACCTTCATCAGGTGAGTGGAGAGTTGGGTTCATAAACAGCGCATATATAGACACAGACACAATTGCAAGATAACGGTTGGAATGCAAGTCTTTACGGGTACAGACAATGTGAGTGGAGAGAGGGATAATGACAGGTTAAAGAGGTGTGAATTGTCTCAAGCCAGGGCAGTTGGTAAGATTTTGCAAGCCCAGGCCAAATGGTAGGGGTTACACCTAGTGTGACATGAACCCAAGATCCCGGTTGAGGCCATCCTCATGTGCGGAACTATCAGTTTCTGCTCGGCGATTCTGTGTTGTCGTGTGTCTCGAAGGCCACCTTGGAGAACACTTACCCGAAGATCAGACGCTGAATGCCCTTGGCTGCTGAAGTGTTCCCCGACAGGAAGGGAACACTCCCGCCTGGTGATTGTCGAGTGGTGTTCATTCATCTGTTGTCGTAGCGTCTGCATGGTCTCCCCAATGTACCATGCCTCAGGACATTTTTCCTGTAGCGTATCAGGTAGACAACATTGGCCGAGTTGCACGAGTATGTACCATGTATCTGGTGGATGGTGTTCTCACGTGTGACCAATCACGGTGAAGGATCACTGAAACAACTATGTGATGACATCAACAAGTTCCATCCCACCATCAGACTCACCATGGACCACTCTCCGGAATCGGTTGCATTCCTGGACACACGCGTCTCCATCAAGGACAGTCACCTCAGCACTTCACTGGACCGCAAGCCCACGGATAACCTCACGATGCTCCACTTCTCCAGCTTCCACCCTAAACATGTTATAGAAGCCATCCCCTACGGACAAGCCCTCCATATACACAGGATCTGCTCAGATGAGAAGGAACCTCCAGATGCTGAAAGACGCCGTCATAAGAACAGGATATGGTACTCAACTTATCGATTTACAGTTCTGACACACCACAGCGAAAAGCCGCACCGACCTCCTCAGAAGACAAATATGGGACACGGTGGACAGTATACCCTACGTCGTCCCGGAGCGGAGAAGCTACGACATCTTCTTCGGAGCCTTCACCATATCATCGATGAAGACGAACATCTCGCCAATGCCGTCCCCACACTCCCACTTCTTGCCTTCAAACAACTGCGCAGTCTCAAACAGATCATTGTTCGCAGCAAACTACCCAGCCTCCAGGAGAACATCGACCACGACACCATACAACCCTGCCACGGCAACCTCTGCCGGATCATCGACACGGATGCCATCATCACACATGAGAACACCAGGTACACGGTATATACTCGTGTGACTCGGCCAATGTTGTCTACCTGATATGCTGCAGGAAAGATGTCCCGAGGCATGGTACATCAGCAAGATTATGCAGACGCTACGATAACGGGTGAATGGACATCGCTCGACAATCACCAGGTGGGAGTGTTCCCTTCCTGTCAGGGAATACTTCAGCGGTCACGGGCATTCAGCCTCAGATCTTCGGGTAAGTGTTTTCCAAGGTGGCCTTCGAGACACACGACAACGCAGAATCGCCGAGCAGAAACTGATAGCCAAGTTCCGCACACACACGAGGATGGCCTCAACCGGGATTTGGGTTCATGTCACACTATCTGTAACCCCCACGATTTGGCCTGGGCTTGCAAAATCTTACCAAGCCCTGGCTTGAGACAATTCACACCTCTTTAACCTGTCATTATCTCTCTCTCCACTCACATTGTCTGTACCTGTAAAGACTTAATTACCTGTAAAGACTCACATTCCAACCATTGTCTTGCAATTGAGTCTGTGCCTATATATGCCCTGTTTGTGAATCCAACTCTCCACTCACCTGATGAAGGAGCAGCGCTCCGAAAGCTCATGATACAGATAAACCTGTTAGACTTTAACCTGGTGTTGTGAGACTTCTTACTGTGTGATGGACTGAGCTATGTTCACAACCCTTTGAAGTTTCTTGTGGTCTTGGTCAGAGCAGAAGCCATACCAAGCTGTGATACATCCAGAAAGAATGCTTTCTATGGTGCATCTGTAAAAATTGGTGAGAGTCATAGAGGACATGCCAAATTTCCTTAGTCCCCTGAGAATGTTGAAGCATTGGTGGGCTTTCTTAACTATAGCATCGGCGTGGAGAGACCAGGACAAGTTGTTGGTGATCTGGATACCTAAATACTTGAAGCTCTCGACCCTTTCCACTTCATCCCCGTTGATGTAGATAAGTGCATGTCCTCCACCATGCTTCCTGAAGCCAATGACTGATTCTGCCTGGATTTAATTAAGGAACACAGTTAGTATCTAACACACTCCATGTACCAACTGATTTGTGCATTTACTGCAGCATTAAACCTGTGCGATTGCCTTCAGCTCAACTCACTGTGACCCAGCACGAACAGAGTAGAAGGTGGAAATGGACATGCAAACCTGCTATAAGGAAGATGGTAGCATGGTGGTCTCCAGACTAGTAAACCAGAGTGTAAACTAGAGAGTACTCCACCAACATGAATTCATATCCCACCACTAAAACTGGGAATACATTTAATGGATCAATTAATCTGGAATAAAATACAATCCTCAGTAATGGTGACTATGAAACTGCCAGATTGTCATTACAACTGGTTCACTGATGCCCTTCATGGCAAGGCCTTACCTTGTCTGGCTTGCATGTGACTCCAAACTCTCAGTAATGTAATTTCTCTGAGCTGCTCTGTAGAACAATCAGTTGTGTTAAACTGCTGCAGAAAAGTCAAATAAGAATAAAATCTTATTCTTATGGACAGCACAATGGCGCAATGGTTAGCACTGCTGCCTCACAGTACCAGGGACCCGGTTTCGATTCCGGCCTCGGATCACTGTCTGTGCAGAGTTTGAACCTTTCCCCATGTCTGTGTGAGTTTCCCCCGGGTGCTCCGGTTTCCTCCCACAGTCCAAAGATGTGCAAGTTAAGTTGATTGTCCATGCTAAATTGCCCCTTAGTGTCAGGGGATTAAATACGAGGGGCTACGGGAATAGAACCTGGGTGGGATTGCTGTCGGTGTAGGCTCGATGGGCCGAATAGCTTTGTTCTGCACTGTAGCGATTCTATGAAAATCAGCAAGACGGCAACGACCTAGGCACCAGAAATGAAAACAGTGCACCTTGCCCAGTTGTCCTCCAGCTCAACGGCTGGGAAATTTCATCAAAATTGGGACAAATAGCAGCCTGATATAATCATACTCACTGAATCAATTCAGGGAGAGGACCTGCGTAAGATACCCTGTCACAGAGTCAGTGCAAACTCGATGGGCCAAATGACCTCTTCTGCATGGTAGGAATTCTATGATTACTCAAACTTCGCCAGCACCGTTCCTGGATATGTCCAGTCCAACCAACATGGCAGATCCACAATGGTGACGCAATAATATATAGCTGGGAGGGAGTGGCTCTGAGAGTCCTCAATATTGTTCCATGGCATTGGGTGAAATATGGGCAAGGAAGCTTTCTACTGATTGCCACCTACCATTCTCCTTCAGCTTGTAATCAGTTCTCCGTCATGTTGAACATTGTTTAGAACAAATACCGTGGGGGATTTCAGTGTCCATCACTAAGAGTGGCTCAGTAGCACCACTGCAGACTGAGATGCCCAGGTCCTGAAAGACATATCTGCCGGACACCTGTGGCAGGTGGTAAGGGAACCAACAAGAGGGAAAAAACCTGGGGCAGGATTTTCCAGCTGTGCTCACTTCAAAACCGGAAAATCCCACTCGAGGTCATGGTCCGCTCCCCACCCACAATGATTCCTGTGGCAGGTGGGATGGGAAAACTCCCCCTGGCTTTCACCAATTTACATGGTACAGCGGCATCTACCCATGACAGTTTTGGGAGAAATGACCACCACACTGTCCTTGCAGAGCCAGAATCCCATTTTCGCATGAAAGACAGTCTCCATTGCCCTGTGTAGCACTCCCACCATAGGACTGGGATAGTTTCAGAACAAACCTAGTAGTTCAAAAATGGGCATCCATGAGCCACCATGGGCCATCGGCAGCTGCAGAATTGTATTGAACCACAATCTGTAACTTTAAGATCCAATATATCCCTCGCTCTGCCATTACTATCAAGCCAGGGAACTAACTCTGGTTCAATGAGGAGTGTAGAACAGCATGTCAAATGCAGCACCAGACATATTTAAAAATGGAGTGCCAACCTGCTAAACAGATGTAGGCTAAACAGAATTAAATAATATTGCAACCAGCAGATGAGATGGAAGCTCTGCAGTCATAGAAATCATAGAAACCCTACAGTGCAGAAGGAGGCCATTCGGCCCATTGAGTCTGCACCGACCACAATCCCACCCAGGCCCTACCCCCACATATTTACCCGCTAATCCCTCTAACCTACGCATCTCAGCTCTCTAAGGGGCAATTTTCAACCTGGCCAATCAACCTAACCCGCACATCTTTGGACTGTGGGAGGAAACCGGAGCACCCGGAGGAAACCCACGCAGACACGAGGAGAATGTGCAAACTCCACACAGACAGTGACCCAAGCCGGGAATCGAACCCAGGTCCCTGGAGCTGTGAAGCTGCAGTGCTAACCACTGTGCTACCGTGCAGTCCTACAACTTCCAATGATGAATAGTGCTGGATAATTAGAAGACTAACTGGAGGTGGGTTCACAAGGATCCCCCTCCTCAATGATGGGGAAACCCAGTATGTCAATGCAAAAGGCTAGGCATGAAGCATTTGCACCAGTCTTCAGTGGCTGTTTCATCTCGGCCTCCTCCTGAGTCCCCCAATTTTATTGATGCTAGGCTTCAGATAATCTGATGCTCTCCACATGGGCGGCACGGTAGCACAGTGGTTAGCACTGCTGCTTCACAGCTCCAGGAACCTGGGTTCGATTCCCGACTTGGGTCACTGTCTGTGTGGAGTTTGCACATTCTCCTCGTGTCTGTGTGGGTTTCCTCCGGGTGCTCCGGTTTTCTCCCACAGTCCAAAGATGTGCGGGTTAGGTTGATTGGCCATGCTAAAAATTGCTCCTTAGAGTCCTGAGATGCGTAGGTTAGAGGGATTAGTGGGTAAAGATGTAAGGATATGGGGGTAGGGCCTGGGTGGGATTGTGGTCGGTGCAGACTCGATGGGCCGAATGGCCTCCTTCTGCACTGTAGGGTTTCTATAATTCTATGATCTCTATGATTCTATGATACATTTCATGGGTACAGCAAAGGCAATGTGCGCCCTGACAACATACTGAAAATTTGTACTCTTTGTGTCCTAATAAAATTGTTCCAGGTAAAGAATAGGCATCTAGTAACAATATGTAAAATTGCCTAGTTATGCGCTGTTCACAAAAAGCAGGACAATTCCAACAGAGACAATTAACCCCAAGGCAGCCTATTCTCAATCA
This sequence comes from Mustelus asterias, assembly GCF_964213995.1. Taxonomy (NCBI): domain Eukaryota; kingdom Metazoa; phylum Chordata; class Chondrichthyes; order Carcharhiniformes; family Triakidae; genus Mustelus; species Mustelus asterias. Next base: position 25,006,100 of record NC_135817.1, on the reverse strand, counting down.
TCAACAAAGTAGCAGAAGGTGTGATCGGCAGAGCTATCAACCAGCCCTCACTCAGTAACAATCTGCTCATCTATGCTCAGTTTCAGTTCCGCCGGGACCATCCGGCTCCTGATTTCATTATAGTATCGGTGCATGCAACCCCAACTCTTTTTAGTTCTTTCATAGGTTGCTGGCTAGGTCAGCATTCACTGCCCATCCCTAATTGCCCTTGAGAAGGTGAGTCATCTTTTTGAACTGCTGCAGTCCACTAGCAATGCAGGTACACCGCAGTGCTGTTAGGAAGGGAGTTCCAGGATTTTGATCCAGCGATAGTGAAGGAACAGTGATTTTGGTTCCAAGTATGGATGGTGTGTGAGACTTGGAGGGGAACATGTAGAGGTGGAGCTCCCGTGGCCAGGATTTTCTGGTCCTGCCAGAAGTGGGCATCATCGTGGGCAGGTTGGGAAAATTTGAAGAGCTTCGTAAAGTCAATTGACTTTTGGTCGCTCGCCAAATTTTTCTGTCCTGCCCACAATGATGCTTGCTTCAGGCAGGATTGGAAAACCCGACCTCATGTGTCTGATGCCCTTGTCCTGTAGATGGTAAAAGTCATGGGTTGGGAAATAACTATTGAATGAGAACATAAGAACATAAGAAATAGGAGCAGGAGTAGGCTATCTAGCCCCTCGAGCCTGGCCCGCCATTCAATAAGATCATGGCTGATCTGAAGTGGATCAGTTCCACTTACCCGCCTGATCCCTGTAACCCCTAATTCCCTTACCGATCAGGAATCCATCTATCCGTGATTTAAACATATTCAACGAGGTAGCCTCCACCACTTCAGTGGGCAGAGAATTCCAGAGATTCACCACCCTCTGAGAGAAGAAGTTCCTCCTCAACTCTGTCCTAAACTGACCCCCCTTTATTTTGAGGCTGTGCCCTCTAGTTCTAGTTTCCTTTCTAAGTGGAAAGAATCTCTCCACCTCTACCCTATCCAGCCCCTTCATTATCTTATAGGTCTCTATAAGATCCCCCCTCAGCCTTCTAAATTCCAACGAATACAAACCCAATCTGCTCAGTCTCTCCTCATAATCAACACCCCTCATCTCTGGTATCAACCTGGTGAACCTTCTCTGCACCCCCTCCAAGGCCAATATATCCTTCCGCAAATAAGGGGACCAATACTGCAGTATTCCAGCTGCGGCCTCACCAATGCCCTGTACAGATGCAGCAAGACATCTCTGCTTTTATATTCTATCCCCCTTGCGATATAGGCCAATATCCCATTTGCCTTCTTGATCACCTGTTGCACCTGCAGACCGGGTTTTTGCGTCTCATGCACAAGAACCCCCAGGTCCCTTTGCACAGTAGCATGTTGCAATTTTTTTCCATTTAGATAATCAATTTGCTATTATTTCCTCCAAAATGAATAACCTCGCATTTGTCAACGTTATACTCCATCTGCCAGATCCTCACCCACTCACAGCCTGTCCAAATCTCTCTGCAGACCTCCTACGCCTCCACACGATTCACTTTTCCACTTATCTTTGTGTCGTCTGCAAACTTTGTTACCCTACACTCAGTCCCCTCCTCCAGATCGTCTATATAAATGGTAAATAGTTGAGGCCCCAGTACCAATCCCTGCGGCACGCCACTAGTTACCATCTGCCAACCAGAAAAGCACCCATTTATTCCGACTCTCTGCTTCCTGTCGGATAGCCAATCCCCAATCCACGCTAACACCCTACCCCCAACTCCGTGTGACCCAATCTTCTTCAGCCTTGGTGAGTTCCTGCAGTGCGTCTTGTAGATGTACACACTGCTGTCACTGTGCTTTGGTGGTGGAGGGAATGGATGTTTTCAGCTGGTGGGATGAGTGCCAATCACACAGACTGCTTTTCCCAGGATGGTGTCAAGCTTCTTGAGTGTTGCTGGAGCTACACTCATCCAGCAAGTAGAGAACATTCCACTTGTGCCTTTTAGATGGTGGACAGGCCTAGGAGAGTCAGGAGGTGAGTTACTACAAGATTCCTACTCTCTGGCCTGTCTTGTAGTTATAGTATTTATATGGCTAGTTCAGTTCAGTTTCTGGTGAATAATAATCCCAGGATGTTGGTAGTGGGGATTCATTGATGATAATACCTTTGAATGGCATGGGGGGATGGTTAGATTCTCTTTTGTTAGAAATGGTCATTGCCTGATGCTTTGTGGGGCACAACGTGTGGGCAAGATCTGGATGGTGTCCAGGTCTTGCTGCATTTGGACAGGGACTGATTCAGTATCTAATTGCAAATGATGCTGAACATCGTGCAATCATCAATAAACATCCCCTTACAATGGAAGGAAGATCATTGATGAAGCAATGATGAACCTTGTTGGGCCTAAGACACTACCTTGGGGAATTCCTGCAGCAATGTGGGACTAGGACTGGGACTGAGATGATTATTTTCTATCTTCTTTTGTGCTCAGTGTGATTTTGACCAGTGGACGATTTCCCCCCGATTCCCATTGACTTCAATTTTGCCAGGGCTTCTTGATGCTACACTTGGTCAAATGCTGCCTTGAAGTTAAGGGCAGTAATTCTCACTCTCTTGAGTTCAACTCTTTTGTCCATATTTGGACCAAAGTTGTAATGAGGTCAGGAGCCAAGTGGCCCTGGCAGAACCCAAACTTAGTGTCAGTGAGCAGGTTAATACATTGTAATGCCATTTGGTAGCACTGTCGATAACACCTTCCACCACTGTGCTGATAATTGAGCAGAAGCTGATGGGGCCTTTTATGGACAGGACATACCTGGGAAATTTTTCACATTATTAGTTTAATTTAATTTATTTATTGGTGTCACAAGTAGGCTTACATTAACACTGCTATGAAGTTACTGTGAAAATCCCCTAGTCACCACACTGCTGCACCTGTTTGCGTACACTGAGGGAGAATTTAGCATGGCCAACGCACCTGTTTCAGACTGTGGGAGGAAACCGGAGCACCTGAAGGATACCCATGCAGACATGGGGAGAACGTGCAAACTCCAATTCGGGAATCGAACCTGGGTCCCTGGTGCTGTGAGGCAGCAGTGCTAACCACTGTGCCATCGTGTTGTGGAGTAAATGCCAGTGTGGAACAACTGGGCTAGGAGCACAGCTAGTTATGGAGCACAAGTCTTCAGTGCAATTGCCAGGATGTTGTCAATAAAACCAAATTGTCTTTGAATAATTCTAAAGGTAGGCACTCAAAATTGAGTTTGTGTATGAAGAATTGGAGGAAGAATTTCACCAACCGCATGGAAAAGATTCTTCGTACCATTTCTCCAGGTGATCCTATCTGGTCTTCTGCTGGAATTATGGTCGATGATTCAGAGAATCGTCATGGAAATGCCAGATGTTCAGCTGTATTATGGGCTATTAAAAGCTCCCACTGTAAATATATTGGCCCATTTGTACATCAGGTGAGATTGTTAGTAGCTCTCGACAGTTGGTTAATAATCATCTACAGAAATACATAAGATTACATTAGAATTATAGCATAGAAACAGCCTATTCAGCCCAGTCGTTCCAACAACAACAACTTATTACACAGCGCCTTTAACATAATAAAATGTACTTCAAAGGAGTGTCATTAAGAAAAAAATGACACCAAGTCAAATAAGAAGATATTAGGGTAGATGACAAATAACTATTTCACAATGGTAGGTTTTGGGTGTCTTAAAGGAGGAATGGGAGACCGACAAGAGGGCAAATGTAGGGAGAGAATGCCAGAGCTAAGGACCCAGGCAACTGAAGGTACAACCACCAATGAAGTAATAATAGAATAGTTAGAATGCAGAAGGAGGCCATTTGGCCCATCATGTTCACTGGGAATCCAACCCAACTAGTCCCACTCTGCTGCCTTTTCCTCAGAATACTGCAAATCTTTCCTCTTCCGGTGATTACCCGATTCCCCTTTGGAAGCTGCAATTTGGTGGCAGTCACATTTTCAGGCACTGCATTCCAGATCAGAACAACACATTGTGTAAAAACGTTTGTGTTTGGTTCTGTTGTCAATCGCCTTACATTGGCATCCACTGGTTTTTGACTTATCCACTAATGGGAACAGTTTCCCCCTATCTGCTCTGTCCAGACTCTTCATGATTTTGAACATTTTGAACAAATTTCCTCCCAGCCTTCCCATCTGTCAGGAGAAGAACTCCAGCTTGTCTGGTCTGTCCTTGTAACCAAGGTCTTTCATACCAGATAGCATTTTTAGAAAATCTTTTCTCCAATGCCTTACTAAAGTTTGCTGCCCAGAAATGGACACACAATTCCAGTGCTACCATAATTATTGTTTTAAAATGGTTCATCACAACTTCCTTCCTTTTGTACTCTCTGTTCCTATTTATAAAGCCCAGGATACCAAATGCTAGTTTCTCAACCTGCTCCGTGATCGTCAAAAATGCGTGCACATATACTTCAAGGACCCCCTTTATAGTTGTATCCATCATTTTATTGTGGCTTTCCCTGTTCTTCCTACCAAAATGTATCTAATTTCTCTGCAGTCCTGTGTCCACCTTTTCCTCTCCCCGACTATTTATCACTATCCTCCTCACCATTTCCAATACTTCCAAAGTTTGTGCCGTTGCAAATTTTGAAATTGTGCCTGCACACCCAAGGCTAGATCATTAATATAAATCAGCAGTGGTTCCCTGGGGAACCCTGTTGTATACCAGTCCAACTATTAATAACCATTCACCACTCCATTCAATTTCCTGTCACTCAGCCAGCTTCACATCCCTAATACCACTGTCCCTTTTATCCCATGAGTTTGAGCTCTAGAAACATAGAAAATAGGAGCAGGAGGAGGCTGTTTGGCCCTTCGAGCCTGCTGCACCATCCATTATACTCATGTTTGATCATCCAACGCTGTAGCCTGTTCCTGCTTTCCTCCCATATCCTTTGATCTCTTTAGTCCCAAGAGTTATATCTAACTCCTTCTTGAAAATATACAATGTTTTGGCCTCAACTGCTTTTTGTGGTAATGAACTCCACAGGCTCACCACTCTCTAGGTGAAGAAAATTCTCATCACAGTCCAAAATAGTTTACTCCATATCCTTAGACTATGGCCCCTGTTTCTGGACACCCCCACCATTTGGAATATCCTTCTTGTATCTACCCTGTCTAATCCTTTTAGAATTATATAGCTTTCTATGAGATCCTCCTTCATTCTTCTGAACTCCTGTGAATCGAATCCTTATCGACTCAATCTCAGGAATCAGTCTGGTAAACCCTCCCCGTCACACCTGCTCTTCAGCCATGTATTCATCCGATATATCCTGCTACTTTTGCCCTGATTGGAAAGAGCAACTGCTATAATCCTGAGATCACTAGCTTTGAGGTTTTACTTTTCAGTTTACTTCCTAACTCCCTACGTTCAGCTTTTATGATCCCTGCTGTTTGTACCAATGTGTATCACGACCACTGGCTGTTCAGAATGTCCTGTAGTTACCTGAGACATCCTTGACCCTCGCATCAGGGAGGTAACATACCATCCTGTAGTTTCGTTTGTGGCCATAGAAACATCTATCTATTCCCATTATAATTGAATTCCCTATGACCATTCTCAGTCTCACTCTTTCTTGTGCTCCTTTATCCTCCCGGCTCTATTCTTGGTCATGCTCTTTCTTATTGCTTTATCCTTGTGGCTCTACTTCCCTGACTGTTTCATCGCAATGCTGACTGCAGGACACACTCCCCCACAGAATCATTTACTGACAAATATGTTACATGCGGCACTTTATCAAAGCCTTTCGGAAGTCCATTTACACCACATCAATCGCATTACCCGCATCATCCCCCTCTGTTACTTCATCAAAAAACTCAATGGTTAAGTGGCCAGAATTAGGTGAGCGTTGGAGGTTTAGGTCCAGAGCAGCAACCAAAATGCAAGTGATAGCAAGTTCCACATTCTCGCCATTCTCTTAGTAAAGAAGTTTTTGAATTTGCTGTTTGATTTCTTGGTGACTTTGTTATATTGATGGGCTTTATTTTTTTGCTCTTCTGTATAAGTAAGAATGTTCTCTCAGATTTTACTCTGTTAAAACCTTTGAGAATTTTAACAGACTCAATTTCATCACCTCTCAGCCTTCCCTTTCCTAGAGAAAAGAGATCCAATCAGCTAATCCACTCCTGATTGAGATACCCACCCGTCCCAACACATATTTCTGGTATTGTTCTTGTAAATTCTTTTTGCATCCTTTCCATATCTTTTTGTAATGTGATGGCCAAAATTGTTTGCAGTGTTCTTGGTGTGGCCAATCGGATGTTCAATCCAAGCTTCACATAACCCTTTTGCTTTTTTGTTCGAACTCTCTAGAAATAAACCCTGGTGTTTAGTTTGCTTTCTTTATGGCCTTGTTAACCTATGTCACTGTCATTAATGATTTGTGTACCAATACTTGCAGAACCCTTCATTCCTCGATCCCATTTAGATTTTTAATTTTGAAGTAATATGCAACCTCATTTTTTTCTGGCCAAAATGTAATAACTCTCAGCTATCTATGTTGAAATTCATTTCCCAATTATGTGGCCTTTCTGAAAGTTTGTTCATCTATTCTTGTAATTTGTTGCAATACTCATCAAAATCAACTAATCACTCTCATTTGGAGTCAGCTGCAAACTTAGAAATTGTATTTTTGACTGCAAATTCTGAATCAATAATATAAATTGTGAACAGCAGTGGTCCCAGCAATGTTCCTTGTGGAACACCATGTTCAGTTACCTGGCATTATTAACCTTTATCCCTATCTCTTTTATTTTTGTTTTGAAGCCAGAGAGTTATCCATTCTACCACTTGTCCCCATTCTCTGACTTTATAGAGTAGTCTGTAATGAAGTACCTTATCGAAGGTCTCTTTTAGTTTTCATTGTGCAAGTCATATATTCCTGATATATCCCTGATTCCTGGGGGTGGCACGGTGGCGCAGTGGTTTGCACGACTGCCTCACAGTGCCAGGGACCCGGGTTCGATTCCTGGCTTAGGTCACTGTCTGTGTGGAGTTTGCACATTCTCCCCATGTCTGCGTGGGTTTCCATTGGGTGCTCTGGTTTCTTCCCACAGTCCAAAGATGTGTGGGTTAGGCATATTGGCCATGCTAAATAGACCCTAGTGTCAGGGGGATTAGCAGAGTAAATGTGTGGGGTTAAGGGAATGGGCCCTGGGTTGGTGCAGACTCAATGGGCCAAATGGTCTCCTTCTGTATTGTAGGGATTCTATAACCAAGAATAATGGAACTGAAGCTAAACACTGTATCTAACCAAAAGAGCTTCCCTTTGTGTAGGAATATCTAATTAGTGATAAAGTAATCTTTGATCAAAGTTGTGCCCCTGCTGCTTTTCCCACAATGATTCGTGCAGAATTGTCTTTGGATGACTTCAACCATATTTATTTCTCTCACCGCATAAGGATCCCACACACACTTTGCATGATCCAGGACTGGAGGAACAAATGTTTGGTGAACTATAATTCTGATATTTCTGTTGCAATATTAAAGATTCCTCCTCAGAAATTCAAGAATCCTGCTTGCTTTGGATGTTATCTGCTGAATTGCATTGTCAGTTCAGTTGTGAGGTTCTTCATCAAGGCATTATTAAATTGGGTCCAGCATTCATTTACCAACTGATGTAAGGGAATGGCGAGTGATCAGAAATCATCGTCTCCTAGAGGTGTCCTCTCCAGTGTTCACCAGGAAACTCTATTGGGATCTTTATTCTTCCTGACATGCATAATTGATCTTCCCGGCAAGTTTAAAAAACAAGGTGCAGTATTTGCAGTGTGGTTTACTCATTAGGGAAAACTCAAAATCATGTAAGTTCACTGCAAGATGATCTTCTGGAATTACAAACATGGCAGGAGTAACAGCAGATGGCATTCATTGCCAAAAAATGTTATGTCAAGTACATTACCAACAGAAAAGATCCACCAACTGGTAGCTTTAACTTCTGCAATTGAATTCTCCTACAGATGCAAGCATACCTGGGCATTCAACTTAAGAACAATTTTCTGTGGGGATTCCACATTCAGCAGATAACATCCAAAGCAAATAGCATTCTTGATTTTTGAGAAGGAATCTTTGATATTGCAACAGAAATATTAGAATTATAGCTCACCAAACATTTGCTCCTCCAGTCCTGGATAATGCAAATTGTGTGTGTGATCCTTATATGGTAATAAATAAGATTGAAGCGAGCCAAATACAATTCTCATAGAATCATAGAAACATAGAATTCCTACAGTGCAGAAAGAGGCCATTCAGCCACCAAATCTGGCGAGCCTGAGCCCAGGCCCTCTCTGCCCCATCGCCATAACATTGCACATGCAGGATTACCCCATGCATGGTGGCACAGTCACAGTGCCAGGGACCTTGGTTTGATTCCCGGCTTGAGTCACTGTCTGTATGGAGCTTGCACGTTCTCCCCATGTCTGCATCTGTTTCCTCTAGGTGCTCCGGTTTCCTCCCACAGTCCAAAAGATGTGCTGGTTGGGTGCATTGGCCATGCAGTGCACCCAAACAGGCGTTGGAGTGTGGTGAGTCAGGGATTTTCACAGTACCTTCATTGCAGTGTTGATGTAAGCCTACTTGTGACAATAAATAAACTTCAGCAATTATCATGGCTAACCCACCTAATCTACACATTTTTGGACACTAAGAGCAATTTAGCATGGCTAATCCATCTAACCTGTACATCTTTCTATGGGAACACCACCACCACCTCCAAATCCTGCTCCGAAACTCTCAGCATCATGTCTTGGAAATATATCGGCTTTCCTTCACTGTATTTTTGGACTGTGGGAGGAAACCGGAGCACCCGGAGGAAACCCACGCAAACACGGGGAGAATGTGCAGACTCTACACAGTCACCCAAGACCGGAGTTGAACCTCGGTCTCTGACGCTGTGAGGCAGCAGTGCTAACCATTGTGCCACTGTGCCATCCCATAAACTAATCGAAGTCCGGTGCCTTATCCAATAGGCCACGGGGTCAGTCCAATTCTGCATGAATCATTATGGGAAATACTCCAGTGTCACATCCTGGATCCAACATTTAGAATGGGAATCACAACAGCAAAAAAGAGAGAAAAATAGACTGACCATGTTCAAAAAGTATGGAATGGGCTGGTGGGAATCAAGAGAAACAAATACCTGATGTCCTCCGGCAATGAAAAAACATGAGGTAGCATCCACACAAATTACAAAGACCATTTGCTTCCAAGACAGTTTACCAACAATGTTTCATCCCAAAGGCAATCCTACAATGGAGCAAACTGCCAAAGGAAATAGTCACAAGCCCCATCACTTGAAATCTTGAAAAGCCATCTTTAGATTATTTCCGTTTAAAAGTTTACATTCATAGAATCCTAGAAACCCTACAGTACAGAAAGAGGCCATTCGGCCCATCGAGTCTGCACTGACCACAATCCCACCCAGGCCCTACCCCCATATCCCTACATATTTTACCCACTAATCCCTCTAACCTACGCATCTCAGGACACTAAGGGGCAATTTTAGCATGGCCAATCAACCTAACCCGCACATCTTTGGACTGTGGGAGGAAACCGAAGCACCCAGAGGAAACCCACGCAGACACGAGGAGAATGTGCAAACTCCACACAGACAGTGACCCAAGCCAGGAATCGAACCCAGGTCCCTGGAGCTGTGAAGCAGCAGTGCTAACCACTGTGCCACCATGCCGCCCACATTATCAGAATTACCACCTCAGCAGGTCATGCCTGGTTTAGCTAGCACCACCCACTATTGGCAGAGTACAAATATTAGTCTGTGATGCCAACACAGCTAAAGCAAAGGCAGCATACCCGCACCAAGTGCTTTCAAGTCCGTATATTGTTGGTTGAACATTAACCGGTCTCGGATCCAAAGTTAATTCAGCATTTCCATTGAAAAACATGTATTTTCACAAGAACTGGTGCTAGAAAAGGAGTTGACAGAGATGAATTTAACGACCTGCTTCTGACCACATCCCAGAAAAGACTGTTTTAGGTTACATTCACTCTCAAGGACAAGTATTCGTATTTTTAAAGTCATGCGTGTTACATAATTAAACTTAAATCAAAGTCCCATTATCAGAATATGGCTGCAGGATCTGATACCCAGTTAACAGATGGATATTAGAACCATGCTTTTTATCCCTCCCCCATTAGGCTAACAGAGATCCAATCCATGGATGATATGACTGAATTGTTATGGATTAGACCCGTATATTTTCAGAAGCCAGAGCCACAAACCACTACAAGACTGATAGGTATCGACCTATGTATATCACAATTAGACTGTGGATGATCAAACCCATATATCACTGTGACACTCTCAGGTGCCAGATTCATTCACTATTGCCAAACTGACAAGGATCGTTGGATACACCAGTTATTGCTGCAAGACCGTCAATGATCAGATCCATATTCCTATAATAAACACTTAGGAACCAGGTTGCTATACCATTATCAATGCTTTCAGCATCTATACATGTGCACAGGCTTGATAGAAAATTGATCACCATCTGCTTAGTTTGCCAGGGCTCACATCCAAAAGTTAATACATTTCTGTCATAGATTCCTACCTTCATTCCAATAATCAAAGACAGAAACTGAAGGGATTTTTAACATGTATTTTTGATGTGTGTCTCCAGGCCGATCCATAAATTGCCACCATGATAGAAAATTGTAATAGCATAGCTCAAACTGACTTCAGGTCACTTCTTAAATTAGATTAAGCCAAGCTGTACTGTAAAATTAACATGAGCGTGCATAACTCATCAGCTTAACGACTGCTTAAGAAAAATAGACAAACATAAGGAGCACAGAACTCATTTACTGGCTTTATAGATGCTGATGATATTCTGAAATGTTTCTTTAGGTAAGCACCTGGTATCATAGAATCATAGAATCCCTACAGGGCAGAAGGAGGCCATTCGGCCCATTGAGTCTGCACCGACCACAATCCCACCCAGGCCCTATTCCAATAACCCCTCATATTTACCCTGCTAATATCCCTGACACTAGGGTTAATTTAGCATGGTCAATCAACCTAATCTGCACATCTTTGGACTGTGGGAGGAAACCGGAGAATGCGGTTTCAGACGCAGGGAGAATGTGCAAACTCCACATAGACAGTGACCCGAGGCTGGAATTGAACCCAGGTCTGTGAGACAGCAGTGCTAACCACTGTACCACTGTGCCACCCCAAACTGGGTCATAGATATCAGTTTGGCAAAAGTTGAGTGATAACAAAATCTACAAATGAAATGAGCTGATCAAGCTTTGACCATTTTAGACTGTTGAATAATGCTGAGGTAGATTCACATTAAGAAGTTTAACAACACCAGGTTAAAGTCCAACAGGTTTATTTGGTAGCAAAAGCCACACAAGCTTTCGGAGCTCTAAGCCCCTTCTTCAGGTGAGTGGGAATTCTGTTCACAAACAGAGCATATAAAGACACTTATAAAGATCGCGCATATCGACACATCTCCACATGTAGATTCACATGCCATGGATTTATTTTTTATTTTGTAATTTCCTGAGGTCAGAACAAAATTCAATGCAGATGCACTGTCCCAATGGTCAAACCCCGGATACTCACTGATTTTGTATTCCTGTCCTGAAAGTGTTTGTGAGCCTGTAGGTCAGAGTTCAAGTAGGGTCCAGTCTAGTGGCAAAACTGGAAAAAATGCCTCATATGTGATATGTCAGAGGTGAGAGTAGTGTGGAAATAATTCCCCATTCAGAAACCAAGCTACAAGAAAGCTGTTTTAGATTAAGATAGATTTTATGGTGGGTGGACAAATGATGCATTGCCTACCATACTGATTAGACAAAATCAATAATTCTGTCAGGAAGGATTGACTATCATACTGTCCACCCAGTTCAACTCTATAATTGGAGCATGCTGCTTTATCCCTGTCCTGCTGGCCTGCTTGGCTCCATGCTGGCCAGAAGGTGAAACCTTCAACACACTGGGTTGTAGGAACAGGCATAAGCTATTCAGCTCCTCCATCCTGCTCGATTCAGTTAGATCGTTGTTGATGCATATCTTAAATCCATCTGACTGACTTGGTTCCATAACTGTTATTACCCTCACACAACAAAAACCTAGTAATTTCACATCATACTAATCTCAGTTTTGACATGCTTTAACTAACCTATCCTCAACTGCTTCTAGGGGGAGAAACCTCCAGGTTGCAACTCCACTTAGGGTGAAGTGTTGCTTCCTGACATCACCCTGGCTCTGAACTGCTTGGCTTGAATTTTAAGGTTATGTCACCTTGTTCTGGACTCCCCCACTACAAGAGTTTCTCTCTATCAACTCCACGAATCACCTTAGCATCTCAATTAGACCACACCTTAATGCTTCCTACTCAAGGGAATACAGGTCCAAACTAGATAAGCTGACCTCGTTTTTTAACCCTTTGAGCCTTGTATAATTCGGGTGAATCTGCACTTGTCTTGGACCAAAGAATATGGGATTGCCCACTTATGCGCGATTAACGGTGTATGGCTTGCTCTTCATAGAGCAATGCTCTTCCTGACCACATTGGTCAACTTGCTTCCTTTTCATTAAATCTTGGATTTGGATTATTATTAGCCTAGACATTGGACTGATGGAAGGCAGATTATACTGTCCCACTGGCACCAGGGACTGTGAAGACCAATCTTATGTAGCTGATATACTAACAGGGTGACATGGTGACACAATGGTTAGCACTGCTGCTGGTTCGGTTCCTGGCTTGGGTCACTACCTGTGCGGAGTCTGCATGTTCTCCCTGTGTCTGCGTGAGTTTCTTCCCAAAGTCCGAAAGATGTGCTGGTTAGGTGCATTGGCCATGCTAAGTTCTCCCTCAGTGTACCTGAACAGGTGCTGGGGTATGACGACGAGGGGATTTTCACAGTAACTTCATTGCAGTGTTAGTGTAAGCCTACTTGTGACGCTAATAAATAAACTTAAAACTTAGATATGAGGATCTGTTTGCCACTCCACTGTGTTCATTCCATTCATTGCTACAAATTATTCAAAAGAAGACATATTTTTTAAAGCATAAAATGAATGAATAAAGATCAACAGCATGCTCTGTATTTATCGATAATAGAACATAGAACATTACAGCACAGAACAGGCCCTTCGGTCCTCTGTTGCGCCGACCAGTGAAACCAATCTAAAGCTCCTCTAATCTACACTATTCCAATATCATCCATATGTTTATCCAATAACCATTTGAATGCTCTTAATGTTGACGAGTCCACTACTGCTGCAGGCAGGGCATTCCACGCCCTTACTACTCTCTGAGTAAAGAAACTACCTCTAACATCTGTCCCATATCTATCACCCCTCAATTTAAAGCTATGTCTCCTCGTGTTAGCCATCACCATCCGAGGAAAAAGGCTCTCACTATCCACCCTATCTAATCCTCTGGTCATCTTGTATGCCTCTATTAAGTCACCTCTTAACCTTCTCTCTAACGAAAACAACCTCAAGCCCCTCAGCCTTTCCTCATACGACCTTCCCACCATACCAGGCAACATCCTGGTAAATCTCCTCTGCACCCTTTCCTATCTTTCCCCATCTTTCCTATAATGCGGCGACCAGAACTGTATGCAATACTCCAAGTGCAGCCACACCAGAGTTTTGTACAGTTGCAGCTTGACCTCATGGCTCCGAAACTCAATCCCTCTACCAATAAAAGCTAACACACCGTATGCCTTCTTAACAACCCTATCAACCTGGGTGCCAACTTTCAGAGATCTCTGCACATGGACACCCAGATCCCTCTGTTCATCCACATTACCAAGTATCTTACCATTAGCCCAGTACTCTGTATTCCTATTACTCCTTCCAAAGTGAATCACCTCACACTTTTCCGCATTAAACTCCATTTGCCACCTCTCAGCCCAGCTCTGCAGCTTATCTATGTCCCTCTGCAAGCTGCCACTTCCCTCCGCACTGTCTACAACTCCACCGACTTTAGTATCATCCGCAAATTTACTAATCCATCCTTCTACGCCCTCATCCAGGTCATTTATAAAAATGACAAACAGCAGTGGCCCCAAAACAGATCCTTGCGGTACACCACTAGTAACTGAACTCCAGGATGAACATTTCCCATCAACCACCACCCTCTGTTTTCTTATAGCTAGCCAATTCCTGATCCAAATGACTCAATCACCCTCAATCCCATGCGTCCGTATTTTCTGCAATAGCTTACCATGGGGAACCTTATCAAACGCTTTGCTGAAATCCATATACACCACATCAACCGCTTTACCCTCATCCACCTCTTTGGTCACCTTCTCAAAGAACTCAATAAAGTTTGTGAGGCATGATCTACCCTTCACAAAACTGTGCTGACTATCCCTAATCAAATTATTCCTTTCTAGATGATTATAAATCCTATCTCTTATAATCCTTTCCAAAACTTTGCCCACAACAGAAGTAAGGCTCACCAGTCTATAATTACCAGGATTGTCCCTACTCCCCTTCTTGAACAAGGGGACAACATTTGCTATCCTCCAGTCTTCTGGCACTGTCCCTGTAGACAATGACGACACAAAGATCAAAGCCAAAGGCTCTGCAATCTCCTCTCTAGCCTCCCAGAGAATGCTAGGATAAATCCCATCTGGCCCAGGGGACTTATCTATTTTTACCCTTTCCAGAATTGCTAACACCTCCTCCTTATGAACCTCAATCCCGTCCAGTCCAACAGCCTGCATCTCAGTACTCCCCTCGACAACAGTGTCCCTCTCCTGTGTGAATACTGATGAATAATATTCATTTAGTGCCTCTCCTGTCTCTTCAGACTCCACGCACAACTTCCCACTACTGTCCTTGACTGGCCCTAATCTTACCCGAGTCATTCTTTTACTCCTGACATACCTACAGAAAGCGTCAGGATTTTCCTTGATCCTACCTGCCAAAGCCTTCTCATGTCCCCTCCTGGCTCTTCTTAACTCTTTCTTTAGGTCCGTCCTGGCTAATTTGTAACTCTCAAGCGCCCTAACTGAGCCTTCACGTCTCATGTGTCTTCCTCCCGTGGCCCCGGTGTGACCACCTGCCTGTAACTCCTATCTATCAGCTCCTCATTTTCCCTGACCAGATGAAGGTCATCGAGCCGCAGCTCCAGTACCGTAACGCAGTCCCTTAGGAGCGGCAGTTCGATGCAACCAGCGCAGATATGGACGTCCAGGAGGCTAGCTGACTCCAGGAACTCCCACGTCCGACACCGAGAACAACAAACTGGACTTTCACTCATAATTCCCCTTCAAGTACACTGGTAAAACTACGGGATGAGCCTACCCTGCCTCGCCCGTGTCCTCCTAAGCCCGTTGAGCCAAAGCCCTTCAGCCCTCACTCTGCTATCTGCTCACTCCGCTGCCTGCTAACGACGCTACCCGCTGGGTAGTGCGGCCTGCTCTTAACCCTCCCGCGCTGAAAAAAAAAACCTACACCCTTCCCACAATACCCCGCGGCTACTTTCCGTTTGTAGTTTAAAGTTTTAAAAAATAAAGCCCGCAAAAAAAGTAATGTTAAAAGTCGATGTCTTACCCCAGACTCCTGCAACAAATCACTCCTCTTTGCTTCGCTATGGATGAACAATGAGGACGATCCCCCCAGGTGAGTAACTTTTATATGAAAAAAAATAATGCTAGCTCCTTTTATCAGCAGCATAACAGAAATTGATATTGTTTTTAAAATCTACAATAATTTGATAACAAAGGATTAGTTCATCATCTGTTATCAGATGCCTCTATTCTTAATTATGTACTAATTGGGCATTGAAGTGTATTCAAGTGGCAGGCACTAACTGGGGGTTCACTTGAGCTCAATATTGGAGCAGACTGAAACTGCAATTGTTGGATTGGAGGCACATGAGATTAAATTTGTGTCTCTGTAAATAAAGCTTGTACATGTATACAGCTCCAGTTCTCGCTTTCCCGTGCTAACATCTGTCATGACTGCACCAGTTCCATTCGTATCCACTTCTGCTGTACAGACCCAGTACAATACAGATTCACTTTAGCAAGACTGAGATGTCCTTTTTCACCCAAAGCCACAGAAGCAAGGGGAATTGCCTGCAAGCAAAGCCTGAGAAAGATGTGCTCTCCTGCCACTCTTCCTTTTGAAATCAGTACACATTGATTCCACTTCCTTGCTCTGTGACTCCACTCCATTGCCACAAATTGGAAACAGTTTGCTTGAGTCTTGGGGAAAAGATAAATAGGGCGATTGAAAAGTAAGTGTTTCAAGTTGAGCCAACTCCTTACTGTAGCTGCCCTTGGAAACCTGTCTATTATCTGAGTCCAGACCTTGTTACATTTTGTTGAGTATTCAAGATTAGAATACATAGAATCCCTACAGTGCTGAAGGAGGCCATTCGACCCATCGAGTCTGACTCTCCAAAAGAGCATCTTAACCAGCACCACTCTCCAAAAGAGCATCTTACCCAGACCCACTCTCCAAAAGAACATCTTAACCAGGCCCACTCTGCCAAAGAGCATCTTAACCAGGCCCACTCTCCAAAAAAGCATCTTAACCAGACCCACTCTCCAAAAGAGTATCTTAACCACGCCCACTCTCCAAAAGAGCACCTTAACCAGACCCACTCTCCAAAAGAGCATCTTACCCAGACCCACTCTCCAAAAGAGCATCTTAACCAGACCCACTCTCCAAAAGAGCATCTTAACCAGACCCACTCTCCAAAAGAGCATCTTACCCAGACCCACTCTCCAAAAGAGCATCTTAACCAGACCCACTCTCCAAAAGAGCATCTTAACCAGACCCACTCTGCAAAAGAGCATCTTAACCAAACCCACTCTCCAAAAGAGCATCTTAACCAGGCCCACTTTCCAAAAGAGCATCTTAACCAGGCCCACTCTCCAAAAGAGCATCTTAACCAGACCCACTCTGCAAAAGAGCATCTTAACCAGACCCACTCTCCAAAAGAACATCTTAACCAGGCCCACTCTCCAAAAGAGCATCTTAACCAGACCCACTCTCCAAAAGAGCATTTTAACCAGACCCACTCTCCAAAAGAGCATCTTAACCAGACCCACTCTCCAAAAGAGCATCTTAACCAGACCCACTCTCCAAAAGAGCTGCCTGTCCCATATAAATGTTCATACATCATAAAACGTACTTTTCTCTGCAATTTCACACAACAACAGTTCAATTTCATATTTCCTCAGCTTCAATTTGAATCATTGTTCTTTTAATTGTTGGAATTTTAGAGTATGCATGGAAAGAAAATTGCAGCATTCAATTTCTGAAATTCTGTGAGGACTTTATCAGCAGTTAGTAATTTCTCAAAGATTTGGTATAGTTTTTTTTCTTTCGAGCAAATTACAAGACTGCATGAAAATGGCTTCTGATGTCTTTACATGTTCTTTTGAACCATCTGCAGGGCTATCAATTGAGGGAACACAAAGAGAGCCCTTTAGGGACTTTTATAATTGAAATCATCTCGATTAATATGTCTTTGGATTAAACCTTACAAAATGTACTGTAAAGTGCATATATTCTGTGAAATTCCACACATACTGTGTAAGTACGTCAGTCCTCTTGGGATCACAATGCTAAAGCATTTTCTCAGAAAACATCTCACTTAATCAGTCATCTAGCAGGGTAGAACCTAAGTATTGCTGAAAAACGAAACATGCTGATGAGGTTTTTTTGTCTTTCGCTCATCAAGACAGATTTGCAAGAATACCAAATTTCAAAAGGAACAACAGGCAACTCATTATTCCTCCATAAAGCTTGGCAGTTAACTGTTCCTGGTGCATTCTCCGTGGCAATGCCTCTACCAATCAGAGTGTACTCACCAATCAATCAGCTTCCTCGAGTCATGCAGTATAAATTGCATTTGTAATCTTTGAAATTTGGTATTTTTGCAAATCTCTTCTGATGAGGGCAAGAAGAAACGTTTTGACATTTTTTTTATCAGCAATCCCACTTAAAGTTCATGCATGTTGAAGCTCAAAATAGAAGGTCTTTTATATCTAGAAACCTCTAATTAAAATGATGAATAATGTTTTCTGAGCTTTGGTGAAGCATTGTCTTTGGGCAATATCCTTGCAGTTATGTAATATGAGTTCTAACTTAGTCAATCCAGACTAATAGGCTGAAAGTTTGTTTTCTCTCATTCTCTCTGTGACAGAGGGAAGTGCTGTAACTAAATGGAACTCATTTCAATGTCAATACTTTCTTTGGAGGACTCTTAGCTTTCAGAAATAGCACTGTGAAATTAATTATGCTAGGCATCCTCCTCCAGATAGGAAGGGAACGCAACTCCCCAAGTTGGATTCATTCACTGCTTAATGGAGTCAAGACACCTATGGTGGCAAGTGATGTTGCGGCTGCAAATAGGCCAACCATTCCATTCTTGCATTATTCTACGTTTCCCTTGACTAACCTCCCATTTTCCATCCACCAACATCAACCAAAAGCATCACATCAACCATCAACCAAAGCTCTGCCAACATAACACCTCCAACTTAAAATTCTGATCCTTGGATTTTAACCCCTTCTACCTCAGTATTCTTCTCCAGTCCTAAAACTCCTCCAGAACTCCTCTGGCTCTCTCCAAATCTTGTCTCATGTGCTTCCCCCCTCAGGCAACCGTGTCTTCCTAACTTTAGTCATTTAAGTCTGAAGCCTCCATCTCTCTCCCTATACGTTCTCACCTCCTACTCTTTCTTTACGCCCCTCCTTAAAACACACCTGCCTGATGGAGCTAATATCTCCTCCTTAGTTCATTTTTGTCTGATTACACCTCTGTGAAATAGGATATTCTTCTACATTGAAGGTGATAGATGAATGCAGGCAATTGTTGTCGCCATTACCTGAGCCAGTTTTCCCTTAATATTGGAGAATATTCGAAGGCAGAACTGAAAGTAGAAAATTAGTCTTTAGGTTAATTAAATGAGCAGTGCTTGCAGGAATAGCAGAATACAAAATGGCATTATATTTAGACTTTTCTACATTGTCTATCATCTATTTAAATTAAAGAGTAAAGTTGGAAATTGATGCAAAATAGGACAAGAATAATGGTGGGAGGCGCAATTGTTAAAATAACCCATGGCTTTGGTGACTGAATTAACAGACATTTGTGTTTTGGGTACCAGAACAGAAATTCCAAAGTGCGTTATGAAGTCCGACTAGACCTTCGCAGTTTTTTTATATTTTGGCATTAGCGTGAGGATAGGGTGTTTAACTCCAGGTGTGATTCTATTGAGACACTAGGAGGCCTTTATCAAAACAAACTTTATTTAACAATACAGTTTAACTATAATGAATTAATTAGCTTAAAATGTTACAGTTGAATAATACTTAAACATGACAAGATACAATTCTTAACTGCTAATCTATCTTTAATAGTTCCAATTCAAGCAATTTTCCTCTTATAGACTTAAACTCCGCTTCAAAATCAGTTAACACCAAATAGGCTAATGTGCTTGGGCTTGCTAACAGTCCCAGAGCCTTGTGAACAACTCTGGAGAGAGAAAGACAGAGAGATACCTGTCTTCTGACAGCCCAGAACAGCAGCCTCCAGAGAGGGAGAGAGACAAAGAAATCTTTTGTTTCTTTCAGGACCAGGCAGAAACTGAATGTTTAAAGATAAAAGAGAACTGCCTGTTTTTCCTGCAAGCTTAGCTCCACCCATTCACAGGACTCTGTCCCTGTCAATCAACCTAATCAAAATCCTACTCCAAAACCCTGGGGAAACCAAAATAAACAAATATGCATCAACTCAAATTCAGACAAACTCATCCCCAGCTAAAATCAATCATTAGCCTGCATTCTCGGCATGTGAGCTGCCTGATACAGACAAAGCGGCATTGTGTAAAATGGAGTTGAATTTGAAACGTACTCCTCACAAGAAAAATCATATAAATACATTTCTTAAAGGCACAGTATCATCACGTGTCTGTGTTGGAAATGCGCCTCTGGTAGATAGATGATTCATTTTAGGGTGTGGAAGTCAGCAGGCCACCTCAACCTCAGCTGTGGATCCTGAGGATAAATCTAGAGACTCCCAGAGGAAGTGCACTCCCTCAGCTGCGATATGGACAGGAACCTAGGAAAGAGGACACAGGAAGCACTGCTTGAATACCAGCTTTCAACCCCATTTAAAGCAAAGGGCCCCCCAATATGAAGGGAATGTAAGGCCTGCAAGTGACCACTCTCCCCAAGATGGTGATTCTGGGATTCCCACGCCAAACCCCGATTTGAACATAACAGTGCTCCCCGCATCCTCTCCAGTAACCCCTGAGCAGTGCACACCATGGAGGGTTCTGGCTGCCTGAGTGCTCACCTTCGAAATCCCTGTCAGAAGTGAAGGCACCAGGTTCACGCTTATGTAGAGCTGTTGTAAATGGCACCCGCTGAATATCCAGTGAGGGGGGAATTTCTGGAGAGAGTGCTCACTAATGACAAGGTAATGTATTAAAATGAGCCTTCTTGGATCCCGTGGCATGTTTCACGCTACTCCATCAGCAAGGGTGCTGGAAAATCGGAAGCTCGCTGGTGGGAATCGCATTTTTCAAGTCTCTCCGGATTTTGAGCCTGTGCCACCAACCCCACACATGGAGAGAGTGGGCTCAAAGTTGCCCCTTATGATAGGCAAACATGTAACCAGGAAACCACCAACTTGAGTTTTTTTCTGCAAGCTCAGAGTATCCTGACATCAATGGCAGGGAAAATATTAGATTCTATTATAAAGGATGTGATAACTGGGTGCTTGGAAAATAATATTAGGATTGAGCAGAGTCAACATGGATTTATTAAAGGGAAATCATGTTTGACAAGCCTTTGGAATTTCTTGAAGATGTTAGTAATGGGATAGATAAGGGAGAACCGGTGGATGTGATGTATTTGGATTTTCAGAAGGTTTTTGATAAGGTTCCACACATGAGGCTAATAAGCAAAATTAGAGCTCATGGAATTGAGGGTAATATACTGGCATGGATTGTGGATTGGCCTACAGTCAAAAAACAGAGAGTAGGAATATAAGGGTCATTCTCAGATTGGCAGGCTGTGGCTAGTGGTCTACTGCAGGATCTGTGCTTGGGTCCCAACTATTCCCAATGTATTTTGATGATTTGGATGTGGGGGACCAAATGTCATATTTCCAAGTTTGCTGGTGCCTCAAAACTTGGTGGGAATGAGAGTTGTGAGGAGGATGCAAAGGATTTAGACCAGCTGAATGAGTGGACAAAAACACAGCAGATGGAATATAACATGGAAAAATGTGACCTTATCCACTTTGGTCGGAAAAAAACAGAAATTCAGAGTATTTCTTAAAAGGGAAGAGACTGGAGAAGTGTTGATGTCCAAAAGGGCCTAGGTGTCCTTATTCATAAGTCACTGAAAGCTAACATACAGGTCTAACAAGGAATTAGGAATGCAAAAGGTACATTAGCTTTTATTGCAAGAGGCTTTGTGTGCAGGAAGTCTTACTGCAGTTGTATAGAATCTCAGTGAGACCACTCTTGGAGTATTGTGTGCAGTTTTGGTCTCCTTACTTAAAGAAGGATACACTTACTGGTCATAGAGGATTTGCAACAAAGGTTCACCAGACTAATCTTTGAGATGCTGGGATTGTCCTCTGAGAAGAGATTGAGGATTCTGGGCCTGTATTTTTTAGAGTTTAGAATGTGGTCTCATTGAAGTGTACAATATTCTTACAGGGCTCAACAGGTTAGATGATGGAAGGATGTTTTCCCTGGCTGTGGGGAGTCTAGAACCAGAGTACACTATCGCAGAATAAGAGGCTGGCCACTTTGGATTGAGATGAGGAGGAATTTCTTCATTCAGAGGATGGTGAACCTTTGGAATTTTCTACCCTAGAGGGCTGTGAAGGCTCAGTCATTGAGTATGTTCAGAGCAGTGGTCAATAGATATCTAGATATCAATGGCAACAAAGGATATGGGGATAGTGCAGGAAGATGGCATTGAGGTAAAAGATTAACCTTGATCTAGTTAAATGACAGAATGGCTTGAGCGACTGAATGGCCCTACCCCTACTCCTATGTACCTATCCCTAAGTGTTTATAGTGAATGAAGTACTTGTGAGGCATGGACATTGCTGTGATGTTGGAAACATGGCAGCCAATTTTCACACAGTAAGGTCCTACGTACAGCAATGAATGTCCAGATCATTAGCTTTAGGGTATTGACTGAGGGATAAACTTGACCAGGGCACCAGGAGAACTTGCCTGCTCTTAAAATTGTATCGCAAGATGTTCTTACCTCGAGTTGACAGAGAGAACAGGGCTCAATGTCTCACCTGAAAGATAATGGCCAGAATTCTCCAGCCCGCAGCTGGAATTATCCATTAGCCCCACTGCTGTGAATGGAGATTTGGCTGGGCACCAAATTCTCTGTTCTTGCTGGCAGCGGTAGCGAAGCGTGCGAGGCTGGAGAATTCCGGCCAACATCTCTGAAAGTGCAGTATCTTAAATCAACAATTCAAACCTCAGTGGAAAAAGTTAAAAAAGGCAAGGAGATCACAATAACTAAAATAAAAAGGAACTTCTTCTCTAGGCACATTAAAAGTAAAAGGATTGTCAGTGGAGCAATGGCACCAAAATGGAAATCTATTGGTGAAGGTAGTTGATTGTTATAGAACATAGAACATAGAACATAGAACAGTACAGCACAGAACAGGCCCTTCGGCCCACGATGTTGTGCCGAGCTTTATCTGAAACCAAGATCAAGCTATCCCACTCCCTATCATCCTGGTGTGCTCCATGTGCCTATCCAATAACCGCTTAAATGTTTCTAAAGTGTCTGACTCCACTATCACTGCAGGCAGTCCATTCCACACCCCAACCACTCTCTGCGTAAAGAACCTACCTCTGATATCCGTCCTGTAACTCCCACCACGAACCCTATAGTTATGCCCCCTTGTAATAGCTCCATCCACCCGAGGAAATAGTCTTTGAACGTTCACTCTATCTATCCCCTTCATCATTTTATACACCTCTATTAAGTCTCCCCTCAGCCTCCTCCGCTCCAGAGAGAATAGCCCTAGCTCCCTCAACCTTTCCTCATATGACCTACCCTCCAAACCAGGCAGCATCCTGGTAAATCTCCTCTGCACTCCTTCCAGCGCTTCCACATCCTTCCTATAGTGAGGTGACCAGAACTGCACACAATATTCCAAATGTGGTCTCACCAAGGTCCTGTACAGTTGCAGCATAACCCCACGGCTCTTAAACTCCAACCCCCTGTTAATAAAAGCTAACACACTACAGGCCTTCTTCACAGCTCTATCCACTTGAGTGGCAACCTTTAGAGATCTGTGGATATGGACCCCAAGATCTCTCTGTTCCTCCACAGTCTTCAGAACCCTACCTTTGACCCTGTAATCCACATTTAAATTTGTCCTACCAAAATGAATCACCTCACATTTATCAGGGTTAAACTCCATTTGCCATTTTTCAGACCAGCTTTGCATCCTATCTATGTCTCTTTGCAGCCTACAACAGCCCTCCACCTCATCCACTACTCCACCAATCTTGGTGTCATCAGCAAATTTACTGATCCACCCTTCAGCCCCCTCCTCTAAGTCATTAATAAAAATCACAAAGAGCAGAGGACCAAGCACTGATCCCTGCGGCACACCGCTAGCAACCTGCCTCCAATCCGAAAATTTTCCATCGACCACCACCCTCTGTCTTCGGTCAGACAGCCAGTTGCCTATCCAATCGGCCAACTTTCCCTCTATCCCACACCTCCTCACTTTCATCATAAGCCGACCATGGGGGACCTTATCAAACGCCTTACTAAAATCCATGTATATGACATCAACTGCCCTACCTTCATCAACACACTTAGTTACCTCCTCAAAAAATTCTATCAAATTTGTGAGGCACGACTTGCCCTTCACGAATCTGTGCTGACTATCTCGGATTAATCCGCATCTTTCTAAATGGTCGTAAATCCCATCCCTAAGGACCCTTTCCATCAATTTACCAACCACCGAAGTAAGACTAACTATTGTTATTAAATTATTCAATGTTGAGGTATTAAATGAGCCTTTGCATTGGTGTTTACCAAGGAAAATAATTTTGTCAAAGCTGTGCTAAATGAGGAAATTGTTTGGATACTGGATAAGATGACAGTAGATAGGGACAATATTTGAAAGGCTGGCAGCACATAAAGTAGGTAAGCCACCCAATCAGGTTTTCACACATCCTAGGTTACAGAGGGAAGCAAGGGTAGCAGTTATGGGGATGCCGGCTCCAATCTTCCAATCCTCCTTAGAACCTGGGCTAAAGTCAATAGACTGAAGGATTGCAAATGTTAAACCCTGGCTAAATGTGACAGTTACAGGTCAATCAATTTAATATCAATTGTGGGGAACTTTAAGAAAGAATAATTTGAGAGAAAATTAACAGCCACTTGGACAAGCAAACTAATAGACGAGAACCAGCATGGGTTTGTTAAGGGCAAAACACATCAACTAACTTAATTGAGCTTTTTTAGGAGGAGCATAGAGGATAAATAAAGCCAGTGGAGCTAATGTTTTGTATATGGACTTCAAAAAGGCATTTGTTAAAGTGCCACATATCAGACTTGTTAGAAAATTGAAGCCCTTGGGACAAAAGTGGCAGTTTCAGCATAGATGCAAAATTAGCTTAGGAAAGCAGTAGTGAATGGCTATATTGGCCTGGAGGTGGGTATAGGGATATTTCCCACAGTTTAGTACTAAGTCTACTATTGTTTTTGATATATTTTAATGAGTTGGACTTGGGGTTGCAGGGCACAATTTTGGAACTTGCAGATGATACAAAATTGGAAGTGTAGCAAATAGTAAGGAAGACGGTAACAGACTTCCAAAGGCATAAGCAGAATGCCAGAAACTGAGGAAACATAGCAAATGAATTCAGCACATGAGTGCCTGGTGATGTATTTTGTGAGGAAGAATGAGATACCAAGCATACTAAATAGCACAATTTTAAAGGTGATGCAAGAACAGAGAGACCTGGGTGTAATTATGATCTTATTGAATGGCAGGGCAGGCTCGAGGGGCTAGATGGCCTACTCCTGCTCCTATTTCTTATGTTCTTATGTTCTTATTATGCAGAAATCTTTGAAGTTGGCGGGACAGATTGATAAAAGATGTTGATAAAGCATTTGGAACTTCAGACTTTATAAATAGAGGCATACAAAAATAAGAAATTTATACTCGATCTAAACCATTAATTCAGTATCTGATGGAGATTTGTAACCAATTCTGGGCATTGCACTTCAGGAAGGACGTGAAGGCTTCGGAAAGGTTACAGATGTGATTTACTGGTATGTTCTAGAGATGAGGGATTCCAGTTACATGCATACACTACAAAAGTTGGGGTTGTTCTTCTTAGAGTGGAGGTGGATAAGAGCTGATTTGATAGCGATGTTTAAAATCATGAAAGGTTCAAATTGAGTAAATAAAGAGAAACTGTTACCAATGAAGGTGGTGATGATGAGGGGAAACAGATTTAAAGTGATTTTCCAAAGAGATAGCATAGGGAAGAGCTTTTTTTCCACAGTGGACTGTTTGGATTTGAAATGCATGGCTAATAGGGTAGAGGATGCAGATTCAATAATAGCCTTCCAAAGGGAATCAGATGAAATCTTAAAGGAGACAAGATTTGAAGGATATGAGGAAAGAGCAGGAGAGCGGAAGTAACTAGATTGCTCTTTGAAAGAACCAGCACAACCTCAATGGGCTGAATGGCTTCCTTCTGTGCTGCGAATATAAAACAGTTCTGTCTCAACTGGAGTACTGCATCCTATTCTGGGCACCACACGCCAGGAGAGACATAGCTGCTTGTCATTGTTTTGTCTGATTGATCTGATTAAAATGTAAATGCAAGCTGTTTTCATACTATAGTTTGCTTCGGCGAATATGGTTTTGTTGTAGCCTTGGGGCAAACCAGCAGAAATTTTCTGGTGGGTGACCATTCCCTTTCTGCAGTGATGCTTGTATCTACTATAGTGCCCATGCAGCCAGAGATCACCACCAACAGAGCAAGCTGTGAAGCTGGCTGAGATTTTGCAGTCGAGTACATTTTTGCTTCTCTGTGAAAATGATATGTATATTTGAAAGCAGAGCATTATCCCCCCTCCCGCCCAAATGCCTTGAACAAGTCCAGACTTCAACTGTGTGAATCAATAAGCCATTGTTACATTTGCGCCACTGCTTCTAACAGACTCTGAATAGCGTGAGCAAATCAATGGTTGCGAAATTACTTGTTTGGAATTGTATTCTCCAGATGGCAAGGATTCCTCCTCCTACAACACCTGCTGTTATTAAGCTGTGGATTCAAATTGGAATTTAGCGTATAATTCTCAGCAGATCATTTACAGTATATTTCCCACCTTCAGTGCATTGTAAGGATTTTATGAGTTCTTTATTAGTGTGCAAACCAAATTACAAATCTATTGTGTATACCGAGTATCTCCTCTCTGGAAAAAAAACAATTACTGGCTCATTATAACTTTTGAATAGTCGCCTGGTATGCAAGATGTTAACCCACAGAAGCTTACTTTATTTGGATATGACTACTTACTCAGCTAATTGGAATACCCTGCTGTGTAGATGATGCAGGGGTTGAACTGTTAAAGGAGATTATCGTAATATCCTTGGGCAGTCATTTCAGTGCAATATTGTTATCATGGAGAAAACTCAAACTGAGTTACTAAATATGCTCAGCCCCGCACTCAATGCAATCGTTTTCACTAGAGATGTTTTGGTATTTTGAAATCTTGGTTTATTTTAATGCAACTAATAAATATTATTTTGATTGGTTTGAATGCAGTATCATAGAATCTCTACAGTGCAGAAGGAGGCCATTCGGCCCATCGAGTCTGTACTGACCACAATTCCAACCAGGCCCTATTCCCATAACATGACATATTTATCCTGCTACTCCCACTGATACTAGGGTCAATTTGGCATGGCAATCAACCTAACCTGCACATCTTTGGGAGGAAACCGGAGCACCCGAAGGAAACCCACGCAGACACGGGGAGAATGTGCAAACTCCACACAGACAGTGACCCGAGTCCAGAATTGAACAAGGGTCCCTGGCGCTGTGAGGCAGCAGTGCTAACCACTGTGCCACCCTGACGAGATGTATCATTTACACTTATTTCGTAACTCGAACATCAAGAGTCTCAGGATTGTTGGTCCCCGCTCAAAATGAGTTGCAGTGTTCAGACTGGCCATTTCTTTGATTTTTCAGCCAAACGATTGACTCTTTTTTTTTATAGCTTTAATGGTCCTCTTACAAAACACAATTATCCTAAGCGTCAAAGAATTAATGAGCCAGAACTTGCATGAAGCAGCAATCACCATTGGATTGCCATTCTGTTCCTGGCTGCTTCGTCAGACCTGGAGCTGCACATTTCTCACCCAATCTTCCTCCTGGGTCAGGTGAAAAATGTGCTGTGCAGCAGGCCCAGACTCCTTTCTGTGCAGGGCAGCAGCATCGGGGGAAATGAAGCCATGACCCCTTTTTTTCAGCACTAGCTGTCAAAAACCTGGTAGATTTAAAGATACCAGCCAGGGGAAGGGTAAGGGTTTAAGTTTAAGTTTATTTATTAGTGTCACAAATAGACTTACATTAACGTTGCAATGAAGTCACTGTGAAAATCCCTGAGTCGTCACTCTGGTGCCTGTTCAGGTACAGTGAGGGAGAATTTATCATGGCCAATGCACCTAACCAGCATATCTTTTGGACTGTGGGAGGAAACCAGAGTACCTGGAGGCAACCCATGCAGACACGGGGAAAACGTGCAAACTCCGCATAGACATGACCCAAGCCGGGAATTGAACCCGGATCCCTGGCGCTGTGAGGCAGCAGTGCTAGCCACTGTGCTGTAAGTGGGTGAGAGATTGGAGGGGATGGTGGTTGAGAGAGGGAGGTTGGGTTGTCAAGGGGAGCGAGGTCACGAGATCAGGACGTGGAGAAGATAGGGGGTTGGGGTGCAGTCACGTGCTCAAGGGGTTGAGGGCAGTCAGGTGAGTGTTGGGGGGGATAGTTGGGGTTTGGATGTTAGATGGCAGGTCGGGAGGGTAGTCTGGGATGTGGGTAATTGGGTACATTGTCAGGGGAGTGA
This sequence comes from Mustelus asterias, assembly GCF_964213995.1. Classification (NCBI taxonomy): domain Eukaryota; kingdom Metazoa; phylum Chordata; class Chondrichthyes; order Carcharhiniformes; family Triakidae; genus Mustelus; species Mustelus asterias. Next base: position 24,977,979 of record NC_135817.1, on the reverse strand, counting down.
GGGAGGTAGTCAGTGGGGGTAGTTGGGGTGTTGAGGCATAGTCAGATGGGTGGGGAGTTAGTTGGGGGAATGTGGGTGCTCGGTGTGGTGTCTTGTGGTCAGAGGCTGGGGGTGGTAGGGAAGCATGGTTGGGGGGGGGGGTCGGGGTAGTCAAGGGATTTTAATCCTTCTAACATTTCCTGGGTTACTATTTTGCGAAGAGAGATGGAACCATCCAAAGTCTCTGATTTAAATCAGTGATGCTCCTAGTGCAGGACATTTGCCCATCAGATGTTTAAACTTCCGGGAAATTCCAGGACTTGTGTGGGGACTTTCAGGGGGCTCTCCCAGCACATCTTCTGGGGTACTTCTGTGGTACGATCTCCCAGAGATGGAAGCTCTGGGCCAAGATAGCTTCTGAGAACCCCACTTGTCCATCCCATTTCTTATTACTGAGTCTGTATGTTAAACCATTATGGCAAAATAGGATAACTGTTGAAATGAAATTCATTGCTAAATGCCAAGAAAGTTGCTGAATTCCTAAAATATTCTCATAGACAGAGACTGGAAGCATCCTCAAAGATGGAATATGGGATTCCTCAAGTCCCAAAGTACTGACTCTGTGGGAATTGCCTGGGAAGTTCGAATTTCCAATGGACAATTCCCTTGTTTCCCATGACCCTTCGGAAAAGTTCTCTGACCTTGAGTTAGAGCCAAAGACTTTGGATGATTCCAATTTACTTACCTGGAGAATTACCCAGGAAATGCTAGACAGAAAATTTCGAGTCTAACCCTTAGATAACTGTACAACAGATGCTTCCTCCACCCCTCTCTGATCTCCAACTACTCGACTGACTTCTCCCCTCGTACCCCACCCCCGATGTCCTCCCCTGAAACTCCGACTTAGCTCAGCCCTCCCAAATCCCTCTGATCTGAGCTGACATGGCTAGCCACTATCACATGGATCCCCCCAACCCACCCCAACTACCCCCAACCTGACCTGGTGAGCCCCACCATCCGATTCCACCTTGTACTCTCCCAACTCAACCTAACTAGCCCCCAAACTGACAACCCCTCTCAACCCAACCCAACTACCTCACGACTCACTTTTAGCCACCTATCCACCTCACCCACACGCCACCCTACCATCTCACTCACCTTCCACCCTACACAGCTATCACCTTACCCAGTCACCACCCTCCCCCATTGCTACCCTACCCACTTACCTCAAGCCTTTACCCATTTACACACCAACATATTCACCCATCCACTCACACTTTCATCCACTAATAGAGTGAGAAGCTTGGGGATCCTCAAACACTTACCACAATATGGCAGCCAGTGCCGTAGAAAGGGGGCATGGCTTCTGCACAGATTTTCTTCACTGCTGTCTTTGAGGATTCCTGAGTTCTTCTGTATTATGGATCAGAAGTCAGAGCCTCTTCAACTGATGCGAGTAAGTGGGTAGTTTTCAGTCTGATTAGTGTTGGACACAGGGGATTCTGACTCCAATTGGAAGGATTGGGCCCTTGTTTCTAATGCAGAAAATCCTCATGTAGACAACAAAATTGCTTTGCTCAAATGGCAGAGTGAGATTGAATCATTCCTTTAGATTCTGGTACTTTCCAGATATTGAAACAGTGAATTTAACAAAATTCTATTCATCTCCAAGATGTTGACTAATGTTGTGGTAAGGTTCCATGGAATCAGCCCACATCACCTCACTCAAAACAATTTCACTCAAATTGGCTTCTTTAAAAATTTGACTTCAACCATCTTTACAGGTGTAACAGTGACGTATTACACTTCTTTAAATTTAGTGTACTGTATTTGCTGCTCATGATCTCCTCTACACTGGGGTGATCAAATGCAGACTGGATAATTACTCTGCTGAACACCGCTGATCCACAAGTATGGCCCTGAACTTCCAGTGGCTTACTGTTTTAATTCTTCATCCCACTCCCACTCTACTTTCTCTGTCTTTGGCCTTTTAGGCATTTCCAGATTAGCTCATTGTAAGCTCAAGGATCAGCACAGGGGAGGCAGTGACATAATGGTATTGTCACCATAATGGTATTATTCTAGTAACCCAGGGACCCAGGGTAATGCTCTGGGAACCTGGGTTAGAATTCCATCACTGCAGATGGTGGAATTTGAATTCAATAGAAGTCTGGAATTAAAAGTCTAATGATGACCATGAAACCATTGTCAATTGTTGTAAAAACCCATCTGGTTCACTAATGTCCTTTAGGGAAGGAAATCTGCTGTCCTTACCTGGTCTGGCCTACATGTGACTCCAGACCCACAGCAATGTAGTTGACTCTGAAATACCCTCTGAAATGCCCTTTGGCAAGCCAGTCAGTTCAAGGGCAATTAGGGATGGACAATAAATGCCGGCCCAGCCAGCGACATCCTCATCCCATGTAACAATTAAAAAAAGCTCATTTTTCGATTGGGGACTTCACAACCTTCCAGACTCAATGTGGAGTTTTCTGTTTATATCTCAGATTGCAGCATCTACAGTGTTTTGCATCTGTAAACTATACAAAGAATTTAGCAACTTCTTTAGCCCTCTATCTCTCAGTAATATTAAAAGCCATTGTCCCTGCGCATGTCATGTTGGCCCCAATTGGGGCATGTTAGACCAATGCAGGCCTGGTGTTCAAATTGGGCCTAATCTATTCTGAGAGACTCTGTAGTAAACCAAATGGTGCTTTTATTTAATTATCTATCTAAGCAAAATGTTCAGTCTGTTCAGAACTTTAATGGAACTATGTCAGATGCTGCCTTCAGGACTGATATCAAGTTGCAGTATTCTAAGCTGGTAACAGAATTACTCACACCCCAATGTCCAGCACAAAGACAGATCCTTTAACAGGAGGGAAATGCTTTAAGATCTAAAAATGTTGATCCCAGAATGTAACATGAAACTTCAGTTTCTCAAAACAACTTCAAGATTGAGGTTAAATACTCTCCGCAATAAAAGACAAAAATACAATTAGATGGTTTGCCGAGATAACTTCCTCAGGGTACAGATGATGTGACGGTATCTAAAGCGGGTTGTCACCTTGTCAGATTTGCTTGTACTGTATTCTGAGCTGCTCTGTTCTGTCGTCCCATTTCTCTCACAGGATGAAGAACTGGTTCGGGAGAGTCGCTTTAACTTCAGTGGCTATGGGATGGGTCATTGCCTTCAAGTCAAGGATGGAACAGCTGTCAAAACAGTAGCTCCAAATCCTCCGCCGCCACAGCCCAAGGATGCCGAAGCCATCCGAAAGAAGTTCGTCGACAGGGCAAAAAGGATTGATATGATATCCCGTGCTGCCTTCCCTCTAGCATTCCTCATTTTTAACATCTTTTACTGGATTACGTACAAAATTATACGGCACGAAGCTGTCCATCACCAGTAGGCAATGTCCCACCAGAAGGCCTCTCTTCACTTGGACTGCTTGTGACCAAGTTATGCTAAGTTGTCTTTGTCGTTTGCTGACTGTTTCTTGCTAAGTGACTAACCTAGATTGAAAGAAGGCTGAATGTTTGCATTCTGCTGGGTCAGCAATAGAATGCAACACCGTGAGAACGTTAAAACAGGCCGTAATGTACTGCATTGTCTGCTGGGACATGTTCTTCCAGTGTCTAACCTTGGTTGATATTTTCCCTCTGTAAACCCCTCCATGCCAATTATGGCAGACTGAGGCAAATGAGCCCAATGCACCATGTTAAAGGGCAGAGGGGATAGGGTGGGTGGGCAGGGGGTGGATGGCATGGGGATGGAGGTGTGTGGTGGCATGGAGAGGGAAGAGGAAGAAAGCATTGAGGGAAAGAAAGCAAGTGCACAGTTGTTTCATATTTTTAAGGAATGGTAGTTTTTATGGACATGCAACGGAAACAAGCTCTCAAATTTTTTTTCAGAGATTGGTATGTTTACAATGGTTCCAGTACAATGAATCAAGAGTGGACCAAAATTTTACAATAAATCACTGCCTTTATATTAAAACAATGTCCAACTGAGCTACATTCCATGACCATGTAGGTATTAGCAGTTCACCAGTCATTTTGTGCTTTGAAAAATTCTTTCTACATATATATATATAAATATGAAAAAAGTCATATACTTTGATATTCTAGTAAAACATTAAAAAATTTCACACTTCAGGAAAAAGCATCAATCATTAAACTGAGGTAGTCAGATAATGTTTCATGTTGTACAATTTATTTAATGACATACACTCAGAATGCATTCACTTTTTAATTTTAATCTGATTTTTTTAGGGAGTTGCGCACTAGCTTTCCAAGATTCTGTTGCATTGTTTCACATGTTTATCAAGGTGCCAAACTGTAAATACCTTGTTGTGTAACTTGCACCACTGTATAGTTAATAAGATTGTTGTTTCCCTAATGGTGTAGCTCAGTTTAGCCTTGACTAGGTCTTAATGCTGTAGCCTTTTCTGTTAGTAATAAGTGAAACCAATAGCATTTAGATAAGTTATTGTGTTAACGAATATTAAATACTTCTAATTTATTCCTTATTTAATCCACTTCTGATATAAAATGTTTATTGTTCTTTGACTTTCATGCAATTAGAAAGACAATTTAACCACTTTTCTTTTCTGGTGTGAGGTTATTTTTGAACAAGAGAAGATTATTAAGGAGTTTAGCTGCTGACAGCAAAATGAGAGCCTGGCGGTCCATTTACTTTTTCATTTAATTTCACCTTCACAGACCTCGTAATAAAAAAAACAATTCTGAGTTAGTAAAGCAAATCTTTCAGAAATATGAAACTGTTCATGTCCACTTGTATGGAACTGCCAAAGTAATTTAAATCAAAGCATAAATAAGGTGGCTATAATATATTTTATTCCCATTTCAAAATGCCTTGCACCCTTCCCTGTCTCTCTATCAAGTACTGAAAAAAGATCTGGATGGGCTCCAACTTTGGTAACACAACTAATTTCTTCTGCTGAAAAGAGTAAAGACATTAGATTGCTGGCAAAATACTGAGTCGTCAATTGTAATGAAATTTCTGCCAACTTATCCCACTCAACAAAATGCATCTTTGAATCATTTAAGTCCTACAGAAAACCCTCTAGACATCACCATTTGAAGTGACCTTGGGATGAAAGCGTAGGCTGATGGATGTGGTTCCGTATCTTGATCTCATTCCCCTGCGATTGACTCTTCCTATTGGACAGAGTCAGCAAAGAGTGGATAACCTTGCAAGTTCAAACATGGCATATGATTAGTTCTTTTAAAGTTGCAAGAGTGCTTTAAAATTGTTCAGTGAATGTCATGCAGCCACAATTTTGCCAGTCAGACTTGGATCTTTTTGGATGTTGGGGAAAAGTTTAAACAAATAGTAATCGTGAGAGAAGCCATGTGCCACCTGTATACAACCGGTGGACACCACCTAACAGCTGCTGCTAACCACTGTTCATTTTTGAAGCCTCCAACAAGCAGCAGTTGAAGGCAGCCGGGAGCCTTCTCCCAAAGGGAATCCTGTTATGTACATTTACCGAAAGAGATAAGAATATTGCATATGAGTGTTGGACTGACAGGTAGCAGGCCTTTCACTCTGTCTCCACCTGGGTACAATACTGAGTACAAACATGAATCTGTGGCAAGGATGAACATAAAGGATAAAAAACTTACAACTTCACAGAAGAGGATTTGGAGAATTGAGGAAAAGGAATGCCATGGAAGATAGAAGACATTAGATGTGATATATCATGCCACACTTCTTTAATTTATAGATGTTGTTGTTAGAGCACATTATAGAAATAGTTGGATTATTTTCTGTGCATAATGTGAAGGAACCATCCCTACTGAAACAGAAAATAAAGTATTATGAGAATTGTGTTGCAATTTGCTTCCTAGTTCTACTCATTAATTAGGTCTACAGTTTCCCTCCGCTATAATATAGTGGAGACAGATCAAGTAGAAAGTAAACTTACGCAACCAGCGCAATGTGGAACAAACCTGCGGGGGAGAAAGACACAGGCAGGACCCAATTCCAGAATTCTCAACCACATTCCCATTGTGTGATATTTTTAAAGGTGTAGGTTGCACGCTGGCATACAGCAATGCCAATGCCTGTGGCTTCATTGTTGGGGTAGTGATTTCAAACTTCCTTCATCGAGTTGAGCTGGTTTTTGAAGGGGATGTGGGTTATGCCAGCTCAGAGGTGTTGTGAACCATGGGGGAAGTCTGTTTTGGCGTCAGGACAAGGTTAAAGGGATTTCTAGCTTTGCATGTCATAATGATAAGTTAAGCATGTTTTTTTTAGGGCAGTGATTGATAACAGGTCATTGTTAGAAAAGGTAAGTGACCACTAAATTGAACAGCACTATGAAAGTGGAAAAGTCTTCAGATACTTTAGATTAATTTAACCAGTAGATAAAATGCTCTATTGCACTGAACAGATTCAGATTTTACAGTCAGTTGCAGCTTGTGCTTTGACATTTTCATTGATTAACAGGCCAAGCATCTGTTCAGCTTCTGATGCAGTGCTAGAGACGGCCATCTATTCCACCATTACTTCAAAGGCTTTAATGTCATCGACTCTGGTGTTTTTTGACACGCTTGTGCAATTGAACATCATTCCCTGTGCTAGGCTGAGCTTAAAATGGATTTAGCTGAGCACTGGTTGTTGATACAGTGGTCAAGGGGACTGTGAGCTTTATTTAGAATGACAGTTTTATGAGCTCTTAAGAGGGTTTTTTAAAATGGTTTTATGACCATTTAACGGGATAAAGGATTTCATTCAATTATAGTATAAATGGCTGCATGTTTAATAGACAGCTTTATGAGCCCCTAAAAGTATTAAGATTTTTTTCAAGTGAGGTTTGATGGCTCTTTGCTTATTTTGATAATTTCATGAACATCTCAAAGCCTTGCAATGTTACTATAGGGCTCATGGATTCTGTCCATACTGGGAACTGGCTGATTGGACATAGGGGCAGGCAGCATGGAGGATATGGGGGGCAGGGACTGTGGGCAATAGGATATGGCAATAAGGGAACTGGACTGCAGTCCTTGGGAACAAAGGTGGGCCTTCTAACCTGCCCGCCATCACATCTGCCTGCCTTTGTCCCTGCTTAGGACCTTTGGGAGGCAGTGACACCAAGTTCAGGCCATCCCACAACCACACCATGAAAATAGAAGTGTATAGGCACAGTCAAGAGGAGGTGGAATCCCAAAAATCTATCACACCCAAAAGGTCAGAAGAATCGTGAGGCCCCGCTTTCATGGTCTGTATTCGTACTGAAAATCAAAATCAAGCGAGCTTTTGCCCTTCTGCTCCATGGGAGGTTTCTGTGCTTCCTGAGCTCGCCTTAGGAAACCTGCATTACAGCGTTACAGGTGGAAAACCTGCTGACTCAGATTTCCCACCTCAAAAAGGAAAATCTGGCCCTTTCTTTTTTTTATTGTACAATGTTCATGATCATGGGTACCATTTCTGATTGGATGAATAAAGAAAAGAATTATTTTCTCTGGTGTGGGAATCCAGATGTGGGGATGCTGTCGTTGGACTGGGGTAAACACAGTAAGAAGTTTAACAACACCAGGTTAAAGTCCAACAGGTTTATTTGGTAGCAAAAGCCACACAAGCTTTCGGGGCCCCAAGCCCCTTCTTCAGGTGAGTGGGAATTCTGTTCACAAACCGGGCATATCCGGGCATAACCGGGTTTGTGAACAGAATTCCCACTCACCTGAAGAAGGGGCTTGGGGCCCCGAAAGCTTATGTGGCTTTTGCTACCAAATAAACCTGTTGGACTTTAACCTGGTGTTGTTAAACTTCTTACTGTGGGAATCCAGAACAAGGTGATTAGAGCTTCAAATTAGAGCTGGGCCAATCAGCGGCGATGTCACAAAATACTTCTTCACAAAAAGTGGAGTGGAAGCACAGAACTCTTATCTCTGTCCACACGCACATTGAAGCTAGGGTTCAGTTCAAAGTTGCTGAAGTTAAATTGTTAGATTTTTGTTAGACCAAGGTATGAATGAATATGAAACCACAGAGTAGTGGTGGTGGGTGGTGGGGGAGGGGGGTAGCTTGAGTTAAGATGCAGATCAGTCCTAATCTAATTAAATGGCAGAATATGCTTGACAGGCTGCATAGCCTACTCCTGTTCCTACATTCCTAGATGTTAATCTAACCCTTGTACAAACTAATTGGCACAGCATGAATTATTTGTGCTGGCTTTTTTTCAGAATATTTTCATCACAAAAATGCTTGAATGGATCCAGGGGGAAAAAAAAACACTGGAGTTCACACTCTGTTACTTACCTATATCATTAACTAAACATGAGATGATCTGGCTGGATTCTCTTTTTCCAATGTGTTTCTCGTCTGAATGTCATTATCTGAATCTTTCTAGCATTAGCATGAGAGAGGAAGGTGAATGGAAACTGGGAATTACATTTTTTGCATGAGTGCATTCTCAGAATAAGGGGATGCTCTCAATAAAATTTAAGAACCAACTGATTACTGTGCAGAAAATTCACAGTAAAACAGTCCCCAGCTTCATTCCTGACACAATACAGGTCAATGTTTTCAATGTATTACATTACAACTTGTTGGTTTCGGAATAACAGGATAAATATATGGTTAGAAATGAATTAATAGCTATAAGGTTAAGTACAGACAGAATTGGCCAAATACTCCATGAAACATGAAAATTATTGTGTTGCTAAATGACAGAAATTTTTTTATAAAAAGGGAATCTAATGAACTTAGAATCATAGAATCCCTACAGTGCAGAAGAAGGCTATTCTGCCCATTGAGTCGGCACCAACCACAATCCCACCCAGGCCCTATTCCTGCAACTCCATGTATTTACCCTGCTAATCCCCCAACACAAAGGGATAATTTAGCATAGCCAATCAATCTAATTCGCACATCTTTGGACTGTGGGAGCAAACTGGAGCACCTGGAGGAAACCCATGTAGACAAGGGGAGAATGTGCAAACTGCGCACACACAGTGACCCAAGCCGGAATTGAACCCGGGTCACTGGCACGGTGAGGCAGCAGTGCTCACCGCTGTGCCACCCTCATTGAATTCAAATTCCAACAATTTTCATGAAAAGAGTTGAACATGTATCCCAGAGCACTATGCCATTAACAATCCCCCGGTACTTTCCATTTTCTGTAACAAGAAAGAGGACGCTACCAAAGCTATGGTAAAAGAGGAGGTTGTTGGCAAACTGAATAAGATAAAAACAGATAAAGAAGAGGCACTGGAAAGGCTGGCAGCACTTAAACTGGAAAAGTCATGCAATCTGGATGGGGTCCATCTTAGGTTGATGAGAGAAGTAGGGTTTTGCGGATGTACTGGCCACAATCTCCCATTCCATCTTAAATACAGGGGTGGTGCTAGAGGACTGGAGGATTGCAAATGTTACACCCTTGTTCAAAAAAATGGGGAAGGATAAATCTGCCAATCACAGGTCAGTCAGTTTAACCTCAGTGGTGAGGAATCTCAGAAAAAATGAATAGCCATTTAGACGAATGTGGTCTTATAATGGAGAGACAGATTTGTTAAGAGCAAATTGTATTTGATTAACCTGATTGAGGTAACAGTGAAGGTGGATGAGGACAGTACAGTTGTTGTTGTGTATATGGACTTTCAAAAGGCATTTGATAAGGTACCAGATGTTCGGCTTGTCAGCAAAATTAAAGCCCGTGGGATAAAAGGACAAGTGGAAACATGGATCCAATATTGGATAAGGGATAAAAAGGAGAGAGTTGAGGTGAATGGCTGTTTTCAGACTAAAGGAAGGTTTACAGCAGTCCTGATCATTCCATACTAGACTGCTGCTGTTTTTGACATACATTGATGACATGGACATGGGAATGCAGGGTACAATTTGAAGATGATTTTAATCATCTCTGTCTCATCTCCTCTTAGCCTTCTCTGCTAACTCAGCTCCTCTAGTCTATTCCAATAGCTATACTTCTCTTCCCTCTGTATGACCTCCAATTCTCTTCCCTCTATATGATCTCCAAATCTTCATCGCCTTTTGAAAGTCTTCCATGAGTATGTTATCATGGTATCTGCAGGTTTTGAAATTGTGCCCTGCATCCCCAAGTCCAGGTCATTCATCTATATCAATTAAAGCAGCATACCTGTTATTGAACCCTGGGGAACATCTCTCTTTACCTCACTCCAGTCCTTAAAAGAGCACTCACCACAACTTCCTGATTTATTCTACATAGTCAATTTTGTATCATAGAATCCCTGCAGTGCAGAAGGAGGCCATTCGGCCCATCGAGTCTGCACCAACCATAATCCCAATCAGGCCCTATTCCAGTAACCCCCTGACACTGGGGATAATTTAGCATAGCCAATCAATCTGACCGCTCATCTTTGGACTATGAAATCATAGAAATCATAGAAACCCTACAGTGCAGAAGGAGGCCATTCAGCCCATCGAGTCTGCACCGACCACAATCCCACCCAGGCCCTACCCCCACATATTTACCCACTAATCCCTCTAACCTACGCATCCCAGGACTCTAAGGGGCAATTTTTAACCTGGCCAATCAACCTAACCCGCACATCTTTGGACTGTGGGAGGAAACCGGAGCACCCGGAGTAAACCCACGCAGACACGAGGAGAATGTGCAAACTCCGCACAGACAGTGACCCGAGCCAGGAATCGAACCTGGGACCCTGGAGCTGTGAAGCAGCAGTGCTAACCACTGTGCTACCGTGCTGCCGTGGGAGGAAACCAGAGCACCAGGAGGAAACCCACGCAGACACGAGGAGCACATGCAGACTCCACGCAGACAATAACCCAAGGTTGGAATTGAACCCGGGTCCCTGGCACTGTGAGGCAGCAGTGCTAACCATTGTGCCACCGTGCCGCCCCCTAAGGTCCTTGCTGCGACTGTCCATTTTATCATATGGGTTTCAATTTTGCCAAAAAGATGAATGTGATGCCTTATCAAATGCCATCTGAAAGGTAAAGTAAATAAAGTGAAATTGTTTCCAATTGTTGAAGTGTTCATTATGAGAGGACATAAATTTAAAGTGACTTGCAAATGGAGCAGAGGCAACATGAGAAAGAAAGATTTAGAATGGTGATTGAGTGGTGGATGCATTTTCAGCTGTTGCCTTCAGTTGGAAATTCAATGAATACTTGAAAGATAAACAATTGCAATAATGTGTGGAAAAAGTTGGGGAGTGGGAATAACTGGATTGCTCTTTGAAAAAGCTAGTGTAAACCCGATAGGCCATTAACCTACCTGCTGTGCTTTCCAATTCTATGATTCTATGTATTATGGAACTTTAATCAATATTTCAGAATTGGAAGGATTTTGGCAGCATTTCATAGCATTGTAGAGCAAGATTTTTTGGCCTCCCAGCCGCGTGTTTCTCGGCGGTGGAAGGCAGCATGCCGTTGCTGGTGCGGGATTATCTGGTCCCACCGTTGTCAATGGCATTTCCCATTGAAGGCACCCCATTCTGTTGGGAAACCCATGGACGAGGGTGCGCTGCTGACAGGGCCAGAGAATCCCGCTGGCATTAAGGACTGGAGAATTCCAGCCATCGAGTTTGATAGCACAACAGGAGGCCCTTCAGCACCAACCACCTGTGTTTCCTACTCAGTTATCAAAATTGTTATTTACTCTTTTGAAAATTTTCAAAGCAAAATATTGACCTTAACTGTTTGATGTTTCCCTATATAGTTCTGTAATTTGTTTCTTTATAATCACTGGCCTCTTTAGCTCCAACTAAACAAACTCTCTGCCTTCCCCATTAATCTTCAGCCCTGATTCTGCACCAGCCTCAGTGATGGTCTTCCCCATAATGGCCAGTATTGTTTCCTCAGTGCTGGGAGGGGAGGAACACGCAGGTGAGCCTCTCCCCCTCAGGTAAGTCCCTGTTACCCCCAGTTATGTGCTACCTTTTGAAAAAGGGAGGTAAGCAGATCAGCAAGCGTGGTGCTGCAGCTGTCATGGTTGAATAGTTGCCATTGTGTGCATGTTGTGAGATGTAGGTGGGAGGCTTGCAACAGTGCTGAGTGTGTGAGGGTGGCATGATGTACATAAATGGTCAGTTTGAGTCCTAAATGATAGAGACTTCTGGCAGGTGAGTGATCGATGAACAGTATGCAACACTAGAACAAAGAACAAAGAACAATACAGCACAGGAACAGGCCCTTCGGCCCCCCAAGCCCGCGCCGCTCCCCGGTCCAGGATTGAATCCTGAATCCAGGATCCCCGCCCAATTTTCCAGCCTATCTACATACCAATATCCTATCCACCGAGCTGTCCCTCACAGCTACGATGCTTTATTCATTACAACCTATTAACTCACCCCCACCCCTCCATTCCAGACCATGTGATCTCCAGGGAGAGGCGAAAACCCAGAGTGAAAAACCCCAAGGCCAATATGGGGAAAAAAAATCTGGGAAATTCCTCTCCGACCCCCTGAGGCGATCGAAACGAGTCCAGGAGATCACAATGGCCCTGATCGGAAAATGCTTCCCAACCCTAGTCATTTCCACTTCCACGAACACCATATGAATTCCCTGCCCCCGAGACAGGTTCCCAACTATCCGCAGTCTCGCTCTGTACTGGCACCAGCAAGATGATCATAGAATGAAGCCTTGAAACGAGAAACAAGGAACAATTAGCCCACGCCGCTCCCTGGTCCAAACTAGACCACTCTTTTGTATCCCTCCATTCCCACTCCGTTCATATAGCTGTCTAGATAAGTCTTAAACGTTCCCAGTGTGTCCGCCTCCACCACCTTGCCCGGCAACACATTCCAGGCCCCCACGACCCTCTGTGTGAAATATGTCCTTCTGATATCTGTGTTAAACCTCCCCCCCTTCACCTTGAACCTATGACCCCTCGTGAACGTCACCACCGACCCGGGGAAAAGCTTCCCACCGTTCACCCTATCTATGCCTTTCATAATTTTATACACCTCTATTAAGTCTCCCCTCATCCTCCGTCTTTCCAAGGAGAACAACCCCAGTTTCCCCAATCTCTCCTCATAACCAAGCCCCTCCATACCAGGCAACATCCTGGTAAACCTCCTCTGTACTCTCTCCAAAGCCTCCACGTCCTTCTGGTAGTGTGGCGACCAGAACTGGACGCAGTATTCCAAATGCGGCCGAACCAACGTTCTATACATCTGTAACATCAGACCCCAACTCTTATACTCTATGCCCCGTCCTATAAAGGCAAGCATGCCATATGCCTTCTTCACCACCTTCTCCACCTGCGACGTCACCTTCAAAGATCTGTGGACTTGCACACCCAGGTCCCTCTGCGTCTCTACACCCTTTATGGTTCTTCCATTTATCGTGTAGCTCCTCCCTACATTATTCCCACCAAAATGCATCACTTCGCATTTATCAGGATTGAACTCCATCTGCCATTTCCTTGCCCAAATTTCCAGCCTATCTATATCCTTCTGTAGCCTCTGACAATGTTCCTCACTATCTGCAAGTCCTGCCAGTTTTGTGTCGTCCGCAAACTTACTGATCACCCCAGTTACTCCTTCTTCTAGATCATTTATATAAATCACAAACAGCAGAGGTCCCAATACAGAGCCCTGCGGTACACCACTAGTCACAGGCCTCCAGCCGGAAAAAGACCCTTCCACTACCACCCTCTGTCTTCTATGACCAAGCCAGTTCTCCACCCATCTAGCCACCTCCCCCTTTATCCCATGGGATCCAACCTTTTTCACTAGCCTACCATGAGGGACTTTGTCAAACGCTTTACTAAAGTCCATATAGACAACATCCACGGCCCTTCCTTCGTCAACCATTTTGGTCACTTCTTCAAAAAACACCACCAGGTTAGTGCAGTTGGTGCAACAGGGTATTTGGTAATGCATTCACTGACCTTAACCATGCATGCGAAACCATTAAACATCTTTAAGCATTGTATTCAGCTCCATGGAGCTACATTCCTGGCATTTACCTGCATAGGGCAGCACTTTGGCACAAAGGTTACCACTGCTGCCTCACAGCGCCAGGGACCAGGGTTCAATTCCGGCCTCGGGTGACTGTCTGTGCGGAGTTTGTACATTCTTCCTGGGTCTGCGTGAGTTTCCTTCGGGTGCTCTGGTTCCCTCCCACAGTCTAAAGATGTGTGGGTTAGGTTGATTGGCCATGCTAAAATTGACTCTTCAGTGTCAGGGGGATTAGCAGGGTAAATACGTGGGGTTACTGGGGTGGGGCCTGGGTGAGATGGTTGTCGATGCTGGGTCGATGGGCTGATGGCCTCCTTCTGCACTGTTGTGATTCTTTGATTCTAGATATCTGTTCCTATTACTTTCTCATCATGTGCCTGGTGGATCTTCTGCATTTGTCTCAAGTTATACTTATTAAACATGGAGTACAAAATTATTTAATTCAGAAAGGCTAATATCAAACTGGTGCCATCTAGCCTCAAATATTCCATTTACAATATAAATGGTCACCCATGCCTCAACCATTTGTATCTCCCTGCATGGACTTTTTCACAACCTCAGGACACCGCAGAATGCTCTACAGCCAATGGAGTACTTCTTGAAGTGTAGTCACTGTTGTAATGTAGGAAATGTGGCAGCCAATTTGCCCAAAGAAAGCTCCCACAAACAGCAATGTAATGAACAGCTCACCTGTTTTAGAAGTTGGTTGAGGCATTGGCCAATTCCAGTTCAGCTCTCGACGACATTTATATCTTTTAATCTCTGCCCAATCTGATTTACCATTTTCACACATTTTATTCTTAATATGAGGAGGGATGGGTTGGTAAGTTTGCCGACGACACGAAGGTTGGTGGGGTTGTGGATAGTCTGGAGGGATGTCAGAAGTTACAGAGGGACATAGATAGGATGCAAGACTGGGCAGAGAAGTGGCAGATGGACTTCAACCCAGATAAATGCGTAGTGGTCCATTTTGGCAGGTCGAATGGGATGAAGGAGTACAATATTAAGGGAAAGACTCTTAGTATGGTAGAGGATCAGTAGGACCTTGGGGTCCGGGTCCATAGGACTCTAAAATCGGCCCCACAGGTGGAGGAGGTGGTTAAGAAGGCGATGGTGTGCTGGCCTTTATCAATAGAGGGATTGAGTTCAGGAGTCCGGGGATAATGATGCAGCTATATAAGACCCTCGTCAGACCCCACTTGGAGTACTGTGCTCAGTTCTGGTCGCCTCATTACAGGAAGGATGTGGAAAAAATTGAAAGGGTGCAGAGGAGATTTACAAGGATGTTGCCTGGATTGACTGGCATGCCTTATGAGGATAGGCTGAGGGAGCTCGGTCTTTTCTCCTTGGAGAGACGTAGGATGAGAGGAGACCTAATAGAGGTGTATAAGATGTTGAGAGGCATAGATTGGGTGGACACTCAGAGGCTTTTTCCCAGGGTGGAAATGGCTGCTACGAGAGGACACAGGTTTAAGGTGCTGGGGGGTAGGTACAGGGGAAATGTTAGGGGGAAGTTTTTCACACAGAGGGTGGTGGGCGAGTGGAATCGGCTGCCGTCAGTGGTGGTGGAGGCAAACGCAATAGGGTCTTTTAAGAGACTCCTGGATAAGTAAATGGGACTTAATAGGATAGAGGGTTATAGGTAGGTCTAAATGATAGGGATATGTTCGGCACAACTTGTGGGGCCGAAGGGCCTGTTTTGTGCTGTAGTTTTCTATGTTTCTATGTAATATGACAATAAAAAAAGTAATTGACCCACTTGTACCTGGATGGTTAAATACGGCCAGTGAGATCAATGATGGATGTGCTCCTGTCTCCAAACAATCTCTTGTGAAGATTGAAGTTTTTGGGATAGGTGACTCGAAATTTTATACTGCTGGATGACTATCAATTGTCATATTCACCAAGCGGGATGCTCCACTCAGTTGTTTGCAAGCAAATCTGTCCATCCATGTGGAGGAATTGCCATTGAAACAGATTATGAAATTGTTTTGCAGCAGCCATCTCTGAATCAAGGAAAAAATATCTATTTATACAGAAACTAGAAAGACTAGCCAGATAGATCATTCTGTTAAGTGATTTTGTGCTCCATTTATAACAATGTCACTTGAGACTAAGCCTAGTGCCACTTACAGACAGGTGACCTTTTTTATATAGGTGGTTTTCAAAGCAGTTTCTCCTGTACATCACGTTGTGATCCATTCTGTCACATTGGCTTTCAGAGTACATTAGAATGGATCATCACTGAGGTCTATCTTCTGTTAAGACATACATCACAGGACAATGGAACCCTGGAGGTAAGAACCATGTTAGATTAAAACAAAACATCATGGGAATTTATAACCTTTAATACTGATCTCCAGATAAAACTGATGGCAAGGCTTTGTGTTTTATCATTAATGCACACTGTTATAAATCTTTTATCCCATCAGCATTACAGTTGCTGGGTCAAAATCATGAAATTCCTTCCCCAACAGAACTGTGGGTGTACCTACAACACAGTGGGGGGGGGGGGGGGGGGTGGGGGGGTGGGGGGGGGGGTGGTTGTAGCTCAAGAAGACAGCTCATCATTACCATCTCAAGGGAAATAAGGCCCGAAATTTTCCAGCCATTCCCGCCAATGGGATTTTCTGGTCCCACCGACAGGATTTTCCACTCCCACTGACGGCGACACGCTGCCACGGGTTCTCCAGTGGCGGAGAGCGAAAACTCATTGACAGCAGTGTGACTTGAAGATTTCACCAGAGGCCAATGACTGCTACGAGACAGGCTACAGTGGGGGGTTGGTGGAAAACCCCATCGTGAGGCGGGGGGGAGAGGGGGGGGGAGGGGTGTGGAGAAATAAATACTGGCCTGGTTAGTGATGCTCACATCCCATGAATGAGTAAAAATAATTAATATTTCTTCACAACGGTCAAACATAAAGCTTGAAATGTTAGTGTGACCACTCATTTTGTCATTTAGGGAGTTGCACTCCTGCATTGGTTCCTGATGAAGGAGAGCATTAAATCTTTATCGCAATGGCAGGACTTAAATTTCCATAGCCCACCAGGGGCCTGAATATATTCTTTATCACTCACAGCATTATTTTGACATTCATCTCATTCTTCTCACCTCTGAGATGATTTTCCAAAGGTAGATGCAGACCCTTAAACAGAAAGAGAGAAACCAAATGGGAAGATTGAATGTATGGTTGAAGAGATACGGGTCCTGCAATTCTGTGGGGAAACTCCTTCCCTCACACTGTAACTCTGATAGAAGATCAGTGAACCAGATCTCCCCCTCCTATCCTTCACCGTCCCTAAATAAACAGTAGAGACCCAGTGAAAGAACCTCTGCAGACTTTCAGGACTAAGAGGTTTTTGAACAGACAAGTGGTTTGGGTAGCTAATTCCAGAGGGTAGTGACTCAGGCCTTCTGGCGAGACACGAGATGTCGCCTGCCCTGACCTTGGCCATTTTCCCAACAACCTCGGCCAGGGATTCAGCAACTACAGCATGGGCAGTCTCTGAACAGCCTGACGGATTGATTCATTCTTTGCGTAAGACATTTAATGCTGCAGCTAAATTTTTCTCTGAGAACAAATGTACAAGGTTCTCTGAGAGAAAGAAAATCTGAGACACCCTCTGTCAACCCCTGAATGCTGCATGCCAATGCCATCAATTGTCATGATCTGATGCGCAGAATTCAATTTGGGCGAGTGACAAGAAAATGGGGGAAGCTATGCTCCTCTCATTGGAATTGGTTTCACCATGTGCCCACCTTCACATGACTGCGCGCGTTTGATTCCACAAAGGCTGCACTTCAGAAAAGGACTGAGACTTGGGAATGAAACAAACCTCATTCTCAAGTACATTCCCAGTGCCACCAATCCCAGCTTTACGAGGAAACTGGAGGGGGAAGCTGCAAAAACCTCGACCATAATTAGAAGATTGAACCCCAATGGTAGGATAGCGGAACAGGTCAATAAACAATGGGGATAGAAGCTGGGAAATCTGACTGGCGACCACTGTGTAAAATGGCCACAGAGAGGTTTAAAAGCAGTGAGGTAAGTGTTGAAGTTGGGAGCGTGGAATTTTATGTGAGAAATGACTTGGTCTCCTGTGAACAATATAGACTTTGTAACTCATGTTATCCTTACGAATCCGAATATATCTGTAAAGATATAGGGAGCGATTCTCCCCCAAAAATTCTAAGTGTCAAATTTGCATGAAAAGTGGAGTAAATCACGTTGGTTTTTTCAGCGGGGTTTTCAAAATGAATCTCCCACACTCTGAGTACTGCCGAGGACACTAGTGTGAATCACGCCTGTTCCCGCTGAAGAGGCTGAAATCAGCAGGCTGAGTGGGCCCCCGTGCATGCACACATCTCTGGGAGATCGCGAAACAAATCCTCCCAGTATTGAGATCGCTGGCCTCAACCCCCACCCCCTCATGGACATTGCTGGCCTGATCACTGGCCTCTCACTCCCTTCCCGGACATTACTAGCCTCTAATGCCCCTCTTCACCCCCACAAGAAAATAGCCAGCCTCCCAGCCTACCCATCCCCCACTGACCTGGACATCTTTGACCACCCATCCCCCACTGGCCTCCCCATCCCTCCCCCCCCCCCCCCCCCCCCCCCCCCCACTTCACACAGAGCACTGTACTGCCATGCACACCCCCTACCTGTGAGCATTTACCTCATTGAGTGAGAACCTTGAGCAATGTACCCCCCCAAACACAGTACCTTGTTGAGTTTACCCAATCAGCACCTTTAGAGATGGCTGACCCTCTATTGAAACCAGGTTTCCTTTACACTTCTCACAAGGAATTTTTACGAACAGGCCCATGACTGGCCCAAACTGACTGCACCTGGACTCCCCTAACAAACCAGAGTTGTATATAAGCTGCAATAATGGACACACAGCCAGTCATGCCAGGAAGATGACCGCAAATAAAAGTCGTCCCAGATTTTTGGAGACTGAGCAGGCCTGCCTGCTGGACGCAGTGGAGGAGAGGCGCCATCTACTCTACCCGACTCAGGGCCATAGCCCAAGGAGTCACGCAGCAAGCATCTTATGGGAGGCAGTGGCTGCAGTTGTGAATGCCAGGACCCCTCGATCCAGAGAACAGTACCACAAGAAAATGAACAACCTTCTTCGGGCTGCAAGGGTGAGTGTGCATCCCTTTCTGAAAACTGTACATGTGCTGTGCTTACAATGTCAAACCATCCCCTGACACCTCAAGGGCAGCCACAAACATCCCCCCGTCCCCTCCAAGTACTGCCTCCAACTCCTATGGCAACCCCCCAATCAGCAGGGACCAATTTCCCCGAAACAGCTAATACGAGCTCCTCAACCCTGACACACACTGCACCCCATTCCCTTCCATACATCATGCTTTCAATCCCCCTTATATCCCCAGAGGAGAAAACCACACACAAGTGGCATGAAAGGGAGAAAACTAGTGGAGGTGTTCTTGAGCTGTGGCTGCTGACGGGCTCTGAGCAGCGTTCCCTGGAGCTGATGGGGGGGGGGGGAACACGCCTCAAATAGTCACCGGCAGCCAGGTCGGCGTCCAGCATGTGAGCATCAGCTGAACCCTATTCCTATATCTTCTTTGAAGTAAGTTCCAGGCTGCGTGGGTAGTTTTCCCTCCCTTCCCCTAATGTGTGTTCCTTCTTACAGTGCTGGATCCTGATGAACCAGGCCCTTCTGGTATCGTATCCACCATCCCCCCACCCTTGCCCCCAGCTGCTCGGGAACCAACTCCCATAGATACCTCAGACGACACCTCGGAGGGAGGCCCTGAAGAATCCTCCAAGGACAACACCAGTGATTCGCCACAGGCATCAACCACACAACCCACTAACACAGAGACTATCACCACGGTGGGGCATGTTAGTGCTGAGGCTTCTGGGTCACTTACTGGTGAGCAGATCACAGCCGCTGATGTACATCTGGTGGAGACAGGAACATCTGAGGGCTCAGGCACATGGAAGTCTGCTGGAGGCGAGGATTCAGCTGGCCCCAAGCCAGATGCTGAACCTCAGGGTTTGTTTGTCCCGAAGCTGGTGGAGATGCATGAGCAGACGTGGGGAGTTGTGGATGGGCTGTCAGCAGCCATGCTGCGACTGCAAGGCTGTTTAGAGGAGTCAGAGTGCTGTTGCAGGAGGTGGTGCTGGCACAGTGTGTTAACCAGCACAACACTACAAGGGTGGCGTCCACAGTGGAAAGTCTGGCTCAGGGATCTGACCTCATGGGTGACAGGGTCCAGGCCATCCTGGAGACACAGCAGGTCATGGCAGAGACACAGCGGGCCATGGCCGAGGGTGTCGCCGGCATCCAGGAGGCACATTGGCCCATGGCCACGGGAGACACTGCTGACCATGGCTGGGACTTTCACTGGCATTCAGGGGACACAGCAAGCTGTGACTGTGAGCCTCAACAACCTAGCCCAGTCTCAGAGGGCTACTGCTCAGGGGCTCCAGATCTTGGCTCGTTCACAGAATGCTGTAGCAGAGGGGCTCCAGAGCTTGGCCCAGTCTCAGAGGGCCAGGGCTGAGGGATCACAGATGAAGGGACAGACACATCTGGGCCTCCGGGACTGGCAGAGCCAGGTGATGCCAGAGCTCCTGGAGCTCAGTCCAGCTACTCTGGTATCCCATGGAGTGTCCCAAGGGCCTATAGGCATCCCAAGGGAGGAGGAAGGGCTAGAGCCCACGTTGGGGCCTTCCACACAGGAAACTCCAGACATCCTGAGAACTCCTGATTCCCCCTTTCCTCACACTGGCCAGCTGGATGAACAGGGTGGCACAGAAACATCAGTGACATCCGTTTGTTGGCCGGGGCCTCCAGGTCTCAGCCGGCAGGGGGCGGCCGCCAAGGGCAACACATGCAACGGGGCGTGGATCACAGCTGGACGCTTCCACCTCCAATGTGCATCCTAGGGGAGCACCTCGATGAAGCAGTAGGCCATCACAAGATTAGAAAGTTTTTGGGTTAGTGAGAGTGAAGGTCACCTGTAGTCAATACTTTGACAACCAAATAAACTTAATCAAATTGACTGAGGGACAAATTAAAAGGGGCAGCTCCCAAAAAGAAGGGAACTGCCTGAAACAAAAAACAAAGTAGAAAGGAAACTTAAAAACATCAAATTAAATGTGATTAAAGGGGTCGATAATACACCCCAGCCCCTGTGGTTTCCAATGAGCACAGAAGGCCTTGACAGTGCCCTCAGACACTGCAAGCTCCCTCTCCAGAGCACCCTGCTGTGAATGTAGCCACGACAGAGGGGCAGACAGTTGTGTCGGACGACCCTCTTGGTCACCCGCTGCCTGGACCTGAAGTTTGGCCAGGGAAGTTCACCAGTAGTCAGGGTTAAGTTTTGTTAAATGTTAAGAACACAATTAAGAGTTATTTGCTCCTCACAGCTGTGACTAATCTGTCTCTGATTCTACCCCACAGAGCTGAGTGCACCCCAGTCCCACACACCGAGGCGCAGACTGCTGTGCTGCGTGGTACCAGCCCCTCGGTCAAAAGTTATAGACTGCCTGCATTACTTTGCTCACCATTCACCAGACACTTAGTGCATTCGGAGAACAGATAGGAATCAGACTTGAGTGGCACCGAGGCAGGATCCCAGTGTGCCTTACAGTGAGTCGTCGTCATCCTCCAGCCTTCACCAAAGACTCGCTACCAGTGCCAGCCCAGGCTCATTAATCTCTTGTGATGTTTCTCAAAGTTGGTGGGGAGTGGGCTGAGAGAGGGTGGGAATGGGTGAGGAGGTGATTGAGAGAGATTGGGGATGGGTGGGGGATGGGCTGAGAGAAGGTGGGGAATCAGTGGGCGATGGGTTGAGAGAGGATGGGGATGGGTGAGGAGGTGGGCTGAGAGAAGGTGGGGATGGGTGGGGAAGTGGGCTGAGAGAGGGTGGGGATGGGTGGGGGGGTGGGATGAGGGAGGGTGGGGATGGGTGGGGGGGTGGGATGAGGGAGGGTGGTGATGGGTGGGGAGGTGGACTGAAAGAGGGTGGGGATGGGTGGGGGGCTGGGCTGAGAGAGGGTGGGGAAGAGGAAGGGTCATATGGGTTGAGGGGCCAGTTTGGGGTTGTGGTTAGGTGGCGTCTGCAGTGGCTCCTGGGCTGTGATGGAAGGGTGTTGAGAGCAGTCCCCACACTGCACAGCACCAGCTATGTGAAGCGGGCTGCTATCAGAGCCTCCCTCGCTGCCCTGCCCTGCCGGGCTCCTGCCATCACCACATGCCCTCCATCCTCTGGTTCCTCATATGACAGGACATTCACTTTGGCCTGTCACTGCTCCTCCTCCTCTTTGTCCTCCAGCTGGTCTCTCTGCTGCTGGGTAATGTTGTGCAGGACACAGCACACGATGATGATGCGTGAAGCACACACAGGGTCATACTGCAGGGTGCTCCCAGTGTGGTCCAGGCAGCGGAACCGCATCTTAAGCAGGCCTATGCATTGCTCTATTATGGACTGGGTGGCAGCGTGGACCTCATTGTAGTGAGTCTCCGTCTCTTTCTCAGGCCTCTGCACTGGCGTCAGCAGCCATGACCTCAGCGGGTAGACCTTATTCCCCACGAACCATCCCTGCAGCCTGGGCTGGTCTTCAAAGAGCCCAGGGATGTCCGACCGTCTCAGCACATAGCTGTGGTGGACACTCCCTGGGTGCCGTGCACGGACCTGCATGATGATCACCCAGTGGTCACATACGATTTGTACATTGAGGGAGTGGAACCCCTGTTAATAAATGGTTGCCCCTCACCTCGCAGGAACTGCAGGGCGATGTGTGTCCCATCCACTACCCCCTGCAATGGCAGTGAAGCCTGCAGCCCGGGCCTCCTGCTGAGCCTGTCCAACATCAAAATGGATGTATTGGCCTTCCCGGGTGAAAAAGGCATCTGTCACCTGGCGGACACATCTGTGGACTGAGGCCTGAGAGGCTCCACAAAGGTTACCACTGGGGGCCTGAAACAACCCTGTTGCATAAAAATTCAGTGCCGCTGTCACCTTAACTTCTACTGGCAGCGGTGGCCGTCCCTACCCTGAAGTGCCAGGTGTGTGAGCACCTCACAAAGGTGCCAGACCGTGTCCTTAGATAGGTGGAGCTGGCGACAGTACACAACCTCCAACAGCCCCTCGAATGGCGTTCTGGTCCGGTACTGCTTAAACCTCCATATCCTTCTTCTGAGCACCCTTTCGGGAGACTGCTCTCCCACGTCCTGACCTTCAGCGGCAGCCCCCTCGCTTCCTCCCTGAAGGCCTGTCAGTGGCTGCTCCTGGAATGGCCTCCCTACGCCCTCCACCTCCTGAGCCTCCTCCTCCTCCTCAGCCACCACCACGATGGCCAGCTCTAAATCAATAACACCAAGATCCATTCTGCATGGTGAGGGTTAGAGAGAGATTGATAGATTCATGTCATTGCTTGCATCTACTCCAGCCCCCCCCCCCCCCCCCGACCCCCCGACCCCAGCCATCCCTCACTGGGATCAGTGTCCCCACTTGTGAATGCTGGCAACACAACACAATCTGTGCTGCCATGCGTCACCTGATTAGGTTGCCTGCCATTGGCACCGTGAGCACGGCTGGCAGGGAGAGCATACAGGTTGGTGTGCGGGTGTGACTATTGCGCTCTCTTGAGCCAGAGCTCTCCTGAGCTATGTTCACCAGAGCTCCCCTGCTTGCAGTATTAGCTGCCTGAACTGATGAGCCCTCAAGCAGTTCATGGTGCACTCCCCCCACAGCCCCCACCCCACCCCTCCCCTCACCTCTCTAAAACCCCAGCACTCAGTCCAGTCCCTCATCACACCCAGAAAAAAGGAGCAGCACGGTTGCTGCACAGGGCAGTCTGGCCAGCACTCAGCAAAGGACCCCACCACACCCCACAGAGACTATATGGCATTCCTGGGCCCGGGGACAACAATTCCAGGCACTTCCCCACATCAAGCAGAAAGTTTCCAGGTCCTGCCTCCAACCTCCACAGCACTCTGGGGGCTGCAGCTCCATAAAACCTACCTCCTGACTCCTGTTCAACGCTGCCATGTCAGCTTCCGACTTTTATACAGCAGTTGTAATTCCCACCAGCGTGACATCATGCCAGAGAGGGGGGAGAGGCTAGTGGGGTCAGAGATTCTATTCGTGCACCCACTAATTAGATGGTAAGGTGTGTAAAAGCATGCTAATGTCCATTACGCTGGTTTTCAGCATGGATCCGTCGCCGGCAAAAAACTTAGATTGGGAGATGAGTGGAGATCCGGCCGCCCAGCGCGAATTGGCTGCCACTCAAGTCTCCTGGCCCGCTGCACTGATTTTTTAAGCACAGCGGGATGGGAGAATTGCCCCCATAGTTGGGGGTGAAGGAATAATGTAATATAGTTAATCTTTTCTTGTTGAATAAATGTTTTATTATTTGTTAAAAGTTTGTGACTCTGTTCAGTAGCCGCCCTCCACGTTTCAAAACAGAAAAATAAAGCTAGGATTTATAAAGTCAGGTTCCACCCTGGGATCTGACTGAGCCAATAGAAATATCGGCGGATGATAACAATTAGGCAAATTGCTGTTCCCTGAAAATTGATTGCTATTGTATGTTAGCTATCAGGCAAGATTTTAACCCGTTCTTAAAGCTTTAGAACTGATTTACAACAAGGCACTAAAAATCAGTAGTCCTATATATGTTTGTTGTCTATTTTTCATTTCATCAAACTTTATAAGCAAGCATACAATTGAATAACGGATACAATAGACTTTCACAGAAAAGCCTTTGGTTGGTGAAGTATCCCAGAAAGAATAAAATTTTGAAAAAAGGTTTCTGGCTCCTTTCATATTCCCAACCATCTATTTTTAATCGTGTAAGAACATTAATAACTTATCTTGACATTTTACAGTAGATTTCTTGAAATCAAAAGTTAAGTTTCTTCATTTCTGCATCCAGGCATATCATTCTTGATTTGGGTTTTGAGTTAGGGTTATATGTATTAGAGAGAAAACACCACCACACTCGTCAAACCTGTTTTTCAATGCCTCGCTGCTTGAATTTAGCGAGATGGTCCTTGAATTTAATCATGGGCGGGATTTTCCGGCCGTGCTTGCCCCAAGACTGGAAAGGAACCTTTGTGTGGTCCTGTCCCACCCGCTACAATTCCAATGGCGGGTGAGACAGGAGAATTCTGCCCTATGCCTTAGGAGGACAATCTTACATGCTGTTCATGCTACACTTCCGCTGCAGCGAGATCAGAG
Organism: Mustelus asterias; assembly: GCF_964213995.1. Lineage (NCBI taxonomy): Eukaryota > Metazoa > Chordata > Chondrichthyes > Carcharhiniformes > Triakidae > Mustelus > Mustelus asterias. The sequence continues at coordinate 24,952,827 of NC_135817.1, read as the reverse complement.
AATTTGGCACACAGGAAATTTCCATTCACTGCAGCGTGATGGGAAAATCCCATCCGGCCCCAGGGACTTGTCTACTTTAATGCAATTTAGGATACTCAACGCTTCCTCCTTTGATATATTGACGTTCTGTACAGCATTAACACATCTATCTCTGACCTCAACATCCATCATGTCCTTCTCCTTGGTGAATACGGATACAAAGTACTCATTAAGGATTTCACCCACTTCCTGTGGTTCCATGCATAACTTCCCTCCAGTGTCCTGGAGTGGGCCTACTCTTTCTCTTGCTACCCTCTTGCTCCTAATATGTGCATAAAAAGCCTTGGGATTCCCCTTGATCCTGTTTGCTAAAGACATTTCATGGCCCCTTTTACTGTGGCACTTATTAAAGGAAAGACCATATTGAGTTTGCATTCCTTGCTTTTACATTGCTATGACGATAATATTAAGGCAAACAAATTTAGGATTCGATGACAACTGCATAATGATAACTTGTCTTCTCTCTCCCTCCAGAAAGGCGCAGTCATACTATCAGCATGATAGTCACTACATGAAATTACATTGTCAGCTCAGATCTGTTTTCATCATTTTCAATTTCCATAACCCAGCAAGATGCAGATAAGATTGAGGTGAAATCCAGGACTGTGTAAACTTAAATCATTCATTCAAGTGTTTGAATATTAGCAAATGCCATTCTCCAACTGATTGAAATTTCACGATTTTTAGCCAGTTGGTTCTCCTGCAGTGTTCTCCCAGTTCCAAAGATGCAAACAACTCTCCCGCATATAATGCAATTGGTGATTTGCATTTGTCAACCTAAACAGTTGAGTTAAAGGTAAAATACTGTGAATGTTGGAATCTGAAACAAAAAGAGAAAATGCTAGAAAATCTCAGCAGGTCTGACAGCATCTGTGGAGAGAGAATAGAGCCAACGTTTTGAGTCAAGATGACCCTCTGTCAGAGCACAAGGGAGTGTGGTTGCTCCAGCATTTTCTGTTTTAAAGAGTTGAGTGTTGTATTATATGGCTGGAGGGGGGTGTCACAGCCATGTGGACAGAGTGAGATGAGGCCTACATTTTACCAATCGGGAGGACAGCACAACCTCAGCCGGAAGAATGGGTCACCGGCAGGAATTCCCTTTCAATTTTACAGGCAGCAAGCAGCCAAGCAGCCAATTAAGTGACTGTCACCGGGGTACCAACCTGCTTGGAGCTGCCTGCCCATTCAGAAATAGGGCAGATCGGGAACCTCTGCAATGGCACCAGGGATGGTGGACATTGGAGAGGCAGGCTGGAGACCTGCTGAATTCAGCAAGAAAGCGGAGGAAAATTAAAATATTTCAGAGGCCTATTACCATGGGGGATATCTCTCCAGGGAAATCACAAGGGCTGCAGGGTTGGGTCTGGGGGTGAGGGGAGGCGACGTGTGGGTGGTAGTGTGCCTTCCTTGCATGTGGCCCCCACTTTAATTAAAGTGGGGGCCACCTTCATTTCGCATAGCAGGTGGGTAGGGGTCGATCTCTTGCCAGCAAAATGCCAACAGTCTGGTAAAACAACCCTTAATAGGGCGTTGGCATATTCAAATTGCCTGCACATTGCCTTGGAGTGATCAGCCCGGCCGTTTCCATTCCCACTGTAAAATTCCCAGACGGCAGGTCTTGGTTGGGGGTGCCGCTTCGACAAGGCAACCGGTGACATTACTTGTTCCCCTCATTTCCCTTCCCACCTCCTGGGGGAACAGTAAAATTCTGTCCTTATTTTCAAAGAAATACTTGTCCTCCTTTCTCCTTCTACCAAAAGCTACACTTGTCTGTTTTGAAGTTAGTTTAACTATTACTTGTCCATTCTGCAAGTTTATTGAAGTCTTCCTCTGTATGAACCGCACCCCTAATTTTCTCTCCCTTGCTAATTTGAAATTGTACTTCCAATTCCTGTATCTGTTTAAATAAATGGTGAACAACAGTGGTCTGAGCAACAACCCTTCTGGAACGCCACATCCCACCATCTGCTTGTCTGACTAAGAGAGTGGAATTTTCCTGTCCCACCCACCATGGGAATCATAGCGGGCTGGGATGTGGACAACGCAAAGGTCCATTGACCTTGGGCATTCTCCGGTTTTGGGGCAAACGCGGTTGGAAAATTCCATCTCCAGACTTTCAAATTATTTAAACAATGGTGTTGAAATCTTCCCCACATTTACACCATCAATCACATCCACTGAAAACCAGGTCTATTGGGAGGAATTTCAATGCCCCCCTCCCCCCACAGGATGGGGTGATGTCAGGAGGGGATGGGTTCAATGGGAAACACAATTCCAACTTGCTGCAGATGTGCTGACACTCAGTTTGTGGCTGAATAACCCATTCTGCTGCCAGGAGTGGAAAACTGCAGCTACGAGAAAGGATTGGACAGACTGGAGTTGTTCTCCTTGGATCAGAAGGCTGAGTGGAGATTTGGTTGAAATATACAAATGTTGTGAGGGTAGAGTGGATGGGAAGGGGTTATTTACCTTAGCAGAGAGGTCAGTGACCAGGAGGCGTAGATTTAAAGTGATTGGTGGAAGGATTAGAGGGGCGCTGAAGATAAGGAAAATTCAGCCAGAGGTTGGTCGAGGTGTGGAACTCAATACTTGAAAAGGTGATCGAGGCAGAAAATCGCATCTCATTTAAAAGTGATTGCACATGCACCTGAAGTGTTGTGACCTGCAAGGCTACGGACCATATTCTGGAAAGTGGGATTAGGCTGGGTGGTGCATTTTTCCGCCACCCAGAAGGAAGAAATAATAAAATGGGGCAATAAGAATACTGGTCTGAACTGGTCTTGTAAACTTTAAAATGGAGCATCAGTAAAATGGGGAAATAAGAGTACTGGTCTGAACTGTTTTCTTCTGCAGTGCAGACATGATGGGCCAAGTAACCTCTCTCTGTTCTATAAACATTCTATGATTCTATGAAGACACAGGTCAGTAACTATAATATTTAAGTGAGGCTCCATGCCTGTGATTTTATCAGTGGTTTGGACTCAAAGCTTCCTTTGCAACAGGGAGGGAACAACAGGGAACTGAGTTTACTTAGAATCATAGAACCCCTACAGTGCGGAAGGAGGCCATTTGGCCCATTGAGCCTGTACCAACAACAATCCAACCCAGGCCCGATCCCCATAACCCCATATATTTACCCTCTTAATCCCCCAACACTATGGAGGAATTTAGCCTGGCCAATCAACCTAACCTGTACACCTTTGGACTGTGGCAGGAAACCAGAGCACCCGGAAGAAACCCATGCAGACACAGGGAAAATGTTCCACACAGACAGTCAACTGAGGTCGGAATTCAACACGGGTCCCTGGCGCTGTGCAGCAGCAGTGCTAACCACTGTGCCACCGTGTCACCCACTTGTGACGCTATCCATAGTAACAGGGTGTACAGAGAGTGGATCAGCTTCCTAGACCTGTCGAAACAGCAGTGACTCCGGGGACTGAGATTGATGCGTCAGGCGGTTGCAGAAAACAACAGTTTCCTCTTGAAAGAGGGAGAGCTGCTCCCCACTATCAACCTGGTGGCCGTACATTACCAGCAGTTGTGGAAGCTGCTATCACCCTCCGGTTCTTTGCCTCTGGTTCATTGAAGGCGCTGCTGGTGGCATATCTGGACTCTCCCATTCAGCTGTGCATAAATGCAAGAAGCAGGTGACTGATGGATTGTTTGCCAGGAATTCTCCGAACTTTTCCTGTGATGGCAACAGCTAAGATCAATGGGCTTTGTGTCCCTGGCTGGCATCCCAAGGTGCAGGCTGACATTGATTGTACAGTAAGAAGTTTAACAACACCAGGTTAAAGTCCAACAGGTTTATTTGGTAGCAAAAGCCACACAAGCTTTCGGAGCCCCAAGCCCCTTCTTCAGATGAGTGGGAGTTCTGTTCACAAAGCTCCGAAAGCTTGTGTGGCTTTTGCTACCAATTAAACCTGTTGGACTTTAACCTGGTGTTGTTAAACTTCTTACTGAGTTTACCCCAGTCCAACGCCGGCATCTCCACATCATTGATTGTACACGCATGGCAATCCAGATCAACCAAGAGAGATGTCCCATTCCATCAAAGTTCAGCTGATCTATAAGAAAAGATTCATTTAATTCTATGCCCAACATATGAACACAAGAATTAGGAACGGCAGTAGGCCATTCAGCCCCTTGAGCCTGTTCTGCCATTCAGTCAGATCATGATTGATCTGAATATGGACTCAACTCCACATTCTTGCCAAACCTCAATAACTTTTGACACCCTTATTAATCAAGAATCTATCCACTTCTGCTTTAAAAATATTCAATGGTACTGCCTCCACTACTCTCTAGAGAAGAGAGTTTGACAGACTCTTGACACTCTGAGAAAAAAAAGTTTCTCCTCATCTCCATCTTAAATGGAAACCCTTTAATTTTTAAATGCTATCCCCTAGTTCTGTCTCTCCCATAAGGGGAAACATCCTTTTAGCATCTACCTTCTCAATTCCCCCTATGGTCTTGAGTGTTTCAATAAGATCACCTCTCATTCTTCTAAACCCAATGGATAGCAGCCCAGCCTGAACCTTTCCTGAGAAGATAACTCCCACCCCATCTCAGGTATCAGTCGAATGAACATTCTCTAAATTGCTTCTAAGACATTTGTACTGTTTTTTAAATAACGAGACCAAAATTGTAAACAGTGATGTAAACTAGACAGTGATGTCCCTAATGCCCCGTACAACTGTAGCAAAACATCCCGACTTTGATATTCCGTTTCCATTGCAATAAATGACAACATTCTATTTGCCTTACTTGCAGTATTTGCATACTAACTTTTCTTCACCCATGTACCAGATCCCTCTGTACCTCAGCATTCTGCAGTCTCTCTATTTAAATATCATGCTGCTTTACTATTCTTCCTGCCAAAGTGGAAAAGCTCACTGCTAGGAACTGCCACGATGCCTTCATTTAGATCTGTCCCAAATCTCTGAACAGGAACAACCCTTAAAGCATGGCACTAGAAACTGTAGGATACCCTCTCAAACTTGGTTGATGACACCTTGATTAACCCAAATCATGAACTTGACTCGCTTTGCAACGTCAACTAGCTGTGTCAGTGTGCAATCCATTGGCATAATCAAGATGCACTTCAGGTGCCTGGACAAGTCTGTAGCTGCCAAATGAAATAGTCACAGCCCCACCACTTGAAATATTAATATTATTTCCATTTGAAGTCTTCAGGACAACCGTCTCAGCAGCCTGGTTTAGCAAGCACTACCCAAAAAAATATTGGCAGAACCTGAGGGGCTATACTCATCTTAACGCCCTCAGGGGGGTGAATCCCCATGGAAGGTTCATATCTGGATGAACCTGTTGCAAACTGCACCAACATGATGTCACGCATTGTTGGTGTGAACCTTATATTGCAGGTGAGGGGTGACGCAAATTGGAAGTCACGATCTCGCCAGTGAAACCTGCAACTTCTGGGTTTCACTGCATCTTGAGCCCCTGCCGGCAATCTTGCAGATGGCGTGCATGGGCTCAAGATCCCACCTATACTGGTTAAATTGGATATAGACACATTTGCGATGGGCTGGGTTCAGGTTTCAGATCAGCGCTATTCAATTCTGTGAGGATTCCCATTTTTAACAATTTAAAGTAGTGGATGAGGTGAGGGCTGTTGTAGGCTGCAAAGAGACATTGATAGGACACAGAGCTGGGTCAAAAAATGGCAGATGGAGTTTAACACTGGTAAGTGCGAGGTGATTCATTTTGGTAGGACAAATTTGAATGCGAATTACAGGGTCAACGGCAGGGTTCTGAGGAATGTGGAGGAACAGAGAAATCTTGGGGTTCATACCCACAGATCTCTGAAGATTGCCACTCAAGTGGATAGAGCTGTGAAGAAGGCATATAGCGTGTTAGCGTTTATTAACAGGGGGTTGGAGTTTAAGAGCCATGGGGTAATGCTGCAACTGCACAGGACCTTGGTGAGACCACATTTGGAATATTGTGTGCAGTTCTGGTCACCTCACTATAAGAAGGACGTGGAATCATTGAAGAGAGTGCAGAGGAGATTTACCAGGATGCTGCCTGGTTTGGAGGGTAGGCCTTATGAGGAAAGGTTGAGGGAGCTAGGGCTTTTCTCTTTGGAGCGGAGGAGGATGAGAGGTGACTTAATAGAGGTTTATAAGATGATGAGGGGGATAGATAGAGTGGACGTTCAGAGACTATTTCCTTGGGTGAATGTAGCTATTACTAGGGGGCATAACTATAAGGTTCATGGTGGGAGATATAGGAGGGATGTCCGAGGTAGGTTCTTTACTCAGAGTGGTTGGGGTCTGGAATGGACTGCCTGCTGTGATAGTGGAGTCAGACACTTTAGGAACTTTCAAGCGGTTATTAGATTGGCACATGGATCACACCAGAATAATAGGGAGTGGGATAGCTTGATCTTGGTTTCGGACAAAGCTCGGCACAACATTGAGGGCCAAAGGGCCTGTTCTGTGCTGTACTGTTCTATGTTCTATGAAACCATTAAGCGAGTGGGAATGGGGGGATGAAAATTCCCCATAAGATCCTCAGTTCTGAATCATTTTATTTACTGATGCTTATTTTAAGAGAAATACTTCCATCCTTTTCTTATTCACTCTTTTCTAAGCATTGAATTCCATAAAAATGCTCTGCTGCAGAGTAAAGGATTCACTTCTTCTTGAGCTTAATTAAATTCATTTTTGAAATAAAATAAACATTTTTCTTGTCTTACTGAATCTTAGGTGAAAGAACGAAGCGTGCAAGTTACCACTTAATAATACTGTTAAATAACACAGCTTTTCTTCCAGAACAGTGAGAAATGAAGGATCATGAGACCCCCGCCGTTAATAAAGACATGCCAAATAACATCAGAAAAGTCTCGTGTTTACTTAATACTTTGTGAGAACAAAGATCTTTTTAAGTCCGAAAATAGACTTGTGAAACTGCTTGGTTTGTATTGTGTGCATCACGAGGCAACAAGAGCAAACTGTACACACTTCTTTCACTATGAAACAGACCATTAACATATGACCTTGTCACACATATTTTCAAGACATTCCATTGTTTCCTCTTGTATCTCATGGATTAATGGTCATTTTGATCTCAAAGCACCATTCATTTATGTGGAGATGTCGCATCTCGTTTTGTTAATATAAAATTAACTGAGCAGCGTTTCAGATGTAAGAAATAAATGTTTAAATTAATCCTGAAATCTGCATTTTATTTTCTTCAGAATTTTCTCAACCACATCAGAAGACCTGGGAACCTGGCCAACTCTGCTGCAGAACTTTCTCAAGGGCGATTGAAGATGGTTAATAAATGATGGCCTTGCCAGTGACGTCCACATACCATGAATGAATTTAAACAATAAGGATAATTCAACTGGAGTATTGTGCATCAAATCATTTGGTGGGAAAGTTAACAATGGATTGTCCTGCAAAGACCAGAATGTGTAGCATGTACATTAGCTGTGTTTCAGTAATAGCTTTTGTGTCTCTTACTCAGAAGGTTGTAAGTTAAGTGTCACTCCTGAAATTTGAGCACAAAACCTAAGCCAGGGCTTCACTGTAGCACTGAGGGGGTGCTGTACTGTTGGAAATACTGCCTTTTCAGCTTGGTGCAAAAGATCTCTTGATACTATTCAAAGAGTGGGGAAATTCAACCTGGTGTCCTGGTCAATTTACCACATGACAAACATCATTAAAGCAAATTTTCTGATCAATATCTCAATGCTGTCTGTGGGATCTTGCTGTGCACACCTTGTTTGCCAGGCCTCCTACATTACAACAAGAGTACTTTGAAACGTATGAGGCCATGAAATTGATTGTTTGAATTCTTTCTTTAACTGGTGACATGGTCTGACGTTTGTCAAAGGGCCGTCTGGATTCGAAACGTCAGCTCTTTTCCCTCCTTGCAGATGCTGCCAGACCTGCTGAGATTTTCCAGCATTTTCTCTTTTGGTTTCAGATTCCAGTATCCGCAGTAATTCACTTTTATCTGGAGTAGACTTTCTAACTCCCGCTCACTGACAGTGTGGGGTTTTCACACCATTATTGCAACAACCTATTTGAATTCACATTTTCTTTAAAATAATTGGTATTTATTATCACAGACAAAATATTTGCTACATTCTCATGTCATGACCTGATTGCAACTATATATACTTATGTCTTATATGTATTTCTCATCTTTTTATTTCTAATTGCTATATAACAGTAGCAGATGAACCCCAGAGGTATATTTATTAATGGATCTATGATGTTTGATTGAGACATATTCAGTCATTAGAAAATCTCAGAAGATTGCCAGAGCACATGCAAATTTTTCATGACTGAAGCGCAGCAGCAATAAAGTGTGATGTTTACCAGAAATGCGTACTACAAGATTATTAAAGAGTTTAAATGTAATGACAGTATGTTGTATATGCAGAAAGAATGAGTGAGAAACAAGCAGAGAGAGGGAGCTTCAAGAAGTCCACAGCTAATTCTAGCTGAGTTGACCTAACTTAGATCCATTTGATGATTTTATGTTCTAAAATAATATAAAATAGAGCGGATAGTTAACAGATATTAGTAAGTCCCACACAGATTTTCCTGGCACAAGAGGCGACCTGAATATTCAACCCTCCACCAAGAAGAAAATATACTCAAAGGTTAATAACTGACATGGATTCATGAGGGGAAAGTCGTGCTTGACGAACTTGTTGGATTTTTATGAAGATGTGACTAGTGCGGTTGACGGAGGGGAACCGGTGGATGCGGTGTTTTTGGATTTCCAAAAGGCGTTTGATAAGGTGCCTCACAAAAGGTTGCTGAAGAAGATTGGGTCACACGGAGTTAGGGTGTTAGCGTGGATTGGGGATTGGCTATCCGACAGGAAGCAGAGAGTCAGAATAAATGGGTGCTTTTCTGGTTGGCAGATGGTAACGAGTGGCGTGCCGCAGGGATCGGTACTGGGGCCTCAACTATTTACCATTTATATAGATGAGCTGGAGGAGGGGACTGAGTGTAGGGTAACAAAGTTTGCAGACGACACAAAGATAAGTGGAAAAGTGAATCGTGTGGAGGGCGTAGAAGGTCTGCAGAGAGATTTGGACAGGCTGAGTGAGTGGGCGAGGATCTGGCAGATGGAGTATAACCTTGACAAATGCGAGGTTATTCACTTTGGAGGAAATAATAGCAAATTGGATTATTATCTAAATGGAAAGAAATTACAACATGCTACTGTGCAAAGGGACCTGGGGGTCCTTGTGCATGAGATGCAAAAACCCAGTCTGCAGGTGCAACAGGTGATCAGGAAGGCAAATGGGATGTTGGCCCAAATCGCAAAGGGGATAGAATATAAAAGCAGAGATGTCTTGCTGCATCTGTACAGGCATTGGTGAGGCCGCAGCTGGAATACTGTGTGCAGTATTGGTCCCCTTATTTGCAGAAGGATATATTGGCCTTGGAGGGAGTGCAGAGAAGGTTCACCAGGTTGATACCAGAGATGAGGGGTATTGATTATGAGGAGAGACTGAGCAGATCGGGTTTGTACTCGTTGGAATTTAGAAGGCTGAGGGGGGATCTTATAGAGACCTATAAGATAATGAAGGGGCTGGATAGGGTAGAGGTGGAGAGATTCTTCCCACTTAGAAAGGAAGCTAGAACTAGAGTGCACAGCCTCAAAATAAAGGGGGGTCAGTTTAGGACAGAGTTGAGGAGGAACCTCTTCTCTCAGAGGATGGTGAATCTCTGGAATTCTCTGCCCATTGAAGTGGTGGAGGCTACCTCGTTGAATATGTTTAAATCACGGATAGATGGATTCCTGATCGGTAAGGGAATAAGGGGTAATGGGGATCAGGCGGGTAAGTGGAACTGATCCACTTCAGATCAGCCATGATCTTTTTGAATGGAGAGGCAGGCTCAAGGGGCTAGATGGCCTACTCCTGCTCCTATTTCTTATGTTCTTATGTTCTTATAATAATGATAATTTGCCACACTTGCATATTGAATTTTATAAATTGTTGGATTGGTAGGAGACGATAGCCTAGTGGTATTATCACAGGGCTATTAATCCAGAAATTCAGCTCATGTTCTGAGGACCTTGGTTCAAATCCCACCACTGCAGGTGGTGAAATTTGAATTCCACAAAAAAATCTGGAATTAAGAATCCACTGATGACCATGAAACAAACCATTGTTAATTGTCAGAAAAACCTATCTGGTTCACGAATGTCCTTTAAGGAAGGAAATCTGCCATCCTTGCCTGGTCTGGACTACATGTGACTCCAGAGCCACAGCAATGTGGTTGACTCTCAACTGCCCTCTGAACAAGGGCAACTAGGGATGGGCAATAAATGCTGGCCAACCAGCGACGCCCATGAATGAATAAAAAAGATTATAAATGAAAGTTGTTATTTTTGTACAAATATTTCAGATAAAATGCATGAGGGAAAATCTCCAAATCAATCTTAATACTAAGTTAAATAGTCTGATTCAATAAAATATTGGATTCTGTTCATTGAAAACTCATCTACGAATGTATCCGTATTTATCAGCAGTGCAGGAACTGCCTTCTTTCCATCTATCAGATTTGCCACATCATTTCCTCACCGCAAGTTAAGTGATCCTTCCTAATATTGTTTGTCAGGTAGAAGAATAACCAACATTATGTTAACGCCTCTCCAGTAGGCAGTCACATGATGCACAGCAGGAAGATGGATGCAGATTATGAGAAGTCCTGACAGTCTTTCATAAAGTTAACCATTTGAACTGACAAAATATGATGTTGGAGCACTGCCTCTTATAAATGTTTGTTGATGTTTAAGGGCAAATTACGCAAGAACTGGCGAAGCAAATCAGAGCAAGCCGCTTCTGGACATATATCATGCATTAACAGCCTTTGCCTCTAATCTGAACTGCTGTAATACGATCAAATCTTGTATAACTGAGATGGCAAATGAAGCAAAGGAAGACATGGGGAATCTTCACCTAGAAGCTAGAAGAATTGCAGAGCTGAAGAAGAGGAAGTGCACATAGAGAATATTCTCTAAAAACTGCATTGAAAGATTTCGCAAAACTGGAAACGAGAACAGCAATTATGTCTGGAAAACAGCCAGTGCAGAGGTAATACTTGCTTGACTGGCTTAACGAACTGAATATACGGGCAGAATTTTATGACCCTGAGAGCGTGGGAGTGGGGCCAAAAAATGCAGCAACCCATTCAAAATTCCATTGATTCTGGCAGATCCGGAAAATCCTGCTGGTTGGAGGGGCCGTAAAATTCCACCCAAATTTAACTGTCCGTAATTAATGGGATTTTTATGTGGGGCATGTGTACTTTTAGCCTCAGATAGCTTGCTACATTTTAAATAATCCCAGCAGCAAGCCATTTTATGAATTTAAATATCAAGGTTATTTATTATCATAGAATCATAGAAACCCTACAGTGTAGAAGGAGGCCATTCGGCCCATCGAGTCTGCACCGACCACAATCCCACCCAGGCCCTACCTCCACATATTTTACCCGCTAATCCCTCTAACCTATGCATCCCAGGACTCTAAGGGGCAATTTTTTTAACCTGGCCAATCAACCTAACCCGCACATCTTTGGACTGTGGGAGGAAACCGGAGCACCCGGAGGAAACCCACGCAGACACGAGGAGAATGTGCAAACTCCACACAGACAGTGACCCGAGCCGGGAATCGAACTCTGGACCCTGGAGCTGTGAAGCAGCAGTGCTAACCACTGTGCTACTGTGCCCCCCACATTATCCCACACTTGCCAAAAAGTTTTAAAAGCACGTTGACTCACTCACTCAACTCACGCATATTATCACTCACACCAAGATTAGATACAGAAAAAAAACAATATAATTACAATTGCCTCAGCCTCTCTTTTGTGGTAGACATGTAGGGTGAGATTCTCCGGCCTCCCAGCTGTGTGCTTTGCCGGCGGGAGGTGGCGCTTTATTTGCTAGCGGCGGGATACTCTGGTCCTGCCATTGTCAATGCGAAATTCCATTGACGTCACCCCATGCCCGCGGGAAACCCATGGATGGGGTGTGCTGATGGAAGGACCGGAAAATCCTGCCAGCAAGAATGGCTGGAGAATTTTGGCTGTAGATTCTTAGATAAGTTGAAATAAAGATCTTGTAATCAGAGGTTTCTCAGCAAATTGTGAAGATTCTTGAGTTGAATTTCCAGATGGTTTGCTCTCAGTTAAAGGAGGAACAGTTTGGGAAGAGTCCTGCTTTCAATGTTTTGTTGTTTACTACTCAGGCTGCAAAGTTGACCGCAGCTATTCAATGACTTTCTGATAGTCACTGTCTATGCAGAGTTGATTCTTGCTGTTTTAAAATCAGACAACAAACTTGATGAACCTAACCTGCACTTTTTGTGACACTTTGAAATTTACGAAGTCTGAGTTCGGATGTGGGATCTTCATTATACAATGAGAAGACAATGGGAGCTCCTTCATGTTTGTCTAACACATCTTGAGCTTCAAAATGTCTTTTGTCCATGGTGGACCAGAAAGATGAGTGGGTTAGAATGCTATAGTTCTTTAGTTGACAATCCACCCTTAAACAAAGGGACATATGAATTTCCCAGATGGCTGTGAATGTCCATATTTAATTAGAAATTTGCTTGAGTCTCAGGACTGTCTGGAGCTAGTACTGCCAAAAGTCTCATGGTTTGTAGCGACCATTTTAACTGTATGTTGTTAAACATTTTATTTGTCTGAAGGTTCATAATATACTGGAGCACGGGACAAAACTGTAGGATAGGAGGAAATCATAGTGTATTTTCAAAATCCTTTATCTAAATGGCTCGGGGCCTCAGAGCTGAGGGAGGAATTCTGGAGGAGGAATGGGGTGAGCTAATACTCTTGGTAGGATATATCGTTATGCTATTTGAAGATGGACTTACCTTAACAACATGAATGAGATTGGTAAATCTCTACCTGTGCCATGATTTATCTCTGCTGAGCTACATAAAAGATTAAGTTTATTTATTAGTGTCACTACCATGCTAGCTCCCTGACACTGAGAGGCAATTTACCATGACCACATTGTGACACTTAGGGCCCTATTTTACCATTTTGACTCTAAGTGCTCGAGGGACTTGAAACTGGGTGTGTTTCAGATCCGACTTTCAGATCCGTTCCCCGGCGTCCCCCATACACTCTCTGCCTGCAAAAATATCAGCGAATCCGAATCGTGGTGCTCAAGTCTGTGGGCGGGGCTTACTGCACCCAAAACCCTGCAGCTCCGATCGGCGCCTCCAACTGCGCATGCGCAGAAAAAAAAGATAGAATGCTGCTCCCCTGCCACATCTCTCCTGAGCCGGATAATGTCTCCCCCTGGCCCCCACAGACATTGCTCCACCCCCACAACATTACTGACCCCCTTATCTCCCCACCCCCTCCACCATCCAGATCGATCGCGGGTCCTTCCCCCCTTCTCCCCCACTGATCTCAGGCAGAGTGGCAGCAGACCCCCTTTCACCCCCACTGATCTCAAGCAGAGTGGCAGTGGACCCACCTTCCTCCCACCCCCCACCCCCCCCTACTGATCTCAAGCAGAGAGTCATTGGACGCTAGATACTTACCTCCTCGCTAAACCTCATTGATGGAGTGCCCAAATCGGACTTATATGGAGCATGCCTGTTTCGCACCGATTCCGGATGGGCGAATACAGTGGTAAAGGGGGAACTGCTGGTAAAGTTGGGCATGCAGCCCATTAAGTCAATTTAAATGCATGCAAATGTTTCAGGCGTGGTCCTGCTTGCGGCCATTTTTGGGCCTTGATAAAGGGAGAATTGATGCGGATGCAGGCGCGATCGCATTACTCACTTCATGCCCAACCTTTCCAGGTTTTCGCGCCCAAAAACAGGCGCAACGCAATGGTAAAATCAGACCCTTAGTGTCACAAGTCAGCTTACATTAACACTGCAATAAAGTTGCTGTGAAAATCCCCTAGTCACCTGGATGAGTACACTGAGGGAGAATTTAGCATGGCCAATGCACTTAACCAGCACATCTTTTGAACAGTGGGAGGAAACTGGAGCACCCGGCGGAAGCCTATGCAGACACGAGGAGAACGTGTAGACTCCGCACAGACAGTGACCCAAGCTGGGAATCAAACACAAGTCCCTGGTGCTGTGAGGCAGCAGTGCTAACCACTGTGCTACGTGCATATGTTAAGAACACTTTGCAACCAGGCATTGCAAATAGACATCCTCACATCTATTAAAATATTGATCAAATAGTGCTTTCTCAGTGTGCTCAAAACCGAACTGAATACAACAGAATGTCCTGATTGAATCAAACTGAAGGAAGTGCCAGAAAAGCATCTATATTAAGACACGTCTTTACTCAGTTCTTATCACCAAAAGTGACAGTAATTGTAGCTTCAGGTTGTGGTCTCTGATAATGTTGCAGTGATTTAAGCCAATGTTACTGTGATTTATACAGAGAAGGACATTAGCTGCTGTGTCCAAGTCTTGAGTACAGCTGGGAGGCAGGCATTCTGAATTAACACTAGTGAGATCAGGACTTTTCGTTGCCATTTTTCCAGTGGAGGAGGGTAAATGAGGAAACCCTGGCATTTTCAGTTAACATGTTTTCTTCTCCTGAGGAATTACTATTAAGGCCATTTCTCAGTGAGGTTTGCATTCATTAAAGTCAGCAGCCTCTTTGAGATTAAATTTTGAATAAACAGAGCAGGGAGGAGAGTACATCTGATGAATTTAGACAATTATAATTTGACAGGGAGGAACAGAACTTAAATAACCTTCTGAAGAAAGGATAATGGAATAATGCTTTAACAAATCATTGGATAGCATTGTGACATTTCCTCTTGGTTTTGATTCGAGTTACATGACGTTGTGGGCCTTTCAATGTACGTCCAAGCATTGCAAAACCTTAGATTTCATATTGATCTTCAACTTTTTGTTAGACAAACATTGGTAAGAAAGAAGAAAGAGGGGGCCAGGATGTCAGAATTAAGGTCTTTGTTGTTGGGCTGGCCCTTTACAAAATTGGGTGCTATTTATATGAGAAATGTTTGTTTCTAAGGCTCCCAGTACGTGATTATTACAGGAGGCACTCACTCATAATCGGAATAAATTAGTACATCAATCACATTCATTGCAGCAAAATTCCAATCCATTGAGCAAGATTAAGGTTTGTTTTTAAGACAAAAAAATCAACAATTTTCAGCCATTTGTATAACAATAGAAAATGGTTAATTTCTCTTTCAGAATAATGAAGAATGAGGCCCTTTTGCAGTGGCACTTGACTTTATTTATATAAATGCAAAATAAAAGTGATCAGAATTCTATCAAGTCCCCCATCAACAGGTGCAATAGTGGATTGGGTGGGGAAAGGGGGCGGGGGGGGGGGGGGGGGGGGGCTAGAATTCAGTAGCAGGCCTAGAAATAGGTTTTATGCCATTGTGAATTTCCCATGGGATCTTCTGCTAGTGGCCTCCAAGGTGGGCACTGGTGGCCAACATGTAACTGATCTGCATCTCATAGAATCATAGAACCCCGACACTGCAGAAGGAGGCCATTCAGCTCATTGCATCTGCACCGACCACAATCCCACCCAGACCCTATTCTCATAACCCCTCATATTTACTCAGCTAGTCCCCCTGACACTAAGAGACAATTTAGCATGACCAATCAACCTAACCTGCACATTTTTGGACTGTGGGAGGAAACCGGAGCACCCGGAGGAAACACACGCAGACATGGGGAGAATGTGCAAACTCCACAAAGACAGTGACCCGAGGCCAGAATCGAACCCAGGTCCCTGGCACTATGAGGCAGTAACCATTGTGCCACCGTGCTATCCCATCCCACTAATAGGATGCAGATGAAGGACTGATTGATATCTTCCCATGCCATCCCCTTCCTCCTGCCCCCCAACTTACCCAATTGTCCATGGGATAACACACGGCTCCCGAACACATCCGGAAAAACATGGCATGCAAAAGTCAGGCCTTACATGAAGAATGCCTGGGGCTGCCTCCAGAGTTTGGGATGGAGGACGTTATCAACACCGGACCTTGGAAACCACAGCAGTATCAGTTCTTAATCACAGACTGTGGGACAGACAATAGTCTTAGCATTTACTCTACTTCAGGTGTAGGTCTGGCTTTATCTCTCCACTTCTACAAAGACCCACATAAGACCCAAAATCAACACAGTCTCTTAGCTGCTTTTCCAACATTAACCAGTCTTGCCTGCTGGCTAGGGCCTAACCAAATTCACAAAGATAAATTCAAAACAAAGAATCTCACTAAGCACCACCCACCCCCATAGCAATGTGCAGTGCCGGATTTAGGCATAAGCTAAACAAGCCCCAGCTTGGGGCCTCACAATCCACAGGGGCCTCACAAAATTTCAGAAGGTTTACAATGAAGAGAACATTAATGTATCTTAAAATTATTTTAAAAATTACATTTAAGTATTGTTTCCAGGGTATACTATATTATAATCTATGAGAGAGATCAAGCCAGCCAAATGATAAATATGTAATCAGTAAATGCATTCATTTGAAAATAATTTGTATTTTTCACTTTAAATATCTTGCTATTAAATAATTAAAAGGCATAATTATGTTTTCAATTTTTTTGTGGCGACCCAAGGTCCTGTTTTGGTACGCACCTTTGTGAGACCTTTTGGTGTAACTTTTTAAAAAGGGGCCTCCAAGCTTTATATAGCTTAGGGCCTCACCAAGTCTAAATCCGGCACTGCCAATGTGACGCACGCAGCCTGTTTCCAGGTCAAAATGTAAATTAGCTACCTTTTAATTCCAAAGCTTTCCTTAAGACTAGGAAACTATATGAATAAATTATATATTTTACTGGAATAACCACAGAAGTCTTGTCTCAAATTCTTTAGCTAAGTAAACTGTCTGCTGTTTTATGATCTTATCTTTCTAGCTTTAAAGCTAACTTGATCCCAAATTTTTAACTGTAATAAACTTCAATCTCATTTGAATTGCATTTACTTTAGGGTTGCTTATCGGTTTCTTAACTAGATAGCCCCATTCTCTACAGGCAAATCTTTGATTCCTAAAACTGTAAGTTCTATTCTAAAACAAATGAATTATGAACTTACTGTTCATAACAATGATTAAGGTGCTATATAAATGCTAATAGTTGTTGCTGATGTAAATTATGACCATCATGCCAGCCTGAAGCCAGAATGGCTGGGGTTGTTCAGGATGATTATTTACCTGGTTTTATCTTTAGCTGGCTCCAAATAAAAATAGCTTTTGGAAAAGTAAATGCAGCAACGTGAAAGGATTGACCAGAATTGCTGAATTTCAATTTCTTGTTTTTCTATGAGTTTCTGCGCATCTTTGCTGATTTGTAATACAGTGAATGTGTATGCTTGAGTTGTGTATTTGAGCAGATGTGAAAATGTGAGACTTGATTTTCCTTTCAGCTAGACGTACTTAATGTGACACCTTAATTTGTAATTTGATACAAATATGGTCCATGAAGAAACTGCTGTCACTGATCATTGTGGATTTATTTTGCACCTACGTAGGTGATAGATACAAACACATTGATGGGGAACTGAAAGCTTTTCACAATTCACGTCAGCATCAAAGCACTCCCCAAGTCAGATATAATACAAATAGAGACAGAGAAAAATTCCTTGTACTGTGCTGCAACAATGTGCCTATGCCATCCAATCAAGAGAGATCGGTTAGAAGAGATTGTGACTTGTTAGTTTTGTATTCATAGCCTGCAGTTCTGCAGTCATGGATTAAGTTAAGTAATGTCATCCATTCAACTCATGAACCCCCTCTTAGTCATCGGAGTGTCCATTGTTTCTCCCCCTTTCCTGTTTTGCATTCTGTGTTTTCCAGCCCCAGGAAAATTCTTGCCAACATTTAGGATTCAGTACTGATGAAGGCACATATAGAAAATGTGAACTCATTTTTTCCCCACTGTGTTTGCAGCAATTTCTCTCACAATCCCAGGGTTTGGTGTTAATTTTCATTCCCATCATCACTTGAAAGATCAAAATTATACAACTTTGATTCTGTTAAAGTAAATAATAATTAACGATTAGGCAAAATAATCTGTTGCTTTATCTAATTTACTTTGACATGAATGTTATAATAAGTGGCAAATAATTGAATCCCTAATAATTGTTTAAGTAAGATTCCTGTTCTAACAATTTGCAGTTACAGCATTAAATGGGTTAACATAGGTCAATTCTGTACTATGCCTAACGAGTACATTGTCACAGAATACATTATTTAGTAATGAAATACCTCAGGACCTATTTATTTGATGAATGGAAGCTGCCCGAAGCAATCCGGCAGTGATGGTTGCTCTGAGATCTTTACCATGTTGGCAAAGGCTGACATGAGAACTTTTAAGATTTTAACAGCCTCTGACAGCTTGATTAAGCTCAGAGAAACATGTGACTGTGCTGTTCGAACCATTAAAAAAATCAATTGCCCTGAACTGAAAATATAAAATTCATAAAGCAACATGGATTTTCAGAAAACTTTCTCCATTTTTCTTGCCCCCTTCCTGTGCCATACATCCACACTGTTTTCCTCATACAAGAAGGCAAGGCAGTATAGCATTAAGCTATCTACAGTAATATAGCTCCCTGAGCAATGCAGTTACATTTGTTTTATTTATTTAATCACAAGTAAGGCTTCCATTAACACTGCAATGAAGTTACTGTGAAATTCCCCCAGTTGCCACACTCTGGCGCCTGTTCGGGTCAATGAACTTAACCAGCACATCTTTCAGACTGTGGAAGGAAACCCATGCAGACACTGGGAGAAAGTGCAAACTTCACACAGACAGTGACCCAAGCTGGGAATCGAACCCAGGTCCCTGGCACTGTGAGGCAGCAGTGCTAACCACTGTGCCACCATGCTGCCCTGTTTGTGTCACATAATCACAATATCCTTCTCCAACAAAAAATAATCAAACCATCTCCTGTTGAGTTTCAATCACATTACCATCGCTGAATTCCCCATCATTATATGAGTCACAGACTCAGAGAGGTTTACAGCATGGAAACAGGCCCTTCGGCCCTACTTATCCATGCCACCCTTTTTTTATAACTGCTAAGCTGGTCCTAATTGCCCGCATTTTGCCCATATCCCTCTATACCCATCTTACCCATGTAACTGTCTAAATGCTAATATGGACATGCAAATTTATGATTCAGGAATAGGAGTAGGCCATTCGGCCCTTCGAGCCTGCTCAGCTATTTGATAAGATCATGGCCGATCTGATCGTCACCTCCACTTAACTTGCCTATCCTTAGAACCTTTGACTCCCTTGTTAATTAAGAACTTATCTAACTCATCCTGAAAAATATTCAGTGACATTGCAATCCTCTCTGGGGAAGAAAATTCCACAGACTCATTATCCTCTGAGAAAAAGGTTTTCTCTTTATCTCTGTGTTAAATGGGAGGTGTCTTATTTTTAGATTGAATCCCCTAGTTCCAATCTCCCTCCAAAGGGAAAACATCCCTTCAGCATCCACCCCTCAGAATCTTATGTATTTCAATAAGATCACTTCTCATTCTTGTAAACGCCAGTGTATACAGGCCAAACCTGTCTAGTCTTTCCTCATAAGATAACCCTTTCATCCCAGGAATCTATCAAGTGAATCTTCTCTGGACTGCTTTGAATGCCAGGTTAAAGTCCAACAGGTTTATTTGGTAGAAAATACCATAAGCTTTCGGAGCGCTGCTCCTTCGTCAGATAGAGTGGAAATGTGCTCTCACACAGTGCACAGAGACACAAAATCAAGTTACAGAATACTGATTAGAATGTGAATCCCTACAACCAGCCAGGTCTTAAAGATACAGACAATGTGGGTGGAGGGAGCATTAAGCACAGGTTAAAGAGATGTGTATTGTCTCCAGACAGGACAGCCTGCAAGTCCAGGAGGCAAGCTGTGGGGGTTACTGATAATGTGACATAAATCCAACATCCCGGTTTAGGCCATCCTCATGTGTGTGGAACTTGGCTATCAGTTTCTGCTCAGCGACTCTGTGCTGTCGTGTGTCATGAAGGCTGCCTTGGAGAACGCTTACCTGAAGATCCGAGGCATCTGTACTGTACCAGTACTTCCTCGGAGCAGAGAAGCTACGGCATCTCCTCCGGAGCCTTCAACATGTCATTGATGAAGACAAACATCTCGCCAAGGCCATCCCCACACCCCCACTTCTTGCCTTCAAACAACCGCACAACCTCAAACAGACCATTGTCCGCAGCAAACTACCCAGCCTTCAGGAGAACAGTGACCATGACACCACACAACCCTGCCACAACAACCTCTGCAAGACGTGCCGGATCATCGACACAGATGCCATCATCTCACGTGAGAACACCATCCACCAGGTACACGGTACATACTCTTGCAACTCGGCCAACGTTGTCTACCTGATACGCTGCAAGAAAGGATGTCCCAAGGCATGGTACATTGGGGAAACTATGCAGACGCTGTGACAACGGATGAATGAACACCGCTCAACAATCACCAGGCAAGACTGTTCTCTTCCTGTTGGGGAGCACTTCAGCGGTCACGGGCCCTCGGCCTCTGATATTCGGGTAAGCGTTCTCCAAGGCGGCCTTCGCGATACACGACGGCGCAGAGTCGCTGAGCAGAAACTGATAGCCAAGTTCCGCACACACGAGGACGGCCTCAACCGGGATATTGGGTTCATGTCACACTATTTGTAACCCCCACAGTTGCCTGGGCCTGCAGAGTTTCACTGGCTGTCTTGTCTGGAGACAATACACATCTTTTTAGCCTGTCTTGATGCTCTCTCCACTCACGTTGTTTTGTTTCTTAAAGACTTGATTAGTTGTAAGTATTCGCATTCCAACCATTATTCATGTAAATTAAGTTTGTGTCTTTATATGCTCTGTTTGTGAACAGAATTCCCACTCACCTGAAGAAGGGGCTTGGAGCTCCGAAAGCTTGTGTGGCTTTTGCTACCAAATAAACCTGTTGGACTTTAACCTGGTGTTGTTAAACTTCTTACTGTGTTTACCCCAGTCCAACGCCGGCATCTCCACATCATGAGAGCAGATATCCATTCCATCTGACAAAGGAGCAGCGCTCCGAAAGCTAATGGCATTTGCTACCAAATAAACCTGTTGGACTTTAACCTGGTGTTGTTAAAACTCTTACTATCTAACAGGAAGCAGAGAGTTGGAATAAATGGGTGCTTTTCTGGTTGGCAGTTGGTGACTAGTGGCGTGCCACAGGGATCGGTGCTGGGGCCTCAACTGTTTACCATATACATAGACGATCTGGAGGAGGGGACCGAGTGTAAGGTAACAAAGTTTGCGGATGACACAAAGATGAGTGGGAAAGCGAATTGTGTGGAGGATGCAGAAAGTCTGCAGTGTGATTTGGATAGGCTAAGTGAGTGGGCGAGGATCTGGCAGATGGAGTATAACATTGACAAGTGTGAGGTTATCCACTTTGGAAGGAATAATAGTAAAATGGACTATTATTTAAATGTGGAAAAATTACAACATGCTACTGTGCAAAGGGACCTGGGGGTCGTTGTGCATGAATCGCAAAAACTCAGTTTGCAGGTGCAGCAGGTGATCAAGAAGGCAAATGGAATGTTGGCCTTTATCGCGAGAGGGATGGAGTCTAAAAGCAGGGAGGTCTTTCTGCAATTGTACAAGGTACTGGTGAGGCCGCAACTAGAGTACTGTGTGCAATTTTGGTCCCCTTGTTTGCGAAAGGATATATTGGCCTTGGAGGGAGAACAGAGAAGGTTCACCAGGTTGATATCAAAGATGTGGGGGTTAGCTTATGAGGAGAGATTGAGTAGATTGGGCCTGTACTCGTTGGAGTTTAGAAGGCTGAGGGGAGATCTTCTAGAGACATATGAGATAATGAAGGGGCAAGACAGGGTAGAGGCAGAGAGATTCTTTCCACTTAGAAAGGAAACAAGAACTAGAGGACACAGCCTCAAAATAAGGGGGAGTCAGTTTAGAACAGAGTTGAGGAGGAACTTCTTCTCTCAGTGTGTAGTGAATCTCTGGAATTCTCTGCCCATTGAAGCAGTGGAGGCTACCTCGTTAAATATGTTTAAGACACAGGTAGATAGATTTCTGATCAATAAGGGAATTAAGGGTTATGGGGAGCGGGCGGGTAAGTGGAACTAAACCACTATCAGATCAGCCATGATCTTATTGAATGGCGGGGCAGGCTCGAGGGGCTAGATGGCCTACTCCTGCTCCTATTTCTTATGTACTTATGTACATTGATAGGTTCCCCTTTCACCACGTTATTTGTTACTTCCTCAAAAAACTCGAATAAATTAGCCAAACATGATTTCCCTTTCACAAAACATGTTGACTCTGCTTGAATACATTAAGATTTAAAATCCACTAAGATTTAAAATCTACTTCCTGGGGTCACTATTGACCAGAAACTGAACTGGACCAGCCACATAAAGACTGTGACTCCAAGAGCCAGTCAGAGCTGGGCATTCTACAGCAAGTAACTCACCTCCTGACTCCTCAAAGTCTGTCCACCATCTACAAGGCACAAGTCAGCAGTGTGATGTAAAAGGGATGGGGAAGGAGAATATCACAGCTGTTGCGGGAGAAGACCACGGAGGGTTCGCAGAGCGAGGCAATATGGGTAGAGCTCAGGAATAGGAAGGGTGTTGTCACAATGTTGGAGGTTTACTATAGGCCACTATAGGCCAGCGGGAGATAGAGGAACAGATATGTAGGCAGATTTTGGCAAGGGCTGTTGTGATGGGAGATTTTAGCTTCCCCTATAGTGACTGGGACTCACTTAGTGCTAGGGGCGTGGATGGGACAGCATTTGTAAGGAGCATCCAGGAGGGCTTCTTGAAACAGTATGTAGATAGTCCAACTAGGGAAGGGGTCATACTGGACCTGGTATTAGGGAATGAGCCCAGCCAGGTGGCTGATGTTTCAGTGGGGGAGCAGTTCGGGAACAATGACCACAATTCAGTACGCTTTAAGGTACTGATGGATAAAGATAAGTGTCGTCACCAAGTTAAGGTGTTAAACTGGGGGAAGGTTAATGACAACAATATTAGGCAGGAACTGAAGAATGTAGACTGGGGGCAGATGCTTGAGGAAAAATCAACATCTGGCATGTGGGAGGCTTTCAAGTGTAAGTTGATTTTTTTCCTGTAAGGATGAAGGATAAGTATGGCACGTTTTGGGAACCTTGGATAACGAGAGATATTGTGAGTCTAGTCAAAGAGAAAAAAGAAGCATTTGTCAAAGCTAGGAAGCTGGGAACACACAAAGCAAGTGTGGAATACAAGGAAAGTAGAAAGAAACTTAAGCAAGGAGTAAGGAGGGCTAAAAGGGGTCAGGAGAAAACATTGGCCAGCAGGATTAAGGAAAATCCCAAGGCTTTTTATACATATATAAAGAGCAAGAGGGTAGCCAGGAGAGGGTTAGCCCACTCAAGGACAAGGGAGGGAATCTATGTGTGGAGCCAGAGGAAATGGGCGAGGTATTAAATGAATATTTTGCGTCAGTATTCACCAAAGAGAAGGACTTGGTGGATGATGAGTCTGGGAAAGAGTGTGTAGGTAGTTTGAGTCATGTTGAGATCAAAAAGGAGGAGGTATTGGGGTTCTTGAGAAACATTAAGGTAGACAAGACCCCAGGGCCTGATGGGATATATCCAAGAATACTGAGAGAGGCAAGGGAGGAAATTGCTGGGACCTTGAGGGAAATTGTTGTATCCTCACTGGCTACGGGGGAGGCCCCAGAGGATTGGAGAATAGCCAATGTTGTTCCTTTGTTCAAGAAGGGTAGCAAGAATAATCTAGGTAATTAGAGGCCGGTGAGCCTTATATCATTGGTAGGAGAGGCTGCTTCGAGACAGGATTTATTCCCACTTGGAAATAAGTGGACATATTAATGAGAGGCAACATGGTTTTGTGAAGGGGAGGTCGTGTCTCACCAACTTGATCGAGTTTTTCGAGGAAGTGACGAAGATGATTGATGAGGGTAGGGCAGTGGATCTTGTCTACATGGACTTCAGTAAGGTCTTTGACAAGGTCCCTCATGGCAGACTGGTGCAGAAGGTGAAGTCGCATGGGATCAGAGGTGAGCTGGCAAGGTGGATACAAAACTGGCTCGGTCAAAGAAGACAGAGGGTAGCAGTGGAAGGCTGCGTTTCTGAATGGAGGGCTGTGACAAGTGGCGTTCCTCAGGGATCAGTGCTGGGACCTTTGCTGTTTGTAATATATATAAATGATTTGGAGGAAAATGTAACTGGATTGATTAGCAAGTTTGTGGATGACACAAAGGTTGGTGGATTTGCAGATAGCGATGAGGACCATCAGAGGATACAGCAGGATATAGATCAGTTGGAGACTTGGGTGGAGAGGTGGCAGATGGAGCTTATTCCAGACAAATGTGAGGTAATGCATTTTGGAAGGTCTAATACAAATAGGAAATATACAGTAAATGGCAGAACTCTTAAGAGTATTGATAGGCAAAGGGACATGGGTGTACAGGCACACAGGTCACTGAAAGTGGCAATGCAAGTGGAGAAGGTAGTCAAGAAGGCATATGGCATCCTTGCCTTCATCGGCCGGGGCATTGAGTTTAAATGTTGCAGCTTTATCGAACCTTAGTTAGGCCGCATTTGGAATATAGTGTTCAATTCCGGTCGCCACTATCAGAAGGATGTGGAGGCTTTGGAGAGGGTACAGAGAAGATTTACCAGGATGTTGCCTGGTATGGAGGGCATTAGCTATGAGGAGAGGTTGGAGAAACTTGGTTTGTTCTCAGTGGTTGACGGAGTTGAGGGGCGACCGGATAGAAGTCTACAAGATTATGAGAGGCATGGACAGAGTGGATAGTCAGAAGCTTTTTCCCAGGGTAGAAGAGTCAATTCCTAAGGGGCACAGGTTTAAGGTGCAAGGGGCAAGGTTTAAAGGAGAGGCAGATTTTTTACACAGAGGGTGGTGGGTGCCTGGAACTCGTTGACAGGGAAGATAGTGGAAGCAGATACGTTAGTGACTTTTAAGGGGCGCCTTGACAAATACATGAATAGGATGGGAATAGAAGGATATGGTCCCCAGAAGGTTAGGGAATTTTAGTTAAGTCGGGCAGCATGGTTGGTGCAGGCTTGCAGGGCCGAAGGGCCTGTTCCTGTGCTGTAATTTTCTTTGTTCTTCTTTGTACTTTCCACTTGCCTGGGTGAGTACAGCCTCAAAAACTCTCAAGAAGCTTGACACCATCCAGGACAAAGCAGGCCACTTGACATTGGCACCCGTCTACCATTTTAAATATTCAATCTCTCCATCACTGAGTGGTAGCAATGTCTACCATATACAAGATGCATTGTAGTAACTTATCAAGTCTTCTTTGACAGTATCTTCCAAACTGACAACTTCTATCACCCAGAACTTTTTTTTATTATTTGTGGGACATGAACGTCGCTGGTCGGCGATTTATTGCCCATCCCTAGTCGTCCTTGGAGGGCTGTTGAGAGTCAACCACATTGCTGCAGCTCTCGATCACATGTAGGCCAGACCAAGTAAGGATGGCAGATTTCCTTCCCTAAAAGCCACTGGTGAACTAGATGAGTTTTTCCAAGAATTGACAATGGTTTCATGCTTATCAGTAGATTCCTAATTCCAGGTATTTTTTTTATTGAATTCTAATTCTACCATCTGCCGTGGGAGGATAAAAACACGGGTCCCCAGAACAATAGCTGAATTTCTGGATTAAGAGTCCATTGACAGTACCACTAGGCCATTGCCTTCCCCATCAACAAGGCAGCAGACAATGGGAGCAATACTAAATTCCAGTTCAAGTCACAGACCATGTTGACTTGGAACCGTATTGCCATCCCTTCACCATCACTGTATCAAAATCCTGGAACTCCCTTTTTAACAGCACTATGGGTGTACTTACACCACATCGACTGCAGCCATTCAACAAACCGGTTCACCTCCATCTTTTCAGGGGTAATGACGAATGGGCAATAAGTGCTGGACCAGCCAACACCCATTCCATGCATGAGTAAAAAAGGATTTACAAAAAGCAACAGTCCATGATAAGAGATAACCCATTAACTACCCCTGGAAGATTCAATTAATATTGGCGAGCCAACATGTCAGTGTCAGTTAGTTTTATTAATATCTTGGCAAACTGACACTGAAATAGTTTACTAGACGGTGCAAAATGCTTATGGATTGTTACAAGTCCAACTGAGTTTCCAATTATGTTTTAAAACAAATTATATGATCAGCAATTGTTCATGCCAAAACAAACAATGCTTTTATTATGAAGAAATAACAATGCAACTAATAATTTTGCAGCGTGTATATTCATGTTTTAACATATCTGGAAATAATTAATAATCATGATTAAATTATAATTGATCAAGTAGTAATTTCTAATTCACTTTAAGATGCAAACAACAACGGCAATATGCTCATTTTATTTTAAATAATCAAACTTCCAAGCAAAATACAAACTCAAATTAAACCTTCAAAAAGGTTTAGTGCAGCTCATCTATCATAGAATCTCTACAGTCCAGAAGGAGGTTATTCAGCCCATCAAGTCTGCACTGATCACAATCCCATCCTATTCCTGCAACCCCACACATTTACTTTGCTAATCCCGCTGACACAAGAGTCAATTGAGCATGGCCAATCAACCTAACCCACACATCTTTGGACTGTGGGAGGACACCAGAGCACCCAGAGGAAGTCCATGCAAACACGAGGAGAATGTGCAAGCTCCACACAGACAGTCACCCAAGGCTGGAATTGAACCCAGGTCCCTGGCACTGTGAGGCAGCAGTGCTAACCACTGTGCCACCATGCCACACCGAACACAATTGCTAGTTAGTGGTTACCATGCACTACGGCTGGGAAGAGATGCTATAATAAGCTAATCATAAGCACTAGCTGACAGCTTTCTGTGGCCTATTCCAATGTAGAACCCACTCGTTCATATATTATGGCCTCATTACAGCTGCGGTGTTCCTGTTTCAGTGCTATGCATAAGCACTCGAGGTCAGTGTAAAAATAACTATTAAGCAACCTAGCCTTAGCAAAGGCATGACCAACAAAAATTAGGTTGATATAATGATAGCAAAATGAGCTATGAAGTGGAACTGATCAAAACTAAATTAGTTATGGTCAGAGAAGGAGCAAAATGCTTTTTGTTTCCAAATAGCTTTTAATCTAGACTTGTATAATTAGCTCCTAGCATAGGGTAATGTAGCTAACTTCCACACCACTTCAAAAATACTTACTTAAAATAGCACACAGCATGAGGTAGAATAGTAACAGGTGGCAACTTGGAGCATGCAGTTGAATTGACAATGCATCAGGTTGATCAAAAGAGTTTCTTCAATTTGTTTTCTACTATCAATCCATGAAACAGCATCTAAGGCCATCTATCTTTTCTTGGAATAGTATCTGGTAAACTTTGGTGATATCTATCCTGAAAAACCTTCCTGACTAACATCTGAGGGCTACTATCAATGTGCCATAATCTTGTCAAGCAACAGCCCAACAGAACCATACTTACCAACCATTATTCCAGAATCACCCATCACCATCTCTGAGTACACTTGATTTGATTTGATTTTTGTTTATTGATTTATTATTGTTATATGTATTCATATCAGCGAAAAGTATTGTCTCTTGCACGCTATACAGTAAAGCATACCATTTATGGAGAAGGAAAGGAGAGAGTGCAGAATGTAGTCATAGCTGGGGTGTAGAGAAAGATCAACTTAATCATAAAGTCCCTGCAGTGCAGAAGGAGGGCATTCAGCCCACAGAGTCTGCACTGACCGCAATCTAGGCCCTATTCCCATAACCCCACATATTTACCTTGCTAATCCCCTGGGGTCAATTTAGCATGGCCAATCAACCTAACCCGCACATCTTTGGACTGTGGGAGGAAACCAGAGCACCCGGAGGAAACCCACGCAGACACGGGGAGAACGTGCAAACTCCACACAGACAGTGACCCGAGGCCAGAATTGAACCTGGGACCCTGGCGCTGTGAGGCAGCTGTGCTAACCACTGTGCCACCATGCCGTCCCTGTGAGGTAGGTCCATTCAAAAGGGCAGCACGATGGTTACAGGGGCGGCACGGCGGCACAGTGGTTAGCACTGCTGGCTCACAGTACCAGGGACACGGGTTCGATTCCGGCTTGAGTCACTTCTGTGTGGAGTTTGCACATTCTCCCCTTGTCTGTGTGGGTTTCCTCCTGGTGCTGCGGTTTCCTCCTCAGTCCAAAGATGCACAGATTAGGTGGATTGGCCGTGCTAAATTGCCCCTTAGTGTCTGGGGGACTAGCTAGGTTAAGTGCATGAGGTTATGGGGATAGGGCCTGGGTGGGATTGTGATTAGTCCAGATGTGATGGGCTGAATGGCTTCCTTCTGCACTGTATGATTCTATGATTCTATGAAAAGTCTGATGGCAGCAGGGATGAAGCTGTTCTTCAGACAGTTGGTACGTGTCCTCAGGTTTTTGTGTCTCTTTCCCGACGGAAGAAGGTAGAAGAGAGTATATCTGGGGTGCATGGGATCCTTGATTATGTTTTCCCGAGGCAGCGGAAAGTGTAGACAGTGTCAATGGATGGGAGGCTGGTTTGAGTGAAGGACTGGGCTTCGTTCATGACCCTTTGTAGTTTCTTGCAGTCTTGGGCAGAGCAAGAGCCATACCAAGCTGTGATACAACTAGAAGTAATGCTTTCTGTGGTGCTTCTGTAAAAGTTGGTGAGAGTCATAGTGGACATGCTAAATTTCCTTAGTCTCCTGAGAAAGTAGAGGCATTGATGGGTTTTCTTAACTATAATGTCGGCATGGAGGGACCAGGACAGGTTGTTGGTGATCTGGACACCTCCAAACCCTTTAGCTCTCCACCATTTTTACTTCATCCCCATTAATATAGACAGGGGCATGTCCTCCACTACGCTTCCTGAAGTCGATGACTATCACCTTTGTTTTGTTGACATTGAGGGAGAGATTTATGTCGATGCATCAGTTCACCAGATTCTCTATCTCTTTCCTGTACTCTGTCTCATCATTGTTTGAGATCTGACCCAATCCGGTTGTGATATCAGCAAACTTGAAAATTGAGTTGGAAGGGAATTTGGCCATACAGTCATAGGTGTATAGGGAGTACGGTAAGGGGCTCTCTGCAAAACAGTAAGTGAACCTTTCATTCTGGTTCAATTAGGGTTATAGAAAGAATCCTTCATGAGATAATGCTTTCAATGGTGTCACTGGATTCATCTCGGCTCTATTTTCACTGTTTTGGAGGAAGAATGTAGATTTCCGCTTTATTAGGTGCATAGCGAAATGATTCTCATCTGTGGTGTTTTCTTGATTATTGCAACCTAGTTAATGATGCCCACTTCTAGTACTGTCTGCTGAACCTCCTTCAGCTCCTGTACTTCATTTAACTCAACGTGAAATGGTAGGATGTGGGACCTTGCTCAGTTGCTTTACACATGGTGAATTGCCAATCTCAAACCAGATCATTCGGATAAATAAAAAATTGGAATGAGAACTGACAACATTTACCTAGTGTTGCTATTAACTTTTATTGATGGAGCATTTAAGAGGAAAAGTTTTACAAATGTATCATAACGTATTATAAAATTGAATTTGCTTGCATACATATATACTCATGCCTATTCGTCACACTGACTCGATGAAGCAAAATCGCGGTCCCTGTTGTGGCTTAAATTGTTTAATCAATTATTTAACATATAGGATATTCTGTTTTAAAAAAGCTTATCTTACTCTAACCCAATAGTAAAATTATTTTGCTGCTGATTTTTTTAATGGATTATGACTGTTACTAAGGACACTGTTTTTCTTATTGTTTGGACTTTGCTGGGTTTTCAATGACTGGAGAATAAATCACATGACTCCAGGCCATTGGCACATTTACTGATATAATGTGTTATGGAACCTCGGCTGCTGGGTAAGGGAATTGATTTATCTCATTGAAAACCAGCCAAACTCGCTTTTCAATAAATATTTCATCAAACTTCAAATTCACAATTCCTAACTTTTTAAAAAATCTTACAATGACAAGAAACGTACCCTTCTGGTTAACTTGTCAAACAAACACATTTCTGTTTCATTTTGACTGTTCAGATACAACTGAATAAATATGAACTGCTTTGAGCATGTTTTCTGAAGTAGGGTGTTAATCTGGTTAATGAAAGAAATAATCACTTAACATCCATAAAAGTTTTAGGGATAAAAATTGGTCCTTCTCATTTTTTAGGCACAGGGGCTTCGATATGAGACCCGCCCAATTTCGTCAAATGTTTCTTTTATTTTAGTTATTTCCCTCCCTTTAGTGTGCCTGACGAAGCTCTTTGGGTGAGATTCTCCGGCCTCCTAGCTGCGTATTTCCCATTGGCAGGAGGTGGCGTGTTGTCTGCCAATAGCGGGATTCTCTGGTCCTACCGCTGTCAATGTGAATTTCCATTAATGTCACCTCACACTTATGGGAAACCGTGGGCTGGGTTGCACTGACGGCAAGGCCAGAGAATCCCACCGGCATGAACGGCTGGAGAATTCCGGCCTTTCTGTTTGTTTTTATAGATAGGGAATCTGGTGAACTGGTGTGACGACAATAATCTCTCCCTCAATGTCAACAAAATGAAGGAGATTGCCATCAACTTCAGGAAACGTAGTGGAGGACATGCCATGTCTATGTCAATGGAGGCGAAGTAGAAAGGATCGAGAGCTTCATGTTTTTAGGTGTCCAGATCACCAACAAGCTGTCCTGGTCCCTCATATCGTCGCTATAGTTAAGAAATCCCATCAACGCCTCCATGGTCTCAGAAGACTAAGGAAATTAGGCATGCCTGCTACGACTCTCATCAACGTTTATAGATGCACCATAGAAAGCATTCTTTCTGGTTGTATCACAGCTTGGTATGGCTCCTGTTCTATCCCAGACCACAAGAAACTACAAAGGGTCGTGAACGAAGCCCAATCCATCACACAAACCAGCCTCCCATCCATTGACTGTCTACACTTCCCGCTGCCTCAGAAAAGCAGCCAGCATAATCAAGGACCCCATGCACCTCGGACATTCTCTCTTCCACTTTCTTCCATTGGGAAAAAGATACAAAAGTCTGAGGTCACGTACCAACCGACTCAAGAACAGCTTCTTCCCTGCTGCCATCAGACTTTTGAATGGACCTACCTTGCATTAGGTTGATATTTCATATTTCTCTACACCCTAGCTATGACTGTAACACTACATTCTGCACCCTCTCCTTTTCTGCTTTGTCTGTATAACGCGCACGAAACAATACTTTGCACTGTATACTAATACATGTAACAATAATAAATTAAATCAATTCAAATACTGTAATTTCCCCCCCCCCACCCCCCCCCCTTGCTTTTTTAGTCACCCTTTGCTTGTTTCTAGAACTTCCCCAATTTTCTGAGGCCAAATTCCTGTCTATTAAGGTGCATTTGGGTGCATGAATAGCAAAAGTTCCTTTTTTTTTAAAGGAAATCCAATTTGTCATTCCCACCCCTGTGCTATTTGCCTCTGGCTTTTTAGCAGCTCAAAACACACACCCTCCCTCTCTGAGGTTCCCTTTTAAACTGGGGGTTAAAAGTTGAATCCCCTACTGCATACCATTTTCATCTGGCGTTGGGGGTGGGGGCATGGGGGGGAGCAGATATTGAAAGCCCATTTAAAGCACACCAGTTCGAAGAGTTCATGAAGGAAGTAGAAATCCTTTTGAGGAGTTTGGAACATTCTGAAAGGTAAATGTAGAGTAATCATCTATTAGTTACTGTATGGAGTTGTAGACAGTGCGGAGGGAAGTGGCAGCTTGCAGAGGGACATAGATAAGCTGCAGAGCTGGGCTGAGAGGTGGCAAATGGAGTTTAATGCAGAAAAGTGTGAGGTGATTCACTTTGGAAGGAGTAACAGGAATACAGAGTACAGGGCTAATGGTAAGATACTTGGTAGTGTGGATGAACAGAGGGATCTGGGTGTCCATGTGCATAGATCCCTGAAAGTTGGCACCCAGGTTGATAGGGTTGTTAAGAAGGCGTACGGTGTGTTAGCTTTTATTGGTAGAGGGATTGAGTTTCGGAGCCAGGAGGTCATGCTGCAACTGTACAAAACTCTGGTGCGGCCGCATTTGGAGTATTGCGTACAATTCTGGTCGCCGTATTATAGGAAAGATGTGGAAGTGTTGGAAAGGGTGCAGAGGAGATTTACCAGAATGTTGCCTGGTATGGTGGGAAAATCGTATGAGGAAAGGCTGAGGGGCTTGAGGTTGTTTTCGTTAGAGAGAAGAAGGTTAAGAGGTGACTTAATAGAGGCATACAAGATGATCAGAGGATTAGATAGGGTGGATAGTGAGAGCCTTTTTCCTCGGATGGTGTTGGCTAGCATGAGGGGACATAGCTTTAAATTGAGGGGTGAGAGATATAGGACAGATGTTAGAGGTAGGTTCTTTACTCAGAGAGTAGTAAGGGCATGGAATGCCCTGCCTGCAGCAGTAGTGGACTCGTCAACATTAAGAGCATTCAAATGGTTATTGGATAAACATATGGATGATATTGGAATAGTGTAGATTAGAGGGGCTTTAGATTGGTACCACTGGTCGGCGCAACATCAAGGGCCGAAGGGCCTGTACTGCGCTGTAATGTTCTATGTTCTATGTATGTGTTTTTAATACAGTGATTCATCATGTGGATTTTACAAGGGAAGTCAACCTTTATATTGACTAGCATTGAATTTTTAAAATATTCATTACAGTACATTTCCAATCAAGAAAGCGCCACAATGCAGTGAAAAATGTAAAAGATGTCCTGCGCTGTCATGTTTTTGTGCTCTGATTTAATTGGACTGCCAGATCTTGCTGTTTAAAAAACACTTCTTCTGAAGATAGAAAATAATGCTTTGTACCTACGCCCACCGATGCCACATCCCACCCTGCCCCTTCATTCATTGACAGGCATGTTGTTTTGAAACGGAAATGGACAACTGATCTGTCAATGGAGCTGGAAGCTTTTGTTCTGACAGCTGTTGCATTATGAGTGCTTGGCTGGGTTTCAAAAGCTTCAGCTCCGTAGGAGATCTTAGAACTATTGAAACTTTTACTGGTCTATTATATCAAAAATGTCTTTGATATGGTATCTTGTTTGTTTATAAACCTAAAAGGCACTTAGTGGGTTTCAGATTTCATGGAGGATACTTGGGGGGGTCATAAAGTTACCATGGGGTGGCATGGGTGATCTGAGGGAGCATGAATACATGGGACTTAGAGATAGTATGGGGCGGCATGTGGGAGTGAGTGGGAGGTGAGGAGTGAAGTTCACACAGAAATAGCATGTGATATCACAAATGGGTCAGGTGTTCAGGATACAAGCCACAAAATTATGCAGGTCAGATGTTCCTGCGCCCAGACAAAGCTTTGTTTCTTGGTCTAATATTAAGTTTCACAGAATTGTACATCTTTCCTTTCAATTTGATATAATTCCTTCATTCATCTGATTCTAGAGACTTTCTTTCCCATTGCCCGGTACCCCAAACCCCATTGCCAGGTCACCACCACCCCCCGCTCCCCCTCCCCCCCAACTCCGGTACTGCTCCAGTAACCCAAGCAGCACTGCCGTGCAGGCCTCAAACCCCCCATCATGAAACCCGCCACGACCTTTCAAGTGCCCTCTCTGGCCTGTGAGGAACAATTGGCCCATGGCAAACTGCATGCTAACCTCCAAACCCCGTTACATCACCAGTGGTGTGGGGAAACAATTGGTCCAGGAAATCCTGCTGCTGTTTTTGGTCTCTCGTGAAATATTGCACCCTGGTTGCCAGTAATGGTGCCTGTTAAACTATCACTGATTCTTGTAAAAACCCAACTGAGTCACTAATATGCTTAGGGAAGGAAATTGTCATTTTTACCTGGTCTGATCTACTTGTAACAACACAATTCAGAAAGTGTCATTTGTGACATTAGTTAGGGCATTTTCAGTACTATGGGAGGGACAGAAACCTGATTGGAGAGATTCTAACAGGGAGTTTGCACGTTCTCCCCGTCTCTGCGTGAGTTTCTTCTGGTGCTCCGGTTTGCTCCCAAAGTCCAAAGATGTGCGGGTTAGGTGGATTGGTCATGCTAAATTGCCCCTTAGTGTCCAGGGATATGTATGTTAGGTGGATTGGCCATGGTAAATGCACAGGGTTATGGCAATAGGGCGGGGGGGGGGGGGGGGGGGGTGGAGGGCCTGGGTGGGATACACTTTTGGAGAGTTGGTGCAAACCAGACTGGCCGTATGGCCACCTTCTGCACTGTAGCGATTCTATGGTTGAAAGGGAGGCAGGCACCCATTTGGGGAGACTATAACCCATTCAATAAATTTAAACAGGAAAAAGTCATGGAGATGGGATGAAAGTTAGCAAGAACAGATGTGCCATTGGTTACTTTTTGGGGAAAGAGGTGATGATGATGGTGATTTTAAAAGGGAGGAAGACAAAAGAGGAAACAATGTACAATAGTAGTTTGCATTGTGACCAGGAAGGAAACTTAATTGGATAGCAGATAAGTGGGAATGGGTTCAAGCAAGCAGCAGGTAGATCCCTCGGGTGAGATGAGCTCAGGAGAAATTCCCGTATGCTTACTGTGGATGGATAAAAACCTTCTGGTGTATGACAGATCATTTTTTATTACATGATTGCCCGATTCATCCTACAGGCAGGGAATCTATCATCAAGACCAGATAATACATCTGTAATCCGTACACACATTTCCCAGAGGCTTACAAAGTGCCAGATTGATGGAAGCTTTTGTACCATGGCTATCTAACTTGTTTAATTCATGATATTTAAAGCTGCAATAGCTGGAAATACTTTACAGCAAACCATTGAAACTGTTCAAAGACACTAATCCTGTGAAGGCTTCACCAGACACTTGACTCCTGATGCAATGTTCTCTGTTCAAGCCAGTTGTAGTACTGTTTTAAAGAATAAAAGCCTTTGAGTGCTCCACGGGGCACAAGGGGAAAATTCTGACTGTTAGCAATAATGTAAAATGGGCCATATCGATTCTGTCATCGATTAAACACCTCTCGTGGTTTTTGTATAGAGTGATGTAACCATAGTAGGAGAGCAGGGAAAGTAGGGTGGCACGGTGGTTAGCACTACTGCCTCACAACGCCAAGAACCCGGGTTCGATTCCCGGCTTGGGTCATTGTCTGTGAGGAGTTTGCACATTTTCCCCATGTCTGCGTGGGATTCCTCCGGGTGCTCTGCTTTCCTCCCATAGTCTGAAAGACATGCTGGTTAGGTGCATTGGCTATGCTAAATTCTCCCTCAGTGTATCCGAACAGGCGACTAGGGGATTTTCACAGTAACTTCATTGCAGTGTTAATGTAAGCCTACTTGTGACACTGATAAATAAACCAAAAACCAAACCAGCCACTGACAAATTTAAACATTGGATAAATGTCTAAGATGATGAGCATGATCTATGGACTGGCGAAATGAGATGAAATGGTGGAAAGCAGGAAAACACAGTGGCTGTTCCCACAGTGAATCTGGAAATGACTCTGACGTTAGGAAACTATCACATAGTGGCAACAGAACCTCTGATTGTGGGAGGGAAGGATCCTGTAGCAAAAGTCCAGGAGGAGATGGGAGGGCAAGTAGAGGCTCCAATAAATTTGTCAAGCATCAATAGTGGTCGGTTGTTTTGCCATTTCAGGAAGTGCGCTACTGCAGACATCTGCTCCGGTTCCCATGGAAACAACACTTGTGGGAAAAATGCCACTTCGGAGTCAGACTGGAGGTTTCAACAATACAGTTTTATTTTAATGAAGCTTCGTGGAGAAAAGGCACTGGCACTCCGCAGTGCTCCTAGGCAGCTACCTTCTCTCAATGATACAATAGGAGCAGTCCATCTTTATACCCTTTACACAATAGATGGACCGGACATCGAGCCATTATCATATCGTTGTAATCAAGTAGGTGTTCGATCGTTAACACATCGTTATAGACAAATACAGACATAAGCATGTTAACATCGCATTGTTCTATGAATGGATACATTTCCTACGTCAGTGACTATCAATGGTTTGGTTTCGGTCTATTCATACAGTAAGTGGTTTTCCTGCATTTATGTATTCCCATTCCCATTTGTGGCTAATCTCTTTAACAGACCCTTTTGTCCCGGGACTGTTCTTTATCTAAAAGTGCCTCAAGCCCAGGGTTCCTGCAGCATTTGTTCCCTGCATGTTTTAACTTTAAATAAGTGTCTGCACTAAAAGTCAGTGCCTGTTTAATGTCACTTTTCCCAGGTGACCGTTTATGGGCCAGGCAGCCATGTTGTGTACCTGTCTCCATGTTTTCCCCACTTCAATGCTTTCCGCTGAAATAAACGGTCCCACTGAAATTGGTACTGTTGAAGGAATGTTGATAGATGCTCCTGAATTATCCTTGTCTGTTTTTATCATATTAGTTTCTCTTTTTCTTATGTGATCTACATGGTTCCTTACTTTTCTTCCTTGGATGTCAATCTGATAGGGGGATAAATCTTCCTGTGGGGGAGCACTTCAGCAGTCACGGGCATTCAGCCTTGGATCTTCAGGTAAGCGTTCTCCAAGGCGGCCTTCACGACACACGACAGCGCAGAGTTGCTGAGCAGAAACTGATAGCCAAGTTCCACACATATGAGGACGGCCTAAACCGGGATGTTGGATTTATGTCACATTATCAGTAACCCCCACAGCTTGCCTCCTGGGCTTGCAGAATCTCACTAGCTGTTCTGTCTGGAGACAATACACATCTCTTTAACCTGTGTTTAATGCTCCCTCCACCCACATTGACTGTACCTTTAAGACCTGGCTGGCTGTAGGGATTCGCACTCTAATCAGTATTCTGTAACTTGATTTTGTTTCTCTGGGCACTGTTTGAGAGCACATTTCCACTCCATCTGACGAAGGAGCAGCGCTCCGAAAGCTTAAGGTATTTGCTACCAAATACACCTTTTGGACTTTAACCTGGTGTTGTGAGACTTCTTAATCTGATAGGCCACCAGGGCTGTTTATTCTCTGATTTTCCGGCAACCCAGGCATGACCAAATTTAAAGTTCTTAATGAATACTAAGTCATTTACCTTGAATGAGTTAACAGAATTGTGATATCCCTTTTATATACCTTGTTTCATTTCCACCTTCCCTGCTAAATTTGGAAACACCAGGTCATATCTTGTCTGGAGGTGCTTCCCTATTAGTCGCTCTGTGGGAGATACTCTTGTAGTAATGTTTGCTCTTGTCTTGTAAGTGAGGAGGAATCTAGCAAGTTTCAATCGTAATGGTGTGCCCAGCTGTTTTTTAATCGCTGATTTGAAAGTCCAGACAATTCTTTCTGCTAAGCCACTCGAGGCTGCGTGATAGGGTGCCATCCATTATTTTATTCCATTATTTTTCATAAAGTGCTGAAACTCTGCTCCTGTAAAGGCAGTGCCATTATCAGCGAGCAAAACTTCTGGTAGGCCATGCATAGTGAAGGTTTGTCATAGTTTTTTGAACATTACAGATAAGGTCGTTGTTTTCATTTCCTGAGTATCAAGTCACATGGAATGGGCATCAATGATAATTCGAAACATAGTGCCCATAAAAGGACCAACAAAATCCACATGCAATCCTGCCCAAGGTCAGCTGGGCCACTCTCACGGATGCAAATGAACCAAAGCAGGCAGTGTTTGTTGTGATTGGTATTGATCACAACAATTTACTAGATTGTCAATATCTTTATTAATGCCACCAAATATAACTTCTTGTGAGCATTTTCATTTTTAGTATAACTTGGTTGAGCATTGTGTAATTCCTGCAGTAACGTTCCTCTTGCTGGGTCAGGAACCACCACTCTAGACTTTCACAGTAACACTCCGTCCTCACAGCTCAATTCGTCTTGGTGGAGCTGGGTAGGTTTGAATTGATCCAACAAGTCAAAGCGCCATCTGTGGAAAACCATCCACTTAACTCTGGACAGGACTGGGTCTCTTTGAGTCCAATTATAAATCTGCTTTGACGATACTGGCAGTGTAACCAAGACGTTGAGGGCCAACACTATGTATTGCGGTACTGTTTGTGGTGGTATTGTTTAAAGCAGTGGAAGGTGCCTCAGGGCATCTGCGTTCAATATTTTGGTATCTGGTTTGTGTTGGAACATGCTGCTAGAAGTAAAGCCTACAATTAGACTCAAGCTGATGCAATAGGAGAAATAGGCTTGTCTTCACGAAATAACCCTAATAGTGGCTTGTGATCAGTGATGATCACAAATTGATGCCCATAAACGTACTAGTGGAAGTTTTTAATTCCATAAATCATGGCTAGCCCTTATTTCTCAATTTGGGAGTAGTTTCTCTTGGCATCAGTTAAGGTGCAAAAGCGATAGGCCGTTCTACGCCATCTTCCATTCCATGAGACAAAACTTGTGAATCATCACACATTAGGATGATTTCTCTTCTTGGATTGAAATGGATTAGTAAATCTGAAGATTGTAGAGCAAAATAACTTCCTGGAAGGCTTCTTTTTGTGATTCGCCTTCATACCAATGTTGATTTTTTTTAAAAAAGGTGTAATGGTGCCAGTAATGTTGATAGATTTGGTATAAACCTGCCATAATTATTAACCATTCCCAAAAAAGATTTCAGTTCTGACACATCTCTAGGTGCTGGTGCTTACTTTATAGCTTTAACTTTTTCTTCAAGCAGGTGTAACTCCCTGGCATTGACTTTAACTCCAAGGTCCGTCGTGGGCCTGAAAGGTAAACTCCTCTCTTTTAAGTCTCACCTCTGCCTCTTCAAATCTCTTGGGCAATTCTTCGATGTTTGCCAAATGCTCATTTGGAAAACTCCTGTTATTAACACTTCATTGGATATCTGGGATTGGGTACCTGTTCAGCTGGGTTGCTTGATTGATAGTTAATTTGTAGGAATTTTTCCCCAAAATTTCTACGGCATATAACGGCGAGTAAAATGGGGTGAACAGCATTGGTCTCTCGGGCGCTCTCCGCATTGCAATCTTCCCACAGTCACTTTTTTGGACCCCTGACGTGGAGATGCCGGCATTGGACTAAGGTGGGCACAGTAAGATGTCTCACAACACCAAGTTAAAATCCAATAGGTTTAATTGGAATCCCGAGCTTTCGGGGTGCTGATGAAGGAGCAGTGCTCCGAAAGCTTGTGATTCCAAATAAACCTGTTGGACTTTAACCTGGTGTTGTGAAACTTCTTACTTTTTTTGGAGAATGGTGAGTTGTGCGCCGGTACTGAGGAGGGCTAAACACACCGGTGATTCTCGCCTTTATGGCGCCAAGCCAAGTCCAGAAGATTCTGTGTGCTGGATTTTGAATGGGCTATGCATATTTAAATGCTACTTTAAATATGCTAATTGGCTTGCGCCCTTTCTGGGCATGAAGTGGTTTGTACCATTGGAGAGGGGCCAGGAACATGGCAAGCCATTTGGCACTGGGCGCACTTTCATCACATGGTGTGCCAACCTCCCCACGAATCAAAATTGGATCACAACGAATTTTTAAATAATTGGTGTCCGCATATAAGACATCTAACCAAAAATTCATAGCATCCATTGCACCTTTGAAGAGCTCATTAATATGGGTCTTTTGAGGCATCACATAAGAGAACATCAACTGCTGGACAACATCCAGGGCACAGTCTCAATCTTGAGCAGATGTTATACTGTATCTTCAATGCTTTATTCTGTTCTTTGCATATACAATAATTGATGAGAAATATCTTCTTACAGGAAGGGTTAGCAGGCTGCTGTTAAAATCATATCTATGGATGGAGGGAAAATGTTATAAAATAAGTTTCATTTTGCCTTTCAGATATGGAGGCGCACTGGCAAGATTAAAAATAATTAACAATTAAAAAGAACAATACTGCATAATATCAGCTGAAGAACCATTTGTTTTTTTGCCTCCATTTATAAATCGAACAAAATAAACAGATTTTGTGACGCATTCTATTGTAAATATAGTTCAAGACTGTCACATGTAAATATAATTATAGAGTGGTACCAATCTCACTGTGTTGCAAAGAAAAGACAATTGTAGAAAGTGCACGTCAATGCTTACTAGAACATTGGAATATATTATTAATGAATCATTGTGATGTGAATCTATTTAATTAATTGCCACAATATTATCTCTTTTCATTGTTATGCTACACAAGTTAGTGAGGTAATGCCCTCTATTTGAACTTCACCTTGGTTGAGAAAATTTGTCATTCAGACCAATGGGAAATAATTTAGCTCTAATTTTATCTGTACACTTTGCAATGCCAAGTTAAAAGATATTTCCATTATTGCCAAATGTTAAAGTTATAATTATAATTATTCATAAGTGCTATAGGCTAACAGTTATGAACATATTTGGTAAAAAAATAACATTGTTGTACAGAGATTGAACCCTAAATCAGATGCAGGCAGTCGATGATGCAAAATAATAATTGATTTTACCTGTGATTTGAAATAACATTTGAGGTTCCTCAGAGGCTTAATGGCATTAAAAAAAACACTCCCCAGTATTACATAATCAAGTCCAGAACAATAAAGGTTATTTGTTTCACCCAGCTCATGCTATCCAGAGTATAAGTATGACTATATGCTCATAGACCTCTGCCTTCCCCCATTAATACTGCTACCATTTCATCCCCTGCTAAAGGATCACTAACCTTGCCTGAAAAAATAACTAAGCAAAGCTATTGTGTCTGTATAATCTTTCTCAAAAGACATCGATCTAACTCTCTGCTAAGACTTCAGTGGATTGCAAATGAATAACCTTCTCTGAGTATCCTTTGCATATTTCTAATGTCCTGTACAAACTGGGGGAGGAAATTTTTTCTAATCTCTAACTTCGCTCTAGGCTTATGAATTTTGACCCCAGCCCTAAACTCATATTTAAATTCTTTGTGAAATTAAGTTTCATAAAAGTCTTTCCTAATCTCTGTCGTGACTACACAACCTTAAATCCCTCTTAATTTATCTACACCCACATTTAGCTGTTGCTTTAGCTCCCAGTTCATTGTTTCTATCTCCCTGTCATTTTTCTCCTGGTGCCTAATTGGAACTCCTCTCTCCCGCATCCTCCCCTTCCTGATATACTGTTATGCCTCTGCCTTCCATCTCTCCTGTCACCATCCTAGGACTGAATTCCTCCTTGGATAAATTCAAAGTTATTTTTTGGCCCCTTGTCACCATTCTTTGAAAAATCCAACAGGGCACTCGTCCCTATCTCCTTGTGAGCAACAACCGCGACTACTCCATCTTTGTTATGCACCCAGCATTCCTGCAAAGTGTGAATCTTATCAACCTCATTCCTGTCCCATTCAAAACATGCACTGTTGCCTTCTTGCACTCTGCCAGCAGATTAACAAACACTTCCCCTCTCCACGTTCCTTCCAAATATGTGTACCTTTGCCTATAAACTACTTGCTGTCTGCCATTATTGTGGATAATTGCATTATCATGGTTCTGACTGAAACCTGGTCCATTCCCAACAGGACTGTCACTGTGTCTACATCTGTAAAAAAAAATCCCTGCCAAGTGACTTAATTGAACTTTTCTTTCAACCTCTCAACTGCTGAACTTCTGGCCTTCCACTTCTCCAGCTGTCACCAATTTTTACAGATGCACCATGGAAAGCATCCTTTCCGGACGTATCACAGCTTGATATGGCTTCCACTCTGACCAAAACCACAAACTACAAAGAGTTGTGAATGTAGCCCAGTCCATCACTCAAACCAACCTCCTATCCATTGACTCTGTCTACATCTCCCGCTGCTGTGGAAAAGCTGCCAGCATAATCATGGACATCAAGCACCCTGGACATACTCTCTTCTACCTTCTTCCGTCAGGAAAAAGATGCAAAAGCCTGAGGACACGTACCAATCAACTCAAGAACAGCTTCTTCCCTGCTGCCATCAGACTTTTGAATGGACCTACCATATATTAAGCTGATCTTTCTCTGCACCCTACTATGACTGTAACACCACATTCTACACTCTTTACTTTCCTTCTCTGCTATGAACTCTATGAATGGTATGCTTTGTCTGTATAGTGCGCAAGAAACTACACTTTTCACTGTATCCCAATACATGTGACAATAATAAATCGAATCAAAAGTCAGTCTTCTTACCACACGCTCACCTCACACTTTAATGCCGTTGCTCCCAGCAAAAGCTTTACTTCAAATCATCCTCACATTCCACCTGCCCTGGCCCCATCTTTGCTTACTTGGGAATGAGGGGTAAAATCTTAAAAGCATCTGGTCAACAACTGGTTCAGCCATTCTTCACCATATCTGTCTGGACCATATCCAGGACTATCAACACTCTAACTCCTCTATGAGACGCATGCATTTTGTCGAGCCAAAATAAATTACTGACTGCCTCTGAGACATCTCTCTTTCTCTCACCTCCATCCTTGTCTCCAACAAAAAAATGTGAGGAGCTCATGGATTTGTCACTGAGACCCATTTAGATGCCTTGCTGCTTCCTTCCCTTTGACCTCCAAGCCAAAAAAATTCAAGTTCCGTGAAAACTAGAGTAAATCATGCTGGTTTTTTCAGTGGGAGTTCAGAAAAGAATCTCCCACATTCTGTGCACTGCTGAGTGCACCAGCGTAAAACACATTAGAAATCAGTGGGCAGCCTGGGAAGCTGGCAGCATAGTGCTGAGTGGGCAACTGCACGTGCTGATCTGTCAGTGCTGAGATCGGCATATGCTTGGTGGCCCATGTCTGCAGGCCTCCCGATTTCTGGCCAGTCCCGCGATCTCCGCAATGCTGCCCCTCCAAGCCCCCAACGGCCCAATCTCTGGTCTCCCGGACATGATGTTCCTCATAAGAACAGGATATGGTGCTCAACTCATCGATCAACAGTTCCGACACGCCACAGCGAAAAACCACACTGACCTCCTCACGGGACACGGTGGACAGAGTACCCTTCGTCGTCCAGTACTTTCCTGGAGCGGAGAAGCTACGACATCTCCTCCGGAGCCTTCAACATGTCATTGAAGACGACGAACATCTCGCCAAGGCCATCCCCACACCCCCACTTCCTGCCTTCAAACAACCTCACAACCTCAAACAGACCATTGTCCGCACCAAACTACCCAGCCTTCAGGAGACCAGTGACCACGACACCACACAACCCTGCCACAGCAACCGCTGCAAGAAGTGCCGGATCATCGACACGGATGTCATCATCTCACGTGAGAACACCATCCACCAGGTACACGGTACATTCTCTTGCAACTCGGCCAACATTGTCTACCTGATACGCTGCAGGAAAGGATATCCCGAGGCATGGTACATTGGGGAAACCATGCAGACACTACAACAATGGATGAATGAACACCACTCGACAATCACCAGGCAAGACTGTTCTCTTCCTGTTGGGGAGCACTTCAGCGGTCATGAGCATTCGGCCTCTGATATTCGGGTAAGCGTTCTCCAAGGCGGCCTTCACGACACATGACAGCGCAGAGTCG
Organism: Mustelus asterias; assembly: GCF_964213995.1. Classification (NCBI taxonomy): domain Eukaryota; kingdom Metazoa; phylum Chordata; class Chondrichthyes; order Carcharhiniformes; family Triakidae; genus Mustelus; species Mustelus asterias. Next base: position 24,909,236 of record NC_135817.1, on the reverse strand, counting down.
CTGAGCAGAGACCGATAGCCAGGTTCCACACACGAGGACGGCCTCAACTGGGATCTTGGGTTCATGTCACTCTATCTGTAACCCCCACAACTTGCCTGGACTTGCAAAATCTCACTGGCTGTCCTGTCTGGAGACAATACACATCTCTTTAACCTGTGCTTAATGCTCTCTCCACTCACATTGTCTGTACCTTTAAGACTTGATTAGCTGTAAAGACTTGCATTCCAATCATTATTCATTATTCTGTAACTTGAGTTTGTGTCTTTATATGCCCTGTTTGCTGTTTGTTAGCAGATCTCCTACACACCTGACAAAGGAGCAGCGCTCCGAAAGCTAGTGGCGTTTGCTACCAAATAAACCTGTTGGACTTTAACCTGGTGTTGTTAGACTCTTCCCGGACATGGCCAGGCCCAGCCTCGACCCCCACCCCCTGGCATGCCCCGACTTCCAGCACCCCCTCCGATCTCTCCCCAACCCACCGCCCGCAGTGCCAATGACCCCCCCATCCCACAGTGCCGACCCCCCCAGCAGGCCAACCACTCACCCACCCCAAAACCCCAATGGCCAGCCCCAATTGCTGGTCTCCCTCCCCCATCAATCATGACTGCAGAGTGGCAACAGGAACCGCCCCCCCCCCCCCCCCACCACCCCCGATCCCCGATCTCACCATCAGACTCCGCTCCCCCCGGCATTGCCCTACGCCTGATGGGCATTGCCAAGGTTTCCCCTGGGCATTGGCACTTTGCCCCTTGGGTAGTGCCACAGGGCACAGGCTGGCACTGCCAGGGTGCCAATGCCCAGGGGGCATACCCCCACTCCTGACTCTTTGGGGGGCCCTGATTGCACCCCCCCCCGTACTCCAGTGGGGTCAGGCCACCAGCTCCCCAAAAATGGGGAGCTACTGTAAACCCTGCTGGAGTGAAATACTCCTGGTGGGGTGGGAGAGGCTAGTGGGCCTGGAGGCTTCAGTGCCAGGCCTGCTAATCATATTTAAATTGTATTAAAATTAGAATTATTTGCAGAGCTGACAGTGTCAGAAATCCAGTGGTGGGAGACGCGCTCGGGGCCCAATGCCCAGCATGGATCTTGCAGATCAGGCGCTGTCTAAATCTCCTGGGTTGTTGCGCTAAAATATCAGCGCAGCCCTGATCTGAAAACTTCATGTCCTTCTTTAGTTTTTATCATGACTCATGTCCAATTTGCCCATGATGCACACACCGTTTCCTTGGTCCCATTGCTACGAGTCTTCTGATCACTCAAGTTTCTTCCTGACCTACATGCTAGCCTACATTGAACCAATGTCACTTCCTCTTCAAAAGCCCATCTTGGAGCCCTCAGCTTCTACCCCCTTTCCTCTCAGGTCATTAAAAATGTTATAACCTCCAAAATCTATGCCTAACTTCTCTACAATCCATGTTTAGATATTTCCCATTAGGCTTTTGCTCTTGTCACAACATTGAAATGAACCTAATAATGGTCACAAATTGTATCCTCTCTGTGACCATCGTACATTTTCCTTCATCCGGTTTAGTGTGTCGTCACTAGGTTCCACCCTTAAGAATTGTAGAGTTATAGGGCTAGACTATACTCTCCCCTGCCAACAGGCTTAAAGGCAAGGAGGCATGTAAAATCTCTCCCTTGTAGGCTTTCTGTACCCATGGGAGTCACCACCACTTTCCACCAAAGCTCATTCCCTTCCCCTGGCCTCCTGAACCCAGCCACCAACACTTTGCACCCCATCTCCCCCCTCCCCACCCCAAGACACCTGACCCTGGACTTAGGTGGTTTCTTGTGTAGTGGGACTTCCTACAGTCCCCGCAGTGGCCACCACTCCCAGCTAAGCCACTGGAATAAGAAAGTTGATGGCTACCTGACTGGCCAGCAGTTTAGTAAAGTGGACTTCCTCCCAAGAAAGGGGCGGAAGTCTCACCTTCAAGAAATTCTTTGCTGTGGGGCAGCTGTCAGGATCACAGGTGGGCTCCCCTTGACCTTTCAGCTGGGGTGGAGGTTGGTGGTGACTGTGGCACCATAAATCCAGCCCATAGAGTCATTACAGCACAGACAGAGGTCATTCAACCTATCACATGCAATCCAATCAGTTGTATTCCCTCAATGCCTGTAGCCCTGGACGTTTATTTCCCTCAAGTGCTCATCCAAATTCCTTTTGAAATTATTGATCGTCTCTGTTCGCACCATCCTCAGAATCAGTAGGAGATTATCATTTGCGACCCAAAAATGGTCTTCCTCAAATTCACCCTATTTTGTAAACTGAATCTCATCATAAACCCAACTCTCCTCATCTTATGCTGTACAAATCCTGTTCATCTGTCAGTCCTGGCATTGGTGACCAAGATCCCGGTTGAGGCCGTCCTCATGCGTGCAGAACTTGCTATCAGTTTCTGCTCAGCGATTCTGCGTTGTCGTGTGTCGTGAAGGCCGCCTTGGAGAACGCTTACCCGAAGATCAGAAGCCGAATGTCCATGACTGAAGTGTTCGCTGACTGGAAGGGAACACTTCTGCCTGGTGATTGTTGAGCGGTGTTCATTCAGCTATGACAATGAATGAATGAGCACCGCTCAACAATCACCAAGCAGGAGTGTTCCCTTCCAATCAGGGAACACTTCAGCAGTCACGGGCATTCAGCCTCTGATCTTCGGGTAAACGTTCTCTAAGGCAGCCTTCACGACAACGCAGAATCGCTGAGCAGAAACTGAAAGCCAAGTTCCGCACACATGAGGACGGCCTCAACCGGGATCTTGGGTTCATGTCACACTATCCGTAACCCCCACGACTTGCCTGGGCTTGCAAAATCTCACTAACTGTCCTGGTTGGAGACAATACACATCTCTTTAACCTGTGCTTAACCCTCTCTCCACTCACATTGTCTGTACCTTTGGGCGGCACGGTAGCACAGTGGTTAGCACTGCTGCTTCACAGCTCCAGGGACCTGGGTTCGATTCCTGGCTTGGGTCACTGTCTGTGTGGAGTTTGCACATTCTCCTCGTGTCTGCGTGGGTTTCCTCCGGGTGCTCCGGTTTCCTCCCACAGTCCAAAGATGTGCGGGTTAGGTTGATTGGCCATGCTAAAATTGCCACTTAGTGTCCTGAGATGTCTGGGTTAGAGGGATTAGTGGGTAAATATGTAAGGATATGGGGATAGGGCCTGGGTGGGATTGTGGTCGGTGCAGACTCGATGGGCCAAATGGCCTCTTTCTGCACTGTAGGGTTTCTCTGATTTCTCTCTGAAGACTTGATTACCTGTAAAGACTCGCATTCCAACCATTTTCTTGTAAATTGAGTTTGTGTCTTTATATGCCCTGTTTGTGAACACAAGTCCTCACTCACCTGAAGAAGGAGCTTGAGGCTCCGAAAGCTAGTGCTGCCAAATAAACCTGTTGGACTTTAACCTGCTGTTGTGAGACTTCTTACTGTGCTTACCCCAGTCCAACGCCGGCATCTCCACATCTTGGTGACCAATATCAGCCCCTAATCATAGAATCCGTAGAGTCCAAAAGGAACACATTTGGTCCATCAAGGCTGCACTGTCAACAATCCCACCCAGACTCCATCCCCGTAGTGCAATGTATCCAACCCACCAATCCCCCTGATACTAAGAGGCAATTTAGCATGGCCAGTCAACCTAACCCGCACATCTTTGGAGTGTGGGAGGAAACCGAAGCACCCGGAGGAAACCCACACAGAGATGGGGAGAATGTGCAAACGTCAGATAGACAGTCACCCAAAACGGGAGTTGAATCCAGGTCCCTGGCACTGTGAGGCTGCAGTGCTAACCACTGTGCCGTCTAATTCCTTCACCGTGCCGTCCAATCCTTCCATGGCCTTGGCCCTCCATATCTCTATAATCTGTTCCAGCTCTACAACTTTTCAAGATCCATCTGTTCCACTGATTCTGATTTCTAAGTACATCTCTCTCTCCCTTTGTCTACAGCTGTCTAGGCCTCATGCTCTGGAATTCTACCTAGAAATGCCTCTACTCTGGACTTCCCTTTCTCCTGTAAAACACATCTTTTAGATCACCTCTCCAAAGAACTCCTTCTTTGATTCAATGTCCACTTAGTTTGATTATGCCTCCATGAAGAGTTTTAGGACATTTTTCCATGCTAAAGACGATATATAAATATAAGTCATCATTGTTAAATTGTTTGTTTATAAAATTCTTATACTGTTAACTTACAACAAATGTGCTCCAGATAAAATTTATTTTCAATATCACCATACCCTGTACATAAAAGACTGTTCATTTTAGATACTATGCAAGCACTGTCGTAATTATAAGCTGCCCAGATAGTAAAATACCTTCTGTATAACAAGACAAGATTCAAACTTCTTTAAGTAACATAGTTTAATTTTCCTTTCTTATTGTATTAAAATGACCTGAGGTTTATTCCAGACTTGGGCTGTGCCATTACAAACAGTTGGAAAAGGAATTGTTACACAAATTATATCAAGCATCAAAAACCCAATTAGTGAAGAGAAAACACAGGGTTTCAGCACAGATGGTGAGTCAGCGTGGATATAATGAATAGCTAGTTGGGTGCCTTAAGAGGATCTTGAACCAGACTTCAATTAACTGCTGAATACATTACACCCTTTCATCAAACAGTGATTTATTTCTGTACGGACAGTTGAGATGGTGAAGTTGCAGGGATCAAATATGAGTGATCGTGACACTCATACGTGCAAGCTAATAAGGAGTTTGGATGGATAGGATGTTCTAATTACCTATTAGTGACAAAACCAAAATGCAAGGGGAAATGTGAATCACTTACTTTCATTGATTAGAAATCAAACAAAAAATATTCATCAAATGATTTTTCATTGATTTTCACGAGACTTCCGTTTTTTTTAATATTACCTTTCCATTGTTTTTTAAATGAACATTAGAATACAAAAATGTTAATTTATTTGTTTAACCCATGGACAGCTCAGTCGTAAAGCTTGTGTAATACATAACCATAGTAATTTGGTTTATCATTGATCCATGTTGAGATACCCGATTGCAGCTGGTGGAGATATAGGAGGCCTACAATCAGGTTCCTCCCAGAAATTGGGAATGTTGAGCAATGACAAGAATAGATTATAATATTATCCTCATAGTCAATTACCCAGTTGACATTTATTGCTAAGCACATGAAATATGGCAAACAAACAGAACTAATTGTCTGAGGACAACTGATACCTGATGAACAATACACTACAATTCCAGGGGAGAAAATTTAAAATGAGGTGAATTTAAAAACATGTTGATTGAATGGGCCCGATTTTAACTCTGCCCATGGATAGGTTTTGAATGAGTTAAAATCCATTATGATATGATTTATGATTCAATGTCAATTCATGTATATAGTTTATGGAGAGAATCCTTGTGTTGTACAAGAGCATGAAGTATGTTCCTTTTGGTTAATAAAGAGACAATGAAATCTATTAATTAAATGCTATTCAGAAAGTTCAATGCATTTCTTAACGTGCTATCACAACAGTGCCTGTTTAACAATACAAATGTGTTAAGGCTGAAGAAACTCATCTATTCACAATTAATATGTGATAACTTTTTATGACGCTCATGGACAAATGTAAAAATGGTGGCTTTCTCCTTACTTATCTCCTGTTCAAATTATTTCTGTCCATTGTAATCTTTGTTCCTCTCTTTTGACTGTTTTTGCACTCAAATTTTTATCCTTGCTTTTTAAAGCTACATACTCTTTCATATTTACATCCGACTGTTTCTTAGTTTCTTTATTTTTCACACTATTAAGCTCTATCACTTTTGGCCTGTCATCTAATCTATTATTTCTCACACTTCCATTTTTCACTGTTTCTTTTCTCTTTCACATCCTCAAGAAGATTTTGCAAACTTGAGCAGTGGGTGTCTGATAGCCACCAGGATGCAACTGTCAGATTTGGCTGTACTCCCCAAAACACTTACCATTTAATCCTGTTCTTGTAGGTCAAAACTGCTCACATGTTCCATGATCATTCTGTGATGTAAAAATAACTCCCAGCTCCTTTTCTCTACTGTGAACCATCTTCTTAAACCCATGCCCCCTTCACCCTCACCTCCAAAAGTGAGCGCAAGGAGCTCATGTGCTTCTTTGTTGTTAGGATTACTAAGATCGAGACAATCTGATCAGTTGCCATTGTTGCATCTCACAAAGGGGACTAGACAGTTGACTCAGATAACGGGAGGGAGCATGGTCAGGGTGGGCATAGAGACGGTAGTGACAGCTCTGAGGAGAGGGAAGGCAAGGCATGTGAAGGTGGACATAATAAGGGTCCAGGGTTACGGGAGGGAGGTTCAATGGTGAGAGGGGAAAAGAATGGTGATACTGGGTGGGTCGCGGGTCTTGGGGGAAATTGGTGGATGATGGGGCAGTGTAGGTGGTGCACTGAGTCTGAAGGATGATGCACACCATTGTTTAAATCTGACCGTGACCAAGCAGTTAAGCAAGTAAGCGAGAGCCCTCGAAGTTGGAGGAGAGACTTTTGGGGTGGGTGGAGTTCAAGGACAGCAAAAGTGGCCAATTAAAGGGACACCCTAATAATTATGGGGCATCTGGATGCCAACCATATTCAGTTGTGTTCTCTTCTCTAAGATTAAGGCAGCAAGTTTTTTCCTGACTCATGGGTCTGATAACATCAAAATCCAAACAGTGCGTGGCATTGCCATTCATTTGGTGTCATTTACCTAATAAACAAAGAAAGACACACAAACACCAACAGTGATATTATGGCTCCATATAGAATTTATAACTGATGCAAATTATATTTATGGAAGTCAAGAATGTATTAATTTTTGGAATACAATTCTAAAAACTACAACTTTTTTCCTTGATTAATCATTGAACTTTCAAATTTTTTTGTCACAAGAAACAAATGAGAAGTTTGTCTTGTGCAATAATCTGCAACATATTATGCCCACATAAGGGTAAAAATTACTTTGGTGCCAAAGTGTTTTAATATTGACATGCCAAGGGATGTAAAGAAAAGGAAAATTCAAAAAAAGAGGCTCTTTGTGTCTAATCAAATCAGCTTCTCTGAAGTATTCATGGAAATGAGATCTTAATTATTAAATACAAACTGAATTGTGGAATTTACTGAGCCTCCATGCAGACCTATCAGTATTTAGCTGCATTTCAGTCAACTTCTTTGTAATTTCTCTATAGTGAAAACCTGTAATTGACAGGTGCATCCCCAAAGTACTTTGCTCTTGTTCAATTTGAAACTTCTCTCTGTACTCCTGTATCTTTTCCTCACTAGCTAATAAGGGAGTAGAAGGCAAACTATTCTGTTTTTTCTCTGTTTTGGTTCTCATTGTCAACTCACTCTCAGTTTCTGAGATAGCAGAAGTGATGACGTTTCTGAAGGCAAGAGCCTCTTGCTCAAGAACACATCCCAAAATGTCCATAGTTTGGTCTTCAGTCCCAGTACTCATGTGTGTTATCATACAACCCTGTGGAAGGACAGTGATGAGGCCATGAAGGAACATCAGCAAAGATGATTGATTTCTGTGAAGAAAAAAAATCAAAGGAAACTCAGTGGATTGAAATGAGACACATACTAACATTAGTGTTCGAACAAGGAAGGAAGCTTTCATTTTTGTAACTTTTTTCATGACTTCGGGAGATCCCAAAGCGTGGCTCAGCCAATGCAATACATTTTCTATTCAAGTGCTGTCAGTTGTTTTGTAGGTAAACACACCATCCAATTTGTAATTATGTCCCACAAGCAGCAAGTGAGAGATGTTTTGGTGATGTTGATTGATGAATCAATATTGCCTAGGACCTCAAGAGGACTCCTGCTCCTCTTCAAAGGTCATGGGACTTTTATTTCCTCACATTTACTTGAATAGGCAGATAGAACTTCAGTTTAACAGCCTATCTGATAATGGAGGACTCCGGTCAGTACTGAAATGTCAGCTTTGATAATATGTTCAAATCTTGGAAAAGGGTTAATCTACAGTCTCCTCACTCAGACTAAGGGCAAGCCAAAGAGAGTACAGAGAGTAAAAATGAACCTGTTACATTAACTGATATACAATGACTACGACAAAATTGAAAAAGTTGTAAAATGATTATGTTTTACATGAAATGTACTACATGGATTTTAAGAAAATCCCTCCTATGTTTTCCTTTTCTCACAGCAAGTCTCTCTCAACTGAAAGAACCTGAAGAATTCATGATGTTGACATGCAATGAGATCAGCACTGAGGATTTGATACAACTTCATTCCTCCAAAATTACTTACAGATGATCGATTGAAGATCTCTATATCATTCTGATCCCTCCAACGCAGAGGGATCTGACAAATGGATCTGTCAACATCTGACAAAGACAATTTTGTGTATTGAGGATAACACATAATTAATTTGTTTTCTGTCTTTTTCAAGTACTATTCTAAGAAATACTTACTTGCAAAGAACCGTTAAAGTCCCTTTAAAAGGATTTTGTGAATGCCAGCTGAGAAGAATGCCCTGCAGAGGTCCCTTTTGGGAGCACAGCAGATACACTGGGCAGATCTTCAAAGGTTCACATTGCATTGGACCCAACAGCCAATCTTTCACCTGGGCCAGAGTATAATCAGGGGAAAATATTTTGAAGGATGACCTTCGAGAGATAGCCACAATGGTATAAAAATCTTGTACTGCATTATCTATGGAAAGAAAAAAAATACCTCAATGGTAATCTGCAGGACAAAGTCAGAAAAATGGAAGGCATTTTATGAAAATGTTCCAGTTATTTTTAAACCATGAGTTTTACCTGGTAGAGATATTCCAAAACATGTACACTGTAAGAAAACTTGACCAGAAATATTCATCCAAATAGCAGAATTTTTAATCTGTCAGGTTAATCTGTTTCAGAGTAGTGCGTGCAGAACATCTGGTGCAAACCTACTCAAGCATTATAAAACAATACTGCTGGGATCACAGCTATTTTAAAACTTATAGGAACATAAAAAATCCACTAAAGTGGTAGACTAAATTTTTATGAGTAAGCTAATGGAAGTGATAACATCAATTTAAAAGTTAGATAATTATAAAGTCAAAATCCTGGCTAAAGCAAAGGAATATTTAAAGGTCTAAAGTTGGACTTGACTGAAGATTTCTCATTAGAACAACTTTCATTTTTAAAAATTCCATTAGAGCATTTTCTTTTTTTTTTGAACAACCTGAAATCAGTGGAAAAGTAGTCATAAAGGTGTTCAAGGTAAAATACAAATTGTATTTATTGTACAACATCTGAAGCTGCACGAACAGAAAATGTACTCTGAATGATTCAGGGTTGACCCATGTTACCATATAGCCTGAGATGGATTCCTGGTTTCATTCAAGGGAAAATAATCATATTCCAATAACTCTAAATCAGGCAATAGAAGAGGACATGCTGATCATAACAAATTAATCTGTGTTCTAATGAAGAATCTCATTCATCATTGCTAATCTAATTTGTTCTCTTCTGCTGATTGACCATCATATAAATCACGGTACAGAAGGGGGCCATTCAGATTATCATGTTGGCTTTTTCAATTCAAGCTATTTGCTGTAATCTTTATTTCTGCTTCTGATTAAGATTGCCAGCATTGGCTGTTTCATTTATCTTCACCAGTGAACAGGTGAATTGCTCATATAGTGCCATGACTTTTTCTATCGAGAACATTTAGATGTTCCCATTTCAGAAGTTCGACTAAAATCGTGCATAAGCCATAGGAGGAAAGATACCAAAGAGATGAATTGGTATTGGTTTTCTGGATAGAAGAATGGAGCATGCTTTCTTTCTGAAAACCAAACATTAAAGAACAGCAGCAGCCCAAACCTTTGACTGATTTGTTCTCTCTACTGGGGCCGAGTAACTTGCTACATGCTATTTTTTGTTTCAGGATTTCTATCCATTGTCTTTACTTTCTCATTTTAGCAAGAATCATCAGGGCTAACGATTGAGAATTGTTAAAAATTAGAAACAATAATGGTCAGAGGAAGCTACAAAAGATGCTAACTAGCTCCTGGCACTCCTCTGCTATCCTAAGGCATCTGATGGGAAACATAAAGGCTCTTGAGAATTGGTAGATCTTTTTTCTAAAATTTTGGGATGCAAGGGTCTTTGGAAGGAGTTTTATCATTGTCCTTTAACAGACCCCATCTATAAAGGAATTTGGTGTGTGAACAACTGGAGAGGTTGCCAAGACTAGGATGGATACGAATATTTGCAGACATTTCAAATAGGTAGACTTCCTTTAAGATTTAAACAAAATGTTGACCACAACAAGATAATTTGGCAAACAAAGAGATATTTTGATTACTGTTGAAAAAAAACTGTGGAAACCAAAATCCAGTGCTGCTCAGAGATTCCAATCTGAAAAAGGGCAAACAACGTTTTGCAGACTGTGAAGCTGAAGCACATTATATACACCCTGAGCAATCAATAAATAAAGCCCTATACTTTTTTATGTACCAGTGGATTTTCTTTGGCTTACTGCAAGCTGATGTCATATTGTTTTAGAAGGACAGAAGCAATTTACCATGTAACATGCAATGTATCTGTTTTATGAAAAAATGCACAAATCTAGTGGGGAAAATGTCTACAAGGAACTCTTAGTAGGGCATCAGGAACGGTCACATGTCAGTTGCCTTGGATGCAGACTGAGGAGTGACATTTAGCAGATGAGAAGACTTACTGTGAGGGAAGGAATAATCCTTAAATAAACTCCAGAAATATCTAAAAACATTTATCTAATTGGATCTGTAGAATTCCATTTGCAGCCACAAAAACTAAAATCATGAATGAAATTAACATATTCCAGAGAAAGAAATGGCTTCATATCCAATGTTTACTTTCAAAAGTTATTGCATCATAGCTATTACAACTATTACAATTCTAGCCAATCATATTTCCCACCTTTCTAATTTTAGGGACAGGATGAAAGTTTGAAGTGGAAATCAGAAGGCAGGAAGATTTTAACTGTAGAAGATATGTATAATTTTGAACCCATTACTTATAAAACATTTCAAATTCGATTACTTTTATTGGAAAAAAGGTGTAAATTCAATGCCAACACAGTACAAAAAGTGTTATAAAAATAATTGTTGAGTGTAAGGAAATTTTTAGAAGTCTATCAAGGTAAAATAAATTCTGAAAATTGTAGCCTTTTCTGGATTTGATTGGGAAAGAGAGAGAGAGAGATTACCATAGCCACGCTGCAATTGTTAATACATCGCAAAATATTTCAATTTGGCATAAACACTGCACCAAAGAACTATTCTAGGATGATGAGATGTTGTTCAAATATTTTACAAATTAACTCACTGGCTGGCTTCAAAGACATGGGGTGCGATCTTATGAAAAATATTTTAAGCGCTGAATGAGCAAGAATCTTATGGCACTCAGTTCAAAGAAAAAGCCCCGATGCGAATCTTGTCAGGAGGGGAATGGAGCCTAAGCTCGCTGGTGTAGCTGGCTGCAAAGCATTTGGGGCACCATTGTTCAGACGCCCTAGTGCACTGGGAGATGTCCTGCACCCCCGCCCCCCACCCGGGTCCCCATCTCTCCCTGTGCCGGTCCCCCATCCAACTCTGCTGAACTCCACTCCCCCCCCCTACTTACTTTTATTAGAAAAAAGGTATAAATTCAATTGCTTGGGAGCCTGTTACATTTCTAACTTGTTCCAGTTCTGATTAAAAGTGTTCATTGACTGGAAAGTTACTTTTCTCATTCTACTGATGCTGCCAACATTTTGTTATTTTTATTTAAGATTTCTAGCATTGTATCATTTTGCTTTTAATGTCTGTGATGTATTTTTCAAAATGGGAAAATTAAAAACCATTCAGGCATGTTATATATGCAAATCTCTGTATGGTTAGCTACTACAATTTTACTGAGATCCCTGGTACATATTATATTTTTCCACATATAAGCAGTTCTAATTTTAAGGTCAACCATTTGAGAGACTCTATAATTATTAAAACCTTGCTAATTTTCACATAAATTCATTTTAATTTAAAGGCCATTATAGTCACCTGTACTCAGTAAAGGATTCTTCAACAAGTTGATTGAATACTCTTTGTTCCATATGTCCTCCAGGTTTAAAGACACTCTCCCACATGTTATGATCATCTCTCTTTTTATTGATTCAGTTTTCTGAATAGGACCCATTGTACCGTGTAATAATACAGAGCAGTGTATAGTATTGTATACCAGTAGTGGCGACAGGTTTGTGACAACTGTGATGGTCGGCGTATGATCGTTGTAAATCTTAAAGCACAGGTCTTCCTTATGGCAGCTGCTCAAATTGTGTATGTCTTGCATCTCCAGTCTTGGTTTCTTTAATGGAGGTTCTATTAGATATTTGGGAAATGATGGCAATACTTGAGATTTGTCTAGCTTTAATACTTTACTTTGAGATTGAATCACTGGAGCACTATCAAAGGGGTCATGATCCATCACCAGTGACAAACTCACACGGTCAAAATTTCTGTAAGGAACGATAGAAAACTTTCATAAAAACATGTCATTATTAACAATAAAAAGGTACGGTAGTAGATTTCACTAAGCGAGTCTAAAGATTTTAGCTTTCATTTTAGTTCTCACTACAGTCCCTTATAATTGGCTCAGATATCTAATTTCATTACATCCATACTGCTAAAAATTAGGAAGTTATTTGTTTAAGCAGAAATTATATATAACATACAGTAAAAAGGTAACGTATTTATCGCTGTAACGATTAGGTAAAAGTAATGGACAAATACTGAAAATTCAGAGTCTAACTTATTTAATGAGTGAGTACACCTGACACATACTGGAAGTAAACAATCACTCCTATCCAAACTTTACCCATATGATTACACACCTTCTGACCTGTTCACAAATCTCATCCATATAACAAATTATTGTATAGAAGAGTAAAAGTTTGTTTGTGTGTACTAGAACCGTTGATTAGGCATGCAATGTACTTTAAATGCTATGATAGACTATATTCTCCCAAAAATATTCTGAGTGTCGAATTCGCATAAAAACTGGAGTAAATTCTGCTGGATTTTCAGTGGGAGTTTCAAAATGAATCTCCCACACTCTGCACTGCAGAGTGCCTCAGTGTGAATCACGATGAAATTCAAGGGGCTGGAGAGGCCGGCAGCACAGCGCTGAGCAGGCCACTATCCATGCACCGATCTGTCAGCACTGAGATCGGTGCATGCCAGCTCCCCGATCACTGGCCAGCTCGACCGTTGGCCAGCCCTGCGACCCCCACATCGCTGGCCCGACCCCTCCTGTCTCACAGCCCCGACAACCCCCCCCCCAAACTGTTGGCCTTCCTTCCTCTGTCACTCTGCCCAATTGCAGAGGTAAACACTCTGCCCAATTGCAGAGGTAAACCCCAGTCCAACGCCGGCATCTCCACATCAATTGCAGAGGGACAAAAAAGCCCCCCCCCCAGAGGCCCTCCATCAGGCCCGCCCCCCTTGGCACCGCCCGATGGACAGTGCCAAGGTGCCCCTGGGCATTGTCACTTTGTCCCCCAGGCTGTCCCTGGGGCCCAGGCAGGCACTGCCAAGGTGACAATGTCCAGAGGACACTTCCCCCAACCCTCTGGGAGGGTCTCGATTGCCTCCCCTTCACTCCAGCAGGGTCGGGTCACTGACTCCCCGCAAGTGGGGAACTATAGTAATCCCTGCTGGAGTAAACCACTCCTGGCTGGGGAGGCTAGTGGGCCCAGAGATTTCAGTCCCGGGCCCGCTATTGATATTAAAATTGTAGGGAAATGAAGATTACCATAAATTATGCAGCTCCATGCCAATTCTTGGCGCGGAGCTGACGGCACCGGAAATCCGGCTGCCGGAGACTCACGGAGGCCATGGCGCCCAGTGGGGAGCCCACGAAATGGCCTCCGTTTGAGTCTCCCAGCCCGCTGCGTTACAAAAGCATCGCAGTCATCTGGGAGAATTACCCCCTCTATCTATCTATCAAGCGTTGTACCATTTTTAAAGTTGGAATTTTGTTTAATCATAGTATTTATAATCAATAGCACATTTTAAATGAATTCCTAAAGCTTCACCCAAGATTCTTTAGTAATTTTGTTGCTGTGCTATCAATACCTGTGAAGAGTAACCAGATCATTGGTCTGAAAACCTTATTTTAAGAAAAACATTAGAATTGGTATGAATGCAAGTAACCTACTTTGATGCCAATTTTATAATTAAAGTCAGGAGTTTACAGTGCATTTTCCCAGAGATGTAAAACAAATTATTTTACAAAAATGACTAAAATCAGAAAATCTATACCACACGACAACTTGCATTTATATACAAGTTAATGTATATACTTCAATGTTTTTCTCTTGATTATTAATATTGTTTATTTTTCTTCCCTGGAAACTCCTTTCCATTAACCAACACAGGAGCAAATGTGCCTTTGTTTTTTGTCCAATTTACTTACAAACTGACAGATTCAGACAATTGTACTCCCACTACCCAGCTGCTATCCACAATGCGTTGCCAGATTCTCTGTACTGGATGATTTAACGCTTGATTGGTAGAACAAGCCTCTTCAACAAGCAGCTTCAGGTCAGACTCCTCCTCATGCCAAAGAGAAACCAAACCTTCCTATGAAAATACAATGTTTTTATTGGTAATAATCAGATTCAATTCTTATTGTGGTGAGGCAAACAGTTTTCGCATATTTCAAAGCCGGTAATGGTAGACTAGCAATTTTAAAATCTACATAAAGTTTTAATATACCAACTTGTTCAGAGATCAAATTGAATTAAAGGGAATTCTAAATTCAGCTTTAGTACTGATTAGCGTGATTTTTGACATAAACATCTGCATTAATACAAGATGTTAGCACAAAATTGTCACGTGGTTTATTCAAAGATTTGTTAATATCTATTACTGGATCAGAATATCTGTAGCAATCACAGTCGCAATGCCATTCCACTCCTTTTCTCCTACCTTAGTTAGGAGCTGCTCCAACTTTAAGATGAGAAAAATGCAGTGTCGTGGGTTCCCGAGGCCTTCAGTCAAGAATTGAACAAAAGAAAACCACACCCTCTTTACCATCCATAAGGGAGCTAGGTTTAAAGGACCCAGCCACTTTGAGAAGCCAGAGAGAAGGCAAGTATGTAAGTATGGGGGTAGGGGCTGTCAGATGCTCAGTATTAGCAGGGGACCTGGGTGTAACTGGGGTGGGGGGTAGTCGGAGGAGTCCGGAGGATAATTGGGGTGTTGGGTTGAGGGGTAATCAAGGGGGTCCTACAGGGCGGAGGGGGGTGAGTGCTCAGTATTATAGTTACTCAGGAGTTAGAAATGGTTTTCATTTTTCTATCTTTTCCTGTGTAACTACCCTGGTTACAATCATCCCAAATCTTGATTTACATTGGGAGTATTGGATGATTCCCAGTCCAGGGTGCCCATCAGAAGTTTGAACTTTCCAGGCAATTGCTGCGCAGTCCTTGTGTGGATCTTCCAGGGTTTCAACAGCACATCTTTTGGGATATCCCCCGGATTTGACCCCCACACCAGATTTCAGAAGTTATGGACCATGCTGTTGGTATATAAAAATATCATACCTCTTCAGCATCAGGTAAGGTGGATTGCTTTCCTTCAATAAGGTTTGTTAAAGCCTTTGAAGATTGAAGTAAAACTCTCTCTTTGGCTCTTAATAGTTGTTGCAGTTCTTCAAGTGAGGCCAAGCCTGACTGAAAGGGATGAAAAAGATGCATACAAAATTAGAAGGGTAACAGGTTGCAACAGATGTACAAAAAGCATTGCATTTCAACATCCACGTTACAAAGGCTAAAACTGGTACTTTGAAATTTACATAAGAGCTCATTTTTCTCCATTCTTCAATTAAACTTTATATAGTGTCCAACTGACCTTTCAGCCTAAATAATAAACTTGGCTTAAAAGTGCCAATATTAACCATCACATAGAAAAACTAGTAACAAGTATTGGTTTTGTGCCAATAAAATGCAGACCTAAAGCATTTGAAAACAATTCAGAATAAAATATACATCTAATAATGTACAAATTATATATCATTATACAACATATATGCAGGAAATTCTCTTTAAAGACCTCTGATAAAACATGTAACATCATGTATCCCTAACTAATACAGTATAGAGCCCCCCCAAAAAAACACCCCATCTATAATGTGATGCTGAAGCTCTTGTAGAGCTGCTTGGATGCAATGGGCTGAATGGCCTCCTTCCATGTTGTAAACACTCCATGATTCTATAATAAAAAGGTTTCCACCACAGAAGCTGATTGATTTATGTCACATGTTTCTGTGGAGCAAATTTAAGCACCGCATTGCATATGATGTACAGCAGATTCAGGTGTTACAAGAATTACAGGCAGGTTATTCATTCAGACTCCAGAGATTAAATCAGAAACCTCTTTACTGTAGTTTATTTTTCAGTTGGATATAAAATCAAAGCAAAGCATACCTCTAACTAGTCTAAAAACCCATCTCCATGGAGAATCCTCTCCATAGAAAATTCTCATCACCACTGAAGATCGAAAGATTTAATTTGTAAATTTTTAAACTGGAGTCAGAAGATAGGTAGTTTAATTTCAATTGACTGCATGTGAATAATTTCTCATTCCTAAATAACTGTAATCTTTTCTGTTTTTCTGTTGAACCATGGATGGATTTTGATTAGATCTCTTCAAGTAACTCCAGTAGGAATGCTCCAAAAATTAAAATTTATCAAAATTAATATTTGGTCACATTTGTTTAGCTGTTTGAATTACCCATTTGGGCAGATCAAATACTAGTAGATAATTTCCATTTTTATATTGGTTCACTGCCAATATTGCATTAATAGGCATTGGAACTGCAGTGATCTTTCCTAACTTTAACAAGGCATGGTATATAAAGTAGAGGCAGGCAGTGAATTGTAGTGCTTACTTATAAATATATGAAATATCACAGTAACTCTAAAGGTACAGCTATTTAAGAAATGGACTAAATTACTGAAAATAAAATAACAGATGCTCCCCAAAGGGGAAATCTGTAATTTTCCTAGCAATCCACGTGCAATGTAATTTTCAATACTGTGGAGCATCAGGGTCAGTGACTGGATATTACAATAGCAGTGAGCTGGGAAATAATGAAAGTGAAATTTAGATCAGTCCAGTTGTCATGTTTTTAGACTTCACCAAATATTTTTGTCAAATACATGACATTCCAGAACATACCTCAACTTAAATTAAATGACGTTACAAGTTCTGATTACCAAAGTACATTATTTAAAATAAGGGACGGATATCATCTAGAATGGTTCCATACATTTCTTCTTTATAATCTTTTCCACTTCTTTTTCAAATTTGTTAAGTTTAGTACCGGATTACATTTATTAAACCTACATTTCCACGAAGCGGAATCATATTCGACTTGAAACATGAACTCTGTTTCTCTCTCTATAAGTGCTGCAGGCCTGCTAGGTACTTCCAGCATTTTCTGTTTTTATGAGTGGAATGGGTCTATTCTCTGGAGATTAGAAATGAGTGGTGATCGCATTGGAACATCGAAAATTCTTAGAGGATTCAACAAGGTAAACAACAAAGGCTGGAGTGTATGAAATGATGTGTCACAACTACAGAATTATGGGAACAGCCATTTATAACCAAAACAAACAAAAATAAAAAGAAGATTGTGAATGCTTGGAATTCTCTACTCCAAAGGATTGTGGATGCTCAATTGATGAGTATATTCCGAGATCTATACATTTTTGGGTATTAAGAGAATCACGTAACACGGGGGTTGGGTAGGAAAGTGAAGTTGATGCAGAAATTCATCCATGATCTTATTAAATGGTGGTGGAGTAGGCTACCGAGGGGCTGTATGGCCAACACCTATTCCTGTTATAAAAGCAAAATACTGCAAACGCTGGAATCTGAAACAAAAACAGAAAATGCTGTAAAATCTCAGCAGGTTTGATAGCATCTGTGGAGAGAAAATGGAATCAACGTTTCGAGTCTGGATGACCTATCTGGATGGGTCGACCCTCAAAGGGTCATCCAGACTTGAAACGTTGGCTCTATTTCCTCTCTACAGATGCTGTCAGACTTGCTGAGATTTTCAAGCATTTTCTATTTTTGTACCTATTCCTGTTATGGTATGGTTATCTAAATAATGCAAACAACAACATGGATAATTGAAAAAAAAAAATCAGATAGATATTTTCTGCATAGAATACTAACCTGTAATCTTGCCTCCAGGGCTTGGACTGTGTGGTGAAAATTTACATGTGCTCTGTCATTAGTCTGCACTCCTTTATCTTCAGCATACCCAGATTTAATCTAGATCATAAAAATAATTTTAAATGATTTTTTAAAATAATGAGTGGAAATGTTTAAACAAAAGTTCAGCAATAAAATTCACTGTCAATTCCTGTGGAGGTGGTAGACATGTAGGGGGCGATTCTCCCAGCCCGCTGCGCTGCTCTAGCAGTGCAAAGGGCCAAGACGCAAGTGGACGCCGTTTAGCAGGCTCCCTGCTGGGTGCCCACAGTTTCCATGCGGCTCTGGCTGCTGGAATTCCAGCATCGTCAGCTCCACGCCAGAAATCGGCGTGGAGCTTACTAAAATATGTAAATTCGATTTTACATCCCATCAGCGGGCCCGGGACTTTTTACATCCCATTAGCGGGGCACCCAAATAGAGGTGGGCTGGGGTGGGGACAGTGCTGGCCCTGGAGAGGGGGGGTTGGGAGGTCGGAGGGGCAGCAATGCAGGGTCGCCGATCACAGCGCTGACAAATTGGCACATGCACAGTGGCCTGCTCAGCGATATGCTGCTAGCCTCTCCAGCGGAATAGACCCCACTTCCTGGTTTTCAGTGTGATTCACGCTGAGGCACTCTGCGATGCATAGAGTGTGGGGGATTCATTTTGAAAACCCTGCTAAAAAAAAAATCAGCGGAATTTACTCGTTTTTATGCAAATTTAACAGTTAGAATTTTTTTGGGAGAATCCTGGCCGTAAACTTCTATAATGAAAAGGGGATTTGCATCTGTCTATAATTTCATTGTGAAGAGAGGTGTCCATCTCTCACATCTCTGCATAGGTTGCTTTCTAGTACTTAATTCTTGCCCTGTTTCTGGAGGTTGTTGTGTCTGCATTCAGCATTTCCCTGAAAGCATGGCACTTATCATAATTTTGGCATGTGGGCATCTGAACTAAAAGTCTTCTCCGGAGAAAGGGTCAGCAGCAGCTAGCATCACAGCCATACCCAACTGCAGAAAACGGTTGCCCCCTGAAATCAAGTTAAAAGGGCAGCCGGTTAAAATCCCAAACTCGAAACGAGAAGATTATGCCATCGCTGAAATTGAAAACATTTTCCCCAAACATGGACAAGTAATCTGGGCATGGTAACTATCTGTTGGCTTTAGCTCAAAGTGTTATATAATATTTCATGTTGCTTGGGAAAAGGAACGTCTCAGAGTTCAGGACATATAGGTAGTTGGAAACAAAGGAGTAACTTCATGAGATAGTGTGTAGCCATCATTGTAGTTAAATGTACTGTTGTAGTGTTTTATAGTCCTTTTTGAGCGTTTTTTTTTAAGTTAATAAATATTCTTTATTAATTGATCACAAAATTATTGGACTATTCCTCCTTGGTTTATATTTCTCACAGTATACCAAGTCCAAAATATACACCATTCAAAATCAGTGCTCCAAGTTACCCTTCTGGGTTTTGGGATGCCCACGCACATATCAACAGGGTTCTTAACACCATTTTAATCTCTTTCTCAACCTGTCCTACCACCTTCAATGATTTGTGCACAAACCCACAGGTCCCTCTGTTCCTGCATTCCCACTAGAATTGTATCCTTTAGTTTATATTGCCTCTCTTTCTTCTCACCAGAATACTTTATACTTCACTGCATTAAATTTAATTTGCCCTGTCCGCCCATTCCATCAGCCTATTTATAACCTCTTGAAATGCATCACTGCCCTCATAGTTCGCAATGTTTCCAAATTTTCTCAATTACAAGCTTTGAAATTGTCCTGCACACCTAAGCCTAAATAAATATATCAAGAAAAGCAGTGGTTCTAGTACCCATGTACACTCCTCCAGTCTGAAAAACAACCATTTACCACTACTCTCCATTTCCTGTCATTCAACCAACTTCTTATCTCGGCTACCAACGTCCCTTTTATTCCATGGGCCTCAACTTTGCTGACAAGCTTATTATGTGGCACTTTGGCAAATGCAGTTTTAGCTTCAAGCATACTCTACATTTAGGACCTTAAAATTATATTGGCCCTTATCTTTCTGCGAGTGGCGTGTGAATAATGCAATGCATCTTGGACAACAACCTCTGGACTTTCATGTTTAACTGCACATTTATTCTCACCACAACTTACTGTCCACTTCACTGACTTGTGCTAAATAATAGTGAACACTGTTAGCTTCACTGATACTTTCACAGTAAAATAAGACCCTGCAGATGGAAGTCAGATTTTCACCTTCAGTGGTACTGACATTAGCCTAGCATGTGATCACATCTCAGAGCTTTTAGTTGTGAATGATGTAGGGGAGAGAGCAAAAGAGAAGGAAACTTAAACAGCAGAAATAAATATAACGCAAAAATTAAATAAAAGCAGGAACTTACTGTGTAACTGAATTCACCAAGATCAGTTAATACAAAATCTTTGAAGCAGTCTTCAACAGTGGGAGTTGCCATAGAGAGCAACAAGATTTGCTCTGTCCCCATGCCTAAGAAGTCATCCAATTGTATTGACCATATTTCCTGCCAAACAACAGCAATCTAGGGTAAAACAAAGGCCATTATTTTACTTAAATCCATGATAAATTGTATGTAATTAGCAACAGGGTTGCTTGTATAAACCTTCCAAGAGTACAAGAATTATCTGTCCATTCTTACACTTGTTTCATTCTTTCACAGATGTGGGCATCTCTGGCTAGGTCAACATTTGTTGTCCATCTCTAATTACCCTTGAGATTTGATGGCTTGCAGAATTTATTGCAAACTGTTAAATCAGTTGAACTCATAGCATTCAAGTGGTAAAAAAAATCCTGACAGTAGTGTTGCCATTTCAGAAACATATTAACATGTTTTCCAAATTAATTGTAACTGCTGTGCTCTTGACAGTAATTTGACAAGTGATGTACTGCTTTGGCTAGGCTACTAGATCCTTTCATGATTATTTTAAGTTATTTTTGTAATTGTGTCTTTTGTTTTGGCCACTCTGTCCCCATCCTCTTGTGTTCATGCTTTCTTTCTCAGGGGGAAGGTTTTGATAATTCGTGTCATCAATGAACCATCAATATTATGATTGCTGACTAGTCTCCTTGCTCCCTTTCCCCAAAATAAAAAGCATAATCTTCTCTGGCAAAGATGAATAGCAAACAACCACTAAGACTAGAAATTAAATTAGAGTCGCTAGTAAAGATCAATTTTTAGTGCTGTATACAGTTCACAGGTCTAACCTGATTTTCAAGTAGTGCTGTGAATAATTAAAGCAAAACGAAACACATATTTCACCATCATTGAACTGAATCAGGAGTTCTGAAGAAGAGCCTTCAGATTGGACTCAAAATGTTAACTCTGTTTCTCTCTCCATAGATCCTGCCAGACCTGCTGAGTTTTTTCAGCACATTTTGTTTTACTTTTCGATCATCAGCATCCACAGTATTTTGATTTTACCTAATCATTGGACTTGTATATAAAGATGATGTCATTACTAAAATCTTATACAAAAAAGGTACAAACAGGATTGTTTTGATGCCAATTGTAATCTGCACTTCACTTTGAAAGAAGCAATTCACAAATTCAGGCAAAGTAACAAAAAACATTTTTGCTGTCTCTTAATTTTTCTTCTTTAGCTGTTTTAATTAAATAATTACAAATTTTGAAAATTCATAATGTCAGTGTCATTGGACAACTGAACTAAAACTCCCAAGCTGAGAGAAAAATCTAAAAATATGCAGAATCATTATCCTCAAAACTTGCAGCTTCCAGTAACATTTATTTCAAAGTAACCCATGGGCAACTTCTCACAGGCATGGCTAGAATTTAGTATCGTATTATTATAGGAGGAAATAATTCCAGATAGGATTTGTAACAGGGAATTACTAATTTAGTGGACATTTTCTTTCTCTCTTTACCTGTATATTTATAAAAAGATTTCTGAATAAAAACATTTTTCTGATAAGGTCCAATGAGATTACAATCAGGCAAAATAATAAGGAACAGAAGAAATTAATAGCCACAGGTTCTCAAATTGCTACTATTGACTTGAATAATAACAAGCTTTAAACTTTTTGTGAACATAATGATCTACAAAAGCAGTTCAATACCAGGTGGAGAGTAACAAATGTATTTAAAGATAAAATACTGTGGATGCTGGAATCTGAAACAAAAACAGAAAATGCTGGAAAATCTCAACAGGTCTGACAGCATCTGTGGAGAGAATAGAGCCAACATTTTGAGTCTGGATGACTCTTGTCAGAGCTGGAATATTTGTTTACATTGCCTGAATTTTATCAGAAGAGATTTTAGTAAAGATTGTTTGAATATTGTTTTTAAATTACTGCAATATTATTGTGTAAATGGTCCCAAATTAATTCAAAATTGCTTCATTCAAGCTATTGAAAATACAAATGTTTGAAGCACAAAAAATCATTTTGATATTTGCATTAATTCTGAAAATTGGTAAATGCAAAAATAATCTGAATTATCAGTGGGATATAATCTGAATGCTGCAATATCTGACTATTAACATCAGCTTTTAAACAGTAGAATTTATAGGAGCCAAATGGCACTTTGTGGTGGCAATAATAACTGCACTTTTAAATCTAAATAATATTTCCTTTTGGAAAAATGGTGATTTAAATACACTCCATTCTATAAACTGTGGAATTCAAGAGAACCCTTAGAGGGCTACCAGACCATTGCCGGAATTTTACCACCTCGCCCTCCCTGGAATCGGGGCTGGTGAGGCTTGCAGAACGGAATTCTCTGTTGGCCTCGGGCAGGATTTTACAAGCTTCGCCCGAGCGAGGTCGTAAAATCCCATCCCGTGTATCAGAGACAGAAAAGAAACATGGTTATTGTATTTGTACCTGCCAACTTTCCTTTGAGACAGCACAAACATGTCCATCCTTAGAAGACACAAGGAAGAGGCAATTCTCTCTGTCAGTTGTGACCATTTTTATATCAGAGGTCTCTTCAAAAGGAAGCTGGCAGACATTCTTGGTGACGCAGTTTTCGAACAAAACCAGCTGCTTCTTACAAGTGCTTGCTACAACTGTGGTCTTTGGTTGATGATTGAGGTCTTCAATGGGGCAAATAAATACGTTTGTAACTACAGAGCTGTAAGCATGTGGGATGAAATGATGGCTGCAGAAGTTTTCCTTCTTTTGTAAGGAATAAGTGACAAATTCACTACCCCAGATCAGTTTATCAGCTTGACAAACAGAGGTTTCGTCATGTTTTACAGGTCCAACAGTTTTTCTTACACCCAGTATAATGATGTCCTCATAAGAAATCTCTCCAATCCATTTAACTGCAGTAAATGAAATGGGAATGTTCAAAATTCCATGAGTTTCAAAAGGTACATAATACACTTGGTCAGAACAACTCCAGAAAACACAGGGCCCAGGCAATAGGGTCACATTATCTTTTATTTCATATTCCAGTTCAAAGTCCAAACAGTGCTCAATTTCATTTGAACTATGCAGCATAAGTAAATTATATCCAAATTTAGAATGAGCCTTTTTATGTTTCTTAAGTAAGATACAAGGGGAATTTTGTCCTGTTCTTGAATCAATTGTACAACAACAGGCAATGATTTGCAAGAAGGAACTTTTTTGTTTCAGGTTGAATTTTCCTGAAAATGTTTGGATGAATTTCCCAGTCTCTGAATCAAATGTCATCCTTTTGAACTGCAGTACTGCACCATTTTTCCCACCAGGGTATTTTTCCTTGGACACAATAAAAGCGATCACCTCTCCTTTCAAAGTTGTGACATTCACAATCTTTTTAATGGATTCCAGCTCCATTACAAACAGCTGACTGCTTAAACCAGACCTGATCGTTATTCGGAGAATTGCTTCAAATTAAGTGATCCAAACACACTTAAATGGAGAAGATTATACAGAATAAATGAATTGTGAATACTTTCTCCAGTTGTTGATGTATATTTCTATGTACTAAGGTCTCACATGACCAAATCATTTCCAAAAAGACTTCTCCAGCAGGAACAACACATCGTCTCCAATTTGTGTTTGTTCAGTCTTCACAAGAGTACATCACATTCAATATGTTGGGAACCCACTTCAGCAGACTGGATAACGCAACATCAATAGGTGGGGGTCTCTCTCAGCACTTAAAATAACACATTGGTTCCATTTGTGGGACCTCATTTCGGCAGACATGGGAGTACACAATCTCCATTAATGTGTGAATCTCCTGCAGCAGGCACAGCAGTATAATCCCTCCAATGCGTGTGGACTTCATTTTCACCATGATGCAAAATAACGTGCATGACGTGGGATCCTCATTTCAGGAGGTGATATTTTCAAACTGAAAAATTTAGCACATACATAACACTCTCATTGTATGGAAATACAATTAAAGCAGACACTGTTATATGTACCACACAATATGTATACTTGGCAGCAATACATATAACACCATCTTGGTTAATCAAAACACCCACCCACGTTTCCTACATCTGAAACATTCCTTCACATCTCCATAAACTAGGGCCTTCCCTCCCATTCAGCAAGAAACTTCACGAACCATCTCCAGAACCAGAGACCTTCCCTTAACGCCTTCATTACCCAGGAGTCCCCTCCCCCCAACGCCCTCTATTAACCGGGACACCCCCATCCCACTCCTCCATCATCATCCCTATGAACTGGACTCCTCCTCACTAACTCCATTAAATGGACCTCTCTCCCTCACCATCCCCATTAACCAGGCCCCTCTCCCTCACTTTCCACGTAATTGAGGCCCCTCTCCTTCACCGTCCCCATTAAATGGGCCCCTCTCTCTCTCTCACCGTCCCCTTAATTGAGGCCCCTCTCTTTCACTATCCCCATTAACCGGGTCCCTCTCCCTCGCTGTCTCCATTAACAGAGCCCCCCCATATTAAGCGACGCCGCCGTTCCCATTAAGCAGGCCATTAACCGGGTCTGTGTCTCTATGGAAACGGCTGTCCCCGCGCGCGTTGGGGATTGAAACCGAGCGCTCCGCTCGCGCCGCCCAACGAAGGCCGCGGGCCAGGTAACGATGCCAAATCAAATATTTAAAAAAAATAATACTTGATGATTAGATCTAAACGGGGACAAAAACCGCCTCGGAAAGATCGGCGGCGGCGTATTTTAAAATTTTGTGCGAATGAAAATAACCTGCTGAGAGGAGGTGAGGGGTCAGCCGGGGGTGAGGGGTCAGCAGGGTCACATGACCGGCTGGCTGTGGCTGCTGCTGAGAGTGTGATGGAGGTAAGAGGCTCAGCAGCTCCGGGAGAGACAGAGACTCAGCCGCTCAGACAATAACCGCTCTCCTCTCTGTGTGTTTATCTTTTGTAGGAAAGAGCGAAGTTAATAGCCGAGACGAGGCAGCGATTTACCAGCGAATATTTACAACAAGGTACAGCAGCTGTTGCGCTCATGTTGGGAGGACTCCGGTCCGAGTGGATCGTCCCCCTCTCTTTCCCCCAGTACCCCCATCATCGCCCCCCCCACCACCCCCCCTCTCTGCCCCCCCCCCCACCACCCCCACACTCTGCCCCCCCCCACCACCCCCTCTCTCTGCCCCCCCCCACCACCCCCTCTCTCTGCCCCCCCCACCACCCCCACTCTCTGCCCCCCCCCACCACCCCCACTCTCTGCCCCCCCCCACCACCCCCACTCTCTGCCCCCCCCCACCACCCCCCCTCTCTGCCCCCCCCCACCACCCCCCCTCTCTGCCCCCCCCCACCACCCCCCCTCTCTGCCCCCCCCACCACCCCCCCTCTCTGCCCCCCCCACCACCCCCCCTCTCTGCCCCCCCCACCACCCCCCCTCTCTGCCCCCCCCCACCACCCCCCCTCTCTGCCCCCCCCCACCACCCCCCCTCTCTGCCCCCCCGCCACCACCCCCCCTCTCTGCCCCCCGCCCCACCACCCCCCCTCTCTGCCCCCCCCCACCACCCCCCCCTCTCTGCCCCCCCCCACCACCCCCCCTCTCTGCCCCCCCGCCACCACCCCCCCCTCTCTGCCCCCCCGCCACCACCCCCCCTCTCTGCCCCCCCGCCACCACCCCCCCTCTCTGCCCCCCCGCCACCACCCCCCCCTCTCTGCCCCCCCGCCACCACCCCCCCCTCTCTGCCCCCCCGCCACCACCCCCCCCTCTCTGCCCCCCCGCCACCACCCCCCCTCTCTGCCCCCCCGCCACCACCCCCCCCTCTCTGCCCCCCCGCCACCACCCCCCCCTCTCTGCCCCCCCGCCACCACCCCCCCCTCTCTGCCCCCCCGCCACCACCCCCCCTCTCTGCCCCCCGCCACCACCCCCCCCTCTCTGCCCCCCGCCACCACCCCCCCCTCTCTGCCCCCCCGCCACCACCCCCCCCTCTCTGCCCCCCCGCCACCACCCCCCCCTCTCTGCCCCCCCGCCACCACCCCCCCCTCTCTGCCCCCCGCCACCACCCCCCCCTCTCTGCCCCCCCGCCACCACCCCCCCCTCTCTGCCCCCCCGCCACCACCCCCCCCTCTCTGCCCCCCCGCCACCACCCCCCCCTCTCTGCCCCCCCGCCACCACCCCCCCCTCTCTGCCCCCCGCCACCACCCCCCCCTCTCTGCCCCCCCGGCCACCACCCCCCCCTCTCTGCCCCCCCGCCACCACCCCCCCCTCTCTGCCCCCCGCCACCACCCCCCCCTCTCTGCCCCCCCGCCACCACCCCCCCCTCTCTGCCCCCCCGCCACCACCCCCCCCTCTCTGCCCCCCCGCCACCACCCCCCCCTCTCTGCCCCCCCGCCACCACCCCCCCCTCTCTGCCCCCCGCCACCACCCCCCCCTCTCTGCCCCCCCGCCACCACCCCCCCCTCTCTGCCCCCCCGCCACCACCCCCCCTCTCTGCCCCCCCGCCACCACCCCCCCCTCTCTGCCCCCCCGCCACCACCCCCCCCTCTCTGCCCCCCCGCCACCACCCCCCCCTCTCTGCCCCCCCGCCACCACCCCCCCCTCTCTGCCCCCCCGCCACCACCCCCCCCTCTCTGCCCCCCCGCCACCACCCCCCTCTCGCCCTGCCCCGACCACCCCCCCCTCTCTGCCCCCCCGCCACCACCCCCCCCTCTCTGCCCCCCCGCCACCACCCCCCCTCTCTGCCCCCCCGCCACCACCCCCCCCTCTCTGCCCCCGCCACCACCCCCCCCTCTCTGCCCCCCCGCCACCACCCCCCCCTCTCTGCCCCCCCGCCACCACCCCCCCCTCTCTGCCCCCCCGCCACCACCCCCCCCTCTCTGCCCCCCGCCACCACCCCCCCCTCTCTGCCCCCCGCCACCACCCCCCCTCTCTGCCCCCCGCCACCACCCCCCCCTCTCTGCCCCCCCGCCACCACCCCCCCTCTCTGCCCCCCGCCACCACCCCCCCCTCTCTGCCCCCGCCACCACCCCCCCCTCTCTGCCCCCGCCACCACCCCCCCTCTCTGCCCCCGCCACCACCCCCCCTCTCTGCCCCCGCCACCACCCCCCCTCTCTGCCCCCGCCACCACCCCCCCCTCTCTGCCCCCGCCACCACCCCCCCCTCTCTGCCCCCGCCACCACCCCCCCTCTCTGCCCCCGCCACCACCCCCCCCTCTCTGCCCCCGCCACCACCCCCCCTCTCTGCCCCCGCCACCACCCCCCCTCTCTGCCCCCGCCACCACCCCCCCCTCTCTGCCCCCGCCACCACCCCCCCCTCTCTGCCCCCGCCACCACCCCCCCCTCTCTGCCCCCGCCACCACCCCCCCCTCTCTGCCCCCGCCACCACCCCCCCCTCTCTGCCCCCGCCACCACCCCCCCCTCTCTGCCCCCGCCACCACCCCCCCTCTCTGCCCCCGCCACCACCCCCCCCTCTCTGCCCCCGCCACCACCCCCCCCTCTCTGCCCCCGCCACCACCCCCCCCTCTCTGCCCCCGCCACCACCCCCCCCTCTCTGCCCCCGCCACCACCCCCCCTCTCTGCCCCCGCCACCACCCCCCCTCTCTGCCCCCGCCACCACCCCCCCCTCTCTGCCCCCGCCACCACCCCCCCTCTCTGCCCCCGCCACCACCCCCCCCTCTCTGCCCCCGCCACCACCCCCCCCTCTCTGCCCCCGCCACCACCCCCCCTCTGCCCCCGCCACCACCCCCCCTCTCTGCCCCCGCCACCACCCCCCCCTCTCTGCCCCCGCCACCACCCCCCCCTCTCTGCCCCCGCCACCACCCCCCCCTCTCTGCCCCCGCCACCACCCCCCTCTCTGCCCCCGCCACCACCCCCCCCCTCTCTGCCCCCGCCACCACCCCCCCCTCTCTGCCCCCGCCACCACCCCCCCCCTCTCTGCCCCCGCCACCACCCCCCCCTCTCTGCCCCCGCCACCATCCCCCCTCTCTTCCCCCCTCTCTGCCCCCGCCACCACCCCCCCCTCTCTGCCCCCGCCACTCCCCCCTCTCCCCCCCCCCTTCTCTTCTCCCCCCCCCCTCTCTTCTCCCCCCCCCCCCCCTTCTCTTCTCCACCCCCCTCCCCCCCACACCCCTCTCTTCTCCCCCCCCCCTTCTCTTCTCCCCCCCCTTCTCTTGCGAGCTCCCCCCCCCTTCTCTTCTCCCCCCCCCCCTCTTCTCCCCCCCCCCTCTTCTCCCCCGCCCTTCTCTTCTCCCCCCCCCCTTCTCTTCTCCCCCCCCCTTCTCTTTCCCCCCCCCTTCTCTTCTCCCCCCCCCTTCTCTTCTCCCCCCCCCCTCTCTTCTCCCCCCCCTTCTCTTCTCCCCCCCCCTTCTCTTCTCCCCCCCCCTTCTCTTCTCCCCCCCCTTCTCTTCTCCCCCCCCTTCTCTTCTCCCCCCCCCTTCTCTTCTCCCCCCCCCTTCTCTTCTCCCCCCCCCCTTCTCTTCTCCCCCCCCCTTCTCTTCTCCCCCCCCCTTCTCTTCTCCCCCCCCCTTCTCTTCTCCCCCCCCCTTCTCTTCTCCCCCCCCCTTCTCTTCTCCCCCCCCCTTCTCTTCTCCCCCCCCCTTCTCTTCTCCCCCCCCCTTCTCTTCTCCCCCCCCCTTCTCTTCTCCCCCTTCTCTCCCCCCTTCTCTTCTCCCCCCCCCCTTCTCTTCTCCCCCCCCCCCCTTCTCTTCTCCCCCCCCCCTTCTCTTCTCCCCCCCCCCCTTCTCTTCTCCCCCCCCCCTTCTCTTCTCCCCCCCCCCCTTCTCTTCTCCCCCCCCCCCTTCTCTTCTCCCCCCCCCCCCCCTTCTCTTCTCCCCCCCCCCTTCTCTTCTCCC